>NC_136057.1:795160321-795815321 GCF_964261635.1 Lissotriton helveticus | reverse complement strand
TAGAAGACGGTGGTAATGGATTTTTTGCGATTCAAAGTTTGTAACCGGAACGACAGACACACAAATAAAGGAGAATAAGGGAGGAAGACAGTAAGTGCAAGCTTAATTGTCAGGGAAGAATAGCTCGTCCTCAAACTCTGAGGGTTCAGCCAGTAGTAGGTAATCAAGTAACACACTACTTCCGTCACCTGAGCCGCTGTCCTAATCTTCCTCCCTTGCTTCATGTATTGTGTAATTCGGTGGTATGAAGTGCTGATTTAATTTGATCATTGTTAACCTCTCCACATTTTTTTGCTAGAAACTGGTCCTTCTCACTGTTACAATGGAAACAGCAGCACTGAAAACACATTCGGAAGAGACACTTGCGACAGGGCAAGCCAGATAGCTTATTGCCAGCCTGCTGAGCAGTGGCCATTCAGCCCTTTTCCTATACCAATACTGCAATGGGTTTTGATCAATGTACACCTCTGTTGGGTCGTCCAGATAGGCCTGGACCATCCGCTCAATGTTCAGGTGTGCTGCTGCTAACCTTTCGGGCTCTTTTCTCTGTGGATCAGCACTGTGCTTATTAATGCCTAATTATAAATACCAATTGTGTAACGATTCTACTGGGCCTAATGATCCAGTTATTGTTGCTGTTGTCGATAGTGATGGTGAGTGTT
Source organism: Lissotriton helveticus (assembly GCF_964261635.1). NCBI lineage: Eukaryota > Metazoa > Chordata > Amphibia > Caudata > Salamandridae > Lissotriton > Lissotriton helveticus. The sequence goes on along the minus strand of NC_136057.1, from coordinate 795,814,659 downwards.
GTGAGCCAAACGCACTGCCCTCAGCCTCCGAAGTTGCACTTGATGCAGGCATGCCTTCTGCAGTACTTCTTGTGGGTTGATCTTGCGGGCTTTTAATTAGCAGCCGTTCATTTTCCAAGGTACTTGCTGCCTCAGCTATCCAAGTTTTATAGCGGGCAACATCCATCTCTGAAAAAGGAATGAATGCCTTCAGTCCCAATTGTGCCCGTGGATCCAGAATTGTGGCAGAAATATAATTTTCTTGTGTCAAAATATTATTTTGCACCCTTGCATTTTCAGCTAAGTGACTGGCTAAGCTCTACAACAAGTAATAGGCTTCCTTTTTTTCCTCTACACCTTTGTATGATTCAGACACCTTCTTCAGCTCATACTCTAGCATTTGCAAAAATGAGATAGCTTGGCCCATTGTACCGCCCTCCTTGCTGACTTCACGTGTGAAGACCTCAAAAGGACGAAGCATCTCAGTCAGGAATTTAACTAGGCACCATTGGTCCATCTGTAGGGTTATGCCTTTCACAGTAGCATCCAGTCTTTGCATGACATATTCATTGAGTGGCCTGTACTGCTCAAACAGATGATCAAGCATGTAATACGCTGCCACCTCCTGGATGAGTGCTTTGACTGGCATGTTATATTTACGTTGAATGATCCTCAGCTGCTTCCGAGCTTTAAAAGAATGGCTGAAATGAGTGCATATTCTTCAGCAGATGGTCATTAAGTTGCTGACTATGGGTTCTTTTTTCAGAAAGTCTTGAACTATAATGTTTATGCAGTGCGCCAAACATGAAACCCTGAATTAGGAACCAAGCTTCATGGCCTTAAGTACATTACTGCCAATATCTGTGGCAACAAAACCAATACTAAGCTCTCTTGGGCGCAGCAATTCAAAAACCTTGCTCCGAAACTCTTCCAAAATTTTTACAGTAGTATGAGATTTCCCCATGGCGAACATGGCTACAGTTGCATGTTTCTGAGTAGCTTTAAAAATCTCAGCTGTGTCAACAGCACCTCGTTCAGATAGCTTATCTCTAACCCCCACAAAAAAGACCCAGTATGCAGTGATGCACATGTAATCTGTGGCTTGGCAACTAGTCCACATGTCTGTTGTCAGGTGAATATTGTGAACAGCACTCTGCTGCAAAGCTTGTCCAACCAATTCCAGCACATCATGATGTAGTGCCGGAACAGCAATTCTTGCGAAATAGGACTGGCTGGGAACCTTCCATTTAGAGCAGATGGCTGACACAAATTCAAGGAAACCCACCCCTCCCACAAATGAAAAAGGGAGCAGGTCCAGTGCTAACATTTTAGCCAGCTTTGCATTGTACAACCGTGCCGTTGGGTCGTTGCGTTGGAACTGCCCCTCCAACCTAAGCAGGCTCTCAATGGTAGGCTGGATTACTTTCCTTTGTGGTGCTGTTGTTTTCATTCACCCACTTAGGCTCAACGACAAAGTTTGTCTCATTGCAGTACTCGGCCGCCTTCGTGTCTCAGCCTGACTCTGAGTATGGCTCTTACTGCGGTGCCACTCAGATGTTACTGAGGAGGATGTGGGTGGTACCACTACACTACTGGGGACAGGGCTAGAAATGCCTCCCTCTTCTTCACCTTCCACCACAATAATATCGTCCCCTAATTCTTTATGCCCAACTTCAAGTTTTTTTACTTTGTTTTAAGTAAGGTAGGTGATTCTCCCACACGATAGTGTGGTGTATTCTGAGATGACTTGCTTGGCCTCTGGTATCATAGTTTGTACCAAGCTTACTGCACCGAACACCTGTGCAACAAATTGAGCATATAGCAACGTTCTCCTCCTTGGTGCTAACAGAAAAAGTCCCAAACTGGGGAGGAGAACTTTCTGGCACTGCTGGATGTGCCACTTTCAAAACCAGATGAACTGGAGGGTGTGCTTGGAATTTGACTCTGTGCAGCTACACTGTGACTTTTACTACCACTACCTACTGAGATGGTTGAGCTGGATGTAGGTCCCTGCCGGGCCTTTGAAAATATGGCAGCTGGAGGTCGTGGTGTGTAACCTGTTTTGGTGGTATCCGTGCTACATCCCGCTCAGTAGCAGCCTTTCTAGATAGGGTAATAATGTTGGTCTCCATCCCCTTTGGGGCGGGAGTGATGTGCGTGATGACTGGCTCGTCTTCATCAACATCATCCCCCTCTTCTACATCTACCTCCATAACTCTAAGTTTATCTGGAACCTTCCTTTTCAGAAGCATTCTCTTGTGGTGTGCATCACTCTCAGACTGAGCTGGTGGCTGCCAAGTGGCATCACGATCATCAGAAGAGGGGCTTGAAGAAGAAGATGATGGACTAAGCCTCCTTGGTGGTGATCTGGAAGACAATAGATCTTCCGAAACAGTGGTTTGCTCCACTTTGTCTGCAGGAAGCTCGATTTCCTGAAATGCCCCTACTTCAGGATCAACAACTACTATTGTGGGCTGTTCCTGTGGCTGCCGCTGTTCTTGGAGCTGCTGCTGCTCTTGCGGCTGCTGCTGTTCTTGCGGCTTCTGCTGTTGTTGCGGCTGCTGCTGTTCTTGTTGCGGCTGCTGCTGTTGTTGTTGTGGCTGCTGCTGTTGTTGCGGCTGCTGCTGTTGTTGTTGCCATTAGTTATAATGGGGTGGCCCTGTGACCCTCAGAACCTGGGTTCTAAGTGTGTATATGCAACAATGGTTCTGTTGGGAAGGAAAACAATTGCTTTGTTTGTCCTTAAGACAGACGATATTTGCAGTATTATTTTGAAATTACAAATATCCAACTAAAAACTAAGCGAACACACCATTTTTTGGATTTAATCCTGTATATTTCATTATTTTATAAATCATTAATTATACACACGACACTGATGTACATATACTTAAAGGGTTGTCCTAAACAAAAATCATCAAAACACAAACAGTTGGCTTGCATGTGATTAAGTGAATGAAAATGAAACTGGGACATTTACTATAATTCACAAATAAACATACATAATGACAATTAAAAGACCAGTCCGAAAATCACTGTACATTGGTTACAACCCTATTATAATTTTTTAGTTGTGGTTGAAACTTTGTAGGGACTGATGTACAATATTACGTCGACGTTTCGACCCTATGTTACGGTGCTTGTTTTTCGCAACCAGCTCGGGTCTTCATCAGGACTAAAATACGACTGGACAACCTTTAGAAATCAAAGGCCTGCGTCTATTTCTAAGACGGAGGTTAAGAGGATCTGTCGGCCAACAATATTCGCTCCGCAAGGGTATTCTCTCCTCAGGGGTCATATACTTCATGAAATCTTGTGCAATTAATGCATACGATGCATCCACCAGCCGGCAGAGAATCAGAATATCACTCGTTCAAGTGCCGCTTTGCGATCACTGTTTTGAAATCAGAGGAACGTCTCTCTCTCCTTCGCAAAATCAATCGGGAATGCTGTTGTTGCGGCTGCTGCTATTGTTGTTGCGACTGCTGCTGTTGTTGTTGCAGCTGCTGCTCTTGTTGCGTCTGCACACTTATCTGCTGATTTTCTGCCTGCATTGATTGTGTGCTACTTTGCAATAATGACATTTCAACATCGCTGCTCGTTAGTAGACTGGTTACCTGTGTGACACTCAAGGGCTTGGGCCTAGGTAGGTGGGGTTGGACCGCTGGTGCGGAGGTGCTGCTCCCAGCTTGGTTCCCGCTGCTACAGGCGTAACTTTTTTGGTCCCAAAAAAACATTGTCCGGCACACCAGTCGTGGTTATTGGCACTTCCTTTTTCTGTTCCTTCTTCTCACCGGCAACTTTCTTGGTACTGGACCTGGTACCTTTCTTTAAGGCCATCTTCTTCAGATGACAGGCAGGACGCAGATGCACAACAAGTTGTGGTCACACTTGGACGTGATGCACGGCAGGACTTCTGTCTGGCTGGCAGTACAACGGGTAATGGTGGTGACACCTCCTCTGGCTTTTTGTGCACCTAAAAGCAAATAAGCCAGGAGAAGAACATCCATGAAATGTGGCATTTGTTTTTGTTGTTCAGTTACTACTGTACTAGTGCAAGCAAAATATATAGTCTAGCCATTTCTGAGACTTTGTCAACAAGGGCTATGTTATACTACTGTGTACACACACACTACTCAGGAAGGATAGGAAAGAAAATAAGAACCACCAAGATAAAAATGTAATGGAAGTGGGGTGAACCCTATTTGCCATTAAATTATTTGAGCCTCACATCATTCATGGAGCTGCTGCTGGCAGAGGGGGTAGATGGATGGAAGCAGTAAGTCAATAGGAAAACCATGCAGGCCTATATGGCAAAAGCAGGACAATAATAACTCCCATCACAAAAGAAGGTAATCGGCCACATGGACACTCATAAATCACAAGCAACAAGCAGGGGGCCTGGGAAACACCAGGAGCTGACAAGAGGCCTATAAAAGCCAGGCAAAGGATGCATGCTGAAGCACACTGCTCTGCCTTTTTAATGCCACAAAATGCAAATACGAAAATTCACAGGTCCAAAAAGGTCTGCAGGGTGGATGCATTGCACACCAAACACACACCAGAGACACACAACAAAGGCATGTCTTTAAGACGCCCAACATCAGAAAGCCCACCCCAAAAAAAACACACATCCCAACTCAATCCAATGTCATCCATGCCCTAAATGATGTCTAAATTCAACAGACCACACAGAAACACTTGATTAATAAAGCTTTGGCTACCTGCTCTGAGCCTACTGGATGAAAGCAGGCCTGTTGGCAGACAAGGCCAGACAAGCTTGCCGGCCTAGGCTTCAAAATGGCCACCAGCCACATGGCCAGGCCCAACATCAGAAAGCCCATCCCCACAAAAACACACTCCACAACAAAATCCAATGCCATCCAAGCCCTGAATGATGTCTAAATTCAACAGACCACACAGAAACACTTGATTAATAAAGCTGTGGTAACCTGCTCTGAGCCTACTGGATGATAGCAGGGCTGTTGGCAGAGAAGGCCAGACAAGCTTGCAGGCCTAGGCTTTAAAATGGCCACCAGCCACATGGCCAGGCCCAACATCAGAAATCCCACCCCCAAAAAACACCTTTCCCAACTCAATCCAATGCCATCCATGCCCTAAATGATGTTTAAATTCAACAGACCACACAGAAACACTTGTTTAATGCTGCTGTGGCTACCTGCTCTGAGCCTACTGGATGAAAGCAGGCCTGTTGGCAGACAAGGCCAGACAAGCTTGCAGGCCTAGACTTCTAAATGACCACCAGCCACATGGCCAGGCCCAACATCAGAAAGCCCACCCCAAAAAACGCATTTCCCAACTCAATCCAATGCCATGCAGGCCCTAAATGATGCTTGAAAATGAAATACATTAAAAAAAAACACCTAAGGAACAGTTGCTTCATCATGCACACACCCATGAGGCCATGACTAGCTCGAGGCCTACTATTGACTACTACTACTACCCACAACATTTTTTAAAAAAAGCAATGATAGTTACCAAAATTAAAGTGCAACAACTGCAATGCCAACAATCAAACGGACACAACAACCACTTACTTGTAAATTTCCAATTCAAAAATCCTCAAATCAAATTGCAGTGATGCAGCAGACAAAAAGAGTGATCTTTCCAGCTCAAAATCCAAAGGCAGAATGAGCAGTAGATGGACAAAGCACTGGGAGGAGCCTGCTGGACAGGAACAGGAAGTTGGAGATTCTGTGGCACTTCCTCCTTGCACAAAAAAGGACAGCCAAATGTCAATCTGAGGAGTTTTTCTATCAAAATCATCATTTGCAGAAGGTTTTATGCTGCTAGAGCTGATAGTCTTCTCGAAATTAAACATTTTACATGTTCAAGTTCTCGAACTTCACATTACTTCCGCCGGATGTCAATGGCGCGTCCAAAATGATGTGTTCGCGTTCTCTCGCTCCCTGTCGCATCGGATATGACGTGTTCGGGTTCTCTCGCTCCTTGTTGCGTTTGATATGACATGTTCGTGTCCTCACGCTCTCGCTCGCGGTGGAGAATGATGTGTTCGTGTTCTCTCGCTCCTTGTCGCGTTCGATATGCATTCTTTGCGTCCTCACGCTCTTGCTCGCGATCGAGAATGACTTGTTTGAGATCTCATACTCTCGCGGTGCATGATCGCGAGACAAATGACGTGATCGCGGGTGCGAAATCTCGCCAGATAGTGCAAAATGGCTACCAACAATCCATCATCTCGTGGAGCACGCGACCGGATCGGGGAAACTTGTCAACAAACGCGGGTATCCAGGTAAAGCAATCGCGCCCGTGAAAAAGTATTATTACAGCCTGAGCATGAAAAAAAATTCCGGTACACTGCGGATCGCAAAAATTTTGGCATTTTCACGCTCTCCGTGGAAAATGTCAAATTATCGCAATTTACGCGAGCGGAACGGAATTTGACGCCCAGGGCCAGTTTTGACCAAGGGCTGAAAAAAATGGTCACACAATTTAGAGAGAGGTTCTAGGACTGACCCTATGCCCAAAACAGTAGGTCTACACGGGGGATGCTGAATTGCTTTGTGTAAAAATAGGGTAGTCTGTGATTTTCATTAATGAGGAATTCCACCTCATTTTTTGTGATCCATCCTTGATTGAGTGCCGAGGTCACCAGTAAATTGATACGTACTGTGAGGCGTGGAGTGGGGTCCTCAAGGAGGGGAGTATAGTATCTGCCATCCTGGAGTTGGCATAGACAGTCCGTCCTGTAGTTGGTGGCAGACATAATCACAATTGCTCCGCCCTTAACTGCTTCTTTGATGTTAATAGTGGGGTCATTGGCCAAGGTTTTGATGGCTTCTGTTTTCCAATTTGGTTGTGTTATGAAATCCTCCATTGGTGCGTTTCTCTACAATCTCTTTTAGGACTGCTTTCTCAAATGTGAGTACCTCAGTTGGTACCATGCTGGAGTTGGGGGTGAACGTAGAGGGTTTTAGTGAATTTGATTGTCTACCCTGAAAAAGATTGTATTTATTACTCAAGGTGTGTAGTTGGTCCCGTTAACTAATAAACCAAATTCTTACAAACATTATCACCATAACCTTTTTTTTCACAAGTGCTTACTTCACACACTCTTCTTATTCTTAGTTCTTACCCAGCTGCTGTCTTCCCTAGCACTTAAATATATGCATCAGTTTATTTGGAGGGTTGGTCTCTGGTTTATTCTGATTTTTTTAGTTCTGTTATTTTGTCTTCTTGTGACTGTAGTTCCTTATAGATCTGGTTTCAATAAATAACTTCCCTTAGTCTTGAACAATACTTACAGATTTTGGAACAGTAAATCTCATTTTGTATTCTCAATTAAAAATCACTAAGATAATTTGTAACTGTTATCCTCAATTTGGTATTTTTTTGGTTCAATTAGTGTATAACCTTGCATGAGGTTTTATGAAAGCTATCTTTCATCATTGCATTTTTTCCGGGGTGTCTAGCTATAGGTTTACTAAGTGTCTCAACATATTGAATTTCAAGAATGAGAGTAGTGGGGCCCTCATGATCAGTTGTCTCCAGCACAATGGTTAGGTAAGAATAATCAAGCAGAACTCAAAAGGACCCGTCTCCTAATCACTAATGAAGCCAAGTAAGCAATGTTTGGCTTAGGCATGGTTCAAATTGGGACTCACTCAAGATGTTTGCCCTATAACATGGCCATTTGAATGGCAAAAAGACAGCAAGTTTTTGGCAGTGAATGCTTTTAGGAAACGTCACTGCCAAAATCAATTAGTAGTGAATGTTCAAAGTTTTGGGGCATTGAGACAACTTTGTGACAGATTATTGGATTATTCGAAAATCCAGGATCACAGGAAAATGACCACGGGACAGATGGACTTGAAGAACAGATAAGAAAAGGGGCAACTCATGAACATAAAAGATAAGACAAGTTGCAAAAGTTCTAGCTCATCAGGAAACAGGTCACGCTAGGAACAACCCATTTAAACGGCACTCAAATCATTTGTTTCCAAATGATGCCCCACCAACTCTTCTTCCAAGCTACAGTTGAGTCTCCCACTTATTGCGCCAGATTAGGAGCATCCAGGAAAGAATATAACATTCAGTCAAGGCCAAGGGAAGCAACAAAAACATTATGCGATTTACACTTTTTAGCATCTTGTTCCATTTGCTCTGGGAATTAAATATGGATATCGTAATAAATCTTTTATATTTAGGATTTCATCCAACATTTACACTTAGAAATGTAGGTTCTTCTTAAGTCCTTCCCTGTTAGGCCTTTCCCTCCCTCTGATAAGCTTTTATGTAGCTATTTGGGGTAGTTTGCACTTAGACCACTATATCTTTTTGTCCACATAAGGTATCCACACCAAATGTATGTCCTATTCTTCCAACATTCTCAGGATTCTAAAGGTACCCAGGGTTTGTGGATTACCCTGCAGGGGACCGAGAAAGTAGCCAAAATACAGCAAAAACATTTTTTGGGGGGGAAGTGGAGGAAAAAGTGCTGCAGAAGAAAGCATCTGTTGTTTCCCCTGTATATGGTATAAATGAAATGTATCATAATATTTTGTACCACAGATAATTTAATAAAACTAACACAATGTGAAACATGGATTATGAATGGAACATTCAAGGTGTGCCCCAAACCATTCACCAAGATATACTGCACACATGGTGAATACCAAAACACTAATATACCATTCCTGTATGTCCTACTTCCTGAGTACTTACAATAAACTAAAAAACCATATCAAAAGTTAAAAAAACAACCACATGCACATAAAATAATATTAGATTTTGAACACGCCACGATTCAAACTACCCTCAGACTTTACGCACACACAGCCATAGAAGGTTGTTCATACCACTTTAATCAAAGTATTTGAAGACATCTCCAACAATCTTCACTTAGGACCTGATTACGAGATCAGCGGTCCCACCACTGCGATCGAATTAACATCAGATTCAGCTCTGCTGAAGAAACAATCCACCTACTGTATTACGATGTTGTTGGATTGCTGTTTGAAATATGTCATGTCCTTTAGGATGGTCCAATCATGTATACTCTATTGATATTGGCTGGATGCACAGCTATGATAGGTTCGGTATCTAGAAGAGAGTCCCTTTTCGCGTCGCATTTACTGAAGCGAGCAACTGACCACCAACACTCGTTATCCAACTACCCAGAGATTTTGAACCCTACATTCGGAAAGTGTCGTCTCCCTGATGAAGGGCATGAATCTAATGCCCGAAATGCATTGGTAATCTTGAAACGGACATTGCCTGATGTTATTAAGTTGTCCGCAAAAAAAACCCACTAAAATGACTTTAAAGACCACATGAAATAAAATGAACATTTGAGAAAAAAACTTAAACTGGAAGTCTTCCTCATTCAGAAGACGATTGAATGTGTGCCCGCAGGGGATGATTCCAGACTTTGTCTAGTCTCACTATCTCACCAATCATGTATACCCCATTTGCATACATTGTCCCATCCACATGGCAATAACGATTCTAAACAGGTGACCTTTTACCTAGTAGCTTGCTCCTGTCGCTTCAACACCATGCTATCAGTACTCTCTCATAAGCCATGTAACTGACGTACATAAACATATCCCAATGCACAGCAGAATTATTCTCTATAAGGGTCACCACTTTTTCTTCCTTGGCCAACAGCCAGCTGAGCATGATCACACTTATTTAGAAAAATACTGGTGATTGTTTTCAAAACATCCATGATTGTTTTGAAAACATATCAATTCCAGAATAAACCTGAAGTGACGACTTTAGTATAAACAACCCTCACTCCCCCTTACAAATCAGAGGAGAATTTCTTCCAAGCTGAGACATGATCCTCCATGCTGAATCTTTGACACGCAGCAGTCTGACATCCCTTGCCGGTGTCATCCTTGAGACAGAGGCAGTTTTTTTGTAGAGTTTTATACAGCGCGAACTAGACCTGAAGATATTACATGAGCGCCTGTTTTGTTACACAAGGACACATTCATTTTTGTTAGGCACTGGAGATTAAGCGATTTGGCAAGAATCACAGGATGTTGATCATTGTTGCCGAGACTGAAACCCGGTTCCCCAAACCAAACCAGCTAAGGTCTCCCACTTGAGCGGTAAGGCTACATCCTCGCCTTCGTTCTAAATGACCAGGTGAGGGGCTGGTGCATCCATAGGGTCCTGGGGGACTCCTAGGAACTACACAACATTGTGCCACCAACATTGACATATTAGAAAAGCCTACTCACACCTTTCAGAGATGTCTGAAGTGGGAAGGGAAATCTACCTCAGCTGAACAGATATACTCTGTGTATTGGCTGAAGGTTTCGCAAGCTTGTAAGGATAAAAGGATCCCCACATTGTGAAAAACCTACCTCTTAACCTACTCTTCTCTTAAAAAATGACTGACCCCATGAGTAGCTCAGGGGAAGACTAATAGGCTAATGCTCTTAACATTACAGAAAATTGCAGATATGCAGTTACTATGAAATTGTTAGAACACGGCGTATGAGCAACAGGTGGCTGTGCTACCTTCGGGATTGAGGCACAATGTGTTTGGACCAGAGGTATTCTATTCTTGGGTTCCCACCTGCATATTCGGTGACTAATTTGTTCCACACATACATTGTAGTTGAACCATCAGATGAATACATTCTATACAAAGACTTTGAAGTCCTGTTAACTTACCAGCAACACAGAAACTGGTTTCAAGGTGCCCTCCCAAATGCATCTGTTGTGAGACTGTCCACTCAGCAAAGAAGGAGCAACCTGGCTGGTCTTAGCGACATACACTCCACGTACCAAGATAGGTAAACTACATGTGGATAAAGTCCGTGCAACATACAGACATAGTCAGTCTATACATACACACACACATTGTCCTGTTCGGCATGCAAACATTAACAGTCCAACCTGCAAGAAATGATCCAGTTGGTCCACACCAGACCACACCTACAATTAACCCACAGACACTAAAATCAGTAATAGGGACAATTCCTTCCAAATGAGAGCAAATTCCATTCTGGATAGCACAAAAAATTGCACAGATGGGAGCAGTATTTCCCATACGGGTCCGCAGGAAAAACATAGCATGCCAGAGTACATGGTACCCCTTCCTTAGCAGTTGTTCCTGATGTATTAAAACAGATACAGAATGATTACGGGGCAGGACCTGCCCTGGACTTGTGGATGAAACTGATGGGTTGCAAGTCTCTGCAATAATGGTGAGCAATATAAAGGGGGAGGCAGCAACAGTGGCCATACACAGCCATTCCAAAAATAACAATTCAGAAAGGTATTCACGATCAAGGGGTGGGTCTCCCCAACTGGAGTCCTCTGAAAAGAACTACAACCTTAGGAATCATGATAATATTAGGAAGGCTGACAGGTATCAGGACACTGATACATGTTCCTTTCGTTTCTTTCAGGGTTCATCAAAAAACTTGGAGAAGGACGGGCAATCAGAACTGGACTTGTGGATGAAACTGATGGGTTGCAAGTATCTGCAATAATGGTGAGCAATATAAAGGGGGAGGCAGCAACAGTGGCCATACACAGCCACTTAAGGGAATCAGCTCCTATCAATAGGGAGCAAGAATTACCAAAAATTATCACAGAAACCTATGCTGCATTAGGTAGAGATAATTTGGGAACCAAAACAAGGAAGCCACAAATAGCGGGTAGTCCCGACAAAGACAACTCAAAACAAGCACCCACTTCCTCTAAAACGAAATGGGAAAATAAAAATTCCAAAAATAACAATTCAGAAAGGTATTCACGATCAAGGGGTGGGTCTCCCCAACTGGAGTCCTCTGAAAAGAACTACAACCTTAGGAATCATGATAATATTAGGAAGGCTGACAGGTATCAGGACACTAATACATGTTCCTTTCGTTTCTTTCAGGGTTCATCAAAAAACTTGGAGAAGGACGGGCAATCAGAACAAAAGTAAGAAGAGTGACTAAAGACAAAAAGGGAAACAAATTGAGATTCAGATTACATTATCAGACAGGAAGAGCAACATAAAGCAAAACCTCAATTCAAAAAGAAGAAAGTATCTTGGTTAAACATTTGACATGCCCAGGTTACTGAGGACTCAGCTTCTGAATGGGGAATAGGCTCTGGCAATGCTAGACAGTGCAGCAGAAGTAACAATAGCTCACCGGAACCTGAAGGATTTTCGGGTGACTGCAGTATTGAATGAGCACATCACAGTGGAAACACCTGATACAAGAGTTAGTGTCCCGCATAGACTGTATGAAATTACACTCCAAATAAAAGGTTAAAGGTCTCTTTTGGGGGAACTTAATATATGGACATGACATTCTGCGAACAGAAAAAAGATTGGCCACCTGAGTTTGTAATGGATTGCCAAAGGGGGAAAGCGTCATTTTGCTTGCTTTCTCCGACCTCGTTCCAGAATAAAAAAAAATGTAAATCTTTTTTTTGTAATAACAAGCTCCATATAATCACACATTAGGCATCATCGGTAATTCATTGGCAAATAAAAGACAACGTAAAGCATGTATTCATCATTACAGTGTGACCTGCATACAAAGATCAAGCCCCCCGGTATTCACCCCACCGCTAGCATCTGACTCTCGTAATATATCCACATGAGGAATTCCACCCGACAATCATCAATAGCAGTTCGCTCCCCATGCTACACCCAAGTCCGTAACATGCCTACACCAGGCAACATCATAATGTCAATTGGTTGAATGGAGGCACTCAACTCATAACATCATCACCTTCAACACAATCAGCATTTAGGACCAGAGCACACGCATAACGCTAACCAGGGTCAGTCACCGCCTGAGTATCCACTGATTCCCCCTGTACAGAATCCACGCCACTCAAATCTTCTCCTATTTCTTTGGGTACCCCCTGCTTCTGTATATGACTCTCTCAGCTCGTTGGCACCAATCTAGGTCTTGTTCCCAGTCCTCCACTGTCAGCAAGACCTCACCACCCCATAGCCTCGCTATATTCCTTTTGGCGCCCATGCTCGCTAGTGCCAGCCAAATCTTATCCCACTTCGGCCTAGTGATGTCATTCGTTACCCCAGGATATGCCATCTAGCTTCTAGTGGGACCTCCGCGCCCACCACCTCCGCCATGATGTCTGACAGCCTGGACCAGTATGCCCGAACCCTAGTGGAATCCCATAAGATGTGAAAAAACGTGCCCACTTCCCCACATCCTCTCAAGCAAAATTGCGAATCTACATAACCTATCCGGTACTGTGTTGCGCATGGGGTGTAGGAGAGGTGCAGAATGCGGAGTTGAACCAACCTAAACCTAGCGAGAATCGCCACCTCCCGGGGACTTAGTAGTGCCTCCCTCCAGTCATCGTCCTCTAAGAGCTCTATATCAGATTCCCATTTTTCCCGCAGAGGTCCCAAGGGGTCAGTCATTGATTAGTTTTTTGTACGTGGGAGAGGTGTGGCGCCGCGGCCAGGGCGACTGACGCTGGTATCTGGGGATCAGGGTTCGATCCCCGGCTCCGGCGGCAGGTTAGCCCAGCACCATGTGACTCTGGGCAATAGCTTGCTTAATCTTCCCGACGGCCCCCAGAGCCTAGAGACCTTAACGGGTGATTGTGCGCTATACAAATGTGGATTAATAATAATAATAATAATAATAATAATAATACGTGAGGGAGATGGCTTTGTCTATCATAGGATCCATCAGTAACCTATCTTCCAGCGGGCATATTCTGGTACTTGCTCCCCGTGTTGTAAATGTTGGCATAGGGCATGTCTGAGCTGTTGGTAATGCAGGAACTCTCCGTTCCCCATTTGAAATTCCTCCTGTAGGACAGCGAATCCCACCATATCCCCTCTCCTCCATATGTCCCCTAACACATCAATACCAATTAGGCTCCATTGGCGAAGACCCTGTAACTTCGCAACCGCCGGGAGGAAATTCCAGGTCCACAGAGGGGTTTGTGCTGTAAGCTTCGCTTCCCAACACAGCAGCCTCGTCGCCCGCTTCCACACCCCTACCACTGCAGCCATCTGAGGTGGCAGCGACAGGTTGCGTCTACCTCTACTATGAAGAGCTTCCAAGTAGGTATCACAGCCGAAGACCATGCGGTCTACCCGGTATGCCGGCTTCTCCATCGGGGCAAACACCCACTCATTGATGTTAACTAGCTGTGTCGCCCAAAAATAAAGACGGACATCCGGGACGGCGAGCCCACCTTCGTATGCCCCCCGCTGTAGTTTCTTAAGGGCAATTCTCAGGCACCGCCCACTCCATAGCAAAGAGCGCTGCTCCGACTCAACCATCCGAAAGATCTGTTCGGGACCGGGAAGGGCATTTTCTGCAGAACATAGAGCAGATGGGCAAGGGCCATCATTTTATATAAGACAGCACGTCCCATCAAGGAGAGCGGGACGGTTTTCCAATGCTCGATATCCCATGCAGCCGCTCCAGTTAAGCCGACACGTTCAAGCGCAGGAACTCCGCTTCCAATTTTGTAATACAGATACCCAGATACCAGAACACCTCCTTCCACACCAGCCCTCTGCATTCTTCTGCTAAGCTCAGTGGTGGTCCCGCCAGGACATGACCTAGGGACTTATCCCAGTTGACACGATATCCTGAGTACTCACCAAACTTGCGCAAGATCTCCATCAATCTCTGGATGGAGACGGCTGGTTGTTGAACACACAAGAGAACGTCATCAGTGTATAACGAAATACGCTCTTCCCAGCCCCCCCAGGTCTATGCCCCACACCCGTGGGTCCGTCCTCACCCATGTCGCCAACGGTTCCTGGGCCAAGGCGAACAGGGTCGGGGAGAGCGGACAGCCCTGCCTTGTGCCCTGCCCCAATTTAAACTCCCTGGACAGGGTGCCATTGACTCTGACTCTCGCCAGCGGCTCAGTGTAGAGCAGCTTTACCCAGGCCCGGAAATTATCTCCAAAGCCCAATTTAGCCAAGACTGCGTATATGTCCTCATCTTGGGATGTTCGCCCTCCGCCTGGGACGACTTCTGGTGGCCCCCAGATCTGGGCACCGCACCCAAGCCAACCGACCACGCACGCAACCTGGGCTTCATCCTGGACCCCTCCCTCTCGATGACCAGACAAGTCAACGCCGTCTCCTCATTGTGCTTCAACACCCTGCGTATGCTTCGCAAGATCTTCCGCTGGATCCCGACCGAGACCAGGAAGACTGTCACCCAGGCACTCGTCACCAGCCGACTGGACTACGGAAACGCCCTCTACGCCGGAACCACAGCCAAGCTACAGAAAAGACTCCAGCGCATCCAGAACGCCTCCGCCCGACTCATCCTGGATGTCCCCCGACGCAGCCACATCTCCAGCCACCTGAGGAACCTGCACTGGCTCCCCGTCGACAAGAGGATCACGTTCCGGCTCCTCACCCACGCACACAAGTCTCTCCACGACCTGGGCCCCAAGTACCTCAACGACCGCCTGACCTTCTACACGCCCACCCGCCAGCTACGGTCCACCAGCCTCGCCCTCGCAGCCGTACCACGCATCCGAAGAGCCACCGCCGGAGGAAGATCCTTCTCTTACCTGGCTGCCAAGACTTGGAACTCCCTCCCCATCCACCTTCGGCTGACCCAGGACCATCTCGCCTTCAGGAAACAACTCAAGACCTGGCTGTTCGAGTAGTATCATACCCCTCCCCCCAAGAGCCTTGAGACCCTCCCGGGTGAGTAGTGCACTATACAAATGGCATGATTGATTGATTGATTGATATGTATTGCCATTCCATACTATCAAAAGCCATATGGGCATCTAGCGACAACAGAGCCGCTGGTATGCTTGGCTGGGCAGACATCGTCTGCAATATTCCAAAAAGACGCCTTAAGTTAAGCCGCGTGCTCCCATGTGGCATAAAGCCCGATTGATCTGGATGTATCAGCGATTGCACCACCGCCCCCAGTCTGGTGGCCAGGATCTTACCGAGGACCTTAGTTTCATAATTGAGAAGCAATATGGGCCTGTATGAGCTGCAAAGGTCTTTTGGTTTGCCGGATTTATGGATTACTACGATTGTTGCAGACCTAAGATCCTTCATAAGCAGCCCCTCTGTTTTGCCTCCTTGAATATTCGCAACATATGGGGCACAACTCTGCTTGATACACATCCAAACGCCTCTGCCGGGAACCCGTTGGGTCCCGGCGCCTTCCCTGCCTGCAAGTACCCCATGGCATATTCTACCTCTTTAACAGTAATGTCTGACTCCAAAATGTCCCTAACTGCCAGATCTAGGGTGGGCATCTGCAGGGGGGCCAAAAATTCCTCACACTCCCACTCGCGTTGTTTAGTTTGAGACCGATAAACTGCCTCATAATAAAGCGCGAACTCCTCCGCTCTGCCCACGATTGTGTCTTTCACCGTCCCTGACGTCTTTCGGATCCTGGGCACCCAGTTACGCTCCCTATCTCGTTTCTCTAGCCAGGCTATCATCTTGTTGGCCTTGTCCCCTAAATCGTAAATGCACCTCTGGGTAGCTAATGCGCGCAATCTCGCCTGGTCAGAGAGCACATCTTTCATTTCCTTTTCAATGAGCCGCAGTCTGTGTCATCTGTCCTGCTCTTGCTCTTGCATTTCCCCCCTCTCGCTCTCTAAGGTGAGGAACTCCAATTCTAATCTGTCAATCTGGGCATATTTATCCTTTCGTCGTTTACCCACCTCCGCCTGTAAAAAAACCCTGGAAACAGTTTTATAAGCCTCCCATACAATACTGTGCGACCTAACAGAGCCCATGTTGTCCGCAAAGTATTGGTCTACACGCTCCCAAAACTGTTCCTGAAACTCTTGATCTTTAAACAAAAAGGCATCAAGCCGGGAGGGAGTACACCATTCCCTCTCCGGGCCCTGTAGTTGCACCTCCTCCGGGGAGTGATCCGATATACCTCTTGCCTTATGACAACCGCCATGGAAGAGGCTCATGTAGCCCACCTGTGTGAATAGGTAATCGAGTCTGGACCCTGACCCATGCGCTGCAGATATATGTGTGTATTGCTGAAGGTGAGTGTTGTGTGCCCTCCATAGGTTCACCAAGCCCATGCACAAAATCCCGGAGATGACATATTCCCCCCCCTGGCGGACGGAGCCTGTGACCTATCAATCTCCCTCTGATCACAATGAAAAGAACAAGTTTCCCTTGATGGCCACGCACAACTAATTCTATTGTATCTCTCTTTAATAGTGAGACATAGGTGACAAAAGCACAACAATTTATTTCAGTATTTCACAAGACTTCAATTTTATTTCATTTTCACTAAGTTATCATTCCTTTTATCAGTGCATTGGCATTCCTTTACCAATTTTTTCACAAATACAAAATTACAATTTTTTTTAAAAAGAAGTTTTTTTCATATATATATATACATAGACATTTTTTTTAAAAGGAGACAGAAAGAAAGGTAAAGGCAAGAAACATAGCTATATACAAAGAATAAATACATTGCACACAAATCATTATGCCCCTGGTAATAAATAATCCATCACAGCATTCTCACACATTCACACCCTATCTACATACATCACCACACCACCTGAAACAAGGAAACAGAATCATAAATACAGGTCTCAAGAGTAACTATGAGACCCCGCACTAGGTCGACGCGCGTTTCGGCGGCTCACGGCCACATTCTTCAGGACCTCTTCCAGTCGAACAACTCAGATGTCCAGGGGACATGAAAGAAATAAACTCAAAGATGCGAAAATAGGTTTCTGGGACAATATCCTGTACTTATGTTGTATTTCCTAATTAGTACGTCTTCCAGTATCATTTTCACTGTGGGGAGGGAATGTAGAAAAATCACGCTAAACCTCTTCATGTAGTAAAGTCATAATGTACTCTTCTCTATGTGCAGACTTGTGTTTCCATACTGTTGTTTCTGTACAAGTTCTTTTCCAATCATATATGAGTAGGCGCCTACGGGTACCTCCAAGCGTCCTAGTCTTAGAAAATAAGCATATCCCGGTGTGTCCTTCTCCCAGTCAAACCGGTCAAAGATGATCTCCCTCACCATAACATTGTTCATATCCCCTCCGAGGAGTAGGACCCCAGCCAGCATATCCAGGAGCAGTTTCCCAATATCGGGGAGAGTAGTGCTGTGCAGGTTTGGGGGAATGTAAAGTGAACAAAGGTTAAGTGTCAGACCCTCCCACTGTCCAGAAACTGCCGCATGTGTCCCAATGGGTCTAACCATTGCCGCCCAACCACTAGAGGAAGGGAATTTTTAATCATGATTCCAGCACCCCTGGAGCTGGTGGTAAAGCCTACATGAGCTTGCAGCATGTAACCGAATCTATTAAGGGCCTTGTAATGGTTTCCTATCAGGTATGTTTCTTGGAGCAGTACTATATCTGGGGCATGCCTATGAAGATACTGGAGAACCATGGTGCGCTTAATCTTGTTCTGCAGGCCATTAACATTCCAGGATAATATAGTGACTTTCTGCGCCTTTGATGGTGATAAAGCCTGCATAAGCTTGCAGCGTGTAACCGAATTTATTAAGGGCCTTGTAATGGTTTCCTATCAGGTGTGTTTCTTGGAGCAGTGCTATATCTGGGGCATGCCTATGAAGATACTGGAGAACCATGGTGCGCTTAATCTTGTTCTGCAGGACATTAACATTCCAGGATAATATAGTGACTTTCTGCGCCTTTGACGTGTGCATCATGAATGTCTATCAAAAAGAACTGTAAGGACGGTTGCTCATCTCTACCGCCCCCCACCACCCGCCTGCCCACCATTCGTGCCTCTGGAGCCAAGAGAACTGTGTAGGGCACCAACATGAATGCAAATAGCAAACTTTCAACCCCCCCCGCCTCCAAACCCCCCTACCCTGCTACCCTGCTTCGCAGGCCAACCGGGCCCGACATACCCCAACAAGCAGAGCGTCTGTACAATGAAAACCTAGGGGTTAGTGTGACAACCAGACAGGCAGCCTGAGGGTGTCACCCGGCTCCCCGCCAAAGCGATTTAACCGTCTCACCATGTCGTATGAAGGGAGATAGAGCACAAAATGTAAGCCTCCCGAGTGGCTACATAAACCCCCCCCATCATCACCAACAGTTCGTTACCGCATGGCCGCTAGGGGTTCTATACCTCCCCCAGGCCAGTTTTGGATAGTGTCCTTGAACCACCTCAGTGTCCCAGCAGTCTTACTCACAGGAGAGTCAATATACTTTACGTGTACTCCATCCGCGCCCTCTCGCCAGACCGCTCTCAGCATTTCAACCCATGTCGAGCGAGGGAGACTGGCTCCGCACCCTAGTCCTGTCTGGCGTTCGGGGATCGCCTTGTATCCGATGCTCTCTTCCCATTGAGCCCATAGACAACGTCAGGGAATGGGCACCTGTGTTCCTAAAACTGTCCCCCGGCCATGGACCACCCGAAGGCTGGGCATTCTCCTCCAGCCAGGCCACGGCATCTTCCGGGGATGTGAAGAAGAAGGATTTTCCGTTTGCCAGAATCTTGAGACCCTTAAGATGTATTTTATGCCACGAGCATGAAGCTCTTTTTTGACTCCATCGAACGAGCGGCGCTCCTTTTGGACCTTAAAAGTAAAATCGGGAAATAATCTAATCGTAGCATTGTCAATCCGAAGGTCTCCATGTTGGCCGGTCGCCTGCAAAACGGCGTCTTGATCCCTAAAATTGAGGATCAGAGCGATGATTGTTCTCGGAGGAGCCCCAGGACAAGCCGGGGCGCCCGGCGCCCGGTGTGCGCTCGATGACGAAAAGTTGGGAGAGGTGTTCGGGTTTGAGGTGATTTGGGATAATATCCTCCAGGAACAAATCAACACTCGGCCCTTCCATTTTTTCCGGCACTCCCACCATCCCGTATATTGTTTCTTCTGGCCCTCCCTTCCTGGTCCCCCAGCCTGGCCACCGCTTGCTTCTGTTGGTGAGTCAGGTGCTGGACCTGCTGTTGCAGCAGCTTGGTGGTGCGCTGAAGCTCCACAATGTCCGTGGCATTCTGAGTGACTTTCTCCGACGTTTTATTGAGGTCCGCCCTTTGCAGCGCTATCTCAATTGTGACTTTGTCGATCTTGGACTCTAGCGTGGTGCACAGAGTTTGTTTGGCTGCATGATAATGGTGAAGTATGGTTCCGGCGCCTCAGTCACATTCCCGGTGGGGGCTTCACCCCCCACCTACCAAGGCTGTATACTTGTTTATGGTGTTGGCTTGTGTGGGGCGGAGTTTTTGGGTTTCATGACTGTCTTAGAGGAAGACCACGAGGCGCTAGCGGAGCCACACCGCTTTCCGGGGTCTTTGGTCACTCCGCCATTATTCCGGTCACGTGCTCCTGGCGCCATCTATCCCGTTCCTGGTCGGCGTTTGCTTACACAGTGCCTGAGTCCCTGACTGGAGCGCCTGTCTGCAATGCCTCCTCACCTTATTCTCCGTAGCGCGATGTTCCAATTCCTCCATTGTTTGGGGGTAGCTCCCCCGGGCCCGCTCTCACCCTGGGTCACCTGCCAAGGACCCCTATAGCCTCACACTGGTGTTCAGTGTCCTTCATCCATGGATCTGACAAGCTCCTGGGACCTTTACTGGTAGAGGGGCCCTTCCACAGGTTACACGGCGTCCCCCCCGAATCTGGGCCACAACAACACACTTGACACCGGCAAGTTCCCCCAGGTCTATTCCATTGTTCCCTCACTCGCCTCCTCTCCTGGTCACCTCCGGCTGCCTCCGCCTGCCGCTGCCTGAAACGAGGATCTCCGCGGGCCCTCTGCTCTGGTGGCGTGTGAGATTCGTGGTCAGTCCCCACTCCCTCCCTGAGGGCGCCAAGCAATGTCACTGGGGGGGAGGGGCCTCTCACCAGCCCACGCCCGCTTCTCTCTTCCACTGGGCTTTCGATCTCCTCCCTGGCCATTGCTGATGCGCCCTGAGATCTCTTCCTCACTTCCTGGATTCAGGCAGGTGCTCCCCGCTGCCATTTGGGTCCAAGACCCGTCCTCCTGCGTCGTCTGCCCCTCTGGCTCTCGCCACTCACGATTGGCCTTCTCCCTCTATCCGACGGATCAAGGTAGTTTTGCCGGGAGGGGCGCTCGTATTAGGGGGTCCGCACCCTCCTATCCCTGAGCCTCCGCTCCCCACATTGTAAAGCGCCGACACGCCTTCGCCTTGCCCGGCCCTCCTAGCACGCAAGGCTGGTGCTTTTCTTCTGTCACTTCTCTGAGCTAGGCCCCTGGGGACTCCCGGCCGTCGGGTGCTGCCGCTGCGTCGTCCGTGGACGGAGAGGGACCGGAGTAGCTCCCTCTGATTCCAGAGCACTTCCGCCAGGGGTAGTGACTTCTTATAGTTTTGGTAAGTTGTGCCTAAAATTGCTAAAAACCTCAACACCACAACAGGTGAAACAACGCTTGTCCCTTCTAGCTGACAACATGGATCTTAGGGTTTTGTTGTTAGGTACCAATAAACCGCATAAGAAACGCTTCTTATATGCCATCTACAATGAACTGTGGAAAGTCTCCCAACAGGATGCTGCTGAAAGATTATGTGAAATTGATAGGATTACCCTAGAAAAGGCCCTGGCTGTGGTTGACAATGGTATGTGAAACAAACTTCTTATCTGACCAATTTCATTTCAACAATGGTAATCACTCAAAAAACAACATTTCCCCAAAAACAAAGTCTCATCATATATAATTTTTCTTATGAATTTATTATTTATCAAAACATTTGTGCTTTTTTCTTTTTTTGGATATAATTGTTATCTGTTTTGTGTGCTCAAATAGTCATACAAACATTTAAAAATACTCATAAATTCATATAATTGTTTGTGTTATTAAACATTAAAATAACAAATCTCTCAATTGTGGTAACCCCCACAAAAACCAATAATAGCTCCATTCTCACCTTTCATGCTCTTCAATCATACTGCCAAGCATACCACACACAAAAAGTAAAAGTAACATACACAACTTTAACGAGATCCTACTAGCTATTACTTTTTACCATGATTTTAAATTTCAAATATAACATTAAAAATGTGCTCATTGCTTCTGACTGGTTCTTCTCTCATCTGTGTCTTGGGTAGGATTCCCAGATGTGTGAAAGATGATCTATGCACATTTTGGTGAAAAGCAATCTATATCACCTTCTTCAGGACCAAATAAACATACGTTCCATTGAATCTGTATGGTGGCCTGGGGGGTTATATGAGTTGTTTGACGTAAGATTTTCTCTGGTTCAATGAGATGCCTTGTCCTCAGGTGGGAATCATCATTTGGTTATATGCTCAGAGTATCATATTTCCCTGATTGTATAACCTTATCTGGGAGAGGTATTCTCAATAACACACTGGGGCTTGAATTCATTTTATTATCAAGGACTGCTCCAATTTGTAATTCGTCCAACTTCTACATTAAATTAAAATCTTAGGGTTCCATCTATACATAGGCAGTACTGTTGATTGCATGGTATTTCATAGTAGCCCCATTGTCCAAAATTTGGGAAAGGTGTTATCGCTATATTGTCCTGGTGTATCCAGTTGTTTTAGTACAGTATTCCTTTTCGTGTGTGTTCATCTGCATGGTGAAGAAATATAAATCGATATTATGTAATATTGGCCTAATGTATCCAATGTATATTAGCATACCTTCTTTAGAAAGCCCCCCCCCTTTTGTGAATATGCTCAAATTATGTATACAATAAGAATCGGGCCTTTTCTTAAAGAAACACCATGTTGGTTTGATTTCCCCGTACCTTTTGCTCTTGCTAGGAAAATATGTGACCTGCTACTGTGTAGAGAGCGAGCCTGAAAGGTCGGCCTGGGCTATGAATGGACCATTGATTCTAACTTAGGAAACTCAAGGTCGCATCTGCCTTTCTTGTGGGATGAGCACAGTCTTGCAGACACTGTGCCTGTACTCCCGTGCCCGAGAACGAAAGAGAGGCACCTTTACTGACCTACCCCCGAAATAGTTTAAGCTGAGTTTCGAATCAATCAATTGTGCCTTATATGGGTTTTCCTGCTGACTTCACGAGAAGTGGTACTTTTCCATGTACGGGGGTTTCATGAGGTATGCTGAAAGTATATATGCACTGCTCTGAATGTAGTCCAGCAGTCTCCTCTGCGCACCTTTGAGGGTGATGGCGAGAGAGAGGCTCCCCTATTTAGGGTGTTTTGCAATATAAACGATTGAACATTCTCCATTGCCGATTGACTTATTCTTGGTAAATAAGGTATATGGGCTATTGGTGAGTATAGCTCTATGGTATATTTTTTCTAGTACTTCAATGGTATCGTGACAATGGTATGACAACACTTTCCTCAGATATTTATTCACTGGGCAATATTGTGTTTTCGAAAATTGACATAATGGAACAGGATTTGTCTATTCTACAACATGGGCAATCTCAATTGTGCTCCATTATGCTTTTAAGCTGGACTCTGCAATCATACCGTTCACATGGCGATACACTAACAGCACAAGTTTGTTCTCGTTTCACAATCTGGCCAACAGACAGTTGGCTATGGCACGCAGAGATGCAAAGTACACCATGTTTCTCATTGAAAAATTAAAGAACCTACCTTTTATAGTAGCTGAGTCACCATCTATTGAATGGTTAATTCATCTTTATATCACAAGGCAGATCATTACATTTCAGTTCCAATACTACCTTAGATACATCCAAGCAGGCATGTATGAAGCCTTAGGTGAAGGGTACATACAGGAAACATGGGAGTTGCCATATAGATATAGGTGCAGAAATAAGGACACTGCTGATTTCTTAAGTGGTACTGACTACGGGAAGGCTTTAAGTGGGTCGTTAGTGTGCAAAAAAGTGTTGCTTCATGGAACATTTAATGCATCAAAGGTGACCTTATCTTGCTTCTTGAAAGGCTCCCCAGCTGCCGGGATTCATCCGTTTTTTTAATTGCTTTCGAATGGAAGTTATTTAGTGCTGAATGATCAATTCTGTTGTGGAATGGCCATAAACTAATGGAGGAATGAGGGCTATTAAGAGACAGGTCCAGCATACATACCCAATAACATGTAGATTAAAAATTGGTATGCAGTTCCTAAGGCTGGGTTGAGGAGAGAGAGGAGAAGGAAGAGGAGAAAGGAAAAATGTAGGGAAACAGGTAGGAGACGGATCAGAGGGGGGAGAGCTCCTATGAGGAGCAAGGGCACTTACACACCCTGAGAGGCGTCATGCTTCATTATAGGACAGCTCCTTGTTGGGCTTGGTCTGCATTGCCCAACAGGCCCTGCAGGGGGGCTCTTTGCAGGAGGTCTTCAGAATAGAATGCCAGGAGGCCCTGTGTGCAGAGGTGGAAGGGCATAGAGTGGTGAGCAGAGTGGTTGAAG
The DNA here is from genome assembly GCF_964261635.1 of Lissotriton helveticus. Classification (NCBI taxonomy): domain Eukaryota; kingdom Metazoa; phylum Chordata; class Amphibia; order Caudata; family Salamandridae; genus Lissotriton; species Lissotriton helveticus. The sequence continues at coordinate 795,790,368 of NC_136057.1, read as the reverse complement.
TACATGTAATAAAAATAGCTATGAGAGCTCCAGGGAACCTTTATTAACTGGACACTATGCTATGGTTAAAAGACGAGACTACAAGAGTCTAGCCTGGCAGGGGGAATTTAACCTGCTGCATCTCAGTGTGTGTTTAGATGAGTCTGGGTGGTTAAAAGGTCTACATGTTTTAAGCCTAAAAACTCCTAGCGGATATGCGGTGTTTTTTAGGACCGGGGGAGAGAAACCTAATCTATGCTTGAATGTAGGTGACGGTCATCGGGGTATCCTAAATGGTACTGTCCCTATTGAATGAATTCAAGTTAATCCATAAGGGGGCAAGCATGCAATGCTGAGTGGTTCGTCCTTCTAGCGAACCTGGAGGATGGAGAAAGAAGTAACAATAAAAACACAGCCATCAAACAATCATGAAATAATCATGTTACTTTAAAAATACCACAACTCCCTTATCCATGATGTGTGCATGTGACTTGAAGTGGTCCTACTTGAGACAAACTTTGTGGATAGCCCCCAGTGTTTTATCATCCACAGAGTGAAATACAAGTAGAAAACATGTACGTTACATATACATTGTTTCTTTTAGGGGGAACTCAATGAACTGGCAGTAATACACCTATGGGCAGGGCCTGTTGAGGACCTGTTGGGCACTTCAGCACCGTCCCAACAAGGAGCTGCCCTATGATGAAGCATGACATCTCTTGGTGTGTGTGAGGGCCCTTGCTCCTTATTGGAGCTTTCCCCCCTCTGATGCTTCTCCTACCTGGTTCCCTACTCTTTCTCTCTCCCCTTCCCCCTCCTCTTCCTAATCCTCTCTCTTATCCCCTTGTTGTGGACTGGCACAAGGCATTGCATATCTAGTCACAGTAAACTTCAGGGTTGTTTGCTGTAAGCAAGTATTATTTGACCCGGCTCGCACAGTTAGGGAGGCACCACTGTGGCCTTCATTGAATGTTTCCAGTATACCATTTGATTTGCTGAGCACACTGAAAGCCATGTTGTTTCAACAAAATGGCCTTAACTTCAGCCGTGAGACTTTTGATCTCCATGTTGCTAGGTCTTCAGCAGAGATACAGGCCCTGATCCCTACGAACTTCCCAATCCATTTCGGAAAAATGGTTCATCATATCTTTAACATGTCTGATATGAGTGGGATCGTATAGGTATTTGAGCGGCTTGGATCACGTCTCTTAACCACTTTTCAGACCATCTTCAGAGTAATTCCAGCTTTCATACACTCTGTACTTGGAATCATTTTTGGAGGGCTTCCTTTGGTCCTCCTTTAGGTAGCAGACATCCTGATTTTAATACTCTTGCTTCACAATGGACATTACAATCTGTGGTAAATAAATAAATAATTACCGGTACTATTTTTCTATGCATTAACTGAAAAAGGATAGCTCAATAAATAAGAGGCAGAATCCGTGGTATCTGAGTCATACGGGCTTTAATTAGATGGCTCGAGCCAATGGACCATCGGGTTCCATCACCTGCTAAGGTTCGGAAGGGACAGGACACAAGGAAAGGGGGAATGGCAGCTGCCCCATCTCATTAACATCATACAGTATATATAGTAAAACAGTACAATTGCATTGAATACAGTAGGCGTAACAAGTGACAAACAGAAGATAAGAACATATGAGCGTGAAAAGAAGGCGTGCACAGGGCGTGCACGGAGACATGTGATGTAAACGTCACAGAAATGTCATAAATGGGTGGATACATGGAGGGGGCTACCTGGGCAGCTGGAACCTTTAACCTACTGGTGCGCGCAAACGGGTCATGACGTGTAACTGAGGGGAGCTGGGGGCTCTGACTTCTAGCACTAGAAGAGGAGACTAAAGTCTAGGATGTCAGAACGACCTGTACCTATAGCATATCTGATATCTTGTGTTTGGAGTACATGTTGCTTGAATCGAAAAGTCATCAGGGCAAAGGCTACTTGTCACTAAGGCTGGTGCATGCATATATTTCTTTGGATATTGCGTGTGCTATGGATCTTCTATGGGTATTAATTCAGTAATTCTCTTGCATGGAGACAGGAAGACTAGACTATAAATGAAGATGTTTATGCGGTTCGTTAGCTAAGAATGTGAAGCCGGGGAGCTGAACTGATAACTGTAGGCATAACATATCCTTGGCAGGCAGGCCGGGCCGAGCCGGGCACCGCGTTGCTTGGCAGGAAGTGAGTGAAGGGTCAGGGATGCGGGCGGGGCTGCATCTCTCCTCGGAGTGGTTCAGGAGACTTGAGGCCTGAATCTGGTGTCCGGGCCCTGTAAGGCCTAGAAACGGGTGCATCTCGATGATTTAACGTGCACAAATGAAAATACGTTGGCAACATAGGCCTAAAAGCCTAATTCACGTTGCTTTCAGGAGGACTGGATAACTGACATAATAACGTTGGACGCAACTGTAACTGCATCTTTATTCGGTCATGGAGGGAAATATGCATATTAATCCTGCACATATATTACATGTGGGGGAGCACGTAGGGACACATAACAGGGCAAAATTAAATTTTCCTCATTCCCTCCTTGTTCCCTACGTTCCCTTCAGGAAACATCAATATTCATGAGACCATCAATCTGTTCATACAGCATCATTTGCTCGTCTTTTATCTTTTGGGAATGGGATCGTGGACGTGGAATACAAGATGTAGCGCACAAGCCGCAAATTGCAGGGCCACACTGTAAACAGAGACAACAACTAAATATGATCATTACTACTATTCCTAGGAATGACAATACTTTCCATCCCCACGCAGATATTATACTCCAGAGCCAGCCGGACCAAGTCCAGGTGCCTGGATTCTGGTGTAGCTGATGAGCTATTTTATGAAGTCTAGTTATGGCTGAATACACAGACGGTGCGTTATTAGGAATGAAAACGCAACAACTAGATCCGATGACTCTACAAGCTCCGCCCCTATCGGCCAGTATGACGTCAAGAACAAGGCGGTTCTGAAGAACAACAAATCTCATAGCAGACTGCTCTTCTGTTAAGTTACCTAGGGCGGAAGTAGTCTCATTCACTACTGCTTCAAGGGTTCTGGTTAACCTGCGTATTAATTTACTATTCTGGATAGGTCCTATGAAGAAAAAGAAACCTTTATTGAAATCTGTATACTGTTCTAAGGCAGTTTCAGTTTGATCGACAATTGGGGACTCGATCTCCCTTCTATGTCTAACGTGTACTAGATGGGTATTTCTGTGATAATCGGATGGGGCCAGGAAAACTGGTGGCAGTAGGAAGGCAATGTAACATGTTCCATCCCAATCTAGGGGCAAACGTACATATGCGGTCTGACCACATATAAAATAAGAATGACGTGAGGCTTTAAAAGTAGATTTCCCACTGTCACTATACTCGACCACAGTAGTACAATCACTGTGTCCTAGATGTACTGAACCATTCTTTCTAACACATAATTCGCCTTTCACTGCTAGAACTGTTATAGAAGGCAAGTCTGGAGTGGTCTCGGACTGAACATTCAAGACCATGAGGTTGGAGGAAAAGTTACCTAGATCATATACTTCATTTTCTAGATCTAACCCCGTTCTATGGGAAAGACCGTCCTTGTCTGGGAAACAGGTTCTATTCAGAAGGGACTTATCGTCTGAAGATGATGTTAAAGTAAACCAGGCTCCACACGAACCATTGTGTGAAAACGGATAGGGAAAAAGTGGCAGAGCTCCCTTCACTGTCTGGTAAGGGGGGAGTCGACCACATACCCAACAATTAGTGGCATTGCTGGTCTGGTGTGAATAGTGTAACATACGAATAAAAGTATTGTTGCGCATTGCAAGTCGGTAGGATAACTCGCGAGGGGGTAGTTCACTAAAAGTGTGCTCTACTGTATCATTAGAAGAAAAATGTACATGCGGACCAAGAGGAGGAAAAAATACGTGTAGCATATAACTTATACATGTGATCGTAAGACTCAGAAATAACATAAACAATAACGTAACGACGCATCTGCTTCGCAGACTTTTACAGTATTTCGTTTTCTTGGAGTTTCGTCTATCTCTCTCACTATGTGGGTCTATCTCATACATGTCAGGAACCTGTCTAACCGCTTCACCCGAGAGGGACTTAAACAATTAAACGCTGTCTGACTTACTAGACCTTAATTTCAGTTTATACTCCTGCTGCGGAGTTTTCTCTAACAGGGGAAGTTTAGAGTCAGTATCGGGGCAGTCCTTGAAAAAAGTCTTTGGACGCAGTCCATGGAAACGCTTGATGTGACTGGAGTGGAGCCAGCCTTTTCTTCCTTCTAGCTTTACGGCGGTCCTTGTAGTCATCAGAACGAGTTTTGGCTCCTTCCAGCGGGGCTCCAGAGGGCTTGAACGATCGAAGTTGCGGATCAGAACAAGGTCACCGGGAACGACCTCGTGCGGTTTCACCTGGGTGTTATCTGGAAAGGCAGCCGCGACCTGTGAACGACAAGAGAGTAGTGCAGACATCAAGGAAGCTAGGTAATCTGTCAGCATGTTACTGTCAACATCGGTGATTTTACGAGGCATAGGTGTACCCCACATGTTTGGGGGACGACCAAACACTACTTCGTAAGGTGACAAACCCGATCGGGAGTGAGCGACCATTCTCATATAAAAGAGGGCAACCGGCAGGGCTACCATCCAATCTACACCTTTCTCTGCACAGACCTTCGCTATTCGTATTTTCAGAGTTTGATTGTGTCTCTCGACGAGGCCAGCTGCCTCGGGATGTCGTACGCAGTGGAACTTCCACTGGTACCCTAACAGAAGTGATACCTGTTTCATGAGTTCGGACGAGAATGGCTTTCCGTTATCTGAATACACGACCCGGGGCAAACCATAGCGAGGGAAGAACTCACGAACCAGCTGCTTGGCAGTGGTCGCGGCAGTGTAATCTGGGACTGGATATGCTTCTGTCCATCTGGACAAAGCGCATACAACTACGAGGACATACTTGAAACCTCGACATCGATCCATCTGGATATAATCCATCTGGAGGACTTCAAAAGGGTGGTCAGGAGGATGAAATCCACCTTGTTCCACGGGAACACCTTTACCTGGATTGAACTGACAACAGATCATGCAGGTACGCACTTTCTGCTTCGCTGCTGCTCGTAAATGCTTGTTAAACCAGAGATTCTGAATGCTGTCTAACATAGCTTTTTCTCCTAAGTGTGCTGGACTATGTGCTGTATTAATAATGACTTGAACCATAGAGTCGGGGAGAAACCATGTGGCTTTTCCCTTCGTCAACCATCCCTGACCTGTCTGGACCCCTCCTTGTTCAGACCATTTCTTGATTTCGTCTGGGGTAGCATGTGTCTGTATGTCTAGTACGTCTTGTGTAGGGTCCTTAACTGTCATACAAGTCGTCTGGTCTGGAACGTCTGTTTTTGTCATGTTAACTGGAGTGTCTGGAGTCTGAGCTGTAAGCTTGGCTGTTCGATCTGCCAGATCGTTACCCTGGGAAATGGTGTCAGTGGCTTTCGTATGTGCTTTGCACTTCATAATGGCTATAGCTGTAGGTAAATGTATTGCTTCTAACAGAGCTTGAATGAGGGGGCCATGCTGAATCTTGGCTCCATGAGAGGTCATAAAACCTCTTTCTTGCCAGAGGACTCCAAAGTCGTGGACGACTCCGAATGCATACCGTGAATCTGTGTATATGTTTACTTTCAGGTTCTTGGCTCGTAGACAGGCTTGGGTCAGAGCGATGAGCTCTGCAGCCTGAGCAGACAGGGTGTCAATACGATGTGTTTCTATAACTTCAGTTTCAGTAGTCACTGCATATGCAGCTACTAACTCTCCAGTACTTGTTCTCATACATGAACCATCCACATAAAGTGTCAGGTCTGGATCAGGTAATGCAATGTCCGTCAAGTCTTGTCTTGGCTTTGTCATGGTGTTAATAATTTCCACACAGTCATGTGCTGCAGGGTTTGAGGTAATCGAGGGTAACAGTGTAGCAGGATTTAATATGTTGCAGCGTCTGATTTCTATGTGTGGCTGAAACAGTGTCAATTCATATCCTGTCAATCGTGCAATTGTCAAGTGCTGAGTCTGTGTTCGGTTTAAAAGAACTTCCACAGAGTGTGGAACCTGTACTGTCAGGGAGTGTCCTAACACTATGGAATCACTTTGTCTGATAGCTAAAGCTGTGGCTGCAACTGATTTGAGGCACGCAGGCAGAGCCTGGGCTACTGGATCTAATGTGCTAGAAAAATAAGCACAAGGCTTGTGTTGTCCTGCTTGGTCTTGTGTGAGAACAGATAATGCTGTACCATCACGTTCAGTGACAAAAAGTGTAAAAGGTTTACTGTAGTTTGGTGTCGCTAACACAGGTGCATTACATAAAGCTTTCTTTAACTCATTGAAAACAAGTGTATGTTCCTGGGTCCAAGGGAGGACAGTCGATGTCGCTGCCTCCTGTGTTGTTAACTGTATCAATGGCTTGGCTAGACATGCGTACTGAGGGATCCATTGTCTGCAGTAAGAAGTGAGGCCGATAAAAGCTCGTACCTCCTTCTGTGTCTTGGGCTGTGGAAAATGTGCTATTAACTGGATACGGTCAGGTGTCAACTGTCTACCCCACTTGGACAGCAAGTGTCCAAGGTATACCACTTGCTGGACACAGAATTACAGTTTCGAAGGGGACACCTTGTGCCCCATTTCTGCCAGGAAATACAAGACTGTCAGCGATGCTCGTTCGCAGTCATGTTCTGTACGGGCTGTGATCAATAGATCATCAACATACTGGAGCAGGGCAGTGTCAGTTGGCATGTGAATACTGTCTAGTTGTCGTTTAAGCGCTTGACTGTAAATACTAGGACTTTCAGTGAAACCTTGAGGTGCACGTGTGAATTTATAGCTACGTCCATTTAAAAAGAATCCGAAAAGGAATTGACTATCCGGATGGATGGGGACACTAAAGAAAGCGTTCTTGAGATCAATAACAGTAAAGAACATAGCTTCGGAATCAATGGCAGTCAATAGGGAAGAAATATCTGGAACCACTGGGTACTGGGGTATGATACATTTATTAAGTTCTCGAAGGTCAATTATTAGTCGATAAACTGGAGGTGCATTTGGGTCAGTACGTTTGAGAATCGGGATGATCGGGGAATTACATACATTGGAGTTAGTTTCTACAACTACTCCTTGAGCGATGAGCTCGTCAATAATTTTCGATAAGGCTGCTACAGCCTCAGGTGGCAACTTATATTGTCGAATTCGAGGTAATACAACTCCTTGTTTCAGGGTGACACGATATGGTGTAATGTGCATACAACCTACATCAGTTGGACCTTGCGCCCATAAATGCTGTGGTACATTCAGTAATCTTGGATCAAAATCTCTTAACACGTAATGTCCTTTAAAATCACGTAAAAACAATCTCACTCCTTCCGGAGAACAACAGATTACTGCACCCAATTCTTTCAATGTTTTAATACCAAGTACGTTTTCTGGACATGATTTTGTAAGTAACAAATCTGTAGTACGGGACAATGGACCAACTTCTAAGGAAACTGGTTTCGATATCTCGTTAACAATAGGCTTTCCTGAAAATCCCAGGGAAACATTTCTTGAGCCTGAGAGTGGAGCCCCTGGAACCTCGTCATGACTGATGGTAGTCCTACTTGCCCCTGTATCAATCAGAAATTTTCTGTCTTTCCCTAATACTTGACTGTGTACATAGGGACCCTCTTGATCTACAGGAACCTCGATGAGAGGCAAGCCAACCTCCCTCTCTAGGCTGTTTCATGAATACTGCTGATACTCTGGATAATCTGACTGTGCGTATTGGTACATCTGCTGTGTAACGTGTTGTGTGGCAGCTATAGGCTGCGGTACTGTTACTGTCTGTTGTGTGTTCTGCGGTGGTTGCGTATTCTGCGGAACATGTTCCTGTCTAGGAGGACGCGGTCTCTCTTTCGTCTTACCAGTAGCTATGTTGTGTTTCAGAACTGCACATTCGTTTATATAATGACCTGGCTGTTTACAGTAATTGCATGTCCCTTTAACGGGAGCTGCCGAATGACTAGTTTGATTTGTACCCCTCTTTTGACTATCTGCTGGAACAGACTGTGCCACTAGTACTTTCATTTTCGTGTCTTTCATACGTCTCCTTTCGTGTTCTTGTTCTTCTCTGATTCGGTTCTGGTGGTACTGTAACATCTGTAGCATTTGGGACGGGGTATTAGCTTGCCAGGTACTCTCGACTTTCAATACTCGATTTTTAACTTGAGGTAAAGAATTCTCAACTAGTTTGGTAACAAAAAGATGTGGATACGACTCACTACTTGTTTTCAAACCGCTATTAATAATGAAACATTTCTCAAATCTAGAATAAAAATCACTAGTGTCTTCGTCTTGTTTCTGTTTACAGGCTGAGATGGCATCCCAGTCTTCCTTTTTCGTGGCTAGTAATCTTGGCAAGACTTGTATTAGCAACTCGGGCAACTCTTTAGCTTTATCCCCAAGACCAGTACCTGGAACTCGTGTATTATCTTCGTTCTCTAACGCTGTCCAATCTATCTTTTTCTCTCCCACCTCCCATTCTTTTTCTTTGAGTTTTTCATATATGCCCGCAGGCAACAGGACCTTTAACATTTTGATGATATCGGGATACGTGTATTCTCCCATACGGAGCATGTCTTTTAATTCACGGTGGAACCCTGCAGGATCTTTATCATGACAGGGCACTAACTTTTTCATTTCTAGTAGTTCTATTTTCGTTATAGGAGTGTAAACGAATACTCGTTCGAGCTCACCCCCCGTTCCCTTAACAGGATGTACTTCTCGCAACGGATTCTGTCTATCTATGTAGAATGGGGGTGAAACAGGAACAAAATGTGGAGTCAGAAACGTTCTGTATTTGTGGCGTTGTTCTAAAATGACGCTAATCAAATCGGTACCTAGACCTTTCCATCTGTTTAGGAGTAACTCGTTCAATACATTATATAAAGGACCTGGATCAGAATGCTGATCCTCATACAGTGTAATGAGGTGCTGGATCATGTACATACCCACCAGTCGCTGCTCGGCTGGCGGAAGCTTCAGAAACATTTGAGCCACTACTTCGTCTGAATACGTGGCAGAATCACTAGTCCATCGAACTGCTGATCGGGCTAGTTCTTGTTCATGCATGGTACTAAGCTCACTGTAACCTATTCGTAGTTTCAGAACTTTATCAGTAGCCTGGAATAATTGTTCAAGAGAACACTGTTCTGGTACGGGAGGAGGAAAAGTTTTCTTGTAGTCTAGGCGTGTATGTCTATCAGAAGGTCTCGTCCTACCTACATACGCTATTCTAGTGGGATTCTCGTTGTCTGCCTCTTCGTCTGAAGAGTCATTCTCTTTCTCTGCTATTATCCTTGCTTTCTCCCTCTCGTGTATGCCTATAATTTATTTACGAATCTTTCTGTACATGGTTTCTATACTATTTTGTGTCTTGTGTTTTCCGTCTGCTATATTGTCACTCCATCTTGTCAGGACTTTCATCTCTTCTTTGTCTTTATCAGGATGATCCTGTTCTCTTATTAAACAATTTATTAAAAATTGCAAAATCATGCCTTGAATCTCGACTTTCCTGTGTACCATAGCTTCGTGAATACTTTCTGGTTTCTCCCCTGTTCGGATGAAATGATATATTCTGTCTAAATGGTCTTTCATATCTGATATGGTAATCAAAAAGTTTGCAACTCGTCGTAAACGTACGGAATATAATATCATGTGATCTTCGCCTGGCACTGGATCATATCTACAATCAGTAAGGTACTTTTTGAGGGCTTCGTATGTAGCCACTTTTGGCGTACGCTGTAATGCTGCATCTCTCAGCGTCATTCGTTTTACTTGAGGCGGGGTGATAGGGATACCTCCCCCTGCTCCTCCTGAACCAGAATCTTCAATTAATACTGAATGTGCGGCTGCTGGTAATGTGACTGGTAAAGTAGGTGTACGTAATGTGGGTTGGTCCTGGGGTACTGTCACATTAACAGGATTCCCGGGACCAACGGCTGGAGGCACAGTAATTACGTTATTAACAGGAGGTTGAACTTGAACAGGCAGAGTAGGATTCGTATTAGCATATTCTGGGACAGTGTCATCTAAATAGGAAGAAAGGAAGATTTCAGCTGCGGTCGGTTTATGACGTAGCTTAGTCGGGACCAATGGTGGCGGTAAATTACAGGGTGTTTCCGGGGTCGCCTTCGGCAAACCCTCGGCGAGAAGAGGATACATACCTTTAATAAGGGCATTTCTTTGTCTGTCTGATTGTTCTGCTCTAACTCGTTCACCTTCTTCTAGTAATTCCCTTTCTTGGGCTTTTTCTGAGGATTCCCTACTTAGTTCTGCTTTTCTGAATTCCTTTTCTGTTCTTTTATGCGATTCTTTACGCCACAATTCTATGGCATCTTTCTGGGATTGTCTGGCTTTCTTTTTCCATAATGCTTCCTCTACTCTCATGATGCACTCGGCATCCCAAGTTCCTGAAACAGGCCATCTATATTTCTCTTCGAGATCCTTGGTGTAGTCCACCCATAAATCTAGATACAATATGGCATCTAAGCCATGCTTATGATACATGAAATGTCCAGGACTGTCCCTAGGAGGGACAGGAACTGATTCTTCGAGTAACCCTTTTCTGGTTTTTATCTGACGTAACTTAGAAAACAGCGGCATATTTGAACTTGACCACAATACACAATGAACACAGTAATAAATAGCAAACAATCACTCATACCACGACATCAAAAACACATTAATAACAGTTCGAACAGGTGCTACCTAATACATTGAAAACACAATACTTCGAAAACATAATACTGGAACTTCTCGAGAAACTATACCAGAGAGCAGACTTACTAGAATTACTGGATGCACTGTTAAAACAGTACAGAACATACCGGTCTCCTAAAGAGACACGTCATACCGTATCCACCTAGGTGAACACGTCGGACCGGATCTGTGTACCCAAACCCGTCGGACCGGGCACAAATTAATGAACCCGTCTAGATACGTTCCCAGCAACGGTACTCACCGGGAAGCAAAACTGAAGGCCTCGGACTGGACTGGACTGCTACGACGTCTGGTTACTGCTACGCACTACGCTTGCGCCTCGGGCTTCGGAAACAAGGTGGGCCTCCGGATACCTCGGACACTTGCTCTCTCGGCTTGGGCTCTGGTCGGGACGATCCGCCTTCCTCACCGCCTCGTCTGGATGCCGGACCGCAGTCTCCGTCTCCTCCGTGGGCCTGAGGGAGACTTGAAGCAGAAATATCTGCACGTGCACAGTAGGGGTAGGGGTCCGTCACGGCTGTAGAAGGGTCAGGGGGTCTGCGTTACATCGCCGGCGCGTGGGGAAGGGGCTCGTCCCTGTTCGGGCGCCATTTCTGTGGTAAATAAATAAATAATTACCGGTACTATTTTTCTATGCATTAACTGAAAAAGGATAGCTCAATAAATAAGAGGCAGAATCCGTGGTATCTGAGTCATACGGGCTTTAATTAGATGGCTCGAGCCAATGGACCATCGGGTTCCATCACCTGCTAAGGTTCGGAAGGGACAGGACACAAGGAAAGGGGGAATGGCAGCTGCCCCATCTCATTAACATCATACAGTATATATAGTAAAACAGTACAATTGCATTGAATACAGTAGGCGTAACAAGTGACAAACAGAAGATAAGAACATATGAGCGTGAAAAGAAGGCGTGCACAGGGCGTGCACGGAGACATGTGATGTAAACGTCACAGAAATGTCATAAAAGGGTGGATACATGGAGGGGGCTACCTGGGCAGCTGGAACCTTTAACCTACTGGTGCGCGCAAACGGGTCATGACGTGTAACTGAGGGGAGCTGGGGGTTCTGACTTCTAGCACTAGAAGAGGAGACTAAAGTCTAGGATGTCAGAACGACCTGTACCTATAGCATATCTGATATCTTGTGTTTGGAGTACATGTTGCTTGAATCGAAAAGTCATCAGGGCAAAGGCTACTTATCACTAAGGCTGGTGCATGCATATATTTCTTTGGATATTGCGTGTGCTATGGATCTTCTATGGGTATTAATTCAGTAATTCTCTTGCATGGAGACAGGAAGACTAGACTATAAATGAAGATGTTTATGCGGTTCGTTAGCTAAGAATGTGAAGCCGGGGAGCTGAACTGATAACTGTAGGCATAACATATCCTTGGCAGGCAGGCCGGGCCGAGCCGGGCACCGCGTTGCTTGGCAGGAAGTGAGTGAAGGGTCAGGGATGCGGGCGGGGCTGCATCTCTCCTCGGAGTGGTTCAGGAGACTTGAGGCCTGAATCTGGTGTCCGGGCCCTGTAAGGCCTAGAAACGGGTGCATCTCGATGATTTAACGTGCACAAATGAAAATACGTTGGCAACATAGGCCTAAAAGCCTAATTCACGTTGCTTTCAGGAGGACTGGATAACTGACATAATAACGTTGGACGCAACTGTAACTGCATCTTTATTCGGTCATGGAGGGAAATATGCATATTAATCATGCACATATATTACATGTGGGGGAGCACGTAGGGACACATAACAGGGCAAAATTCAATTTTCCTCAAGAAACGGAGAAAACACTGCAGGAATGATGTTTTTGTGAGTGCATGGTGTTCTACCTGACTACGCCGCTGCTTCGAGAGCTGAGTGAGCATTGGTTCCTGTCTTTCAGACCCGTCTGGCTAGACTGTGTCCTGCCTGTGTTTCGTTGCCTTTTCTGTGGATTTGGCAGCGTGTTGGACCTTGGTCTGACACTTTCATCGGTTGTGCCACCAGACATAGACGGCTACTGGTGCCTTTGAAGACCCACATGTGCAGTTGTCCCCAGCTCATTCCCATGTTGATGACAGCATTCTTGGATCCTCCACGGGATGCCTCTGCTCATGTTTGAAGGGATATCTCCAGAGGTACAGGTATCGGTATCAGGCATGTAGGCATATGATTTTTCCCCGGCGCTGCTGAGGGAATCAGAGATGAACATGTATGCTCACTCAACATGATACTGGAAGTTCTGGAGGGACTGCCACAAGTGAATACGATGTTCAGCGTTGTTGAGTCTTCAGTGCAGGATTCCTAAAACAATCTGGCATCCCCTGTGCTGAGAACCGTTTGGCAACTTTCTAAATATTTACCAAATTGAAGTTTTTTTTTCACAACCGTCTTTATTTAAATGTTAGGCAGAGCATAGGTACAGTTCTCCACAAACAGGAGGATACCGTCCACAGTAAACATATAGCAGGATGTACAGAGAACCTAAAAGTGAAATTACCCCCTCCCCGTTCCACGTCCCATCCACCCCCAAGAACACACCCCAACTCCCATCCCCATCTACCCATCCCTTATCCCACCCTAACCCTGTGCACGTGTTCACAGGTCACCAAATATACAGGTAAGGCAAAGTAGGTATCGGGTATCGGCCTAGGGCCCAAGGTCCCCTTCCAGAGGCGGTACATCCTCCGTATCAGCTGGGGGTTCCAGAGTCAATCCCCTGTATTCCGCCCACCGCTTCCAGATCTTATAATGTTTCCGGGGGCACCCCCTGGCTTCAAACACCGTCAGTTCCAATCCCATAAGAAAGTCTAATCCCGCCTTCCAGGCGGTAAGTGGGGGGGCACGGTCACTCTTCCAAGCTCTCGCCAGATCTCGCTTTGCTACCACCAAACCCAGGAACAGTAGATGGCGTTTATAAATGTTACCCCCAACATTCTCCAGGACATGAAGGAGGGCCAGCCTGGGTGTACGGGGGAGATCCCACCCCAGTACTTCCGACAGGCAATTCCACACCCCACTCCAAAATCGGGTCAGACCCACACAAGACCACACCGTGTGCAACAGCGTTCCCCGTTCAGTACCACAGGGCAAGCATTCCGGAGCGGCAATGAGGCCTGCCCTCCACCGTCTCTCCCTGGTATAGTATGCTCTATGTAGGTATTTAAACTGTATGAATCTGAGTCGCACCGCAATAGCAGCCCCGCGGGGGGATTCAAGGGCCTCCCTCCAGTCATCTTCATCTAACGGGCCAACATCCATCTCCCAGGAGGCCTTCAGCGACAGGAGAGAAGAAGAGCAGTGAGTGACCAGCGTCTGGTAAATTTTAGAAACTTTCTTATCTCCCAGGTCCCCCATGAAGATCTTGGCCTCCACAGGGCTGAATTCTGGAAGCTGGTCCAGCCCCACCAGACTCGGCGCGAGTGCATGGCGGAATTGGAGATATTTGAAAAATTGGGTCTTGGGCATGTCGAATTCAGAGCTGAGATCCTGAAAGGATTTAAGGGTAGTCCCTGTGAGGACATGGCCAAGGGAGGAAATCCCTATGGCGTCCCAGCCACCAAACCCCGATAAGGAGGCCAGTGCCGGAAGCCGACCGTTATTTCACAGCGGAGTTTCGGCTGTCAGTCTGCCCCACCAACCCATACGGCGCAGCACCTGCCTCCAGATCACAAAGAACACCTGAGTGACCCGCGGCATCCTCCTCCACCGCCCGGCCGAATACAATAACGTGTGTAGAGTGGCACCGCCCATCAAAAAGTGTTCCAGCGCATAAGCCGGGTCGCTGTGGTCGCCATACCACCACTTATTCAAAACCAGCAGGTGAGCGGCCTGGTAGTAGGACAGGAGGTCAGGGGAAGCCAGGCCCCCACAGTATGTGGACAGAAAGCAGGTCCGCAGTGCCACTCTAGAGGCACCCCCGGCCCACAGAAACCGGCCAAGCGTCGAGTTCACGCGACGGAACCACTGCGGGTCAATCCTATACGGGTGGTTCTGCAATTGATAAAGGAGCCGTGGCAGGGCGACCATCTTGAAGATGGCCAATCTGCCATATATATTAAGGGGCATGCGAGACCAGGTTTTGACGTCCGACTGGACTTTATCCCACACCGGCTGTATGTTACGCTCCCATGCGACCGTGGCAGACACCGACAGGAAGACACCCAGGTACTTTAGACCACCGACCACCACCTGTAGAGCCGAAGCCCAGGGGCACGTCTCCGGTTCGTCGCCCAGCACCCAGAGGGTCGATTTGCGTGGGTTAAGAAAGAGTCCCGAAACCTCGCCAAACACTTGCATCATGTCCAGTATACGAGGGCCAGAACGGTGAAGGTCAGTCATAAAGAAAAGAACATCATCCGCATACAAAGCGATTCGATCTGTGAGGTCTGCTCCCCACACAAAGCCACGATACTGTGCATCAAGACGTACCCGTGTGGCCAACGGCTCCATGGCCAGGGCGAAGAGGTAAGGGGAGAGGGGGCATCCCTGTCGGGTTCCCCTGGCAATCGGGAACCTCTCCGAGATCGCGCCAGAGATACGCACCGAGGCGGTGACATCTGTGTACAGCAGCCTCACATAGGAGATGAACACCGGTCCCAAATTGAGGAGCGGCAGAAGGGTAAAGAGGTATGTCCAACTGACCGAGTCAAACGCCCTGTCAATGTCTGCTAGCAACAACGCCGCCCGATCCCCGGTCGCCCCCACAGCATCCACCGCCGCCTGTGCGCGCCTAATGTTGTGGCGCGTCGCCCGGTGCGGCATAAAGCCTGCCTGATCCGGGTGAACCAGATCTGCAATATATGGGAGCAGACGGTTTGCCAGAGCCTTGGCTAGTAATTTAGCCTCGAAGTTGATCAGGGATATGGGACGATAGGACTCGTGTCGGTCGGGGGGCCTGCCCGGTTTCTGGAGACCACGATTTCGGCTTGACGCCAATCCGACGGTAGGCTACCCCGCTCCCGCGCTAATTCCAACGCCCGCCGATAGTGTGGCCCAAGCTGCAAGTGGAACTTTTTATAGAATTCACTGGGGAACCCACTCGGTCCCGGTGCTTTGCCCACATTGAGCTGGCCTAGCGCATCCCCCAGTTCCTCCGCTGTCAAGGGGAGGTCCAGGGCTTCCCGCACTACATCCGAGACCGCCCGAGGGGGAATCTCCGCGAGGAACCCAGCAATTGCCTCTGGCTGGAGGTACTCCCGAGGAGCATACTGCTCGGCATAATATCGCGCAAAGCTCGCCGCCAAGGTCGCAGGGTCAGTTATCGCAGTACCCTCCCCGTCCATGAGGCCTGGCAGGGTGATTGGTTGTAGTGTGTGTTGGCATAGCCTATGGAGCATAGTGCAGGATTTATCTCCCCATTGGTAGACCCTGCTCCGCGTGGCCAGCCACGCTTGACGAGCTTCATCCAGTAACACCGAGGCGTAGGAGTGCTGTGCCTGCAGGAGCAAGCGTAGCGTTAGATCATCCCTCTCTCCTCGACATCGTCCCTCCAGCACCTCCACTCGCTCAGCAGCAGCAACAATAGTCTTCTGCCGAGTGCGACGGGCAGCCGCACACCATGCAATGTCAAGGCTTCTTATAGTAGGTTTCATGGTTTCCCACACAATCACCGCGTCAATCCCTTCGTCAGATTCTCCTGCCAGTAGCGGGCTATCGCACTGCGCATATGTCGTGTGTAGTCAGCTCGCTGCAGGTGCCACGAGGACATCCTCCACCTAAAGGGCCGTCGTGGCTTGCGCAGGTCGATCTGTACCGTAACAGGGGAGTGATCAGACAGCCCCCTGGGCTGAATCGCGGGCCATTTCACCCTATCAAGGAAGGCCCCCGGCACAAACACATAATCCAGCCGTGAGAAGGAGCCGTGTACGGCTGACACATACGTAAACTCATGCGCCCTGGCATGCAAGTGTCTCCAGGCATCCGCCCAACCCAGCCCGTCAATCATTGCCTTCAGCCGCGTAGATGAGGCCGCAGCCGCGGCCCCCCGCGCGCTCTGCCTGTCCAGGCTTACATCCACCACATCATTCCAGTCACCACCGATCACAGCCAAGGAGTCCGGGATCTCCGCCCAAAGGTCAAACAATTTCTCAGCCAAGGACCACTGCAGCGGGGGGGGGGCATAGACACAGCCAAACACCACTGGTTCCGAGCCAATCGTCCCTTTCACAAACACATACCGACCCTGAGGATCTAGCCAGTGACGTTCATGAGTATACGACAGCCGTCTGTGGATAAGGATAGCTACCCCTCTTGAGCCCCTGGAAAACCCGGCATGGAACACCTGATGGAAACCAAATCGCTGCAAGCTCAGTACCTTTGTGCCTAACATGTGTGTTTCTTGGAGGAGCATCACATCAGCCACATTCCGTTTACCCCACCGCAGTACCGCCCCACGCTTGATTTTGTCCAACATCCCCCGAACATTCCAACTCAATATTCGCATAGAGTCATTAGTAAGGTCCTGCCCGGGGGTGTCAACCATAGTCACAAGGAACAAGTCTCTGAGGCCTCCAGGGCCCGACCCAGGCCACCCACACCATACCAGCCAAAACAGCAAAAAACACGTGCACCCCTTTCAGAACATCCACCCCCCACCCAGACCCTTTCAACCAACCCTGTGCCCCCAACAACCCAACCCCCCACCCCTCACCCCTATACCTCAGAAAACATTGAAGTACCTGTCGCGGCATGGGGAGCTTCAGGCCCAAAACAGAGCGCCTAAAACCCACCATACCAATGGATCCCAACTATTCCCCCCAACTAACAGAGCCGTTCCCTCAGGGTCACCCCCCAGCCAAGGGAGGATCGGGCGGCCCAAACAAAGAGTACCCCAAACCCCCATTGTACTAAGCACCCAGATCTCACGGAGAACGTAGCAGTCAAGTGCCACCCAGCTGAAGGCCCCATGTCCCACCATGACCCGGGTTATACTGCACCATTCGTCGTCTGCTCCTCCACCCAGTCCTCCGATCAAGGCCCTTCGCAGGTTCTACCAATGGAGCCAGACGAAGCAATGATATACGGAATCACCCCATGTTCAGTTTTCTTTCCCCGATTGGTCAGTGTCCGGTTGCGTCTCATTCAGTAGGTCCTCTCTGGGCCGGGAACGCCGTCGTGAGCGGGACTTCCGATGTCGTTTACCCCTGCCGGTGGAGTCGCTCCTCTCCTGTGATGATCCACGCGATGGCCCAGAGCCCAGTCCCGGCTGGGCGTTCGGTCGGATCCTGACTGTCTCATCCGTCCACTTGAAGACGTCCTACGGGGAGTCGAAGAAGTGAGTCTTGGAATTGAAAACCACTCGAAGGCGGGCTGGATACAGCAACGAATATTGGATCTTTAGGCCGCGCAGTTTGGCCTTCGCATCCAGAAAAGAGCGTCGCTGCTGCTGCACCTGCCTGGTGTTGTCCGGGAAGATCATGATCCTGTGGCTGTCGAACAGCAACGTTTCTTTAGCCCTCGCCTCAAGGAGTATGGTGTCTCTGTCGTGGAAGTTTAGGATTTTTGCGATGACTGGCCGAGGCCGTTCCCCCACCAGCGGTTTCTGTGCCAATGCCCTATGCGCGCGCTCCACCACAAAGCAGCGCGACAAAGCGTCCGGAGGAAGCCAGCTCTCCAGCAACTGCGTCAGGAAGGCGTCCATGGGCCCCTTCTCGCAATCTTCCGGAAAACCTACGAAGCGCAGGTTATTCCGTCACGCTCGCCCCTCCGCGTCCTCCACACGAAGAGCCAGCCCCTTCTGGATCTTCTCCATCTCCATCACTTTCCGCTTTAAATCGCCAACGTCTCCCTCCACTCCCGTGATCCTGGTCTCGGTCTCCGTGATGCGAGCAACAGCATTGCGGAGGTCTTGGCGCAACAACATTACATCGGCACCCACCGCACCAATTTTGGCATCTAACATGTCTCTGGACTGCGTGATGGCCGCCATCAGAGCCGCGTTGTCAGGTCCGGTGTTCTGGCCACCCCCGGCAGCCCCCGAGCCCCCACTGGGACCGGTGAATTTGTCGATTGGCCCCTGCTTGGCGGGGTTCGTGCCACCTCTGCCTCTGGTCATGGTCCGGATAATTGTATTGGGCCGCCCAGTGTCTTTGGTAGTCTCTCCGCACACTGTCACCCAAGAGCAGCCTCCACCCGGGGTGAGGCCCAGGACCCGGTATCCCGCAGGGCGCTTCACCACACCCGCCTGTCACCACCAGGCACGGTCACTGTGCCCGTTCCAGACAGTTAATGGCCTCTTGCAACCTCCAGGCCCCAACAGCAAATGAGCCCGGCTCCTCACCCTCGGGGCTCCACCAGTGTTCTGTGGCCATGTAGAACTCCGCCGCCGTGGGTGGTGGGTACAACCAAACGCCGGGACCCGGGCGCCCAGGCGACGCTGCTTCTCTGGACCCTCCCGGTCACTCAAGCTAGGCACAGCGCCGGGGGGGGGAGGGCAGACGCAGCAGCTCCACCGGCCGTTCTCTAGCAAGGCGGGAAGACGAGGCGCCCCCAACAATGGCGCGGGCAAATCTCCGGACCAGCTACCCCCACGGGTCACCGCACGGGGTCCACAGCATCAGGACGTGCCCCCTCTCCGCCGGCACACCGGCGCCTGCCCGGCCGCCGCTCCGTCTCCGGCAGCCCAGGGGGACCCGACCAGTCCCGGGGTCCACGGAGCCCTCCTTCAGCGCCCCCTCCTCACCGCCTCCAGTAGTGTCCGGCGGGAGCTCTAAGGAGCCACGTCCGCCATTGTCGCCCCCTACCAAATTGAAGTTTGAGTGTGACTTTATTTTATTTTTATTTTTGGCTCCAACTGAGTTTCATGGCTTTCAAGGTTCTCAGTGCAATAATCACAACTTATACAAGTTTAGAGGACCTTTTTGAACGAAATCATATTGATTCTAGAAAAAAAAAACTGAAGTGACCACTTTAGTATAAAAGACCCTCACTCCCTACTACAAATTAGAGGAGAATTCCTTCCAAGCTGAGTCCTGCATGCTGAATCTTTGACTCGCAGCGGTCTGACATACCTTGCCGGCTGTCATCCTACATGCAGAGTCTTTCATTATAAACCACCAGGTGAGGGGGCTGGTTCCGCCCTGGGGGTTTCTTGGCTACAGATACACATAGATATATGCATATAAACCTACACATCCAGATTAGGGTAGGTATATTTAGGCAAATTACTTAGGGCGCGCATTTTAGGAATATGTAAGTGCTAATATTTTTATCTGAACTGCTTCTGTTCATTTTATTAGAACTATGGTAGAAATGTATCTACTATTTACTATATTGGTACTAACAATCTCTATTGCAGGTTTCTGTCTCCTGATTGTTGCAGCCCATATGTTTTACATAAGACTACCGCTGGACCAATAAATTGTTACTGAAATGTCCTGATCTTCCCCCTGCTTGAATATTAAGGTATCCAAGAAATCCTGGAGTTTTCAAGGAATTGAACCTTTGAGTGACGTTATTAAGTCCAATCATGCGTCAAGCTCGGCACCTTCATGGTATAAATATGCCTACATTTGCCCGAACTAACACACGGTGGTTCTTGGAGCAGATCGACTAACTACTTTCCAGACGCCCTGCAGCAGCAAGTGCCGAAGGAAGCCGACCCTCCAGCAGATGCACTGAGAGACGCTGTTTCTTCTCTTGCCGAGAAATCCAGCTCCAGTATTTCCAGCTTACCCTTGCGGGTATCTGGGAGATCGACTCCTGAGAGAGAGATACAAGACCTCCTTCATTCTAAAACAAAGTACGGAGCTGATTAGACCCTTAGAGAATTCTTGATTAGACTCTTGGCAGATTCTAGGCAAAGAATACTAAACTTAAAACTACTCCTAAACCTATTTCTTCCCTTGTGCTAGGCTTAGGTCAGGTACATCGGGGTAGGCGTGTTTTAGAAGCAACAGTTGAGTACTTTTAGCCATCTCTTTTATCATTGGATGTATTTTATGCATTTTATCTATTTAAAGCAACTTATGGCTTAGAAACCATATCATTCTTTTACAGTACTACTTTATAATACTGTTTGTATTATATGCCTTGTACTTTATACCCAGCATTTCTGTTGTAGCGGTACATTTCTCATGCTTGAGATAGAAGACTGTTCAATAAATACCTTTTATTGAAAACGCCTGTCTCTCTAGTTTCTCAGCAACTCTGGTGAAACTAAGTAAACACGATTGACTGAGTAAAATAGTTATCTATTGTTTCCACGATTCTGAAGATTGATTTCTTATTCTTGGGAAACAAAGTTGTCATGTTATATGGTTATCAGAAACGAATCCCCTCTTGTACTTTCGAGAAAGTTTCTAGGGACCTCTGAGCTAGCTGGCACACACATAATTAAGTCTAATATATTCGGCAGAGACCTAGTTGACCGTAGTCCTACGTCTAAGCTGCAGTATATATTATTACAATGCGTAGAGCCTATTGGGAATATAGGAACTACACTACATGGCGCCCAACGTTTGGTAAGGCGATAATTTAACGCTAGATACTAGAGTAACTCTGTAGTTCTTTTCACACAGACCCCTTTTTCCCGTAAAAACTCCAAAAGACGTCTGGAGTGGGTGAATGGATAATATCCGCCAAAACTGAGTAGGACGAAAAATCCTATGCATTAGTTTTTTGGTTTGTTCAACGTTGAAGGATACAGTGTTCCAAAATATTGTGCAGCTAATCTTTGTTTCCTTGAAACTTGTTCTGCAAACTCTTCAATAAGTAAAATAATGGATACTGACGAAGAATTAGCTGCAGCAGCAGCTCATGCAATCTTAGATGACGCTGAAATCCTAGAAAATGATTCAGATGCTATACTGCTCCCGTTAAATGTAAGGAAAAGTATAACTTACAAACTGATAAATAATTGAGTATCAGCAAGAGGAGGCAGAGTAATCTTTGTCATAGAAGCACATGAATATCGGCAGACAGAGGTATTCTATTCATGGATTCAGTTTCCAGCAGCAAATGCAGGAACACAAGAGTTTCACTACTACAAAGTAGCGGAACCTCCAGAGGAATACGTTCCTTTCGAGGACATTGAAATTCCATTAACTTACCAAGAGCATCAGCTCTGGTTTAACCACATGGATGCTACAGCAATTCATCCTCTGTGCTGCAGATCCATTATTTCCATTGTTCATGACGAGCTCAGCTCGTCATGAGCACACAAGCAGTGTACTGCATGACGAGCTGAGCTCGTCATGAGCCTGGAAGGGGTTAAAGGCGCCCTAAAACATGAAAATCACATTACCAGGCTCGGTCCACTAGGTAGACCTGGAGCTACATGGCCGGTACTAGCCAGCTATACACCACATCCAGACATTGAAAGGATATCAGATGCAGAATTATTAGCTCAGCTAAAACAATTAATTAAAATACATAGCCAATTGGTTCAATATGTCATGCGGACATTAACAGTCTAACCAGCTGTAAAAATTCAACAGCACACCCCTCACCAGGGGAACACAAATAAAATAACACCACAGACTATACAATCGGTCATTGGAAAGTTGCCTGCCAAAAGGGAACAAATTCCGTTTTGGTTAGCACAAAAAATTACTCAAATAGAGGCAGTATTTCCTGATAGTACACCTCATGAGAAAAACAGGATTCTGACAATCTTTTTACCTATGGGGATTGCACCACACGTAGAGGATTGTGAAACTTGGGGCACAGTCTTTGCTTCAATCTACACTAAAACACATGGTGTTCCGTCCATGGCGGTAATACCAGATGTTCTAAGACAGATTCAAAATGAATACGGTCCAGAACCGGCTTTAAATCTTGGTATGAAATTACTGAAAGATTTCAAACAGGTCTCGGCTATCCTATTAGCCAACATTAGAGGTGAAGCAGCATCAGTGGCAATCCGCCTGAATTTAAAAGAAACAGACATTACTGAGCAACCATATGAGCTTACTAGAATCATTGAAAAATCGTACGAAGAATTAGGTAGAGATAGTTTGGGTGGGAAACCACTAAAGCCACAATTAACAGAAAATCCTGAAAAAGTTTTTATTAAAAACAATCTCACTACTCCTAGAAAGAAGTGGGAAAATAATAAACAGACACTTCCTAGAGAAAAGCGTTCTCAGTCCAGAGGAAGGTCTCCCCAACGGACAGTTAGATCTCCTGAACGGGGAGGAAGTTCTCCCCAACGGGAGCCCTCTGAAAAAAGCTATAACCTTAGAAATAGGGATACTTTAAGAAAACCTGATAAATATCAAGATAATGACACGTCCCTCTCGATCTTTTCAGACTTCTTTGCAGAAATCAGAAAGAAGAGGACGGTC
Organism: Lissotriton helveticus; assembly: GCF_964261635.1. NCBI lineage: Eukaryota > Metazoa > Chordata > Amphibia > Caudata > Salamandridae > Lissotriton > Lissotriton helveticus. The sequence continues at coordinate 795,767,304 of NC_136057.1, read as the reverse complement.
AGAACACAAAGAAGAACGTGTCAAGTCCAAAGACAAAGAACCCGTTCACCACAGTAAAAAAGCTAAATTTTCAAAGAAGAAGGTAGCAAGCATAAAAATTAAACATGCCGAGGATTCTGAGGACACAACTCAAGAACGGGGAATTGGCTCAGACAATGCTAGACAGCGCAGCAGAAGTGACCATAGCTCGCAAGATCCTGATGGATCCTGATGGATCATCTGGAGACAGTGGACTTGAATGAATACATTCAAGTTGAAACTGCCGACACCAGGGTTAGTTGACCCCACAAGTTATATGAAATAACGCTCCGGATGGAGGGGGACATAACTAGAAAAACAAAAGCTCTCTTTTGGGACAAGCTTTCCAAAGGTAATGACATACTTCTAGCTGAAAAAAGACTTGCCACCTGTTGTTGTTAGGGAGTGCTCGCACGGCGAAGAAATGATTATGCCAGCCTTCTCAAATCACATTCCAATTCATAAAAAATATACATATGCAAGGAAATGGGCTGTAGCTCAAGCTCCAGCATTATATAAAAATCACGTAGGTTGGGATGAGGACTCTCCTCACCACAAAATACAGTTAAAAAACCAACCTACTGCTCAGAGACAGTTCCCTGTTAAACAGGAAGCTAAAAAACAAGTCAGGGAGATTTTAAATCAACTTGAATATCAAGGGGTGATTGAAACATGCACCTCATCTATGAACAATCCTTTGTTTCCTGTCTCCAAACCAGACAATTCATATTGTCTAGTTTTGGATTACAGACACCTAAACTCCTGTTGTAAAACATTTGCAGTACAAAATGCACATAGTGCTGCACTGATGAATAACATCGTGCGCAAAAAATATAAAACCACATTGAACATTTCAAATGGGTTTTTCTGTCAAAACATTGCACCAGAAAGCAGGTATTTGACCGCTTTCTCAATATTGGGGTCACAGCGGCAATTTTGCCGTCTCCCACAGGGATTCAAGAATAGTCCAGGGTTATTTTCAGCCAGAGTAACTGAGTTACTACAAATGTACGACGATGAGGCATTATCTTATGTCGATGACATCTATCTTACAGATGCCGATTTGGATGTACACTTGAAAAGAGTGAACACCATAATACTTGGGTTTGCTACTGAAGGGTATAAATTCAATTTTAAGAAATCACGAATTGCCCACCTCAATGTCCTATTTTTAGGGTACGAGTTATCAAGTGAAGGCAAAAGCCTGGCAGCAAACTTTCTTGAGAAATGTGCGCTGCTTCAACCTCCAAAAACACTGAAAAACCTACAGTCAATTCTAGGTTCCTGAATTTCGGTAGAACTTACGTTTTGAATTATGCAGAGAGGGTTAAACCTCTCTATGAACTAATCAAACCGGATTTCAAACAAACTAATTGGACTCAAGCACACACAGAAATTCTGCATTCAGTCCAAACAGACATGTTAGCTAAAAAACAGTTACAGACACGCGAAAATGTTCGCAATCTGGTGATCCGTGTCATCCCAGGAAAATGCGGATTCACATACCTGACGTTTAATGAAGGTGAAAAGGTACCAATCGCTTACAAATCACACTTGTACACACAAGCTGAAATGAAATTCTCATCAACAGAAAAAATTCTGACAGCGGTTCAAACTGCAGTAGCAAAAGCGAGAGCTCTCGCACAGGGTAAACGTATAATGATCGTTACACCTGTACCTGCCTTAGAAGCAGTGACAAGAGCTAACATTCCCAATGCAAAAGCTTTACATCCGAGATGGATTCAAGGGTTAACTCTATTGCTGCAACAGACATTGATACCATTTTGACACTAATTTAAAGACACAAGAATTTCTCCAATACGAATATGAATGTCCTCTGCTGACTGAAATTCTGTCTCTGGAAAATCTGTATAATCTATACAGACGGATCAGCACAACCCGCTATTGGGGGTAAACAAGCCTACAGTGCTGAGTGCGCGATTGTTAAAGGTCGCTGGCGCGATGGCAAATTCAGACCTATGGTCACTAAAACTCAATCACTCGGGGACTGTTCAGCTCGGCGAGCTGAACTACAGGCTTTCAAGATGGCGCTTGAAAATACCGATCGCGAATTCCCCACACTAATAGTGTGCGATTCGTATTACTGCGTACAATCTTACAAAGAGTATCTGCAGAACTGGGTTCAGAACGATTTCAAAGACGCAAAAGGTGGCACAATAAAGCATAAAATGCTTTGAGAACAAGTAGTTCTTTTACAGGAAGAACTACAAAAGACTCACGTGATTCATACACTGAGTCATCAACGTGATGGCGTTCACGTTGCAGGGAATTCATTGGCTGATGAAGCCGCGAAGGCAGCTGTGCAAACAGCTTCCGTAGCTACAATAAAACGCTCGACAAGAGCAATAGATGGTGAAACGCTATTAGCAGTAAAAGCCTCAATGGAAGGCAATCATGCAGCGTTACCTATGAACTATCCACTCACATATACATACATAATTGATGCAAACTCCGTTCCTTTTGCTCGAATCCCTGGAGTGGGGGAAAGAGTGATTCCAAACACTTGTAACAGCTACCTGACCGGAGGAGAGGTCCGTTTTGCCGTTTTGTTGCCAATTCAAAGAGGAGAAGCGCTTTGTGTCCCTGAGTGCCTGGAGCCCCGTAGCGCTAGCTGGTAGCGCTTCACACCACCTCTCGCGTTTCCCGGGAAACGCTCGTAGTAGGGGGCCAGGCTGCAACACAGGAGGCAGGAAACTACAACCCCCACAGGTCACCTGGGCCAGGAGCACCTCCCCGCCATGCCCCCCTCAGCTAGGTGAAATTCGGCATCAGTGCCGCGTGCCACGGCACGCGAGCGGGACGCCCGGACGAAGCCCGGACAAAGGGCGGACAGTCTGGGACAGTCCGGCACTGGTCGGTACTGGACTGGGCCAGGAACGCTGCCCAACATATTATTTGTGAGTTGCCACCTTCGATTACACCCTCCGCTGCAATTATTGATATTTATCTCTGTCCAACCTCACTTTTAACATGCTACCTATTTGTTATATTGCACGGTGCCACTTGTGGGAAACTAGTCTTACAATCACTCAAAATGTCTAAATCTAAAACACCCCAAGCTGTTAATACTCTTGATAATTACCTAGTTCAGGTTGTTGCGAAAATAAATAATGATAGGAGATCCTCCTTGGGCTTGAGCCCCTCCCCCTCATTTCCATCATTAGAAAATATGCCTACTGACATACCTGATCTTGATATCAGCAATGAGGTTACCCAGCAGTCCACCTATGAGAGTAACTCACTAACCCAGCTAATAGTAGCCTTAGCTGAGCCAGATGCTGATAATATACTCGACGAAGAATTAGTATTACTAGAAGATGAGCACCCAGCACCAGTACCAGCACCGAGAGCTGCTAAGGGTGGGGATAAGAGTCTCCCAAAACGGAATGGGCTCCGTTCAGGTAAAAAACGCCCGGATACCTCTCCACCTAAAAGGGTTGGAGAGGATGAGAGGGGCATTCTTGGAGGGAAGTTATTATTGGACGAAGATCAATTTAAGAGATTAGTAAATGCCCTAGACACCAAAATTAAGAACATAACTAAACCTCTTTTGACCAAAATCGACCATCTCACTGTAGAGGTGAACAGGTTAGGGGGACTCCTGCAAAAAACACTACAGGAAGTGGCAAATATCCCCAAACAAGAGACGCTTAGAGTTGAGAAAAAAGAAACTCAGACAGCGCGTAGGTTAGAACCCATGGTTAATATACCCCCTATTTCCACGTTGAGCAATGACCTGGGAGGGGGGGCTACTGGGGGACTGGGTGCAAACAGCGGGGCTCATGAAGAGCTGGGGCCAAGGGATAGGCTCATAGACTGCAACACAGAGAAGGGATCAGTAGAATTAATTGTAGAGGCTTCTCCTCTAGTATTGGTTCTTGCTAATGTCCCTCATTTGGAACCTGGGCAAGGAGAGAATTCAACTTCTCTGATAAACAAATCATTGCATTGGCTTTCATATAATATGGCCCTTTCTCCAGGGGGAATGGACCAGTTGGCACAAGAGGTAGTAAAGGCAAGAAGAGTAGAATGGATCGGGGGTGGTAATAAAAAATTCAGAGGGGATTGTGTGGTGTTACATCTCTCTGACCCTGAAGTGCTGCCAAATATTTTGGCTAACATATATCCTCCCCAGCGTAGATCTACTGAGATAGTTCCTTTAACATTAGACTTTTTTTATGCTAGGAAAGGTAATACCTTAAATCCCACAGTATTGAGAACAAAATGGAATACTGTGGTAAGGAGGGGAAAGTCCTTTGGTATAAAAAGTAATTGGGGTATGCCCTTGGAAAACAGATTTTCTGCCCTATCGGATCTAAATGAGTGTGACTGACTGAATGGGATGGAGGGTGCTGCCCAAGATCGTATAGGCAGTACGCTATCTGGTGAGATTGACACTATTGAGAAGAGAGTAACTAAACATAGTTCGTTCGCTGTCATCAAACCCCATGATGGGAGTATATATCCACGGAATAGGATTGAGATTAGCACTACTGGGTATTCGGATCCTACTATTTGTTACCTTGATAATAGTAGGGCAACTAGCCTCTCACCAAACCTGTCCCAACCTCCCCACAGTCAAAAAGTACTGCTATCACAAGAGAGGGTGGGCCCAGCCAAGGATGGTCTTAAACTCCTATAATGGAATCTGGCTGGTATTTTGAGCAAATTAGAGTCCCCAGAATGGTGCGATTTTATTGAGCTCCATGATGTAATCATGCTGCAGGAAACTTGGGAAGTGCTCCCTGTTTATCGGCAAGGGTTCCTAAATTTCTTTACCCCCGCAAAAAAGAATCCTAAAGGGCGGCCCTCAGGGGGGTTAATTATATGGGTGCGCCAATCATTACAATGTACTATAAGAGCAAGACCAGCCAACAGCTGTGATATATTGCCAATTGTGATCACTTGGGCTGATGGTCACAAGATGGCCCTTTTCAATATCTATGCTAGGGGAGTAGTGGGGGGTAAAGCTTCAGAGGTGGTAGCTGCACTAGATAATGATCTGGAACTCCTCCCACCGCACATTACAGTTTTGGTGGGGGGAGACATGAATACCACATTTGAACCATTGGGCCAGGAGGATAGTAAAATGTCCCAAGAGGAGGATGCAAAATGGGGAGTTCCTCAACTAGATTTGCCCTCGGTAAAGAAATGGACCGAGGTGGCAGTACAGTTAAAGAGCATGTGTCTGGCCAGGGGCCTGAGGGCAGCAAATGGACGTACCCCGTCTGTCCAACGGAGGGCCCATACTTTTGACAATATAAGGGCAAGTAGTCGGATAGATTACATCCTTGTAGATGTCAGAGACTGGCATATGTTAGTGGACATGAGGGTTACATCCAGATTAGAGAGTGATCACAACCCGTTGTGCTTGCTCTTCCAACTAAACCAAGGAGTAATAGCGCCAATCTCGGGAAAGGGTATTACGCCCCTGGACATTGTCTCTTCTAATAACCAACGCCATGTTAAGTGGGCAACACTGCTAGATAAGCCAGAGAAAATGCAAGATTTAATGGTGGCAGTGGCGAACGAGGTTAGTAGTTTGCAGGATCATTGTAATGAGCCCAATTTTAACAAACTAATTGAAGAGTCACACCCCAATTTTTTTTCAAAATTACAGGGGTTTTTCTTAAAGCAAGTTAAGCAAAAAAAGGGTATAAGGCTTTACCAAGTAATTATAGACCCATCAGCCTTATCGATTTGGCACAAAAACTGATGGGCAGGATGATACAAAATAAAATACAAGCCTGGATAGATGATAAGGATGTTCTTTCCCCGTACCAAGCTGGTTTCCGCCCCCTAACTAGCTCAATTGACCAGGTATTTCATTTTTAACTCTTTACTGGAAAAATGTGACCTTGGCACATGGCCCATTGTATGCCGTTTTTGTCGACCTAAGGTCAGCATTTGACCTAGTGCCTCAACAAAAACTATGGACTGTCCTTAGCGAGCTTGGTATCAGGCCAGAATTACTGACATTGTTAGTCCGAATGCACGAAAGCAACTACGCCAGGATTCGGTGGGGGACCCAGGGCGAGGTCACTGATTCTTTCCCCGTAGAGCGTGGGGTGAGACAGGGTTGTGTCCTGGCTCCCACCTGATTTTCTCTCTATATTAATGGAGTAGTGGACTACCTCAAGAAATCACCAACTGATGCCCCAATACTTGGAGGGGTGCGGGTCCCAGTATTAATGTTTGCTGACGACACGCCTCTGGTCTCGCGAACCCCTAGTGGCTTACAAAAGACAATCGATGCATTTGGTGATTTCTGTCGGATTCGGGGCTTAGAACTTAACACGACAAAGACCAAGTTCATGAATATGAATCCTGCTAAACAATTTAAGGGCACTATACATTTTAATGGGGCAGCACTAGAACAGGTGGATGCTTTCACGTACCTTGGTATTTCCTTGCAGGGCAACATGAAGTGGAAATCTCATATTGATTCTGTGGTCTTAAAGTTCAATCAGCTCTCTGGGGCCATAGCACTGAAACATAAATCTTCTCTAACTGCACCCATCCATCCAGTGATGGAGATTTATGGTATGAAAGTGCTGGGTGCATGCCTTTATGGAGCAGAACTGTGGGGTTTTGCTAATGTTAGTGCGTTGTCAACTGCGGAGAATAAATTCTTACGTCGGCTCATAGGAGTCCCGCAGAGCACTCCGTTGATCCCACTCCTATATGACCTAGGGAGGAAAAAGATAGAGGATCTGGCTCGGTTGCGACCATTGCTATTCTGGAGGCGCATAAAGACAACACCGGAACTGGGCCAATATGCATCCGCACTCATGGACATTATCAGTTCAGACCGGTTCCATAAAATAACTTGTCTCAACTAAATCAGGAACTTGCTGCAAAAACTGCATCTAGACCACCTATGGTCAACCACTGACCCTACAGCCTTTCCATCTAAGATGTTGTTAAAGAAAATGTATTGGGACATGGTACACCACTCTGCTTTGATTTCCAATCAACCCTCTATGTTGACATTCCAGTATCTGGAGACTAAATTATCCCCAACTTGCGAACAATATTGGGACTTGATTACAAAACCCTTGGATAGAAAGCTGTATTTTCAGTTCAGAGTTGGTTGCCTACCTCTAAATGATTTCACTTTAAAATGGTCACCTAATAACGTTAATACGTGTTGCCATTGCAAGGTCCATGCTGAGGACATCCCACACTTCTTGTTTGCTTGCCCCCTTTATGCCGCACCAAGAAGTAGATGGCTAAAACCAGTGTGCAAGAATTTGGGGATAAGAAGATACCAAGAAGCACTTAGAATCTTAAGATCAAATTGCTCCCCTTGTCTTGCAATTGCCCTAGCTAAATATTTGGGCTGGGCATGGATCATACGCACCCGCACTTTAACTTTAATGAAAAGTGATTAATGAACAGTATTATGTTTTTAGCTGGTCTTATTATCTGTGATCTAGGTACAATGACTATGTACTTTTAGCCGTAAAATTCATTTTTAAAACATGAATTCGCCAGCATTTTGTATTTAATGTGTATTTTAATTGTTGTAACTTAGCATAGTATTTATTCATGTTTAGATTATGGTGAAAATGCTTTTATGACAATGCTGTTGAATAAAGCTTTGAAACTTGAACTTGACTTGATTCCAAACAGGAAGAGGAGAGCTTACTTGATTCAAGAAGCACATATGGGAGAGGGTCTGAAACACGATGGGATCTTGGAATCTTTAAAAGAATTAGAAGAGATGTACTGGTGGCCAGGAATGAGCGTCCAAGCTTATGAATTTGGAATAAACTGTGATACTTGTTACAGTTATCATAGCCTTTATGACCACCAGTCACCAGACTACAGAGTAGCCAGCCCAGTTCAGATACCGTTGTTAGTCAGCATTAGACTATCTACACGCAAAAGTCACAATAGAGGAATGCGATCCCACAACTACTAGGACAAGTTTCATTTGGATGTGGCCCCAGTGCTCGGCTGACGCCAGAACTGTTATAAAGGATTTGCGAGTCTTTATCGGCACATACGCAATTGGCACGCTACATTCTGACCAGGGTCCTGCATTTAGCTCTACGGCTTACAAAGAGGCCATGGTCAGCTTGGGCGTTGCATTGCGGTATTCTAGTCCCTTCCATCCCGAGGGTAATGCGGTAGTGGAAAGAAAAAATTGTGACATAAAGCAATCCATAACAGCCAAGGTATTAGGTTCGGGTGACGGGTGGGTCAAACATCTAATAAGTGTCCAACGTAGTCTTAATAATCTGCCAAGAAATTCTCTGGGTGGAGTCACTCCGTATGAACTAATGTTTGGTACTAGAATGATTATCGGGGACCTCGATAGTCAGACTTCAGTGGTAGAACAAAAACCCTTTGATATCAAAGATCGTTTGGCTGTTTTACAGGACTTAAATGAAACAAGAAGAAGTCTGAGTAATACAATACAGAAACAAACGACCGCTGAAGGAAAAACACCTGCCCCAGCAAGACCTGGCTGGATTCCAAAGATTGGGGATCTAGTGAGAGAGAAAATTGCGGTAAAAAAGGAATTTGATCCATCTTATAGAAAAGCCGTACCTGTCTTGGCAATACACGGAACAAGATCAATAGTACTACTGCCCCTTGCTGGTAAAAGGGAGAACAGAGTTGTGTCAATCGACCGGGTAAAACTACAATCATGTGGCCAATAATAAATAGTAGGCCCAGTGGACTCCCGAGAAGTAGCAGACGTCCAAATCTTGCTACAATCCAAGAGGTTCAAACTGAAAGACTTATCACATTTGATAAACCTGCAGTAAGAAAAGAAGGACTATGCAACAAAGCGATGGAACTTATGCCTTTGGATACCCAAATAACAGTTCGTTAAGGCACACCTATCTACAATGATGTGACATCTGACTACATAGATATGGAAAAAAGAGAAAAGGCTCCAGTGACTTCGAATAATCTTGAAGCTATCCCTACAATTGACAGAACTCCTTCTGGCTATGTCATAAACTTTAATACCTTTTCAGAAGATCCCAGTGAAATTGAAGAAATGCCAGGAAAAATAAAAACATACAAAGAACAGTTAACAGAACTCTTTCATCAACTTGGAAAAACATATCTGGTTTCACCATGGGTTGAATTTAGGATTGGGTTAGGTGCATTTTTTCTCCTGCTCTGGCTCATACTTGTGTTAAGCCTGGGAAGGATGATAGATGGAAAATATAGTTCTATGGACACAGCAAGTCAGAAAATCAACTTGGTCCTGACACCTCACAAATCACCTCATCGTAAAAAAAGAGACCTGTCATCAGTGAAAATTACAGCCGTACCTGTACCTGGTGGTATAGCATGGGACACTACTGACCATGACATTTATGGCCTGGCGGAACTGCTGAAGGTCGTCTCTGTACTCTGTTTGAGTTTGCGCCTTGGAATTGGGACTTATCAACTTACTGAATTTCTATCATGTCTTTGATTACATGGTGTCAGCCAGCTGCATTTTTTCTTTAAAGTATTGTTTCCTCTATTAAGGGTTTCAAGCTCTTTTTCTTTTGCTCGGGATTATATCTGAACATTTGATGGTTTACCCTCTCTCTTTTTCTTTCACTTTGCACATGATTTCCTGTACTACCTGCACACGGTTTTAATAGGGTGTGTTTCATATATCATATTTTTTCAAACCTTTGCTATAATCTCTCACTTCTTTCTATTCTGGTTTCTCTTATTCCAGCAATTTTTATCATGATTAATGGCCATATTTACGGTGTGTCTTACTGTCCCCGCAGATTTTGTCTTCCGACTGAACATTATGAATTGAAGCGGCAGCCCTGAATCGAACTGTCTACATTCATTGTATTGATTATTTTGTTCTGATTAGTTACAGAAGAGATTATTTATAACTATTTGCGCCCTGACGAAGGATTGGTTAATATCGGTCCTGTTCCGAAACGCGCGTCGGCGCTTTGTTCTGTTTTGTTCCCTGCTATATTTGTGTTACTTGTCTCTTATGGTGTATATATATAACTTTTATTAATTGTCTGTATATATTGTGAATTGGTATGACTGATGATGGTTTGGATGGGTGTGATTGGTGGTTGCTATAAGGGTATGAGAGGGTTGTGTCGCATATAACTTGATATGTAAATAGAATTTGTACATACATTTATGTCATTATGATTGCTGAATCTATGAATGAAAATTTCAAAAAATAATAATAAATAGATTTGTTTTTCAAATAATTTTTCTGTGTGGGACTGTGACACTCTTTATAGATGAGAGCTTGTTGCCTCCAATATATATCTAGATTTAGGGGAGGTTTTCCAGTGTATTTGATTACTTTTTTTTTTCCCTGCCTCCTCCCCTAATATCTGAATCCAGGGACCCTCGTGTGTTTTTGATTGGAACTGCTGAAGATTCCACACCAATTCAAGGTTTCTTTAAGTGACTTTGCATCACCCAGCAAATTCAGTGATGATTGGGACTGTGAAGCTGTTAATAACATGATGTCTGATTTAGAAATGTCAGCAAAATTCACAGAACATGAATACTTACAAGGTTCATCAGATTATGAACAAATGTATTGTTTTAATCACTATGGTCATCATTATTTGCATAAATCTGCTAACCCTAGATATGTTTTTACTTATAATCAATGGGAACATTGTCCAACGCCAGCAAAAGGCAGCTCGAAAACATTTTATGTGAAATTTCAATACTTCTCAGGGTATAATGTTACCAATCCAGAAACGTTTTATTTTAGAAATGAAAATAAGACAGGAATGAAAACAATGTTGACCAACACTAAACAAATTTATTCTGCAAACTTTTATGCTCAAATGTCTACATTGGGTTTTGACTTTTGGAACGACAACATTGAGACGAAGACCGTCTGGGGTACAAAAGATTGGCAGGTGCAAAGTTTAGAAGCATTATTCAGAGCCTGCATAATACCAGAACAAATAATGTTCTTGAATTACACTGTTCAGCAAACATCTTGTCTTGGCATTGCTAAGATAAAAGATTAAAACAAACCGTCTATACCTAATCCCATACCTGACAGTAATAACAATACTGATAAGGACTTAAACGTCTTCCACATTTTAAAACAAAACAGAACTGATCTTGATTGGAAAAGATGGTTATTCTGGCCCACAGACACTAATAACTGTCAAGATAGATTCCTGAACAAAATACAAGGTTTCAAAATGAACAGGCCAGATCCAAGATACTCCCAGAGACAACATCCAGGGATAGTAACTACTTATAGTGTAGGTAAGCTATGCCTTGAATGGCTACAGACATCTACAGTCTCGGAGATTAAACAACACTTATCTTTACTTAAAGAAGGCAATGATTTACGAGATTTCTTACTGGGACCTCGCAAACCACGTCAAAAACGTTTCATATACGCCAGTATATACGCTGGGTACAACGAAGCTTGGAAAGTAACGCAAATGGAAACTGCAGAAAAGATACGAAAAATTGATCGTATTAATTTAGAGAAAAGTCTCTGTAGTGGACAATGGGTTAACAACTCTGTCCTCCAGAATGTATTCTTTGGACAACATTGTATCTTCTGCCATTGACATAATAGAGAAGGACTTGCTAATGCTACAACATGGCCAGTCCCAATTACATTCTATCATGCAGTTAGGCTGGACGTTGCAAAATCTGCGTTCAGGCTACGTGCCTTGGCGTCTAATCAACACAACGTCATTGTTTTCTTTATTTAACCCTACAAATAAACAAATCTCTTTGGCACAAAAAGGAGCAGACTATACGGTGCTGAACATTAAAAAACTGGAAAGGTTGCCATTGACAGTTTCTGAGAAACCTGTCTCTGAATGGATCATTCATGGCACCATAACAATACCAGTGACGATTTTCCAATTTCAGTATTGTCTACAGCATATACCAGCGGGCCTGTATGAAAGGTTCGGTAAAGAATACATTAAGTCAACCTGACTTCACCTTACACACACAAATGTTGGAATAAGGGAACAGAGGTATTCCTTAGTGGTAATAATTGTAAAAATCACTAAGTGGTACACTTTTGTGCCAAGGTATTAATTTACATGGAGCCTGCGATGGTTCTGCAAATAACCTCTCATTCCACCTGCACGGAACTCTCTCCACAGTAATAGAACCGATTTTCAGACAGCTATCCAATGGCAGCTAAGTTTTACTGAATGATCACAGCTGCTGTGGCATGTTGCCAGAAAAACTTTATCTCGTTAGTGTGTCCTCCAGGGTTACTTGTTGTATGCAAATATTGTATCCAAGGAGCAAGTCAGACAGAGGGACGGCGTTATGGCCTTCACTGAATATCTCTTCTATAAGGATTGATACTTTAAGCAGAATGAAAGCCATTCTTTTGCAAAAAATTGTGCCACTGACCTTGTCTACAGAAATGTATGATCTGCAAGTCGCAAGGACTTCAGCAGAGATACATGCCGTATTATCAACAAATTGTGCTACGCATTTTGTAGAAATGTTGAGCCAAATCTTAAACATGTCTGATACCAGCAGAATCGCACATGTATTTAAGACAATTTTTTCAGGACTGTTAGCACCGTTTGAAGCAGTCCTCGGCATTTTTCCAAATTTCGTACAATCTGTGTTCGGCAGACTACCTCTCATCTTGGGACTCGTAGCTGGGATACTATTTTTTTTTCTCCTGCTTCGATATGGCAAGTCCGGCAAACAACGATACCCAGATATCCATGGAAGAATCCCTCCGTGCAATGAGGTATCGTGAGCAGATAACACAGATTCTCGGCTTGGCTCATTTAAGAGACCTGAACACCACATGGTTTCTTTCATTCAGACCAATCTGGCGAGATTGCATCTTACCTGTTCTGCGATGCCTGCTTTGCGGAGAAGAATGCGTGTTATACATCTGTCTTACACTTCCATCAGTACTGCCATCGGATGTTAACGCTTTGCTAGGTCCCTTAACGGCTCATGCATCGTGTTGTCCCCAACGGCTGCCAATTCTGATGACGGCATTCATTGAGGTCTCACCGGCAATTCCAGCTGATGGTGAGATACGAGAAACTACAGGCATACAGGTAACATCAGCTGCTGACGTTGCTAATGCTTCCTATGCTGACGGCAATGATCCACACCTATGCGCATTTGATCTGCTTGATCAAGTAGTTCCACTTTCACCTACAACGGTAGACGGCTTCTTTGCCAGCCTCGATGATCTGATGTTTTCTCCTGACTCTGAAAATAACTTTTGATAATATTGACACAGTGTTCCCTGAACTCTGCAATTCAACCTTCATTTTTCAAAACAAACCCTCCGACTTACAAACTTTTCTACAAATGCAACTTTTGAACTTTTTCCAAATTGAGAAATTCTTTTGGGGGACACGGAGTATTCTGCTTAAAGTAGAACTATTCATAGACAACAAGATTTCTTTATAGAACTTCCTACTGACAATAATTTGGCCTAGCCATCATAACACAATGGTTCCAAATATTATGCTATGGAATGGTCTCAATTTAATTTTTCTTTTCTGTACAGACTTAAGAGACATTTCATGAATGTATATTTTCGTTTTGCTTTGTAAATATTTGAAGGTATGCTTTCTTATTAGCTCATACAGTGTACTTTCACTTTTGTTTTTTCATGTAAACAAGCCTTTTCAAATGCAAATTCATATTTTGGGTGGGATCAGTGCTTATAGGTCTAGTCTTACTAAGCTTAAGATCGTGGAGTGGGTGTTGTAAACAAATCTAGGACCCTAGTGTAACTTTTCCCGATTCATGCCCTTATATAGGTATACTTTACTCTATCCTTATATAGGCATAGAAATCATTACCATATTTGGCCTGAACCTTACAGGCCAAATTCGGCAAGGCTGCTTCCACGAAGTTCCGAGAATTCACAACTATTTCTTGGAAAAACCCGCCTTCAGCAGCTAGGATCTTCCCCCTGCTTGAATATAAAGTTATCCAAGAAATCCTGTAATCCTGGAGTTTTCTGGGAATTGAACCTTTGAGTGACGTTATTAAGTGCAATCATGCGTCAACCTCGGCACCTTCATGGTATAAATATGCCTACATTTGCCCGAACTAACATACGGTGGTTCTTGGAGCAGATCGACTAACTACTTGCCCGACGCCCTGCAGCAGCAAGTGCCGAAGTAAGCCGACCCTTCAGCAGACGCACTGAGGGACGCTGTTTCTTCTCTTGCCGAGAAATCCAGCTCCGGTGTTTCCAGCTTACCCTTGCGGGTATCTGGGAGATCGAGTCCTGAGAGAGAGATACAAGACCTGCTTCATTCTAAATCAAGGTACGGAGCGGATTAGACCCTTAGAGAATTCTTGATTAGACTCTTGGCAGATTCTAGGCAAAGAATACTAAACTTAAAACTACTCCTAAACGTATTTCTTCCCTTGTGCTAGGCTTAGGTCAGGTACATCGGGGTAGGTGTATTTTAGAAGCACCAGTTGAGTACTTTTAGCCATCTCTTTTATAATTGTATTTATTTTATGCATTTTATCTATTTAAAGCAACTTATGGCTTAGAAACCATATCATTCTTTTACAGTACTACTTTATAATACTGTTTGTATTATATGCCCTGTACTTTATAGCCAGCATTTCTATTGTAGCAGTACATTTCTCTTGCTTGAGATAGAAGACTGTTCAATAAATACCTTTTATTGAAAACGCCCGTCTCTCTAATTTCTCAGCAACTCTGGTGAAACTAGGTATACACGATTGACTGAGTAAAATAGTTATCTATTGTTTCCACGACTCTGAAGATTGATTTCTTATTCTTGGGAAACAAAGTTGTCATGTTATATAGTTGTCAGAAACTAATCCCTTCTTGTACTTTCAAGAAAGTTTCTAGTGACCTCTGAGCTAGCTGGCACACACATAATTAAATCTAATATATTCGGCAGAGACCTAGTTGACCTTAGTTGGAGTGACCCGAGAAGAACAAAAAGCCGGATCAGTCATGAGCGACGCGAAGTCACACAGATCTCTGCAGGTTGCGCTTAACCCACTGAGCTACCTTCTCGAAGGTGAACCATTAGTGCCATATTATCTGCCATTGTGGCTATGCAGCTCCAGGTGATTGGAGGGGGCAGGGACATGCGCACACCCCGCCGCCCTTCTCACCCCCTCCTTCTTTCTTCCCTTCCTCTCACCCCTTGACGGACACGCAAAGCCCGTCGGTGCGCATGGTCACATGTGCTGCCTTTGGGGGAGGGGGCTGTCCTCTTGCATCGCTCTGCTCAGATTGCATGTCCGCTGTATAATAGGAGCTGTGTGCTCTCCTCCGGTGTGGACGGTGTGTGCTCCACCCTGATGTGGATGGTGTAGTTATTTATTTATTTATTTTTACAATTTATAC
The DNA here is from genome assembly GCF_964261635.1 of Lissotriton helveticus. Taxonomy (NCBI): domain Eukaryota; kingdom Metazoa; phylum Chordata; class Amphibia; order Caudata; family Salamandridae; genus Lissotriton; species Lissotriton helveticus. The sequence goes on along the minus strand of NC_136057.1, from coordinate 795,751,922 downwards.
AGTGCGAACAAATGCCCGTAGGCGTCTCGGCGCCCCTGTTGTGGGCGGTGTGTGCTCTCCCCTGGTGAGGATGGTGTTTGCACTCTCCTGCTGTGGACGGTATGTGCTCTCCCCTGGTGTGGACTTTGTGTCCTGTCTCCTTGTGTGGACAGTGTGTGCTCTCTCCTGGTGTAGAAGGTGTGTGCTCTCCCCTGATGCTCTCCCCCGATGTGGACGATGTGTGCTTTCCCCTAGTGTGGATTGTGTGTGCTCTCCCCTGATGTGGATAGTGTGTGCTCTCTTCTGGTATGTGCTTTCCATCTGACTCCGTGAACTGTGCACGCAGCGTGCAATATTGTGACAATACATCAAGTGTGTACTCACACAGCCACAATGTGGAAATGTGTATTCACTTTGAGTAATAACAAGTGTAGTGTGCTTTTTTCGGCACGTAACATGAACAAATCTCCCCATCAAAAGGTGGAAACTGGGTGTAAGTGTTCAACCCACGCTGTAATAATATGAAGTATATTATCTGTGCGATAACACTGAAGACGTATTTTCTTTCTGTAAACACAAAAGGGTTCAGCACTATACAGCAAATCATGACAATTCAACATCAGTGTTCAAGAAACAGTGAGCACACAGAAAGATATCCAAATCCCAGATGAGTGTTTCTTAAAACGATTTCTCTTTATTTCTTATTTTCACAAAGGCGAAGATCATAGCCAACGCGTTTCGTCTCCCAAAGAGACTTCTTCAGGGCTATTGAAAAAATACATACAAGTACAGTTTTAAAAAGGTGTTTTCAAACTTACAAGAACACAATCAATACATTTAAAAGAAAACTCACATATTTACATAGATTGTCAAGGACTTGACTGTATTTGTGATAATAAAAATATGTACACCTTTGAGCTGTATATAGGCCTATATACATTGAATCTCATCAGGGACAATTGCATGAGAGAGTGCTACAGTATTATTGGCATTATAATGGACAATTAACAGATTGAATCGCAAAATCAGTGTTGGTTGTTAAGCAATTATGATAAATATCATACCTTCACAAAGTGACAGAGTATATTCATGGGGACGTTTGGACAATTCAGATACTTGGAAATCCAGTTTTCGGTAGACTTCTATGAAATGGACAATGTCTAAAATAATAATGTATGATTGATAAGACAATGTCTATTCCTATCCATTAGGTTTACTTGTACGTATATATCATTTGTACAGGATCTAAGGTTAATTATATTAATTTTGAAGATAAAGGAAAAACTATTTTTTTAGATGCCTTTCATATATAAATATACAAATAAGAGATCTCTATAGACAACAGCAGATTCCAAAGAGACCTTTATAACTTACTATACGGTATTATATAATCCAAAAGTAGTTATACCGCCAGAGATAAAACTGAATTTCTTGTATGTCCATGAGGACTACTAATGGCACAGGTTAACAATCTAAGCTAAATTTATTAGCAATGTTTTAAAAAATGAACCCATATTTTCTGTGTAACCATGATTGATTCACTAAATTTAAATACCAGTGATGTGATTGAGCATGAGATATATTGTAATGACAATTATACTGTCGGCGATAAGGCTATAGTTCTTCATAACTGCTCTCATAAGATAAATGCAGACATTAGTGCTGACCCATCTTTTTTCATTATAAGCAACATGGCCACGAATGTGGCACGAAATAGTTTTATCCAATGAAACTCATGGACACCCTATATAGTAATGTATGTGTCCTCAACAATTATCTCTGGTGTAGTGCTGGTTGACACATTTACTTTCAACGGAAAATAATGCTATCTAGAAATCTAGAATATTCGAAGAAATAAGGGGGGGTCCATGTTTTTAACAACAATGATATCATGTACAATTCCCGAATTCTCCGCAAATCAAAATATGCAGCCCCTGTTTTTCCTGCCAATTAAAAACGTTTGTCCAACAATTTTATTCGATATTATGCTTTAGCAGCGGCCATCTTGGATACCCCACGTCTACTGTTTATAATGCGGGTTATCAATTTGAAGGTGGCTCCTACATGTCTCGACTAGTGACATCATGAAAGCAGCGGCTAAATGAACAACTTCGTATCTGATAGCTCGTTGCAGATAAAACACGAAGCTCCTATTAACGAACAATGTTAAATTCACTGCAAATGAAGATATAAGACTCCTATTCTTCCTGTGGTGACAGGCAACAGTAACGGCCAACTTAACTACTTGCTAAATATTAGTGCAGGATATCAAATTAGAGATGGCTAATTCAACTAGTAACATCATGAGCGTGGTCGCTATGAAACCATATTGTTTTATATATCGAAAAATTTGTATGTATTAAAATCCAATCATTTTTAACCCCTTCGGGGCTAATGACGAGCTGGGCTCGTCATGGCGTGCACCGGTCGAGCGCGGATGACAAGGCCAGCTCGTCATCAGCCCCACCCTCGGGGAAAGCGCTGGCGCTCCCCCCAAGGGTCTCCGATCTTCGTTGTTTTGCTGGGGGCGGCGGCGGAAGACCTTCCGCTAGCGCCCCTGCCCCCCCCATGGGAATCTCTGATGACCTTCCGCTAGCGCCCCTGCCCCCCCCATGGGAATCTCTGATGACGTCAGCGCGCACAGCGCGCGCTGACATCATCAGGGATTCCCAGCGCTCGGAAGGCCATTTGCTTCCTGCGCGCTTGGAAAGAAGGTGGGTTTCTCGTGCCTGGTGGGTGTTTGGGGGCAGCGAAGAGGCATCAGGGGAGAGGAAAGAGATTTTCCTCTCCCCGATGTCTCTTTGCAGGGCATTTCTGCCTCACGATCGCGCACAGCGTCGGGATCGTGCGGCGGAAATGCCCCCACTTGCACCAGGGATTTAATTTTAGTTTATAGGAAGCGACCCCTTGGGCAAGGGTCGCTTCCAGGCGGGGTGCGACTATGTTTTCGTTTTTCTGCCCCCCCTGGGGGCAAATCGGCCCGTTTTTTGGCCGTTTTGCCCCCAGGGGGGGCAGAAATTCCCCACTAGCACCAGGGTTGTTTTTTGTTTACGTTTTTCTGTCCCCCCTGGGGGCAAATCAGCCCGTTTTTTTGCCGTTTTGCCCCCAAGGGGGACAGAAAATGCCCACTAGCACCAGGGATTTTGTTTTTAGCTTTTATGAAGCGACCCCTTGGGCAAGGGTCGCTTCCAGGTGGCCTCACACTTAACTTTTTGGTTTTCTGCCCCCCCCCTGGGGGCACATCGAACCATTTTTCGGCCGATTTGCCCCCAGGGGGGGCATAAATTTCCCACTAGCACCAGGGATTTTTGTTGGGGCAATGTGTTTGTTTTGGGAAGCGACCCCTTGGGTAAGGGTCGCTTCCAGGTGGCCATGATTGTGTTTTTGTTTTTCTGTCCACCCTGGGGGCAAATCGGCCCGTTTTTTTTGCCGTTTTGCCCCCAGGGTGGGCAGAAAATGCCCACTAGCACCAGGGAATTTAAATTTAGTTTTTAGGAAGCGACCCGTTGGGCAAGGAGCAGTGCTTGGCTGGCGGTGTGTGTGGAGTGGCGCTTGGCTGGATGGTGTGCATGCAGTGGTACTTGGCTGTCTGTGCACGGAGTGCTGCTTTGCTGGCGGTGTGTGTGGAGTGGTGCTTGGCTGGATGGTGTGCGTGGAGTGGTACTTGGTTGTCTGTGCACGGAGTGGTGTTTGGCTGGTGGTGTGTGTGGAGTGGTGTTTGGCTGGCGGTGTGTGTGGAGTGGTACTTGGCTGGATGGTGTGCGTGGAGCGGTGCTTGGCTGGCGGTGAGTGGCACTTGGCTTGCGGTGTGCGTGGAGTGGTGCTTGGCTGGTGGTGTGTGTGGAGTGGTACTTGGCTGTCGGTGTGCGCTGAGTGGTGTTTGGCTGGCAGTGTGCGTGGAGGGGTACTTGGCTATCTATGCACGGAGTGGTGCTTGGCTGGCGGTGTGTGTGGAGTCACGCGCTGGGCTGGTGGTGTGTGTTGAGTGGTACTTGGCTGTCTGTGCACGGAGTGGTGCTTGGCTGGTGGTGTTTGTGGAGTGGCGCTTGGCTGGTGGTGTGCGTGGAGTGCTACTTTGCTGTCTGTGCACGGAGTGGTGCTTGGCCGGTGGTGTGTGTGGAGTGGCGCTTGGCTGGTGGTGTGCGTGGAGTGCTACTTTGCTGTCTGTGCACAGAGTGCTGCTTGGCTGGCGGTGTGTGTGGAGTGGCGCTTGGCTGGTGGTGTGCGTGGAGTGGTACTTGGTTGTCTGTGCACGGAGTGGTGTTTGGCTGGTGGTGTGTGTGGAGTGGTGTTTAGCTGGTGGTGTGTGTGGAGTGGTACTTGGCTGGATGGTGTGCGTGGAGTGGTGCTTGGCTGGCGGTGAGTGGCGCTTGGCTTGCGGTGTGCATGGAGTGGTGCTTGGCTGGCGGTGTGTGTGGAGTGGTACTTGGCTGGCGGTGTGCGCTGAGTGGTGTTTGGCTGGCGGTGTGCGTGGAGGGGTACTTGGCTATCTATGCACGGAGTGGTGCTTGGCTGGTGGTGTGTGTGGAGTGGCGCTTGGCTGGTGGTGTGCATGGAGTGCTACTTTGCTGTCTGTGCACAGAGTGGTACTTGGCTGGTGGTGTGCGCTGAGTGGTGTTTGGCTGGCGGTGTGTGTGGAGTGGTACTTGGCTGTCTGTGCACGGAGTGGTGTTTGGCTGGTGGTGTTTGTGGAGTGGCGCTTGGCTGGTGGTGTGCCTGGAGTGCTACTTTGCTGTCTGTGCACAGAGTGGTGCTTGGCTGGCGGTGTGTGTGGAGTGGCGCTTGGCTGGTGGTGTTCGTGGAGTGGTACTTTGCTGTCTGTGCACGGAGTGCTGCTTGGCTGGCGGTGTGTGTGGAGTGGCGCTCGGCTGGTGGTGTGCGTGGAGTGGTACTTGGTTGTCTGTGCACGGAGTGGTGTTTGGCTGGTGGTGTGTATGGAGTGGTGTTTGGCTGGCGGTGTGTGTGGAGTGGTACTTGGCTGGATGGTGTGTGTGGAGCGGTGCTTGGCTGGCGGTGAGTGGCGCTTGGCTTGCGGTGTGCGTGGAGTGGTGCTTGGCTGGCGGTGTGTGTGGAGTGGTACTTGGCTGTCGGTGTGCGCTGAGTGGTGTTTGGCTGGCGGTGTGCGTGGAGGGGTCATTTGCTGTCTGTGCACGGAGTGCTGCTTGGCTGGCGGTGTGTATGGAGTGGCGCTTGGCTGGTGGTGTGCGTGAAGTGCTACTTTGCTGTCTGTGCACGGAGTGGTGCTTGGTCGGCGGTGTGTGTGGAGTGGCGCTTGGCTGGTGGTGTGCGTGGAGTGCTACTTTGCTGTCTGTGCACAGAGTGCTGCTTGGCTGGCGGTGTGTGTGGAGTGGCGCTTGGCTGGTGGTGTGCGTGGAGTGGTACTTGGCTGTCGGTGTGCGCTGAGTGATGTTTGGCTGGTGGTGTGCATGGTCTGGTGCTTGGATGGTGGTGTGGGTGGACTGGCACTCGGCTGGCGGTGTGTGAGTAGTTACTTTCTGTTGGTCACTACACACACTGCTAGTTGAGTGACCCTCTACGCAGTCCATCTTTTTCGGAAGTTACTGTGTCAGATATGTGGGCGTGTGAAAGTGATGGGCCCTTGAATGGCGCTGGCGGCTGGCGGTGTGAATGTTTTGTATGTGTCACACGTACAAAAGGTGTATGAATGTCCTTACTGCCCCTGTGTGATGGGGGTACTGGTAGGAGCAAAAGACTGACTGGCTCCAAAGGGGTCAGGCAGTAAAAAAAATTCAAAAAATTAACCAGTGTCTTGATGTTAAACCTCATCTAATCCCAATTGGTCTAAGCCCTATTTGATGGCCCATCTGGCCGAATTTAAATTTGGGGGGCAAATTTGTGTGTTGTTGTTTTAATTGTTATATTGTTTGTGAAATGTGGTAGTAATTATTTTTTCTTCTCTATTTTTGTCTTGTTCCAGGTTTGGATTGTTGTAGGTTGTGTTTCTGTTTGCAGCTTGTGTAGTTGCTTGTGCTTGGTAAGTGAATGTATTTTGTACTACTTTCCCTTGATGTTTGTCTTTTTGAAAAAGGTTGTACTTCTAGCAGTTTGTGTGGCTCTGTGTTTTTTTTTGTTTTTTTTTCAGCATTAGTGTTTGATGTGCACTTTGTTTTCTAATCTGTCATTTCTTTTTATCATTCTAGTGGGATATCATTTCTTTTTGCTGTGTCTCAGCAGAGTAGGTGCTGGTGAGTGTAGCTATATTTGGTAAGAGTGAAATTGTTTTGGATTGTATTTATCTTTTTGTGAAAGCCTTACCTTGTTTACTTCTTACTTTGCACAGTGTAGGTTGTTGTTCACTTGTGTGTGCAGTCTTCTTGCTTTGTAAGGATAATGGCTAGTCGCAGGATTACTGCTCAGCAGGTTCTTGGTTTGCTTTTTGAGTCTTCCTCTGACCATGGTTCAGAGACTGAGTCCGATTCGGACTCCCAGGTAGGGGCAGAAGATTCAGGCAGTGAGTTTTCTCTTCGCGTGGAATCATCATCATCGGATGATGAATCTTCTTCTAGTGCTGATGAAGGGCCTATGTTAGAGGACGACATTGAGGTGCCGGTAGTGGGTAAAGAGGCACCTGTGCTGCTGCCTAGAGCCGCAAGGTTTCCTTTCTTTTTACGTCGGCAAGAGGCATGTGGGCTGGAGCCTGCGCCCAAAAGGCTTCACATTGCTGTGGTGCGCAAAGAGGTATCTGGTGCTTTTTGTCTTCCTGCTGGTGTAGTGCAGCAAGAGGCATCTGGGGCTGTTAGGCTTCCCATTGGTGTAGAGCGGCAAGAGGCATCTGGGCCTGCTTGGTTTCCCGGTGGTGTAGTGCAGCAAGAAGCTTCTCAGGCTGCTGGGCTTCCCGTTGGTGTAGTGCAGGAAGAGCCCTCTGGGGATGCTAAGTCTTCTGTTGGTGTTGTGCAGCCAGAAGTATCTGTGGCTGTTGGGCTTCCCGTTGGTGAACAGCAGCAAGAGGCTTCTGGGCTGCAGGCTGGGGTGGGTGCTACCCCCGTTGATAGGGATGGCCTCTGGGTTCCCCCTGGCTTGGTGCAGCCGGCATTGCCAGAGTTCACTGGTGTTCCTGGGTGTAGAGTGAATACTGAGAATTTTCTGCCAATAATTTTTTTTCAGTTGTTTTTTGACGATGTGTTTTTGCAAGAGATTGTTGAGCAAACCAATTTGTATGCAGAACAATTTTTGAGGGCCAACAGTGCCAGCCCTAAGCCCTATTCTAGAGCAATCCGGTGGACTCCCACAAATGTTGAAGAGATGAAGAAGTTTTGGGATTAACTTTTTTGATGGGCTTGCTAAGGAAGCCATCAATGACTTCATATTGGTCCACTAGTCCCTTGATGGCAACAGCTATATTTCCAGCAGTCATAAGTCGTGATCGGTATATGCTTCTTCTTCGGATGATGCATTTTGTTGATAATAGTTTAGCGTTGTCACGCGATCACCTTATTTGTGACCGTTTGTTTAAAATTCGGCCTGTCCTTGATCACTTTGTTGATCATTTTTCTGAGATCGTTGTCCCTGGTAAAGAAATTGCAGTGGATGAGTCTTTGCTATTGTTCAAGGGCCGCTTGGTTTTTAGGCAATACATTCCTAGTAAGAGAGCACGCTATGGAATCAAACTGTATATGCTGTGTGACAGTGAGACTGGATATGTCTACAATTTCAGGGTGTACACTGGTAAGGAGTCCAGCATTAACCCTCCTGGTTGTCCTTCTACTTTTGGAGTGACTGAGAAAATTGTGTGGGAACTAGGTAGAGGATTATTTAACAAAGGCCATCATTTATATGTAGATAACTTCTACACTGGTGTGCGGTTGTTCAAGGAGTTGGCCAAAGTCGGCACTGTTGCTTGTGGCACAATGCGCAGTAATCGTAAAGGTTTCCCAAAGGAACTTGTTTGCAAAAGGCTTGTGTGGGGACAGTCTACGGCATTGCGATGTGGGGAGCTTCTAGCTGTGAAGTTTTCAGACAAGAGAGATGTGTACATGCTGACTACTATCCACGATGAAAGTACAGAACCTGTGCCTGTTTGGGGTCAGGGTGCTGAAGTGCACAAACCTGTGTGCATTTTAGCTTACAATAAGTTCATGGGTGGTGTTGACAGAGTAGATCAGAGGTTGGAACCTTATGCTGCTCTTCGAAAGGCTTACGTTTGGTACAAGAAGTTGGCTATCCATCTGTTCCACTTGGCATCCTTTAATGCTTTCGTTGTGTACCAGAAGTCTTGTCCTGAGAAGAAGATGTCTTTTGTTAAGTTTCAGGAGTCTATAATAGGCAACCTTGTACTTGTGGAGCAGGCAAGTGTTCCTAGATTTGGAGTGGTGGAGGAAGTGGCTAGATTGAAAGATCGCCATTTTCCTGAATCTATTCCTTCCACTACCGCAAGAGACTTTCCAACTAGAAGATGCAGAGTCTGTTGGCGAAGAGGCATGCGGAAGGAGTCTTGTATATACTGTCCTGACTGGCCTTCTAAGCCTGCATTGTGTCTGTCAGCTTGTTTTAAATCGTACCACACGCAAAAGACGTTTTGGGAGTTTTAATGAGCTGTAAAGTGAATTGCCTGGTCTGCATTCTGTAAACATTTTTTAGTTTGTTTCAAGGATTGGCATTAGTGCAATGTTTTTATTTTAAGAATTTGTGTTAGCTGATTTGTAGGTATTTCCATTTGTTTAGTGTTATTTTCAAAAAAAGAATTCTAAATGTGTTTGTGGTGTGTGCTAGCTGGTGCTTGACTGGCGGTGTGTGTGGAGTTGCGCTTGGCTGGTGGTGTGCGTGGAGTGGTACTTGGCTGTCTGTGCACGGAGTTGTGCTTGGCTGGCGGTGTGTGTGGAGTGGCACTTGGCTGGTGGTGTGTGTGGAGTGGTACTTGGCTGTCTGTGCACGGAGTTGTGCTTGGCTGTCAGTGTGCGCTGAGTGGTGTTTGGCTGGTGGTGTGCATGGTCTGGTGCTTGGATGGTGGTGTGGGTAGACTGGCGCTCGGCTGGCGGTGTGTGAGTAGTTACTTTCTGTTGGTCACTACACACACTGCTAGTTGAGTGACACTCCACGCAGTCCATCATTTTGTGTAGTTGCAGTGTCAGAAATGTGGGCGTGTGAAAGTGATGGGCCCTTGAATGGCGCTGTTTGCTGGTGTGAGTGTTGAAATGTGATGGGTCCGCGGCTGGCGGTGTGAATGTTTTGAATGTGTCACACGAACGAAATGTGTATGAATGGCCTGTAAAGAGGTTGCTGCCTTGACGTGGCTTTACAGCTCACGAGCTGTGAGTCAGTGGTTCAGTTAATCATACTTTCAATTATACGCAGTGTATTTAATTTTTTGTGAAATTATTTGCGAATACAATTGTATGTACTGAATCATCACTCACCCTCGTGCCAAATCCAACCAGTATGTGTGTGTGCTTGCGGATTAGATGGCTGTGCAGTACATTTTTTTTCTCTTTCTGCAGTAGGGTGTACCTTGTCCCTTATTGTGATTGTTGTAATGTGTTGCTTTTCTTCCATATGGTGTCAGTGGTCTGGTTTGTATCAGGTATGAAAGGTGCGTGAATGGCCTGTAAAACGGTTGGTGCCTTGTCGTGGCTTTACAGCTCACGAGTTGCGAGTCACTGGTTCGGTTTTTATGCATTTATTTATTAACAGAGCATTTCATTTTTTTGAAATATCATGTTAATAAATTTTTATGTACTGAACCATCACTCGCCCTCGTGCCAAATCCAACCTGTATGTGTGTGTCTTTGAGGAATAGATAGCCGTGCTTGATTCTTTGTCTTTTGAGTTTCTCAGTTATGGTGTATATTATAGCTATAAATAACTTTCTAAATTTAGATATTATTGGTAATTCATGGTAGTATATGGTCATGTCTTTCTGGTGAATTCTATTGTTGTTTTTTGTCCACAATGGTGACAATGTCAAGTCCACCAGCTTTTGCAAGAGGGGTCCCCTTGTTCTCCCGAGTAAAATGATACCTCACTTGTGTGGGTGGGCCAAAGGCCTGTGACTAAGGTAGGGGGGCTTAATTTTTAAAACTTAAATACTTCTTTTTTCAAAATTCATTTTAGGCCTGTTCTGCTTTGGGGCACCCACACAAGTGAGGTATCCTTTTACTCGGGAGAACAAGGGGAACGCTGGGTGGTAGGACATTTTTGCCGGCACAGAGATCCCACGCAAAAAAGTTTGGAAAAGTGATATTTTTACCTAATTTTAAGGTTTGCAAGGAGTTCTGGGTAGGAAAACCTTGGGGGACCCACGCATGCCATACCTCCCTGGACTCCCCCGGTTGTCTAGTTCTCAGAACTGTTCAGGTTTGGTACTTTCCAACGAATACCACCGAGCCCCGCGCCAAAAACTCAGGTGCCCCCCCCAAAAATCAAGGTCGTTTTGCAGTAGGGTATTGTAAATTCACCACCCTACGATTTGAACCATTTCCTGTTGCAGCCACTATGCCTATCCACGCAAGTGAGGTACCATTTTTTTCGGGAGACCTGGGGGAACGCTGGGTGGGTGGAAATTTGTTGATCCACGCAGATTCCAGAACTTTCCACCACAGAAATGTGAGGAAAATGTGTTTGTTTTCTCAAAATCTTAGCTTTGCAAGGGATTCTGGGTAACAAAACCTGGGGGTAGGCAGACGAGTCACCCCATCCTGAATTCCCCTGGGTGTCTACTTTTCAAAAATGTATAGGTTTGCTAGGTTTCCCTAGGTGCTGGCAGAGCTAGGGCGCAAAAACAAAACGTAGTCTTTTTGTCCAAAAAGTGCAAGATTTCACTGGGAAATTGAGGTGCGACCATGTTGCGTTTTGTGCTGTTTCATGTCACAGCCACTATGCCTACCCACGCAAGTGAGGTACCATTTTTTTTGGGAGACCTAGGGGAACGCTGGGTGGGTGGAAATTTGTTGATCCACACAGATTCCAGAACTTTCCACCACAGAAATGTGAGGAAAATGTGTTTTTTTTGTCAAAATCTTAGATTTGCAAGGGAATCTGGGTAACAAAACCTGGGGGTAAGCAGACGAGTCACCCCATCCTATATTCCCCTGGGTGTCTAGTTTTCGAAAATGTATAGGTGGGCTAGGGCGCAAAAACAAAAGGTAGTCTTTTTGTCCAAAAAGTGCAAGATTTCACTGGGAAATTGAGGTGCGACCATGTTGCGTTTTGCGCTGTTTCATGTCGCAGCCACTATGCCTACCCACGCAAGTGAGGTACCATTTTTTCGGGAGACCTGGGGGAACGCTGGGTGGGTGGAAATGTGTTGATCCAGCAGATACCAGAACTTTCCACAACAGAAATGTGAGGAAAATGTGTTTTTTTGTGTCAAAATCTTAGCTTTGCAAGGGATTCTGGGTAACAAAACCTGTGGGTAGGCAGACGAGTCACCCCATCCTATATTCCCCTGGGTGTCTAGTTTTCGAAAATGTATAGGTGGGCTAGGGCGCAAAAACAATAGGTAGTCTTTTTGTCCAAAAAGTGCAAGATTTCACTGGGAAATTGAGGTGCGACCATGTTGCGTTTTGCGCTGTTTCATGTCGCAGCCACTATGCCTACCCACGCAAGTGAGGTACCATTTTTTTTGGGAGACCTGGGGGAACGCTGGGTTTGTGGAAATTTGTTGATCCACGCAGATTCCAGAACTTTCCACCACAGAAATGTGAGGAAAATGTGTTTTTTTTGTCAAAATCTTAGCTTTGCAAGGGATTCTGGGTAACAAAACCTGGGGGTAGGCAGACGAGTCACCCCATCCTGAATTCCCCTGGGTGTCTAGTTTTCAAAAATTTATAGGTTTGCTAGGTTTCCCTAAGCGCTGGCAGAGCTAGGGCGCAAAAACAAAAGGTAGTCTTTTTGTCCAAAAAGTGCAAGATTTCCCTGGGAAATTGAGGTGCAAGCATGTTGCGTTTTGCGCTGTTTCATGTCGCAGCCACTATGCCTACCCATGCAAGTGAGGTACCATTTTTTTCGGGAGACCTGGGGGAACGGTGGGAGGGTGGAAATTGGTTGATCCACGCAGATTCCAGAACTTTCCACCACAGAAATGTGAGGAAAATTCTTTTTTTTGTCAAAATCTTAGCTTTGCAAGGGATTCTGGGTAACAAAACCTGGGGGTAGGCAGACGCGTCACCCCATCCTGAATTTCCCTGGGTGTCTAGTTTTCAAAAATGTATAGGTTTGCTAGGTTTCCCTAGGTGCTGGCAGAGCTAGGGCGCAAAAACAAAAGGTAGTCTTTTTGTCCAAAAAGTGCAAGATTTCACTGGGAAATTGAGGTGCGACCATGTTGCGTTTTGCGCTGTTTCATGCCGCAGCCACTATGCCTACCCACGCAAGTGAGGTACCATTTTTTTCGGAAGACCTGGGGAAACGCTGGGTGGGTGGAAATTGGTTGATCCACGCAGATTCCAGAACTTTCCACCACAGAAATGTGAGGAAAATGTGTTTTTTTTGTCAAAATCTTAGCTTTGCAAGGGATTCTGGGTAACAAAACCTGGGGGTAGGCAGACGAGTCACCCCATCCTGAATTCCCGTGGGTGTCTAGTTTTTAAAAATGTATAGGTTTGCTAGGTTTCCCTAGGTGCCGGCAGAGCTAGGGTGCAAAAACTACAGGTAGGCACTTTGCCAAAAAAGGGTCAATTTGAAACTGCAAAATTTAGGTGTGACCACGTTGCATTTTGCGCCGTTTCCTGTCGCAGGCACAAGGCCGACCTGCACAAGTGAGGTACAGTTTTTATCGGGAGACTTGGGGTAATTCAGATTTGTAAATCAACTGTTATTACCAATTGAGCTTTTATGCATTTCTCCCTTTCAATGAAAGACATTGTGTAAAAAAAAATCTTTTTGAAAAATGACCAATAATTCTCATGCTAGTATGAGTATTCCCAATTTTGAAAATGTGCAATTATATACTGTTTCTGAACTCTATACTTTGTACCCAATTCAGAAATACATAGGTGTCTTTCATACAGATTTTTCCATGTATACATTTTCCAAGACAAAGTGCTGTATACCCAGTAAATGAAAAAATACCATTGCAAGTTGCTGCTCAGTTTTTGGATCTGGGTTCGTCGGGTTCTTAGTGAAACTACAAGTCCTATATATCCCCACAACCAGGAAGGTCTAACGGATGTAACGGTATATTGCTTTCCAAGAGCTGTCAAAATTAAAAAAAGTTATAGGTGAAAACGTTGAGACAAAAGGCTGTGTTTTTTCAACAAATTTTCAATTATTCCAATATTTAACTGTTAATTTCTATAAAGAAACCTACATGGATTTAGACAAATGACCCCTTTCTGAATTCAGAATTTGGTCTACGTTTCGAAAATGTACAGCTTTCCTGGATCCATTATTGCTTTCAAACTCTTTTCTACCATTAACTGGAAAGAGGTGGAAAGCTCTAAAAATAGCAAAAATAGGCTATGTCCCAGAAAAATGCCCAAACAGTGTGAACAATGTCGGTTCTCTTTCATTCTCTTAAAGCTGAGAAAATGGAGATTTCAGCCCCACAAACCCTTTTTTGATAACATTTTCAGGGAAAAACCCAGAGGCTTTCATTTGCAGCCCGTTTTTCCCATTGTTCTGAAAAAACAAAAATGTCACTATATTTTGGTTAATTTCTGGGGCCCCTCCAAGGGAATCCACAAACCCTGGGCGCCTTTAGAATCCACATGATGTTGGAAGAAAAGGACACAAAATTGGCGTGGATACCTTATGTGGTCAAAAAGTTACAAGGGCCTAAGCGCGCACTACCCCAAAACGCCCAAAAAAACCTTAGCACAGGAGGGGAAAAGGCCTAGCAGCGAAGGGGTTAAAGGACTAGAACAACTGATCGATATTAACAGAGATTGGCATATAACAATATCACATCTCTTTGTCACTTACCAGCAATGGCATGGTAACCCGCAGCTTGTGTGCTGCTCATGGTCTGATTCGAAACCGAACGCATGAGGGCGGGCATTTTTAAATCCCCCGCCCGGAAATGTTGAACACCTGTTGTGTAGTGGCGATCAAAAACGTCTAAAGACGCCGCCCGAAAGTATGAAGATATGGTGGCCATCTTAAAACAATAAGAAACAACGAATAGACATGTTTGTCCCCACATAGCACATCCTATCGTGTAAACTACCCAATGTCCCATGGAGCCAAAACATCTGGAAACTAGTACCGAATTTGATACATGTAAAATATAAACAATACCGAAAGTTATTTAATAATTCATTACATGTGTATATAATGTAACTAACCACCTATACTTCTACCATATAGGCAGGCAAATCATCCGTGATAGGATAAACATCCTAATTGTGTGGATGATTCTCCATTGTTGGATTCATGTGAAAGCCAGAGCCGTTACCAAAAACTGTCGGCCATTTTTAAGTGGTGGATCGTGAAAACGAGGCGAACACAAAGCGACAATCCCACTATTTCTTTTGACAAGTAAAACTCGTGGGCTGGCCATTCATACAAAATAGCTATTCTGATTTAGTTCCTAAAACAGTTTGTGCATCAGAGGAAGCATTGTAATATGTAAGAGGACTATGGGCATAATACAATGAACTATGGCTGTTGTATGTACAATGTGCATACAGCTATCTCAACTGAGGCAATAGTCCTTCTGTCATATGTAAAAAAACAATACATCATATCACTTCCAAACAAAATCGTTTAACATGCATAAATTTGTATTGACAGCAACACCCAGATTCTATATAGGAGAATCCTATTTATTAGGATACCAGGCATCGTTTAGTTGTCATACCCCTTTAGCCATAGTAATGTTTGTTCATTATGCAACAAAATGTTCATGCAACAGATGGTATAAACAAATGTGTCACATAGTGTCCTGAGTTTATATTGTTCATATATAATATATTTCAAGCTGCAACCATGATGGAAAATAGGTGCATAGCGAGTTGATGGGGCATATGTAATCAGAGGCAAACAGTCCCCTTTTATTTAAAAGTCAATCTGTTTGGCTATATAATTATCTAATGACTCCAGATATAAAAAAAATAGCAAACAATTTGCTGTTATTCAATGTTCAATTAAACAACTAAAAACATTTTCAGTCAGTATACATTTTAAGCAGGCATTCTCCCGATTGTCTCACAGAAAATTATGTAATTCTTCATTATTATTGAGCCCAAACTTGACTGTCCTGAGATGACATATCCAGGACGCCTCTCGCTGTCTGAGAGTCATCTCCCTGTCTCCTCTTCTCTCAGGCGTCTGAACATGATCAATACCACAGAAGGTGATATTCTTGTCATTTGGCTGATCACTGTGTATGTGCATTGCAACAGCGTATTTAACGTGACAGTTTTTAATGGCTCTCTATGTTCTTGAATTCGCAGTTTAAGACTACGAATGCTACAGCCAATGTACGCCTTTTTACAGGCACATGTGACCATGTACACCGTGAATGTTGTGTTGCAATTAATAAAACAATTTATGGAAAACTCTCTGGAAGGCCTTCAGTTTTGAGCAGATGCCAGTACTTTCTTAAAATGTTGTTAATGTGATTACTGAAGCTATTGTGCTCTGTGATGAATAAGATCGCTGAATTATGTTTTTTTTGTGTGTGGATTTCTTTTAGCATTGGACACCAGTGTATCTTTCCTATTGAGACAGAGCTCTTTTTCTGCAATGTCCAAGCAAGCTTTGTCATAGCCCCTTTTGTAGAAATTTGTTTTGATCTGATCGATGTTCCTAGTAAAATCTTTATCCATACTGCAATTGTGCCTGGCGCGTACCATTTCACCATAGGGTATGGCTTTAATGGTGGACTGAGGATGGGCGCTAGTGGCAAGCAAATAGCTGTTACATGACGTCTTCTTCCTATACATGTCACTATGTATGTTGGTCCCACTTATGAACAATTTCAGATCAAGAAACTCTATGCTGGTCTCAGAGTATTGAATAGTTAGTCTCACATTGAAATTGTTTCTATTTAGGTACTCATGGTACATATTCAGATTTTCAACCATTCCATGCTATATCATAATGACATAGTCAATGTAGTGTCCGTAAAAGATTACATTATCACTCCACATGTGGGCTCCTGGGCCCCAGACATGCTCCACCTCATACAGCCCCATAAAGAGGTTAGCATAAGATGGAGCAAATCTGGAACCCATGGCCGTGCGGAGAGTTGAAAAGTTCAATCAATCAATCAATCAATCAATCAACCAGGTCATTTGTAAAGTGCACCGCTTACCCGTTAGGGTCTCAAGGCACCGGGTGGGGATGCTGCTACTGCTTGAATAGCCAGGTCTTGAGGTGTCTCCTGAGGATAAGCAGGTCCTGGGTCTGCCGTAGGATTATGGGTAGGATGTTCCAAATCTTGGCGGTGAGGTGAGAGAATGATCTGCCACCGGAGGTCGCTCTTCA
The DNA here is from genome assembly GCF_964261635.1 of Lissotriton helveticus. Classification (NCBI taxonomy): domain Eukaryota; kingdom Metazoa; phylum Chordata; class Amphibia; order Caudata; family Salamandridae; genus Lissotriton; species Lissotriton helveticus. The sequence continues at coordinate 795,735,560 of NC_136057.1, read as the reverse complement.
GATGCGGGGGAGTGTGGCAAGGGCGAGGTCGGTGGAGCAGAGCTGGCGGTTGGAGGTGTAGAAACTGAGTCGTCTGTTGTGGTATGCTGGTCTGGTGTTGTGGAGTGCCTTGTGTGCGTGGGTGAGGAGATTTTTGACGGGGAGCCAGTGCAGGTCTTTCAGGTGGGGTGTGATGTGGCTGCAGCAAGGGATGTCGAGGATCAGCTGTCTAGAGGCGTTTTGGATGCATTGAAGTCGTTTCAGGAGTTTGGTCGAGGCTGCTGTGTAGAGGGTATTTCCGTAGTCCAACCTGCGGCTGACGTTGACCTGGGTGACCGTTCTTCTTGTTTCGGTGGGGATCCACCTGTAGATCTTGCAGAGCATGCAGAGGGTGTTGAAGCAGGAGGACGAGATGGCGTTGACCTGCTTTGTCATGGAGAGAGTAGAGTTGAGGATGCACCCTAGGTTGAGTGCGTGGTCGGTGGGTGTTAGAGCTGTTCCCAGTACGGTCGGCCACCAGGAGTCGTCTCAGGCCGAGGGGATGGAGCCTAGGATGAGGACTTTCCTATTAAAATGTCAACAGTGGATTTTATCCCTTTGATAATGACGACAGCGTATATTATTCATGCAGCATGGAAGTGGACAATCTTTGTATGGTTATATAAGAATGAGGTTCCATTTCCCAGTGTGCCGCTTCAAACCCCAGTTATTTCTTGCCTGGATCGTTCTTTCCTAAAGGAATCCTCCATACAAGCCTGGCTTCCTGGGCGACCCTCAACAAAAGGGAACACCTTGAAGTAACATTTATTTTTGTGATATTTGGGTTCAAAGAACAAAAAGCCTGCTCTTATGAAGAATCACCTACATATTTCAAATAAACAGCAAAAACCAGTGCATTATTAAAAAGAAAACACCATGCCAAAATAGGAGAGCAATTAACAACTGAAACATTGCATGTCAACAAAGTAAACATTTGTCTTAGTTTACCAATATAATAATATACTAATTAATTCCTGACAAAAAATCGTGTTAAAAGCCATGCTTGTGAAGTGCAAAATGTAAGATGGGTTACTGTTACCTAAGAGGACGATTGTGGCATCCGCTTTAGCCTGACGCCCCAGGCAGCTTGAGGGTGGCCCCTATGATGTCCCTCAGAATCCGTTGTTAAAAAAGGTCACAGTTGTTGAGTGATGCCCATCTGCAATCTCTGTTCTTCCTTATTTACTTGAAAAGTATGCATTGTGAACAAGCATTGGCAAAGCCAGCAGGACCTGTTTTTGTGTTTGCCATTTGGTTTTGGCAGTGGTGTATAGTTTTGGCACGCTTTGTAGTTCCGTCGAAATAAAAAAGGTAACAAAAAAACACCATGATGGTCACATAAAGCATGCTTGCGCCAGCAGGAACCATTTACTTTCATTTTTAGGTTGAGCCGAGGCAACGCACATGCGCTGCTGCAAGGCCTGTTGTTATCTCCGCTATTGCCTTTTGGCATGCCCATTTGATTGTTGTTGTGCCATTTAGAAATAGTTTTTTTTATTGGTGCATTTGGTCAGATTTCCCGCCTTTGCGTGCCTGGGTCAGGCCCAGGCGATTTCACTCATTGTTTGCTTGCATTGGCCATCCCAATATGTCCACGGTTCTTCCTGGTCATCCTGATATGCCTTTTTATTTTAAATGGCTATCAACATTGTTTTAGGCTATCAGACCATTTCACGGAGCAATGCTCTGTTCTGCACCTGCAAAGTGGCAATTTCTGTTCAGTAAGTGTTGAGGTATGCCAATAGCTCTAACTCAAAAAATGCGAGACCTATTGCATTTCTAATGCTTGTATACTTCAGTATATACCTAAATGTGTATGTACTTTGTGGGCTGTGCAGATCAGCCCTAGGACTTGTCTGCTTCTGCATAGGAGACTTTTTTCTGTTCAACTGCCTCTATTTAACTGTTTTGATAGAAAACGACCAGTAGAGGTCAGTAAAATACCAGAATTATTTTCTGGTTGTTCAACTGCCTCTATTTAACTGTTGATAGAGTGCGGGTTCACCTGACTAAGATTTTACCATACTCACCTGGGCCCATAAATACATATACACTTTGAACAGGTAAACGTACGCTTAACCAGTGATTAATTTTAACCTATTAGGACCTATACCTTGACTTACCAATCCTTGTCACCGATACCTAGAGTCCTAAGGGATCACTGGAGTTAGCAAGAAAATAGGTACTGAATAAACATTTGCACTCATAAATAACCACAGACTCGGGAAAGATTTAAACGCTTTATCTAAATATTTTCTTAAATGTTAGAGTCCATACTAAATCAATCAGAGCTTGATCAATTTGAAAGAATAAAATCAAAGTAAAATGATGCAGAAATATTATGAGACTTTCTTTAAGCATTGACACAAAGGAAGGGTAAGAAGAGGGAAACAGCACAATGACATACCCATGCAGCTTTATATTTACCTAGAATGGTGTGAAGACCAACCCTGGCCACGGGCTGGGATAAAGGATAGGACCCCAAGGATTGTCGCTCAGCATTGTATGTTACGCCAACGATACCTAGCTCACCCTCTCGCTCACAAAGAACCCAAAAGACTCCTGACTCTGCTTCCACAAAGAAATGAAGGAAGTCACAGGCTGGATGAAAGACAGTTGCGTGAAGCTCAACTCAGAGAAAACCGAGGTCCTCATCCCCGGCCCCTGCACCTCCGTCTGGGACAATACCTGATAGCCCTCAGGAAGCCACCCACCCCTACAGACCATGCATGAAACATCAGCATCATCCTCAACTCCTCACTCTCCATGAACCGCAAGATCAACGCCATCGCTTTCACCAGTTTCAACTGCCTGCACATCCTCCGCAAGATCTTCAAATGGATCCCCCCGATTGCAGAAGGGCCATCACCTACGCGCTCATCACCAGCAGACTAGACTACGGCAACGCCCTTTATGCAGGAACAACAGAACTTTTCTACACAAACTCCAAACCATCCAGAACGCTGCAGCCAGTCCCATCCTCGGACCACCTCCCCACAAGCACATGACCCAACACCTACGAGACCTTCACTGGCTCCCTGTCGAGAAGAGGGTCACCTTCAAGCTCCTCATCCATACCTACAAATCCCTCAGCAACATCAGACCCAAATACCTCAACGAGAGAGTCTCCCTCCACGTACCCAAGAGGAACCTCTGCTTGACTGACTTCGCATTGGCAGAGGTGCCTCGCATCCCCAGAGAAAGAGCAGGTGGGAGAGCTTTCTCCTACATCGCAGCCAAGACCTGGAACAAGCTTCCTGTGAACATCAGATGCTCCCCAACCCTGCACACATTCAGGAAGGACCTCAAGACCTGGCTCTTCGACTGATCTGGAGCTGCCCCCGCCAGAGCGTTATGACCCTCACGGGTGAGTAGTGTACTTAATAAACCCTTGATTGATTGATTGATTCTCAAGTCACAAGATGTCCCAGGGCCTCCGTCCATCAGACCCTTTAAGTCGACTGGGACATGCAGTCCTCCTCTCCAAGGCAATTGTGGCCCTGGGGACCACATCCCTGGGGCCTTATTTGTGTTCCCTGTATCCCACAAGGGGCACCCACTGCACACTATTCTGCTAGCCATGGAGGAGCCCCAGTGCCCCTGTGGACCAACCAGCTCCTGCATCCAGCCTTACTAGGTCCTGTGGGATCCGGTTTGGCTTCAAACCAGTGGGAACATCTGTTTTCATTTGCTCCAGCCGGACAGGAGCAATATGCGTTTTCCTGTCCGCAAATGAATGGGCAGGGAAAAAAAAGTCTGCTCCTATCTGGCTGAAGCCTTTTAAAAATGCTTTTGAGAGCAGGGAAGCAGTGACCAAGAAGTGGGCTTAACGGGACACCATAGTGGAGGCAGCCCCCACTCCTATAATTGTATATGTCCACCCCGGTGGATGGGACCGTGGGACCTTTACATACTCGGGGATAGGGATTGTGTGTCACTCAGGACAGGCACTAAGGGCCTTATTATGAGTTAGGAAATCTGTGGACCGCTGCACCGGAGTTGGCAGTCTGACCATGGAGAGCTCAGCAGTCTGACTGCTGTATAACGAGTTGGGTACATTGGCTTTGCGAAGACTGCATCCAAACCTCTGAGACCACAAGCAGACTACTGATCATGTTCAGGAAAAGGCAGCTGCCATAGAGTTGTACCGCCGTCCATATTATGAGTTGCCTTTCACATGAGCTGACCACGGCAGTTTGACCACCAGCTTCAAGGTGGGAGAAACTAAGGATTTGGGGTGCTTACTCACCACATTTCTTGTTCTTCCAGTCAGAGTTGATGTGGATCCCTTTCTCCAGGTCCCCCTTCACAGCAGGATCTTTACCCAGAGTAATACAACTCTGTCTGTGGTGTTATAGCTAACTCCTTTTCGTACCATATACCCATTGCCACGACTGTACACATACGGGCCCGACTCCAGCAATGGGTAGAAGGTATTTTTCTATATCTATCATGCACACAGTACATATGCAGTCAAAATGCACACACTGGCATCAATATATTTGGAAAATACTCCCCACTGCCTCAAGATCTTCACATCCACACCACCTGCACTGTGGTCACTTTGTAATATGGTCGTCTATAGGCCACCCACACTGTGGGCTACTGGAGGGCAGTCGGACTGCCAATTTCGTAATCAGACCCAAAGTCTCCAAGTCCGAAAATGGCTACCTGCACCATTTTTTTTTCATTGAGTAGGTAACCAACCAGAGTGCTCACTCCAGCAGGTGTGTGTCTCTTGTGAAAGCAAATTGGCCCAAGCCAAAAAAAAACACTGGGCCAATCAGAACGCTCTATTTTTAAAACTGGGTGCGATGGACTTACGCTAGCCTCAAACCCAACTGTCCACATATACAAATAATTTTGAGACTTTGGGTCTGATTACGATGGCGGACATATCTCCATCGCCAGCCTGACAATGTGGTGGCAGTCATCTTAGGACTTGGGACTCAGTCCTGAGTGCTAAAAAAAAAAAAAAACATTTAAAGGGGTAGGGTAGGAACACCCTAGGCAGCTAGGCCTGGTGAGAAGGGGTACCACAGAGCTGAATAGTTAAAAAAAAAATGCTGCAAATGCACTGAGATTCTTCTAAACTGTGACAAATAAAAAAAACAGCTTGTGCTCCTGTGATGCAAAAATAAATGCCCCAGGGGTGGACCATGGCTTAGGATGGGTGGCTCAATTTAATAGTTAGGGGAGGGGGTGTGCGCCCTCTTGCTTGGCCCACTTGGAGATCCTAGAAGCCCCATTCCATTGGGTCAAATAGAAAATAAAGAGGAGGGGGCACACAGCCCCCCTCCCCAAGACTAATAGACCCCAATGCTATATATTTTTTAAAGAGGAGGGTCCGCACGTCCCCTCCCTATGTCTGTATTTCCCCCAGGTACCATCTCTTAGGACCTGATACTAACCCTGGGCATAGTACTATGCTTTGCTACGCTTGTGGAGCGTGCATAGTTTGTGCTACTACGTACTACTCGAATTGCACGTAGCACAGTGCAAAAATGGATAGCGGGCATTTTTTGCCTGCTCGCGGTCCTCAACGTCAAGTTGGCGAGCGTGCAAAATCAACATCCCAGCAAGACTTTTTCCTTGTTTGTGATCAGCAACATCAAGTGTGGAAAATAAACCTCACAGTGATATTCTCAATGCGGGGAGGTCACGTTTCTCATTGCGAGTGGTCGCGTATGTTCATGACCGCTCGCAATGAAAAACTACCAGTTCTCATTGAGAAAGCTGCCACTCTTGTACAAATCTACTTGAGCGGCAGAAAACGACCTCTTGCACTGTGCAAGATGCCGTTAGCAATTACTGCACAGTGCGGATAGGCATCCGGCAGGTGTAATCAGTGCGAACAGCATTTTCCCTACCGTACTATGGAGTGCGCGTAGATACACGAAGCATGTGTAGTGCGAAATCCACTTCGCGTAGCTACGTGTAGCGCTACTACGCAAATTACACCCAGGTTTACATAATGTACAATGTCCCAGGGGATGCACCCCTGGGACACAATTGTTCCCTGCCAAAGAGATACCCAGCCTGCACTCTCCCGAGCAGGGAACACAACTTTTCTAACTCCAGGGAAGAAGCAGTTGTGAAATGCTAATCATACCTAGGCAGGAGCAAACAAAAAGTTCCACTCCGCTCAGCACCCAGTATGATGCTGGCTGGGAGTCGTCTTAGGTCCCAGGATCATTGAAGCTCCCCCCATGGACCCCAACTTCCCCTACATTGTAGGTGCCCTGCGAGGGCACTGAAGCACCCACTCACAAATTAGAAAATGAGTGTCTCCCACAAGTGGAGTCAGCTGGGGCCATGGGTGCCCTGGAGCTCCTAATGCCACCCAACTACCCCTGCATAGTGGGTCCCCAGATAAGCACTCAAGCACACACCCACACATTAGAAAATAAATGGCTCCCACAAGGTGAGTCAGCTGGGGCTGTCCGGGCCCTGGAGCTCCTCATGTCACCCCAACTAACCCTGCAGTGTGGGTCCCCAGATGAGCACTGAAGCACACACCCACAAATTAGAAAATGAATGGCTCCCACCGGGGGACTCAGCTGGGGCTGTGTGGCCCTGAAAATCCATGTCACCTCAACCACCCCTGCAGTGTGGGTTCCCCAGGCTAGCACTGAGACACCCACTTAAAAACAAACAACCCAGCTCCCACCAGTGCATGTAATGTGTGCCATTTGAGGAAGGGACTGAGACTGAGGGGGACCTAGCACTCCACACTAAGCCCACAACTAAAAATAATTTTTAACATATGGGTGTTCACTGGTGTATTTGTTATAACTGCCATAATAGCATGGGTCTCCCCCACATTTTTCCTTCCATTCTCCGGTTTTGCTGTGAGACCATTTCCAAAGGGGAGCAGGTAACCAGTTAATGTTAGGTGTCTTTTTGGATTTGTAATGAAAAATCCTCTCTCATGCTAAAGTCAGACTTAATTGCAATTTTAAAAATTTCACTTTTAGAATACTTGATCATTTAGCATCCCATTCATAAGTGTTACTGCAGCACTTTTCACCCTTAGTGGGATGGGTATGCACTGACGTGGGTCCGTTGCTCACTGTGCAACTGGATTCAAACTAGCCTGGCTGACAAGGGGTGTTACCCCAAAGCAGGTCCCAGGATGCGTGTTCCCTGTCCAAGGAGGAGCCAACTTGGCAGTTCATGCTGGACTGTTCTCATGAGGAGCAGAGTCAATACTGATTTGCGTATGACTGGGTCTAAACAGTGGTGGCATAGTGGGCAAAAGTACAATGGATTTAACCCAGATCTCTTGACATGGGGGGATGATTGATACATTTAGCATTGTGTCCATCATTTGTTGTCACAGCACTTTTCACCCTTCGTGGGTTGGGTTTGCTCAGACGTGGGTCACTTGCTCACTATGCTACTCTATTCAAGCAAGCCTGGCTGACAAGGGATGTTACCCCATAACTATTTCCAGGATTCTTGTGTCCTGTCCAGGGAGGGCCCGGCTTGACAGTTCGGGCTGGACTGCTCCCATGAGGAGCAGATTCAAGACTGATTTCAAGTCCAAACTGGGGTGGTGTAGTGGGCAAAAGAACAATGGATTTAACCCAGATTTCTTTACTGGGGTGAATATTTGAGTCATTCACCATACCATTCTTTCCATCATGTGTTGCTACAAAATGTTTAGAAAGTTGACATTTTACTAACTTACCGATTTAGTGCCTGTAGCTACTCACTGGGTAACATGACTCGGTTTAGCAGGCAGTTGGACTGTGTGTATTCCTCCTAGACAGAAACACACCATAGAGAGCTTAGTTTTGCCTGGATGGGCCATCACTGTCAGGATGGAAGGATGGAGCTGGACTCCACACACAGGGCTGCTTTCATCCTGTAGTTAATCTGGAGCTGGGCAGAGATGGCAAGAAACCTGTGCATTTCCAAGGAAACCCTCTAGAAGTCTCTCCCACTTCAAATGAAGATTCAGGTATACATTTTAAATCTCAGATACCACCTCTTAAGTGCACGTCTGGACCTATGGAAACTGCCAGTACGAAGCACTGCCATTCTACTGGACTGATGCCCTGATGGACTACTGACTTGCTGCCATGCTGGATTGCTATCCTGATGGCCTCCTGCCTGAGGCAGAGTGATTTGGGCCTGCACCTGATCCCAGGACTCGCAGAGTGACTCCAAGGGCTAGCTTACTAGCCTCCTGTACAGAGCAACAGGGACATAACAGGCTCATTACCACATGTATCATTATCCAGATCCAGCTGGAGCGAGCCCCTGACCTCCAATTGGTGTCCCTCAGGTCTTGGATCCTTGATGTGGCCTCAACAAGGCTACATTGAAATTTGTCAGCTCTTCCTAATTACGTATGGGCCCCTTGGAGCTGAAACCTTGTCACTTGCAAAGCCCACCAATGCATAGCTCAATCAACCCGACTCTGCGCTACAGCATCAACCATTCATGGGGAACTCCCTCACGTGGGTCCGGCACAACTGCTGGTGATGGCAAGAGATTCTTCACACTACAGAGACTACCATACAAAACACCAGGCCTGTGTTTTGTGCTACATCAACAACTGGCTGCAATACTTCTCTTCTCCTCGCAGCTCCCATGAATGTTACTCTTTATGCTGGACTGAGAAGGTAACTTTTCAGTGGAACTAACCTCGTCCCTTTATCCAACCTGTGCTCCATTTCGGTTGGCCTGAACTTGTGACATTCTGCCTGTATTGCACACCCAGATAGTTGCAAGTGGCTCGTTAGGATTTGTGGTATTTTTTTCACTTAAATCTTTATAATTGCATATCTCCAGTTCAACTGATTGGATTTTTGTTGTTCTGGTCTTGATTTATTCATTTCTTTTTTCTGCATGAATACTTTGCGTCCAAGTTAAGCTTGACTGCTCTGTCTGAAGCTACCAAAGGGTTGAGCCCAGGTTAATTTGAGGTTGCTTGTGCCTCACCCTGACAAGTACTGTGCTAGATGCCTGAGTAGGATTTCACCCACCAAAGAGTAACCCTAATTCTCACAGTAAATAATAATTGAGTAGCTGGATTTGCATCCAGCTGCTTGTTTCCAGTCGAGGGAGAACCTGGCCTGGCAGTTCAGGCTGGACTGTTCCCATTGGGCACAGGGTCAAGACTGATTTGCATATGGCTGATTTCAAACTGGAATGATATGGGGAGCAAACGAAATGATGTATTTAGGCCCAGATCTCTGTACTGGGGTGAATGTGTGACATTGTTCTGAATTCTGTCCATAACTTGTTCTTTTTACCTTTAAAAATATGGCATTTTACTGCCCCTAGCCCTTTTGTGTCAACTGACAATTAGACATGTAAATTTATCACAGACTGTCACACAATCGAGTGATTAGGTCTGCCTGAATTGGCCATCTGCTGGCAGGATGGGGCGCAGGGCTTAGCAAAAGACACACAAATGACAGACAAAATGAGGAACAAATCAAAGCATTTAACCACAATCAAGAGATCTGGGTTAAGTCCATTTTTCTTTTTCTCACCAAGCCGCCCCAGTTTAGACACAGCTATGTGCTAATCAGTACTGACTCTGCTCCTCATGGGAACAGTCCAGCCCAAACTGTCAAGCCAAGGGCAGTGCTAAGCACCGCTATGCTTCCACTGAATAAGGTATGCTTTGCCTTTACACAAAGAACCTAGTACATCCACATTGTCACTGCAACCAGCTCAGGGGATTCAAGAAAATCCATGCACTTCAAAGAAACTTTAGAGAAGTTTCTCCCATCTTTCAGAGGAAGGACACTACCTTATAAAACTAGGACTTTCAGACCCTGTCATCAATTGACTCCTAGATCTGAAGAAGTACTCGCAGAGGACTGCCTGTTGCTGTGACCTGCAGTCTGCTCTTCAAGACTGCTTTGCTGTACCTGGAAGGACTGCTTTACTGCCTGGAACCTGCCTTGAACCCTCTGAATCCAGTTCTGCTGTTGAGCCCTCCATCTTCACCTGAACCCAGTACTTCTATAGTGCCTCCTATGGTTAGTTGGCTGTCTTGCTGTTCAGAGCTACAGGGACACAAAAGGTTCCTACCATGTTATATACACACCTAGACCCAGTGTGAGGGAGTCCTGAACCCCAATTGCTGTTTAACTAGTCTTGGACCCATGGTTGTGGTGCTAAATGTGCTCAGTAGGCAAATTCCCCAGACTGAGTACTTCAAAAAAAGTGTTGGCCAATAACTTCTCTGAGAACCAGGAGAGCACCAATACCAACCTGCTTGCCTATCTACCCGAGCTGCATTGCAGGTCAGATTGACTTCACTGCTTCGCTCGCTACATTCTTCTCTGCAGCAGCAAATCCTTTTCAACTGTCATTCACCAAAGGGGTATCTGAACCCCTGGAACGGCCATCAGCTTCAGCCCTCTACCTTGTCCCACTGGAGATTTTTGACTTCCATAAATACGACTAAGTCCAAATGTTGAAATCTTCACTGCAGATTTAACCGAAATATCCCCAACGATGAAGTTTCTTCCTTGAACATCTCCAGCAGCCTTACCTCACTAAACTTTACCTTATCAGAAAACTTTTTTCAAATTTTCTTCCAAGTCCAAAAGTAATTGCTGACGGGGTGCAATCCACTTCTTGTATCTGAACTGCAGTTCATCACAGTTGGCCATATTTTTCTAATTTAACCCACAACTAGATGTCTTTGTTAGGCACTTTGATCTCTTAGGTGTTTTTACAATGTATTTTTTTTAATTCACACCTCCAGTTCTGCTGCTTGGACTTTCTTCATTTTTGTGTCAAATAATTAATTTAAATGTACTCTATGGGGGGCGTGTCCAAGATGGCGATGGTGTAAGTCACACCTTTTGGAGCTCCGCCAGACTTCAGGGCCAAAGGCATCCGGGCGAGGGAGTCTGGCATCGGACGGGCTAGAAAGACCTTTCGTCACCAGAGGAGGGTGGCGAGCTCTTTGATCCCACTACAGACCTGAACTTGCTTTAATGAGGCTCTCCAGCAGTGGGGCTGAGCTGACCCGGGACCCGAGAAGGGACTGTATTGGAGGCCATTGAGAAAGCACAGCACCTCGGCACGGTGCGTGGTCCCCACCCTGTGAGTGGGGTTGAGAACTGGATCACGGCCTGCGTTAAGTGCAGCAGGGACTATTTGCGGCCCACCCTTGGTGCCAGTGATAGCAGTGAGTGAGGATGCCTTGCTTGGTGCGTGAGACAGGGGGAGCAGGGAAGCTTACCGCCCGCTGCTGCTTCACTTGGCACCTGCTATGACTGCTGGAGGCATCCTCCCACGTGGAATCACCCCTTCTTGGATCATTTGGTCTGTGGAGGGCCCCCTGCTGACTATGCAAGGCAAGGGCCTAAGACAGAGTCCAACTGTGGCCTGCTGCTGCAGGCCGGCCTGCCTTGCAGGAGATATCTGCCTCTGCCAGGGAGGTCTTGACGGGAGTCCCGCAGGGCTCAACCTTGAGCCCATTACTTTTTAACATCTATATGACCCCATTGATTGCACTGGCAGAAGAGCTGGGTGCCAAAATTATGGCCTACGCCGATGACACCCAGCTTCTGTTCACTTGGGACGACTCTGATGTATGTACCGATATGGCGCAAAGATGCCTAGCCGTTGTGTTTACGTGGCTCGCACAGGCCAAACTGAAGTGCAACGAGGGGAAATCAGAAATTATACTGTATGGGCAATTTCCCCCTCTTTTCACAGAAGCTCTGTGGCCCTCTGATTTCCCCCGCCCATTATCTGAGGGTGGCCCGGCTAAGAACCTAGGAATTTTGTTTGGAGATGCCCTTAGGTTCGTGGAACACATCAAGAGATTAACGGGCGTGTGCTTTGGGACTCTTAAATCCTTAAGCAGATTTTTCCCCCTGCTCCCCCAGCCGGCTAAGGAGATGGTCACTCGGGCGCTTATTCTATCACGCCTGGACTATGCCAATGCGCTTTTTCTTGGCATCCCTGCATATCTGGTAAATAAATTACAACTAATCCAGAATGCAGAGGCTAGATTTCTTCTTGGCATTTCTAAGAGATCAAGCATCAGATTTCGAATGAGTGATCTTCACTGGCTGACCGTTACTCAGCGGGTGCAGTTTAAGGCTCTTGTTCTAGCGCATAGAGCTTTACACGATTCGGGTCCCCCATATATCAGGAAAAGAATGGCCTTCTACATACCTAGACGAACCTTAAGGTCAGCTGTACATCGATTGATGACCATTCCTCGCTTTCGTCGGGCCAGGATGGGCGGCCAGTCTCTTTCAGTTAAAGTAGCCGTTCTTTGGAATGCCCTTCCTACAGTGCTGCGCCGCATTCAGGATCTCAGGAGCTTTAAGAAGCTTCTTAAAACTCACCTTTTTAAGCAGGCCTTTTAATTTCTTTCTAACCTCTGTTTGAGATCGCATCGCGCCAGGATACTCAAGAGTAGTTGTGCTCGCTTCAAATTCCCATATAACATAACATAACATAACATATTTTGTGGCAACAGTGCTGGCCTTGGTTTCCCTCAGCCAACAGCTGCAGGAGGGGTGATCAAACATCCATGGGCCCCTACAATAAAGATTTGAGCGCTGTAGCCTCCTCCCCACGGTCCAGACTGCAAGCCCAGACGGACATCCCTTTGGGCTCTCTGAGATCTGCCTGCTTGGAGAGAGTCGGGACATGGCTTGGTGCTAGTTGGATCGCTCCCCATTCTATGCATTTGGATCTACCTCAAGGTCCCCACAACAGGCTGCCTACTACCTAACCCTGGCCTTACTTTAACTTCATAACTTGAGGCAAGGGCCCTGACCCGCGGCCCACCTCCCATCGGTGGTGCATCGGGTGTGGGAATTGTCACCCCCTTCTCTTTCTTTCCCCTCTCTCCCTGGGTGGAAGGAGGGTTGACAGAGGAGACCAGCCTGCTTGTGTCAGTCTACTCAGCAGAATCCTTGGAGGGGGGCTTCTGGAGCTGTTACACCGGTCTCTCTGCGGTGGAACACGCTGCATTGGGAGAAAATGTCCACACATCACCAAACAAAGAAGGACTCCTTGGTAAAGGACAGTTTTGCCCGCTCAAGCACGAAGAAAGCTGAGGCAACGCGGGCAAATGATGACGTGCCTGCACTACTGCAGACAGAAGGAGGCAATAATGGCTGCAACCAGCGACATGAGATATATTGAATTTGAGGGATTCAAGGTTGGACTGTTCCAAGACCTGGCCCGACCACCTTGCAGAGACACACGGCCCTGAAACCTCTAACCAACCTACTCCGAGCTCAGGAGATTTGATACAGATGGGGTCACCCCTTTTGGCTACAATTTGTGTGGAAAGAGGAGACCCGGTCAATTTGCACTTTGGCAGACGCCTCTGCCTTAACAGAAATGCTAGACTTGCACAAAGCTTGCCGCTGGGCTCTCAATCCGGTGATCTTTTGGACAAGAGGTGGGGGCCATGGCAATCTAACAGACAGGGGTGAAAACACTCACCAAACTGACAAAAGCCGACAGCTGAGAGGAACAATCCCAACTCCTCCTCCAATTCCAACACAAAGGGTCAACCGGGCCCACATCTAGCAACCATTGAACGATTGAGTGATTATTTTTCTGCTACCTCAAGGCAACTAACGGAGCAGACTCCCATTACTTACAGTCTGTGGGCCATCCCTTTCCGGCACAGCTCATTGACCCACGTGACCCAACTTCTTCAGGCACAACCTGCCGAGACACAGACCCCAAATTGTTGAGTGAAATGACTCCAGGAATGAGAAGTTGATGCACTTCATGTTTTTGCTGTTATTTGAATATGTCAATGGTTGTGCTCTTCTACTTTCACTCTATCTTACTATTTACCCTTGCCCCTGTCAGTGGGGGAATGGGGGGGGCAGGTCACTTGCGTGAACATACAACAAGGTACGTAGTTACTACATATGGTGTCTGTGCACAGTCTTAATGGTCCGGGCTAAAATTCCTCGGCAAAGCAGATTGCAATACTTTAATTCTTCAAAGGTACCAAATGAGACATATGCATGCTGCAGGAAAGTCACTTACTCCAGGCAGATTGGCGCGGATACACTCCCGTTGGTTTGACCACCGATACTTTTCATCAGACTCCACTAAGAAAGCTGAGGTTGCCATCCACATTTTGCGGGGAAATTTGAGGAGGTCATGGTGGACATCCCTGGTCGTGTGTGGTCATTGAACATACAGGTACGGGGTACCAGGTGCACCGTGGCCACTATTTATGCCCCCAATTATAAGCAGGAGTCATTCATCTGGGATGCCCTGGGACGCCTATGTTCTACTCCCAACAGAGAGATGGTTGTGGGGGGTGACTTTAATGTTATCATGAATGGCCAAAGGGACAAGTCTCACTCCAGGACAGGGCAGGGCAGGAGTCTCACCATGAGCATTAATGACTGGCTGATTGAAGATGGTCTCATTGATATTTGGAGGCATTTGAACCCCACAGAGGTAGACTACACATTCTACTCTGCAGCTCACTGCACATGTACTTGAATCAATTAATTTCTCACTACGCCCCGGAAAACAAAAGCTACTACCGCTATGGAAATAGGGGTAGCTACCCTCTTCGACCACTCCCCCATTCGCTTGAACTTCTACCCCCCCACGGCAGACCTAAGTCCCTCCCCATAGGCGTCTCAACACCACACTCCTTACACATGATAAAGTCCGTACAGATACCTTGGAGGTCCTGACCACATTCCTGGCTCACAATGACACACCAACACACCAATCGCAACATTATGTGGGACCCTAAAGGTAGTTTTGTGGGACATTTTATTGGCATTGCCTCAGGTTATAATAGGGAACGATGAGACAAAAGGGTCCCTTTAGAAGTCATATAAAGGAATTAGAGGCAGAAAATGCCCTAACGAGATCCGTGACGGTGCGCTGTCAGTTGACAAACGTGGGGAAACAACTAAGGACCATAGATATGTGAAGACTGGAGTATGCCTTGCTGATACTGCACCAAAAATACTACGCAGGTAGCAACAAGGCAGGACATATGTTGGCCCACCGGCTGTGGGCTAGAATGATGGATACCTGAAATATGTAGAGAGGATGGCTCTTCAGGTGCCACAAATGAAGGCATTGCAGATGCTTTTGGTGTGTTCTATAGGGCCCTCTACACAGCTGTTCCACTGTGGGAGGGTAAAATGGATCCATATTTGTCACGGGTCTATTCAGGCGCAGGGGAGGCGCCATTGTATGTGGCTTTGGAGAAGGACATCACGGTACAGGAAGTGCTCACTGCTATCTATAGGCTGCAACCCCAGAAAGCGCCAGGCCCTGATGGATACAGCGGGGAATTCTATAAAACCTTTGCCTTCCACCTAGCACCTATACTCACTCCCCTATACAAGTCATATGATATACAGGAAACACTGCCAGATTTGATGTGCCAGGTCTTCATCTCTGTAATACCCAAGCAAGCTAAAGACCCCAAGCAATGTGTATCTTACAGTCCGATTTCATTGCTGAACGTAGATGCAAAAATCTTCACTAGCGGGCTGCCTCTTAGGCTGGTGCCATATGTGCAAGAGATCATTGACCCCGATCCTGATCAAGCCTGATCAAGCCAGGTTTTTTACTGAATGTGGGTGCAGTGACAATACTAGGAGGCTATGTCATCTTATGGATAACACACATCGCTCTCAGACACCGGCGATAATGGTAATGATTGACACTGAGAAGGCATTCAATTCGATCAGGTGGGCCTAAGCCCCCGGTTTTGAGGCTGGGTACAGGCGTGTTATGCAGCTCCACAAGCCAGCATCTGTGTCAATGGCATTCATACTGCCCCCTTTCCCATAGAGTGGGGAACCAGACAGGGATGTCCCCTAACCCCTTCTATTTGCGCTCTATATGGAGCCCCTGGCAGTGTATACAGGGAAATATAAGGGTGACCAGGATTAAGATGGGAGAGAGAGAGCATAAGATTGTGCTATACGCAGATCATGTACTCTTGACTTGACTCTTATGGATCCCGTTGAATCCTTGCCAGCAGCCATGTACATGTTATGTTATGTTATGTTATTAGATTTTTATAGCGCACAGCTGCCCCAGCAAAGGGGCGTCCTGGCGCTTTGACAGACACTATAACATAACACACAGTAAAAGAAGGAAATTAACCAGACACAGGAAACAGAAAAGTTTTAATCGCCTGCCTGAAGGCGAACAAGTCATCAAGAGCACGGATATATACCGGGAGCGAATTCCATAAGCCTGCCGCTAGCACCCTAAAGGAACGGCCACCCATTCTGCTCAGCTTAAAGCGTGGACAAACAGCCAGATGGAGCCCCTCCGATCTCAAGGATCTCGCAGGCACATAGGGCGTGAGTAGATTGGCAAGTGCCGGCGGCGAAGAAGATTTCAGAATTTTAAAGGCCAGACAAAGCGCCTTGAACTTGATTCGCTGTCTGACCGGGAGCCAATGTAAGGCCATAATGGTGCCAGACACTGAACAGTGTCTGGGAAGGCCCACAATGGCTCGTGCCGCGGCATTTTGTACTCTTTGGAGCCTAGAAGCCTCCGCTTGATTCACCCCTAACAACAGTGAGCTGCCGTAGTCCAGCCGAGATAGTATTGAGGCCTGGACCACAAGCTGTCTAGTAGGGGGATCAAAGTATTTTAAGACCGGCCTAGTACCCCGAAGAATTCCATAGCACGTGGCGGCCACCTTCTGGGTATGGTCCCTGAAGGTGAGCGCAGAGTCCAACCAGATTCCTAGGTTTCTCACTCCAGCAGCTGGAATAGGAGTGACACCTAACTCTGGTGGCCACCACTGGTCACCCCATAGCTTAGCGTGCTTCCCTAATACCAACACCTCCGTTTTGGTGGCATTCAACTAAAGGCAGTTGGTGCGAAGCCAGCTTGCAACTGCCAAAAGACCCGCACGGAATCTGGGGGCCTCCACCTCAGGGTCTCCACTAAGTGTCACCGCTAGCTGTGTGTCGTCCGCATATGAGGCCATCGTGAGACCCCACTGTTTGACGACACCAGCCAACGGTTTCACATAGAGGTTGAACATAGTAGGGCTCAACGAAGATCCCTGTGGTACCCCCAGCTCCAGGGAAAAGGTGGCGGATTGGCCCGGAGGTATAGCCACTTTAAAGGAGCGATCCGCCAGAAAAGACCGAAACCACTGGAGAGCGACATCCGTCACTCCTGCCTCCTGTAAGCGTTGGATCAGTATGTGGTGGGACACAGTATCGAAGGCAGCGCTTAGATCTAATAATATAAGCGCTGCAGTATGACCTGAGTCCAATACCTGGCGAAGATGTTCCGTGATGTAAAGTAATGCCGTCTCGGTACTGTGTCCCGACCGGAAGCCGTTCTGACTGGAATCCAAAATCTGGTTACGAACCAGATGCTCAGACAGAACAAAGTTGACATGGGCTTCTGTTACTTTAGCGATCCAAGGCAGCAGGGAGATAGGTCGATAATTTTCTGGCAGCCGGGGGTCGGAGTTGGCTTTCTTTAGTATGGGAGTGACCACTGCCTGTTTCCATGCCGTGGGTACCGTTCCACCAGACAGCGACATATTGATAAGATTCAATATGGGGTCACGGCATAGTGAGGAAAGTGTATTAATAAAGGCTGGCTTTAACGGGTCCGCAGGGGAACCTGACTTGACCCTGAGGCTGAGTTTGTCAAAGGCCTCAATCGACAGTTCAGGTAAAAAAGCCAGGGGCTCAAAGTCCGTCATGTCAGGGACAGTAGCCTCTCGATCCTGGTGGAGTGTGTCGAACCCATGGTAGATTTTTTTCACTTTCTCCACAAAAAAAGAGGCCAATTTATCACAGTGAGAATCTGTGCAAATCACCTCTGATGAGGATCTATTTTTCATAAGGTCCTTCAGTACCTTAAAAATCAGTTTTGATGGGTTGGGGCTGGTGGCAAATTCGTGCGCGTAAAATGCGGCTCGTGCTCTACAAATAGCTCTATGGTAGAGCTTCAGCTCAGTAAAATACCGAGTTTTCAGAGCAGGGTCATAGGAGCGTCTCCATTCCCTCTCTGTTTTTCGGCACGATTTTTTCAATTCTGCGAGAGACTCATTATACCAGGGACTAGATGTTTTAGTCCGGCCTTTCGACCACCGTAGAGGTATAAGAGAGTCCAGGGCATCAGTAATCCAAACGCAGAACTGTTGGTAACCTTGTTCCACATTAGTGAAAGTGCTCAAAGGTTTCCGCTCCAGTATACCGTAAAACTCTTCCAACGTAAGCTTGTGCCAACGCCTTTTAAGGATAGGCCTGTCCATAGATATAAAAGGCTTATCATGGACCGGACAAAGGGCTTCAACTAGCAGATGATCAGTCCACCCCATCAGCCTTGGATCTGACAACCTTAGCCCGTCAAGTGTGGAAAAAAAGGGGTCAAGAATGTGGCCTCCGGAGTGGGTTGGAAGGGTGACAAGCTGAGTAAGTTGGAGAGCTTCCAAATCCGCCAGCAAGGAGCTCACGGTGGTGGATGACCCATTGTCAAAATGGATGTTGAGGTCCCCCAAGATGTTGAAGTTAGCACAACCAAGCGCTATGGGACTGACCATATCGGCCAGTGCGGACCTGAAGACAGAATCATTGCCGGGGGGACGGTAGACAAGCAACCCACTAAAAGTGAATTGATGGGAAAAGGCGACTTTGAACATAGCACTTTCACATGCGGGTAATCCCGACGGCTTCCATTCAGCCGGAAAGCAGGATTTGACTGCCATAGCGATGCCACCACCTCTTGTGGTCCTATTGGAAGTGAAGATGGTATAATTCTGGGGGATGGCCAGGTTCAATATGGCAGAGTCAGAGTCCTGAAGCCAGGTTTCTGTCATTAAAAAAACATCGGGATCCTCTTTCTCTATCAGATCATAAATGGACAGGTGGTGCTTTACAAGTGATCTGACATTAAGGCACCAAATACGAAGATCTCGCGATGCAACACGTGTTCGTGTAACTAGGGCGGCATCTTCCAAGGAGCGAATTTTAGTAGGGCTTTTAAGAGACCAGCCTTTACAGGCACAGCTATATGGGCCAACCAAAGGGTCCACAGGCTTACATAGACATCCTTTGAACGAATCCCCTATGGCTAGCAGCTCTGTCCGTGTGTAAGACAACATACCTGCCAGGAGCGGCAAAGCACCGCTATAAAATATAATATACAGAGCCTGCCCCGCCTCGCGCTGCCTCGACGCGAACGAGCGCAGACGGGCAGGACTCTGGCAAGACTCCGGCAAGCGACGGCGTCCTCACCTGCGCGTCCCGCTGCGCGGGAGAGGGAAGCTTTAAGTAGGCTCAGCAATTCTAGCGCGAGCGCGAGGACGCTCCAAGATGGCGCCCGAAGCTACAGTAACATCCCTACCCAAAATGGCGCCCACAGTGAACCACCCCCGGGATCCAGGCCCGCCAAAACGGCAGTGAGGGAGCCAATTATATGCGGAGTAAGGAGGGGGCAAGACCCTGCTAAAAACCGGGGAAAAGTGCCACAAAGTAAAATAAAGCAAAATGACAAAATCAGGATATTTAAAAACAAAGCGCCAGCAGCAGCGCCAGCAGCAGTAAGTGCGCAATAGGATAGGCGTCTGTCAAGACCGCCTCGAAACTGAGTCCGCCTTAAGTAGGCTCAGCAATTCTAGCGCGAGCGCGAGGACGCTCCAAGATGGCGCCCGAAGCTACAGTAACATCCCTACCCAAAATGGCGCCCACAGTGAACCACCCCCGGGATCCAGGCCCGCCAAAACAGCAGTGAGGGAGCCAATTATATGCGGAGTAAGGAGGGGGCAAGACCCTGCTAAAAACCGGGGAAAAGTGCCACAAAGTAAAATAAAGCAAAATGACAAAATCAGGATATTTAAAAACAAAGCGCCAGCAGCAGCGCCAGCAGCAGTAAGTGCGCAATAGGATAGGCGGCTTCAAACTTAATCCACAGAAGTCTGTGATCTTAGCACAATTTCTGCTCCAGTGGATGACTGGGGGAGCCCAATGCCTGGGCTTACAAGTCTTTCCCACAATTAAAGCCACAGTAGACCACAATTATGGGAACCTATTAGCCATGGCCCATTCAGATCTCACTAAATGGAAGCAGCTAAACTTATCTTGACTGGGGAGGCTTGCGGCCGGTAAAATTATGCTACTCTCCAAGTTGCTTTATGTAATGCAGACCCTGCCACTTCCGCCTTCCCTGGAGGCTCTAGATAAACTGCAGAACTTGATTTGGGACTTGATTTGGGAAGGCAAATGGGCAAGAATGTCCAGATATCTGGCCTTCCTTGTGGTAGCAATGGGAGATTTGGGGGTCCCTAACATTAGTAAATACTACCAGGCCGCACAACTGCGGTATGTGGTGGAGTGGTACCACACACTCACCGAAAAGCACTGGTTCTTTATAGATCAAGGCATAGCGGGAAAACACATATAAAAGGTGCCGTGGCTGCCCAAGCCCCACAGACCATTGGGAGTATACATACTACCGCTCACAAGAGCGACAATGGGTGCCTGGGACAGGGTGCAGTTGAGATACAACCTCTCCACTCCGATCTCCCTGCAGACCCCGTTTATAGGTAATCCAGATTCCCCCGACACTGGAGGGTTCAGGATTCAAGGTATGGCAGGAGACCAACTACAAATGAAAGGGAGACTTATTTGACGCAGACGGGCTCATAGGCTTTGACCAACCACAGGCCTTCTACCTACTCCCAGACTCAGCGAAATAGCAATATATAGCTGTGACCCGCTAGGTCACTCGTCCATGGATCCATCCCCGTGCGGGTAGAACCCTACTAACCTTTGAAAAATGACTTATCACGAGGAGCTCCTGCAAGAAGCTGCTCTCAGACATATATACGTTCTTGATACAGCCTGTGAGTTCATTGCTGTCACCCACTAGGGCCAGGTGCGAGAATAAAATGTGAATGCCCCTTCTCTGACAAGGAATAGAGTGATATCTTACACTGAGCGGGAACATCCACCCTTAACACCACTAGCAAGGAAATGCTACTCAAAATAGCCAATTATTGGTACTTCACGCTGGCAAGGGTGGCCACGTGAGACCCTAGAGAGAGTGGGTTATCTTGGCGACAAAGCCATCAGCAGGGCACTTACACATCTTCTTTGGCATTGCCCAAAAATAGAGGAGTTCTAGACAGAGGTTCTGGATGCCATTAACACAATATTAGACATGAACATACCCAGATTCCCCAGTTATACGCTATTGGGCTTCCCCAACTCTCTTACATACCCACTGAAATCACCGAGGGGCAAGGCTATCACCCTAACTTTAGGGGCAGGTAAGCAGATCTTTCAAGCCAGATTGGGGACCGACAAGGTACCCATGCTTCAAGACTGGTTGCATAACGTATGGGAGGTCTTAGGGATGGAAAAGGTGACAGATGTGGTCACTCAACAGCTACCACGGTACGACAAGATGTGGCAACCATGTATAACATATTTGGCGGATGAATTCCGTGAGTTGCCATGCCCCCAATATCTGCGGATTCTGTGCCTGAGAGCCCCTATCACTCTCTTGCGCACCTAGTCCGCAGATACCTGTAAGAAGCTCAGACTTATTAAACAGACAAGGCTTGCTTATGCGATCCACCCTCCACGCCTCCCTTTATCTACCTGTTTCCCTATTCCCCCTCTTCAATGTTATTCTGTTACATTTCTTTTTTCGTACCCACCATATTGGTACAAGCCTTCAAATGTCGCACCACCGGCCAGTTGTTCTAGGTGGTTGTCTTTGTTATACCTTTTTGCCAACTTATAACATCATTAGAAATGGCTTAAACATAAAATGTACTCTATTTTTATAAGTCAGTTTGGGATGTTCCTTGTGGTGCATTTACACTTTATTACTATTTGTATGCTGAATAAATACTTTATATATTGCCTTTAAGTTAATCCTGACTGTGTTTGTGCCAAGTTAAACACAGGTTAATTATTTACTTTTTATGTTTCACCCTACAAGGGATTGTGGCTGTTGTTTGGCCAGGGCTCACACCCAGTCAACAAACAACCAAATTCTTAATGTTTTAAACAAAATATAACACAGAATTTCGCCAGTTGTTGTTATCTCAAGTAACAGTCATTCATGCCCTCACCATGCACTGCTAATTACCTGCTAATTACCCCATATATTACATCAGTCATGACATGCTCTATGACATCATTGATAAGAAAACTGCAACATGTAAATTACACCATTGATGGCAAACTGCATTGCCGGTTATAGTTACCTTAGAGCACAACTTATTTTAAAAATGCAAGGGTTGTGTGGCCCCACTCCTGGATCCTCTAAAGGCTCTAGGGACCCCTTCCCCTGAATCTGGGTACTTCTATTAAGGGCAGAGTGAGGGGGAGCAAATATATGTCCCCCGGGACCCTATGCTCAAGGCCCTTCTACATTTATTAAGTGGAGAGGGGTGCATGGCCCCCCTCCCCAAGCCGCTTAATGCCCCGGGGACCCCACCCTTAATGGCTCGGCTCTAATTACTGTGTCTCGTAGATTCCACTCCTGGGAAACAGTTTCTCTGTCTGCCGAGCACTGGCAGGGACATGTCTGCTCCCACCTGGACACTACATCAGAAGAAATTTTGCCACTATTGGCAAGAGCTTCAATAGATTATCCCACTGACGGGATCAGACAGTTGTTTCCCCGTTCATAGTCTTGAGTGCAGGAACACTGCACTATGGTGGGAGCAAGCACAAACAGCTGATCCCACCAGGTAGGAGCAATGATGGTTTACGGGCAGGGAAACAACTGGGGCCCATTGGCCCTGGAGCTCCCGTCTGCAGATCCTAACTGTATATTTTCTTGGTGCCCTGAATAGGTACCGGGGCACCCAGTTACAATAGAAAAGACCCCAGGGGATATGGTTCCCAGGCTCACGAGAGTCTCAGAGAGGGGAGCACATGCCCCTTTCCTTTTTAAAAAATGAAGGCCCCAGGAGATGGGGTGCCCAGGGACAATAGCTTCCACCAATGGGAGAAATCTTGGTCCTGCAGAAGGAAAATCACAGGTGAAAGAGCCACAGGAACATCCATTCAGTAATTTCATTATTTAAACCCTCATTTCTCAAAAATGGCAGCACAGATTTACACCAAGTAAAGATCTAGCTTTCTGAAAAATTTGAGGTAATTCTGTTCAATCATTTTTGCTGCAGCACTATCAATAATTTTCTATTGAGATCGTGTTTTGCGTCTGCCCTTTTTCTCGACCCCCTCTTGATAGATCATGCAAAGACTTTCCACAAGGGAGTAGTGGTGAATTAACTTTTTTCAAAGGTTTTATGAAGATGTATTAAATGGCGCCAACTTTATTATCAAAACAAAAAAAGGTATTCCTATAGAAAGTCTGGCAGTACCAGTGACTGCCCCTGTGTGGTATGGTACTGCTTGGCTGGAATAGATTTTAGTCTGTTTTGTCAATAGTGCTCCTAGAGAAGAAGTAAGTGAAATTTAGCCTTACTCTTTCGTGGGTCTGTTTTATTATTTATATATAACTGCCATGATGCTGCTTTTGCGCATGTTACTACATGACTTTATTATGCAAGACTCTGTGCCTTTCACATGAGAACTGTATGCTTTCTGAATTCTCTGCCTGTTCCTGGTGTTTAGTCTGAACCCGATGTGCAAGGTCGATAAACAATGCCCCTTGTTATTCTGCTCTGGTCAGTCCTTAGGGATGTACGGCATTACAACGCATGCTTTTACATCGCATGCTTTTACAACGCGAGTTTTACAACGCATACCATTACAACGCATAGCGCTTTGAGGTGTTGGATAGTGAATAGTTTAATTTACTATTCCAACTCCAGTCCCCGTGGACACTAGGGAAGGTGTTGGACAGTAAATTAAACTTATTCCCTATCCTAGAGCGCCCCCCAGCGCAATGCGTTGTAATGGTTTGCTTTGTAAAAGCTGCGATGTAAAAGCATTGCGTGGTAAAAGTTGCAATGTAAGTGATGTTTCCCGTCCCTAGCACCTAGACAAAACATGCTAACACAGCTGCTATTGCTGGAAACTCGTGCTTTGATATTATGGGGAAGCAAGTTGGTTTTACACACACTTGGAGAGAAACTTTTCCAGGGAGAAGAGCTATGCTGTTCCTATGATGTAAAATACCATCTAGGCACTAAGGTATGTGGGTCTGCTGACAAAGCCCAGCAATCTCCTTGTATATAATAAAACTTCTTCCTGCCAAGGGGAGGATGGATAGCCCTTATAGTCCTTTATCTACTCTCTGTATACGATGACATCCCCTTCATAATCTATGGACTTGCTACAATGCTAACTGTTTTAGGTCTATAACAGTGGCTCTTTCAATTCTTATTGTGGACTGGTACGAGTGAATGAGCGAAAGGGTATGTCTTGCTACTGCGATTCCTGAGAGAGTCAGGAGTGTTGTGTTCTGGGGTGTCTAATCATTTCCATCTTCGTGATAATGTAGGAGAGCGAGTGAGACACTATAGCTAGTCGGTCCCGGGTTTTTTTCAGCTCCTGAGGTGGTAGGAAGGCTTAGCACCTTTACACTGAGGTTCCGTTTTTCTGTGCCTTGTTCTGTGTATGTGCAGAAACCCTGCATCAAAGACCCCGTCTGCTTTGCTACCTTTCACACCTTCACCCTGTGGGAATTTCTTCCTTTGGATCTAGTGATATTTATTTGAGCTTGGCCTCTTCCATGGGGAAATGCTGCAGGCGGAAGCTCAGAGGGCTTCACTATGTCAAATACATTCTCTGCTAAGTTCTGCTGGATCTGATTTGCTGCTCAGGAGATGTACATTGAGAGAACATCCAAATCTTTGGCCCAGTCATGATTCACCTACGTCAGCTCTGCTTGGCAGGTTGGTCCTGGTCCCCTGACATTTCTCTGAGCAAAAAGTTTGCAAAATGGTTGCAAGTCCCAGGTTTCAGGAAAATTCAAGAGGAGTACAGTTTGATATCAGCCATGGATCCAGGACCTTGTGGACAACAATTGGGGGCAAGATCCACTCAACTAGAGGCCAGCAGCAGGGTCCAGGGAAGGCCCACTTGGAAGTGGTCAGCTGAGCAGTTGCAGTAAAGACCTCTGCAAGCTTGCTGTGTCCTTGTTGCTCAAATAGGAGGTCAGCCAACTGAACCCTGGAATCCTTTCTGGCGTCCTGGGTTTAAAGCAAGCAGGTCCCGTGTACTTTCTAGTTCTTGAGACAGCAGAGCAGTCCTTCTTCTTAGTTTCACATGTCCATGAGAGTTCTGACTATGACACTGGGACTGCCACATGTATGCCCAGTGCCACCCTGTGGGTGTGGAATACTCATGGACACTCCCTAACCAATGGGGTAAATATTCTCAATGGTGCCCTGCCCACTTTTGTAGCACTTCCTGCATGTTTTCCTGTAAGCTATCCCACAGCTCTCCTATTTCCCTAATACCAACAAGGCAGAAGCCTTCTTCCCATAGTCAGAGCCCTCTGTACTCACCCAGATGTTTGCCAATTGAAATCAGAAAACCCTCCTATGTGGTCACCCGAAACCAGTTTAGAGGTAAACTAACTAAGAAGAAACAGGGAGGTATGCCTAGGTGTAAGGGTAGGCGTCCTTCAAATCTTAGGAATGGCAGGACACAGCCCACATGCCTTCTTGCTCATGAAGAAAAATCACCTATTCACAGCCAAGCCTTTTGTCCATTGTCTGGGAGTAATCCACATCCCACTACAGGAGAACGAAGCAACAGTCAGGTGACACTGGGCACTCACAGACAGGCACATTTGTAATAGGTAGGAAAAAGGCAGATTTCTAAAAGTGTCATTTACAAAATAGTAATATAAAATCTAATTTTACCATTAAGTAAGTATTAGAATCATCTTTCTGGTGGGGCGTGGCTTCGGCGCCGAGAAAGATGGCGGGCTGATGGCGAGGCTCCCGTGACGGACTTCACATTGTGATAATCCTGCACTACTATCGGGCGGTATTTCGGGCAGTATTGCGAGTCAGAAATACTCCTGCAACATCTCCATGATGCTATGCGGCTAATGTTGCCGCTTTCCAACATTTTACAGCAGCTTTGTCATCACGCCTGACTGACTGTCTCTTCGCGGCTCCGGCCGCCATTTCCTGTTTCTGAGGCGATATTCCTCGTAGATCGGACGGGGCTTCAGCTATCCTTTGTGCTGCCTTTTCATCGGTGAAATGCTCCACACATACTTTCAGAAGGAGGTGAGCCTTTCCTTGGTTGCAGTTTCACCCCTGCGCTAGTTTCAAGCTGTTTAATAACTCGGCTCCGGTTTTGGATTTCCGACCGCTTTCTACTGTCATTTGGCAGCATTTTTCTTTGTCTCCTCCTGCCTGGCCCTTTCCCTGCTTCGTTTTCTGGCTCCTAATCATTTATTCTTGAGATGTACTGGTCCCTTCAGCGAGGTGGTCCCTCTGCTCTCAGAGTTACGAGTTTTTACACGCCATTAATGCAGCCTAGCTTCAGCTGAGACACTGGGACCAATTTTTACAGCAATTACCTTCATGCAAATGTTTAAGATGTAGGGATGTGTGTGACCTCTCTGTCACTTCAGTGCAAAGTGGACCTCTACCTACGCAGTCAGTACTATCGCTTTGTGCTTTCTTCTTCAGACGCCATTTTGTGCTGTGTGTCGCACTTCCCTTCTTCATGCATTGACTGTGTTGCTCTCTCGACTCTTTCAGTCTGTGTGATGCCTCACTTATTCGGCGATTTCTTCTGCCTTTTGACTTTCTCCTCGTCTCCTCTGGTTGACTGCTTTTCTCTGGACTCCTGTTTGCGCAGCCTATGTTTTCTGCATTCAATTGACTCTCCGCTTCAGTTTTGACCTTGGGCGGCCGTCGCATCTCATTCTCTGCTACTCATACATGGGGAAGCTCCGAAATCTGAAGCTGTCTACGACAACCAAAGGGGCCACTCTTTCAGATTCTGACTCCCCTTCGCAGGACATGGAAGGGGGCACAATGTCTAAACCTGAGTCCCACCTAGGAGCGATCTCTAAAACTCAAAATGGCAGCAAACTCCCGACCACTCTAGCATCTCCGTCTCCTGATAGCAATCCTTCTCCTTCCTCTCTGAATCTTATCCTGGAAGAGTTGCGCGCTCTCAGGCCATTCATGGAAACAACTTCTCAGACACTACAAAGTATGCAGGACAAATGGACGACCCTGGACTCCTTGGTCTTACTCCTTAAGCAGTCAACAGACGCAGTCCAGAATTCCTGTTTCCGCATTCCGGCTATGGAGGCGGAAATTCTTCATCTAAAGAGGCAGACGGAAGATTTGGAAAACAGGAACCGTAGGAACAATCTACGCCTTTATGGTCTTCCAGAGCTTACGGAGGGGTCTAATCCTACTGCTTTCTTTCAATCCTTTCTTCCAAAAATCCTAGATGTGCCGGCCCTGTCTTCCATTGACATTCAGAGAGCCCATCGTCTGGGTCCCACAGTATCATCTAAACCTCGGGGTGTCATCATGTTGTTTTTACAATAAACGGAACTTCTTCAAGTGTTGGATGCCGCCAAAGTAAAAAAACAAATCTTATGGGAGGGCCACCTTCTTTATTTGTCTCAAGATGTTGCCAAGCTTACAGCTGATCGCCGGAAAAGGTTCCTTGATATGCGCCCACAACTGAGAGCTCTCAACGCCAGATATGGTCTCCTGCATCCTTGCCTTTTTAAAGTCACCTATAAGGAAAAGACCACAACTTTTGAGGATCCTGCTGTTCTGCAAGAATTTCTACGTCGTCATGGGACGACTGCAATGGACACTTCTGGAGCTACTTCATTGCATTTACTTGGTCATGAGGAGTCCTGATTTGTTCTAGTCCTGAATTGTTTTGGCCCTGTGCACCTTGTCTCATTGTAATGTTTTTATTATTCACCTAACGTTTCTACCCCTTCTTCATTACCCTTTGTTTTTATTTCCCTCCTTATAGGCTCACCCTCTACCATTTCTTCCCTGTTGTTTTTCATTGGTTCTTTATACTGCCCTTTGTTGCCCTGTAGGTGAAGATCCGGTTGCGGCTGTTGCTTCCGCTGTTGTTACCGTTGTCTCTGGCGTCGTCACCCCCTGTTTCACGTTTTGTCCCGAAGGTATGTTTTTCAGTCGTCTGTTTTGGACTTGTACTGTCTTTGTGTTCCTCATCTCTCTCTCTACTCCTTTTCCCCTTCTACATTGCTCTTATCCTTTTTTCCTTTGCTTTTCTCTTTCTCTTTCCCTGTCCTTACCATTTCTTCCTATGTCTGCTATGATTCTTCCTTTCGTATTCCTATCTCTATTGACTTTGTAAGCATGTTATTGCTCTATACTTCCTTTTGCTTTTCTCATTCCGTGCAACTACTTGGAATGTTAAGGGTTTAAATAACCCAATTATGAGACAAAGAGTACTGTCACATCTTGCAAGACTTAAAACTGATGTAGCATTTCTTCAAGAGTCTCATTTATCAGAGGCGGAAGCCTTAAAAGTTAAACGTTGTTGGGTGGGACATGTTTTCTTTTCTCCCACAGATAATAAAAAGGGCGGTGTTTTGATTTTGTTTCACAAAAAGTTAAATGTCTCTGTTATTTCTCACAATTGTGACGCTCAGGGTCGGTGGAGTATTGTTAAAGTGCATATTGATAAGATACCTATTGTGTTTTTTTAATGTTTATGCCCCAACTGGTGTTGATAAGGTATTTTGGCCATCTATATCTGAAAGACTTTCTACCCTCACTGATGAATACATCATTTTCGGTGGAGACTGCAATCAAATTCTCGACCCTATCCTAGATCGTCACTCTACAGTCAAATTCTCTCCCTCTAAGATGCACTCTCTGTTCACCAAGGCCATCCACAACAATGCTTTGGTAGACATTTGTAGACTATGCCATCCTGATCTTAGGTAATTTAGTTTTTTATTCCCCTGCATATCACTCTCAATCTCGTATTGATTACCTTTTTCTCAGCAAATCCTTGACCCAACATGCTATTCACTCGGATATTGGTTCTATTTTGATTTCTGATCATGCCCCTGTTCTCGTTGACATTGACCTCATTCCTTTCTCCCCTCACTCAGGCAGATGGAGGTTTAACAACTCATTGCTCCTTGACCCTAGTTTTTGTACAGAATTCACTAAATTTGCATCTGAGTTCTTCCTGCTCAATCACACCCCTTATTCCTCTTTTGTTATGGTTTGGGATTCTTTTAAGGCAGCTTCTCGAGGTTTTATTATTAATTTTGTTTCCCGCAAGAAAAAAGCTAACAAGGCTAAATCCTCCCTTCTACTGGCTCACATTAAGAAGCTGGAAGATGCTTATCACTCCTCGAATTCTGAGGCATCTCTTAAGGATCTAATTGAGGCCAAAGTTTCCTTTAATAAATTTACTACCAATGCCGCCTCCAACTTGTTATTGAAATGTAATGCGCGTTATTACGGTGGTCAAAACAAAATGGGGAAACTGTTTGCTAACTATTTCAAAATTTGTAAAGAACGATCGAGAATTGAATCAATTGAATCTTCGACTGGTGACTCCCTGTTTAAGGACAAAGACATCCTTGATGAATGTATGCTTTTTTACAGGAATTTATACACTCCAGAAATTGTCCCTACTTCTGATGCTATTCTTTCCTATTTCCAATCTCCCTCTCCCCCCCTGCGGCTCATGTGGATTTCGGGTCTTTAGAGGCTGATATTCCTCTGTCTGAGATTGCTCACGCGGTTTCCAAACTCCATCATGGCAAAGCACCGGGCCCTGATGGATTCACTATTGAATTCTATAGTCATTTCGCCTCATTTCTTTTGCCAAAACTTCTCCTTTTATTTTAAACCTTTCTCGCCTCGGGTATCTCGAGTGGCTCTTTTCAGCAGGCCTTAATTTGTATAATTCTCAAGGACGACAAAGATCACTCTCTTTGTTAGAACTACCGTCCAATTTCTTTGGTCAACACCGATTGCAAGATCTTGGCCAAAATCCTAGCTCTTAGATTGGATCCATTGTTGCCCG
Organism: Lissotriton helveticus; assembly: GCF_964261635.1. Taxonomy (NCBI): domain Eukaryota; kingdom Metazoa; phylum Chordata; class Amphibia; order Caudata; family Salamandridae; genus Lissotriton; species Lissotriton helveticus. The sequence goes on along the minus strand of NC_136057.1, from coordinate 795,705,588 downwards.
ATTTACTTGGTCCAGAACAATCCGGCTTCGTAAAGGGTCGCCTATCATCTGATAACTCCAGGGTCTTTTTCAATATTCTCAGCAAAGCTTCTTCTCTTGATCTTCCCTTGGCCGCTATTTCTCTTGACGCGGAGAAGGCTTTCGATAGAATTGTTTGGGATTTTATGTTTCAGGCCCTCTTTTGGATAGGTTTTCCTCCCAAATTCATTTCCTTTATCTCTTTACTTTATTCTAACCCCCAGGCGTCAATTTTTGTCAATGGTGCAACCTCAGATTATTTTAATCTTCAAAGGGGCGTTCAACAGGGTTGCCCTCTTTCCCCTCTGTTATTTGTTCTGGCCTTGGAGCCTTTCCTTACCAGACTCTATTTCTGGTTTCCGTTTCGCTTCTCCACAAGTCAAACTCTCGGTTTACGCGGATAACATTCTTTTTTACTGTTCTGATCCAGCCTCTTCCCTACCTTCTTTCTTACAGCACGTCTCTTCTTTCTCCGCTGTTTCAGGTTATCAACTTAACGTAGATAAATGTGAAGTCCTTCCTTTAAACTCTCTTTGTCAAAAACATCTCTTTGATGTTTCAGGTTTTTCATGGCAGCCGACTAAAATTAAATATTTGGGTGTTTGGTTTGCTCCTCTTTTGTTGGACACTTTGAGACTCAACTTTGAATATATCTTCAAGAAACTGGACTCTGCCATTGCTCCTTGGAATCCCCTTTTGTTGTCTTGGTGGGGTCGTCTAAATTCGATTAAAATGATGCTTTCACCTCTTTTATTATACACCATCTCCATGATCCAAATTTGTATTCCTGACAGTTATTTCAAAAAAGTTGATTCTATCTTAGTAAAATTCTTATGGAGAGGCAAACGACCTCGTATTGAGCTTGCTTCCCTGCGGAAAGACAAGTCCGAGTCGGGGGTCCGTTACCCCAATTTTAAAGCCTATCATCGGGCTTTCTCCCTTAAACAATCAGCTCGCTGGCTTTCCACTGACCTCCCTTTCCATCCTCCTCTTTGGTTATCCAATGAAGCTCCTTTTAGCTCTCCTTTTGCTTTCCGTGAATTCTTATCTTTCACTTCTTCTCTAACTAGCCTTCGCAATCATTTTATTTCTCACTCTCGTAAATTGCTCTCTCCCTATTTATCATCTTCCTATCCCTCTGCTTCTTCGACGCATGAACAACCAATCTGGCATAATACACACCTTCTTCTCCATAACCGCACTTTCTTTTGGAAAACCTGGCATTCTCGTGGTATTAGTTGTAAGCATGGGCGGATTTTGCGGATCCACGATTCGCGGATTAAGCGGATCCACGGATCGTGGATCCGCAAAATCCGCGGATTTAGCGGATTTGCGGATTTGGGGGCGGGGCTTCATCGAGTGTGTGGGCGGGGCCAAACGGACGGGGCTTCCACGCGAGCGCACATGCCTCTTGTGTGTCTAAAAGGTCAGAGACCGATCAGAGCAGCATCACAGCGGATTATCGATGGTATATTTGGGAAGAAGGCACATCTGCCCAGCCTCCCAACGCTCACGATTTTTTTTGGGCTGATGAATGAGTCACTGCATTTGCGCTTCAACTAGTTCCAGCGACCAAGTGTGTGTTACTATGCAATCGCGCCGAAGTGCGCAGGGGTCCCTTGAGTGAAATGTCCATCATAGTGGGTAAATGGCGGGAAGACGGTGCACACCTCGAGTGTGTGGGCGGGGCCAAACGGACGGGGCGTCCATGCGAGCATGCCTCTTGTGTGTATAAAAGGGCAGAGACCGATCAGAGCAGCAGATTAATTTTTGGGCTGATGAATGAGTCACTGAATTTAAGCTTCAACTAGGGCACATGCTTTATTGATATCTGCAAGTGTTTCCTGTTGAGGTTTATTTTTTTGTGCCAGGACCGTCGTGCCCGAATGAACCCTGCCCTTCATATTTATTCAAGAAGAGTAAAGACACCACCGTTGAAATAATTTACGATGGCGCCGGCAAGCTGCCAGCGCCATCCTGCAATAGTTACTTAATTAGCTTCAACAGGAAGCTCCAACTGTTAAAATAAAGCAGGCGCTCGAGCCCCTGCTGTATCTTATCTATTAGAGCTTCCTGTTGAAGCTAATTAAGTAACTATTGCAGGATGGCGCTGGCAGCTTGCCGGCGCCATCGTTAATTAGGCTCGCCTGAACTTTTGACCGCAAAATCCGCTCCGATCGCGGATTGCGGATTTTCGGTAAATCCGCGAGAGTTCGCGGATCGCGGATTCACAGAAAATCCGCAAAATCCGCGATCGGAGCGGATTTTGCGCTCATGCTTAATTAGTTGGGTGTCGCAACTCCTTTCTCACAATGTACCTCTCACTTTTTCAGATCTTCGGACTCAATTTTCTTTGCCCGCTAGCTCACGTTCACAATATGAAACGCTTCTACCCGCTCTTTTGTCTTATATTGCCTCTTTACCTTCTTCCAACCCTATTCCACCTACGTGTCGTTCTATTGCTGCAGTACTGGACGCCTTCCCTTCCGCATCCTTCATTTATAACGCAGCCCGTTTTTCCGGTGATCGATCCAAATCTAAAATTGAACTGGCTTGGGAACGAGATTTTTCTGTAGATTGGTCAATTGTTCTGTGGGACAAAATTTGGACTAAAATTCATAAAACTCTCGAGCTGCCAATGCAACCCAAACTATATATTTTGTTTACAATCGTACCCTGTTAACTCCATCTGCTATATCCTCTTTTTCCTCAGACACTCTCCCCACTTGTTGGTCTTGTCCGTGCCTTACTGCAGATTTAAAACACATGCATTTTTGACTGTCCTCCCATTCTTCAGTTTTGGAAACTGGTCTGGTTACAAATCCAGAAAATATTTTAATTCCACATCCCCTTTTCCCCTACTCACCTCTTTCTGGGATCTCTTTCCCCAGCACTTCCCCAGTCACAGGGACACTACCTCCTACTTGATTTATTAATAGCTATTGCCTTCCATCATATCACGTCCAACTGGAAAAAAGCCTCAAATGTCTCTTTCCGTTCCTGGTGGAATGCAGTCTGCTTCCATCATAGATTAGACACCAATTTTGTCTCCCCTGTTTCCTTAGCAATTAAGAGAGATCTCCTCTGGATCCCCTTAGTGACTTACCTCTCCTCTTCTGCCCCTTCAACCGTTACACATGATGTTCACTCCACTGAGGTACGCAAACCACCTTAAATATGTTTCATATTATATAATGTGTATATTATGTAACCTATTATGCTTACTTTGTCTTTTCAGTTATTTGATTTCTCTGTAATCATATGGCTTATTTTCTCATTTCATGGTACAACTTTTGTCACTCTTCCCCATGACTGTGTAATTTGATGATTTATCTTTTTGACTGTTTTTCTTCTCCTCTGTTTTTCTATCTTCTGTGTTTTTTTCTATTGTTCAATAAACTCAAACTTAAAAGAATCATCTTTCTGACTGCTGAATTAAGCATTATGAATTGTTACAATGTAACTCAGCCTTTCCCCATGGGAGATTCAGCTTTGCTACAGTGAAATATAACTGCCAGAAAATGTGAAACTTTATATATAAATGTCCTACTTTTTATATACCATGCACACTACCATATGGTCATGTAGGGCCTACCTCATAAGAACTAACAAGGAAGTTTTAGACGAGGCCAAACATGTATTTCCCAGGTTGAAATGGCTGTTTAAAACTGCACACACAGGCTGCGAGTGCAGGCCTGGAGACATGTTTTGCAGTGCTACTTTATTGGGTGTCCCAATGAGCACTGCAGTCCACTTGTAGCATTTAATTTATTGCTTTACAGCCGAGGCAGCGTTGTGAGGAAAAATAATGGTAGTACATACACTATGACATGCATGGAGTACAGTAGTATGTCCATTTTGGCAGAATCTGTTCCTCTGTGACAGAAGTATAAGTCAGAATTACATTTCAGATTTCTTTATATTTAAAGCTGATATGTGGCGTGTATGCCGTGCAGAGTTTAGGAGACGTATTGCTGATTTTCTTTGCTAGGCATTATTTAAGGCTATGGTTAATGTTTTATGACTTGTATGAAGACATTCCATCATGTGTATTGTAAAATGCTCTGCATCAATACTGCTGACTGGCTTCAGCTTGATCATGTAAGAATAGTGTAACCTGTCTGCTCTCTCGTCCACTAAGCTCTGTGTAGTTGAGCAGCAGCACTACTATACGAGCCGGTAGAATTGTTCTCACATTGCTGTCTGCAGAATGCAGTTGTGAGAGTAGAATCTACTTGGAAGGGACAGCAGAGAAAGGAAGTGAAGAAGCATGCCACATACATATTTAATAATATAGAATTTGAAATTTCATTTTTAGATTGTCTTAACTGCCTGTTGTAACTATAGTTCTGTCACCAAATGGCAAGGAAACACTGCTAAAAAAAGTATAACTTGAAAATAAGGGAATATCTTATTATTTCCTCTTTAGAAATTCTGGATGTTTAGTTCATTTATGTGAAAACTGTTCTGCAAAGTTTTACAATTCGGTACTTTTTTTTTCAATATTATCCCTGGAAGAACAACCCCCAAAAGAATGTAATCCTTGCAGGCTTCTCTCACATGGACATATTCAAACTATGGAATTACTAAGGGCCTGCGAAACCTTGACATTTGTTTATATTGTAAAATTGTATGAAATGTCATGAAAATTATGTAAAATTCCACAAAGTTTCACAAACGTCATGTTGGGATATCTCACATGAAAAGTGCATGAGGCGGTGCACATTGTGTATAAATGTCACTCAAAATACCAGCAAAGTGAGTGGTTCGAGGAGCAAATGTCTCCCATGGGACATTTTCCACTCAACCTGTCCTTCACAAGAACAATTTGTGCGAAATTGCACACCAACAAAATTCCCAACATTTTACAAATTGAATGTGATGGGAAATTCACAAATTTTGCACATATCCCTGATTTAATGAAAATGTTGCATGGGACTAGTATTTACAGCCCACCATTTCAAATGTTCATGAAATTTGCTGCTTGCAGCGCTGGACTACGGAACCGTAAGCAACCCAGGCAATAACCCTGCACTCTGCCCCACTCCTACATGCACATGCAAGATCCTCTGCTTACGCCGTGCTGCTCCCCCGCTCCGTGAAGATAGGAGCTTGCCTGAGTCATGTCTTCTCCTGTCAGATACCTTCTGACAGTGATGAGTTTTTGGATACCGAGGCAGTAGCCTCATTACTCCATATTCATTTAGAATTTTGTAGTCGCTGTTTAGGTTGTCTTATTGGTGTGTGACGCTTTGTCACATCCATAGGAGCTTGCCTGGGGGAGCAGCGCTTATATACCCCACCGGCTTGCCATCCTGCTTCGGCCCCCACCTGCCATTGGGGTTTGAATCTCGCCTGTGCCTTCATTGGCCGGGGGAGAGGGGGGGCTTCCTCTGCCCTTTGTTCACCTAGCCCCGCTTTCGCGCCAAACTGGGTCCCCCGCCCCCTCCTGCCTGGAGGCTAGACGCCGGGTTATGGCTCCTGCTCCTGAGCTTCCTTTGGGGGCCCGCCTCTGCAAAAATGCTCAAAGCGGCCCAAGTCCTTCGGTCCCTAGTGCAATCTCTCTCTTTTCATCCATCCATTCTATCTCTCTCCTCTCCCTCTCTGATCTCTTTCTATCTCTTACCTTCCTCCCTCTCTTTCTCTCTCTCTTGAAACCTCCGTACTTGCTGCAGTTGTCATCGGAGTGCTCAGAAAAGTGAGAGCGGCACATGGAGCAGCCCTTGGCTTTGAATAATGGCCTGCAAGGGATCCAGACCAATGGGGGACATTAACATAAGTGTGGGTGAACTTAACAATGACAGTGGGAACATTTTGGGCTATGTCTCCTTTTACATTTGTTTAACAAATTGGCTGCTTATTTTAAATCCAGCATAAAACGCAATGAGTTTACAGAGGTGAAGACAGGTGGATTTCAGTCAAACATGGTGTGGCAGTTTACAAACCGACATTTGTACTAGTACATAGGTTTATAAACTCCCAATTCCTAGTGGGTCGCAATTTGACCTACCTCATGAAAATTAATGAGGAAGCTTGCAAATTATGACCCACTAGAAGTCGTAACGATTCATAAAGGGGGTGGTGATGGACAGAGTATCTGAATTAAGCAGAACACTCCTACCCAGTCAAAAGATCAGGGCTTGATCCATCACCGTTTTTTAGCTCACTGCACCATCCCAGCTCAGAACCTGGCTACATGCAAATTAGTCTGACCCTGGCCCAGTGCATCATGGGAACAGGGCAGACCAAACTACCAAGCCAATTCTTTACTGGAAAGGAAACAAGCTTCCGGGGACCGGTTTCTGGCATTACAGCCGTCTTCGGCCAGGCTTGCTTGAATCCTTATGGTGCAGTGAGCAAGGGACTCACATCTGAGCATACCCTTCCACACTTGTGGTGGCCAAAACGATTCATAAAGGGGGTGGTGATGGACAGAGTATCTGAATTAAGCAGAACACTCCTACCCAGTCAAAAGATCAGGGCTTGATCCATCACCGTTTTTTAGCTCACTGCACCATCCCAGCTCAGAACCTGGCTACATGCAAATTAGTCTGACCCTGGCCCAGTGCATCATGGGAACAGGGCAGACCAAACTACCAAGCCAATTCTTTACTGGAAAGGAAACAAGCTTCCGGGGACCGGTTTCTGGCATTACAGCCGTCTTCGGCCCGGCTTGCTTGAATCCTGATGGTGCAGTGAGCAAGGGACTCACATCTGAGCATACCCTTCCACACTTGTGGTGGCCAAAACGATTCATAAAGGGGGTGGTGATGGACAGAGTATCTGAATTAAGCAGAACACTCCTACCCAGTCAAAAGATCAGGGCTTGATCCATCACCATTTTTTAGCTCACTGCACCATCCCAGCTCAGAACCTGGCTACATGCAAATTAGTCTGACCCTGGCCCAGTGCATCATGGGAACAGGGCAGACCAAACTACCAAGCCAATTCTTTACTGGAAAGGAAACAAGCTTCCGGGGACCGGTTTCTGGCATTACAGCCGTCTTCGGCCCGGCTTGCTTGAATCCTGATGGTCCAGTGAGCAAGGGACTCACATCTGAGCATACCCTTCCACACTTGTGGTGGCCAAAACGATTCATAAAGGGGGTGGTGATGGACAGAGTATCTGAATTAAGCAGAACACTCCTACCCAGTCAAAAGATCAGGGCTTGATCCATCACCGATTTTTAGCTCACTGCACCATCCCAGCTCAGAACCTGGCTAAATGCAAATTAGTCTGACCCTGGCCCAGTGCATCATGGGAACAGGGCAGACCAAACTACCAAGCCAATTCTTTACTGGGAAGGAAACAAGCTTCCGGGGACCGGTTTCTGGCATTACAGACGTCTTCGGCCCGGCTTGCTTGAATCCTGATGGTGCAGTGAGCAAGGGACTCACATCTGAGCATACCCTTCCACACTTGTGGTGGCCAAAACGATTCATAAAGGGGGTGGTGATGGACAGAGTATCTGAATTAAGCAGAACACTCCTACCCAGTCAAAAGATCAGGGCTTGACCCATCACCGTTTTTTAGCTCACTGCACCATCCCAGCTCAGAACCTGGCTACATGCAAATTAGTCTGACCCTGGCCCAGTGCATCATGGGAACAGGGCAGACCAAACTACCAAGCCAATTCTTTACTGGAAAGGAAACAAGCTCCGGGGACCGGTTTCTGGCATTACAGCCGTCTTTGGCCCGGCTTGCTTGAATCCTGATGGTGCAGTGAGCAAGGGACTCACATCTGAGCATACCCTTCCACACTTGTGATGGCCAAAACGATTCATAAAGGGGGTGGTGATGAACAGAGTATCTGAATTAAGCAGAACACTCCTACCCAGTCAAAAGATCAGGGCTTGATCCATCACCGTTTTTTAGCTCACTGCACCATCCCAGCTCAGAACCTGGCTACATGCAAATTAGTCTGACCCTGGCCCAGTGCATCATGGGAACAGGGCAGACCAAACTACCAAGCCAATTCTTTACTGGAAAGGAAACAAGCTTCCGGGGACCGGTTTCTAACATTACAGCCGTCTTCGGCCCGGCTTGCTTGAATCCTGATGGTGCAGTGAGCAAGGGACTCACATCTGAGCATACCCTTCCACACTTGTGGTGGCCAAAACGATTCATAAAGGGGGTGGTGATGGACAGAGTGTCTGAATCAAGCAGAACACTCCTACCCAGTCAAAAGATCAGGGCTTGATCCATCACCGTTTTTTAGCTCACTGCACCATCCCAGCTCAGAACCTGGCTACATGCAAATTAGTCTGACCCTGGCCCAGTGCATCATGGGAACAGGGCAGACCAAACTACCAAGCCAATTCTTTACTGGAAAGGAAACAAGCTTCCGGGGACCGGTTTCTGGCATTACAGCGTCTTCGGCCCGGCTTGCTTGAATCCTGATGGTGCAGTGAGCAAGGGACTCACATCTGAGCATACCCTTCCACACTTGTGGTGGCCAAAACGATTCATAAAGGGGGTGGTGATGGACAGAGTATCTGAATTAAGCAGAACACTCCTACCCAGTCAAAAGATCAGGGCTTGATCCATCACCGTTTTTTAGCTCACTGCACCATCCCAGCTCAGAACCTGGCTACATGCAAATTAGTCTGACCCTGGCCCAGTGCATCATGGGAACAGGGCAGACCAAACTACCAAGCCAATTCTTTACTGGAAAGGAAACAAGCTTCCGGGGACCGGTTTCTGGCATTACAGCCGTCTTCGGCCCGGCTTGCTTGAATCCTGATGGTGCAGTGAACAAGGGACTCACATCTGAGCATACCCTTCCACACTTGTGGTGGCCAAAACGATTCATAAAGGGGGTGGTGATGGACAGAGTATCTGAATTAAGCAGAACACTCCTACCCAGTCAAAAGATCAGCGCTTGATCCATCACCGTTTTTTAGCTCACTGCACCATCCCAGCTCAGAACCTGGCTACATGCAAAGTAGTCTGACCCTAGCCCAGTGCATCATGGGAACAGGGCAGACCAAACTACCAAGCCAATTCTTTACTGGAAAGGAAACAAGCTTCCGGGGACCGGTTTCTGGCATTACAGCCGTCTTCGGCCCGGCTTGCTTGAATCCTGATGGTGCAGTGAGCAAGGGACTCACATCTGAGCATACCCTTCCACACTTGTGGTGGCCAAAACGATTCATAAAGGGGGTGGTGATGGACAGAGTATCTGAATTAAGCAGAACACTCCTACCCAGTCAAAAGATCAGGGCTTGATCCATCACCGTTTTTTAGCTCACTGCACCATCCCAGCTCAGAACCTGGCTACATGCAAATTAGTCTGACCCTGGCCCAGTGCATCATGGGAACAGGGCAGACCAAACTACCAAGCCAATTCTTTACTGGAAAGGAAACAAGCTTCCGGGGACCGGTTTCTGGCATTACAGCCGTCTTCGGCCCGGCTTGCTTGAATCCTGATGGTGCAGTGAGCAAGGGACTCACATCTGAGCATACCCTTCCACACTTGTGGTGGCCAAAACGATTCATAAAGGGGGTGGTGATGGACAGAGTATCTGAATTAAGCAGAACACTCCTACCCAGTCAAAAGATCAGGGCTTGATCCATCACCGTTTTTTAGCTCACTGCACCATCCCAGCTCAGAACCTGGCTAAATGCAAATTAGTCTACCCTGGCCCAGTGCATCATGGGAACAGGGCAGACCAAACTACCAAGCCAATTCTTTACTGGGAAGGAAACAAGCTTCCGGGGACCGGTTTCTGGCATTACAGCCGTCTTCGGCCCCGCTTGCTTGAATCCTGATGGTGCAGTGAGTAAGGGACTCACATCTGAGCATACCCTTCCACACTTGTGGTGGCGAAAACGATTCATAAAGGGGGTGGTGATGGACAGAGTATCTGAATTAAGCAGAACACTCCTACCCAGTCAAAAGATCAGGGCTTGACCCATCACCGTTTTTTAGCTCACTGCACCATCCCAGCTCAGAACCTGGCTACATGCAAATTAGTCTGACCCTGGCCCAGTGCATCATGGGAACAGGGCAGACCAAACTACCAAGCCAATTCTTTACTGGAAAGGAAACAAGCTCCGGGGACCGGTTTCTGGCATTACAGCCGTCTTTGGCCCGGCTTGCTTGAATCCTGATGGTGCAGTGAGCAAGGGACTCACATCTGAGCACACCCTTCCACACTTGTGATGGCCAAAACGATTCATAAAGGGGGTGGTGATGAACAGAGTATCTGAATTAAGCAGAACACTCCTACCCAGTCAAAAGATCAGGGCTTGATCCATCACCGTTTTTTAGCTCACTGCACCATCCCAGCTCAGAACCTGGCTACATGCAAATTAGTCTGACCCTGGCCCAGTGCATCATGGGAACAGGGCAGACCAAACTACTAAGCCAATTCTTTACTGAAAAGGAAACAAGCTTCCGGGGACCGGTTTCTGGCATTACAGCCGTCTTCGGCCCGGCTTGCTTGAATCCTGATGGTGCAGTGAGCAAGGGACTCACATCTGAGCATACCCTTCCACACTTGTGGTGGCCAAAACGATTCATAAAGGGGGTGGTGATGGACAGAGTATCTGAATTAAGCAGAACACTCCTACCCAGTCAAAAGATCAGGGCTTGATCCATCACCGTTTTTTAGCTCACTGCACCATCCCAGCTCAGAACCTGGCTACATGCAAATTAGTCTGACCCTGGCCCAGTGCATCATGGGAACAGGGCAGACCAAACTACCAAGCCAATTCTTTACTGGAAAGGAAACAAGCTTCCGGGGACCGGTTTCTGGCATTACAGCGTCTTCGGCCCGGCTTGCTTGAATCCTGATGGTGCAGTGAGCAAGGGACTCACATCTGAGCATACCCTTCCACACTTGTGATGGCCAAAACGATTCATAAAGGGGGTGGTGATGAACAGAGTATCTGAATTAAGCAGAACACTCCTACCCAGTCAAAAGATCAGGGCTTGATCCATCACCGTTTTTTAGCTCACTGCACCATCCCAGCTCAGAACCTGGCTACATGCAAATTAGTCTGACCCTGGCCCAGTGCATCATGGGAACAGGGCAGACCAAACTACCAAGCCAATTCTTTACTGGAAAGGAAACAAGCTTCCGGGGACCGGTTTCTAACATTACAGCCGTCTACGGCCCGGCTTGCTTGAATCCTGATGGTGCAGTGAGCAAGGGACTCACATCTGAGCATACCCTTCCACACTTGTGGTGGCCAAAACGATTCATAAAGGGGGTGGTGATGGACAGAGTATCTGAATCAAGCAGAACACTCCTACCCAGTCAAAAGATCAGGGCTTGATCCATCACCGTTTTTTAGCTCACTGCACCATCCCAGCTCAGAACCTGGCTACATGCAAATTAGTCTGACCCTGGCCCAGTGCATCATGGGAACAGGGCAGACCAAACTACCAAGCCAATTCTTTACTGGAAAGGAAACAAGCTTCCGGGGACCGGTTTCTGGCATTACAGCGTCTTCGGCCCGGCTTGCTTGAATCCTGATGGTGCAGTGAGCAAGGGACTCACATCTGAGCATACCCTTCCACACTTGTGGTGGCCAAAACGATTCATAAAGGGGGTGGTGATGGACAGAGTATCTGAATTAAGCAGAACACTCCTACCCAGTCAAAAGATCAGGGCTTGATCCATCACCGTTTTTTAGCTCACTGCACCATCCCAGCTCAGAACCTGGCTACATGCAAATTAGTCTGACCCTGGCCCAGTGCATCATGGGAACAGGGCAGACCAAACTACCAAGCCAATTCTTTACTGGAAAGGAAACAAGCTTCCGGGGACCGGTTTCTGGCATTACAGCCGTCTTCGGCCCGGCTTGCTTGAATCCTTATGGTGCAGTGAGCAAGGGACTCACATCTGAGCATACCCTTCCACACTTGTGGTGGCCAAAACGATTCATAAAGGGGGTGGTGATGGACAGAGTATCTGAATTAAGCAGAACACTCCTACCCAGTCAAAAGATCAGGGCTTGATCCATCACCGTTTTTTAGCTCACTGCACCATCCCAGCTCAGAACCTGGCTACATGCAAATTAGTCTGACCCTGGCCCAGTGCATCATGGGAACAGGGCAGACCAAACTACCAAGCCAATTCTTTACTAGAAAGGAAACAAGCTTCCGGGGACCGGTTTCTGGCATTACAGCCGTCTTCGGCCCAGCTTGCTTGAATCCTGATGGTGCAGTGAGCAAGGGACTCACATCTGAGCATACCCTTCCACACTTGTGGTGGCCAAAACGATTCAAGTCGTAGCCATCGTTGGGATGTGATTGCTTTTAAATAAAACAATGTTTTTTCTAAAATGCTACTGGTTTTCCCTAAAGGAAAATGGGAAAAAGAAAGTAGATGTTTAATTCTTTAGAGTACCACTGCCTACTCTTAAAAAAGTTTTTGTAAAAATTAATAATGGGGAAGCGGACCCTTAGAGACCCCTTTCTGTTTGAATGGTTTATCACCTCCTTTGAGGAGGTAGTAAAAGATTAATGATTACTACCGGAATTAGGAAACTTTAATAAATAGCGATTAAATTCGGCATTTAAAAAAGTTGCTTTAAACACGCCTCCTTTTAAATAAAAAAATCAGTATTAGGTGGCAAACCCAAATTGCGATTTGGTAACTTGTTACTGAAACGCAATTTGTGTTAGGTACATCAAAGAATGTATTTTTGCATTCGTAAACGACCTGATTAGCTGAATAGGGACATTTGCGACTACAAAAATGCTTCCGACATCAAGCCCTGGGTTTGCTCTACAATATGGTCTTTGAAAAGCATCTGAAATAGATGTATGAAGATGTAAGCAGTTTCTGAGCCAGAAGGTTAGTTAATATTGACACTTTTTTTAGCTCGTGCTCTCAGCACGAGCCCAAAAAACGGAGCTTGCTTATTTTCTGTTCTGCTATACACAGTTTTGTACGATGCGTTGCACCCTTTAGCCCAGGACTGTTGCAAAATTCATCCAAACCCAGCATAAGAAAGACTATAATGATTAGAGAATTAACAAAACGAAACCAAAATGAATTCGTTATCATCGGTCTGCTTGGATCAAAGGTAAACAAGACAAAGTAGGACCATTTTGAAAGTTTTCTGAAAATGATTGTGCTATAGAATGTCGCCAGTCTCGAAATTATACAACAATGTACGACCCTTTGAATCTTTAGAGAAAACGCATAACGTTAAGTCAGCTTCATGAATCACATTATTTTAAATAATTCACTAAGCTGTTCTGCGAAAAAGCCAATTTTAATTTACGAAATTCTAGTATGTCATTGAAAATGTCTTATGAAGAAAGTAAATAATGCATGTTTCTTAAGTGCATTACTGGTTGCTCATAAAAAGCATATTTTTGGTTGCCAAATATTACAGTCCTGGGAAATGTCAGCACGGATATATTATGACTCATTATCTTGACGTATCAGGTAATCTCACCATGTTTTTTCGAAGGCAAAAAGGATGAACATGTACAACGTCACTGCATCGCATCAGACAACAAACATACAGGGGCAGATTTACAAGCCCCTTGCGAAACTTTTGCGTCATTTTTCCCATGTTAAAAATGACGCAAAAGTGGCGCAAGGGGCTTGTAAATCTACCCCACAGTGTTTGCAGTGGTTGCGCAAGCACGAGACATCCACGTTCTGAGCGTTTAAAAAAATCCAAGAAATATTGTCATATACCCATCAAGCCTTACTGTACATCACTACTAGAAACTTTTTTTCTGAGAACAATTAGTGATATAACCACATATTAACATAATGTATGAATGAACTGTGATAAACCTTATAGTACCTAGACGCCTGCAATTCATGTATCTAATATCGCCAATTTCCATAATACTGTCTAGCTTTAATACAGGCAGTCACCTGAAATAGGAAAATGAATGGGTTGCTCAATTATGTTATGACAATTGAATTGTGACGTCATAATGCATGCAGGCAGAGACAGCAGTCACGGTGAAAAGGACAGGGAACATCATTGCAGATGCGGTTTAAACAAAGAAAGCCAGTAACTGCCTTTTCCTCCTCAAGGTCTGTGTTTCGTAAGTGAACGCTGGCACCAAAAATATATTTATGGCTGCATCTTTATTTTTCACATGGTTCATTCCAGGAAAGAATCTATCCGCAGTTTACTTCTCATTGTGATCTACAACCCGTCAGGTTGATAGTAAACTGATTCTATCTTGTTTTGAAACAAATGACTAACTGCTTTGGTGTTTGACATTGAACTGTATATTCTTCCGTAGTCTTCATGACTGCAGCTTTACTATCTCTTCCATATGAACAAGAAAGACTCCCAGACCCATATTTATCATCGTGTTGCACCACGTTGCACCACGCAAGGGGGCGCAAAGGTTACGCAAAACTAAAGTCAGATTTATCAAGCCGCGCAAGGCACCGTGACCTCATGGCTTGATAAATCTGGAGTAACTCAAGGCAGCACAAATCACTACTTTGCATTACTCTGCCCAAGAGAAGCGTTCCATGGGTGGAGAGTGGTCGTTCCCAAGTATTCACCCATGTATTTTGGGGCATTCCCAGATATACTAATAAAGGCAGACCTGGGAATGCATTAAAATGCTACACCTTCCCAGGAGAGGGCCAAAGCAGAGAAATATCTGTATTTTGCATAGATTCTTCCTCTTTTTATGTGTGCTGCATTTTGCAGAACACATAGAAAGAGGTAAATGCCTCTGAAGATTGTTTTGTGCAGGAAGGTATCACTATCCTGCACAAAACCAATCCTGACTGCAACGCAGACACCCTTGCTCCATGACGCAAGGGGGCCTGCATTGGCATTAGGCAGCCACAAGTGCATCAGTGCAAAGAAAGGACAGAATGTTAAATACAAGCACATTCCTGCCCTTTCACACAGAGCAGTTCAACAAGTTGGTTTGCTGCGTTGGGCTGCATGAAAGGATGATAAATCTGGGCCCACTGATTTAATCTTTTTGTCAAAGGGGTTATGATGTGACCATTTACAGTACTAAAGTACCCTCTGACACATGTTAAAATGAACATACAGAATCATTAAAGGGGTAAAACTCGATTTTAATGATTGTAATGATTTTGAATAAAATGTGCAGTCTAGGGTTTTAATACACTCACTATGGTAACAAACAAACTCCATTGCCCATTGTCCACTTTTTTGATGGCCTCTGCAAATTAGATGGACTTGCTATCCTGATTTTATTGAAGGCATATGAGCACTCATGAAATCAAATGTCAGGAATGTTGTCTTTTTTGTTTTAATATTATTATATTGTAATGTACAATAATGTGTTTACATTTGTAAACATTTTGTGTCCCATGATTTTTAATCCAGCACTCTATATTCATGTGAGATAAATTAATTTCTTTTGTTTTTTGTATCGTGTTTTTGGGATGGGTATAGAACACATCCTGCAATTGGAAGGGCCTCTAAACACTTTTTACAATCTTGTGGATTCACAAATTGTTCTGAGGATTCTATGTCAGACCAGAGTCTGTTTAAGTTTATAAAGAGAGGTGACAATGTTGAGTTGCGGTCTGACAGTTAGCTGGGTATATCTTCTTCTATGAGCAATGGGTGTTAGTGCGACAAGAGAGACAAGACAAAAGGTGGGTCTTTAATACTTGCTTGTATGTCGTCTAGGTCAGTTATTGCCAATAAATAGAGTTGCATGTGTGTGTGTGTTTGTTGTGTTTTTGCTGGTGAGTACTGATGGGTTCAAAGATAGCCAAGTAGTATTCTCTGGGGGCTTTGAGTATCATTATAAATACCTAGGAGCCCATTTGGATGGCGGGGGACTTTGTCTGCCCGCCATCCTAACGTAAAACAGGACCGCCTGCCAAAAGGGCGGCGGTCCCGTTGTTGTATAGCATTTTAGGACCCTAGTGTAATTTTCCCGATTCATGCCCTTATATAGGTATAAAGCACCATATCCTTATATAGGCTTATAAATCATAACCATATTTAAACATAGCCCATGCAGTCCAAATACGGCTTGGCTACTTCCACTAGTTCTGAAAATCCACAAAGATTCCTTGGAAAACTCGGGTCTAGCAGTTAGGGACTTCCCCTTGCTTGAATATTGATTTGTCCAAGAACTCATGGAGTTTTCAAAGTACTGATACTCTTTGATGACGTCATTATGTCCACCTTTACGTCAAACTCGGCACCTTCAAGGTATAAATATGCCCACACTTGCCCAAGCAAACACACAGTGGTTTGGAGCAGTTCGACTACCTACTTGCCCGACGCATCCTGCTACAGCAAGTGCCGAAGGAAGCCGACCCTCCAGCAGATGCACTGAGAGAGACACTGTCTTTTCTCTTGCAGAGAAATCCAGCTCCAATGTTTCCAAGCTCCCCTTGCGGGGTGTTGGGAAATTGAGTCCTGAGACTGACCTCCTTCATTCTAAACCAAGGTACAGAGCTGATTAGACCCTAAAAGAAATCTTGGATAGATTCTTGGCAAAAGAATACTAAACTTATGTTACACCACACTTACTTCTTCCCTCTTACTAGACTTAGGTTACGTAGATCGGGGTAGGCGTATTTTAGAAGCACCAGTTGAGTACTTTTAGTCCTTATTTATTTATGTATGTATTTTATGGCTTAGAAACCATACCATGCTTTTACAGTATTATTTTATAATACTCTTCTTGCTGTACGCATTATACTTTACAGCCAGTATTACAATTGTAGCAGTTCATTTCTTCTGCATGAGAAAGAAGACCGTTCAATAAATACTGTTATTGAAAACGCCCGTCTCTCTATTTCTCTGCACCTCTGGTGAAACAAAGCACGCACGAATGACTGAGTAAACTATCTATCTATTGTTTCCACGACTCTGAAGATCAGTTTTATCTTGGGGAAACAAAGTTGTCATGTTTATGCGGTTGTCAAACTAATCCCTTCTTGTGAACTCGAGAAAGTTTCTAGTGACCGCTGAGCTAGCTGGCACTCACAATTAAGTCTAATATATTTGATAGAGACCTTGTAGACATAAGTCCTACGTCACATCTATAGGATATATTATTCCAATGCTCAGAGGCTATTGGGAATATAGGAACGACACTACCCCCGTGGGGGCCATTAGGATGCGCCCGTCACACTTGCGGGTGTATCCCGCATTTTTAACATTGCGGCAGGCGGTGCTGAAAGCACAACCCGCTGCAATGCTAAAAATGCACATTGTGCACTTCCATGCACAACGTAACAGGCATCGTACGGTGCCTGTCACATTGTACAGTGAAGTTCAGAGGGGTACCATAGGTAACCCCCATGTGCACCCCCCACCTCCCCCCAGAGTCCCTGGGGACCCGCAACGGGCCCCCACAAGACATTCCCGCATGCCTTTCCGTGGCGGCAACGAAAAGCCTGTCCCCGCCTTCACCCTAATATGAATGGCGGTGTCTAACAGACACCGCCACCATATGAAACCCTTTTCCGCTCGGTCAACTCCTTCACCAGGCGGAAAAGTAATATGGCGGGGGGAAATGGGATGATGTCGGGTGGATCGCCACCGCCAGCATGGCGGTGGCGATCCGCCGACATCCTAATGAGCCCTTAGTCTTTTGCAATGGAACACATATTATCCAACGGTAGATCTACTTTGGGTTGCTAAGATTTTGCAAACAGAATTATTCAACAATCGTCAAAGTTGTTGAGATTAAGATTATTATTGACACTTTGGAATCTGGATTCAGCTAAGAGCATGAGAATGAAACTCAAGCACACGAAGCCCTGCACAACCAACGACCCACATACATTAACCACCGCTGGATCTTCCACCAACCATCAAGAAGACTACGCTCTGCCTCACTTTCACTTGCCCATACTCCCAGTATCTACTGAAGCAAAAGTGGAGAATGCACTTTATTAATCCTGATTGATTGATTGATTGATTTACTTAAAGTTTGGAATGATCTTCTATGCACTGCAGATGGTGGCTTGATGACATGCTCATCTTGTTAGCGGGTTTTGACATGGTATTTTTAGCTGGCCTGGCTGCTCAGCGGGTGTGTATTGCTCAGATGTTAATGAACATGATATTGGATAGTGTAAGGCCTATTTTTACATTAGGCAGCCGAAATTAGACTGTGCTTCATGATCCAGGGTGATTGCTTATGGATTTTCACCGGGCTCATCCTGTTCCTCTTTGATGTTTATGATCTACATGCATTATCTCTCCCTAAATTGATTATATTTTCATTCATTCATAGGCCTGCAACAATTAGATGTATGTGCTGACAGGCACTCAGATTATCAGGAAGTCAGGTATATAGCAACCATTGAGGATTTCTTTTAGCAGACATCTCCCAACTGAATGTTAGCAGAGATCTTGACTCTTAAACCAAGCTTTGGCAATGCCTTGTTAATGAAAGTGCCTTTTGTGTTACTGATGGGTGTAACACTCGAAAAGTCATCTTTGCACTCATACACCCATTTATCAATCTACTGACTCATCATTCATCCACCCTCTTAAACAATCACAATAAAACACAAACAATCTCAACATGGTAAACTAAAAGAATACAAGTAGAAAAAAACATGCAGTCTTTTAAACACAGAGGGTATATGTTTGCAATACCTAAACTAAACATAGCAGGGTGTCCATCTTGCAAAGGTATTGTAAATAGTCTATCATTGTTTTAAAGTTCCAGCACAGCTGCCACATGTAAAACCAATATGTTGGCCATCTTGGAATGGTAAAATAATTATACCCTGTGGAAGTGGACATGTGGAATGCTGAACACTGCAGATAAATTGAGCGGCAAGCAAGTGACCCATTAGAACTATCTGGAGAGCTGTAGTATCCACTTAAGAAACATTCAAATAAAAAGAGGAGAAGTAAAGAAATGAAAGGAGAACAATTAGAGGAGAAAAATAAAAAAGAAAGACCTGCGAACCAAACCTGTTTCTGATGTGCACGCATTTTCAGGTGAATGCACATACATGATCAGCAAATTCCATTATTTACAAGGCGAATTAACCAATGATAGATGCAATCTGAACCGGTTCTATGACAGTACAACACTGGCAGTTACCACCCAGGTAAGTATAAATAAGTTAAGTGTTAATACATATATATATATATATATATATATATATATATATATATATATATATTACCTACTGGCGGTCGCCAGTAGGTATATATAGTTAGGATTTTTTCTCTATGGGTTTTTTGAAAATTCTATGTCTAATAACTTTGGCGTTTGTGGACGGAATCGGCTGAAATTTTCAGGAAAATGGCACATTTTGTTTCTGAGCAGCCCTTGAAAATTTGGGGGGGGTTCGTCCAGTGGGGGCCGAGAAAAAAGGGGGGTCCCAAAACGTGTTTTTAACATTGAGTTTTCCATAGGGCAGTTGGCCTCACTTTTAGCCCGAACGGCTGAATGGATTTGCACGAAACTTGGCAAAATTGTAGGGACTGGTAGCCCGATGTGCCTTTTGTAGGTCTCAATATATGTGCTCCAGTGGATTTTGAGAAATTAACGTTTAAAAAAAGATATATATCTGTAACAGCGGACCGGTTAGCGCTCTGGTTCGCGGACTTTTCGCGCAACGGAGCTTTGTGAAGCGAAGCTGATTGGTTCTCCGGCGTCTGTCAACATTCCAAACAGTCCGTAGCGGCCGCCATCTTGTCTCTCGGTAGGATCGAGAGACAAGAGGAGGTCAAAACAAAGGGGGAAATAACTATAAGGGGGCATAGTAGATCCTCGCTGACCCCCTAGGTTTGATGTGGAGGTTTTAAAAGGGCCCCGCGGGGCAAAAAAAAATAATAATAATAATAATCGAACGGCTGAATGGATTTGCACGAAACTTGGCAAAATTGTAGGGACTGGTAGCCCGATGTGCCTTTGCTAGGTCTCAATATATGTGCTTCAGTGGATTTTGAGAAATTAACGTTCAAAAAAAGATATATATCTGTAACAGCGCACCGCTTCGCGTACTTTTCGCGTTACGGAGCTTTGCGAAGCGAAGCTGATTGGCTCTCCGGTGTCTGTAAACATTCCAAACAGTACGTAGCGGCCGCCATCTTGTCTCTCGGTAGGATCGAGAGACAAGAGGAGGCCAAAGCGAAGGGGCAAATGACCATAAGGGGGCATAGTAGATCCTCGCTGACCCCCTAGGTTTGATGTGGAGGTTTTAAAAGGGCCCCGCGGGGCAAAAAAAAAAATAATAATAATAATCGAACGGCTGATGACCATAAGGGGGCATAGTAGATCCTCGCTGACCCCCTAGGTTTGATGTGGAGGTTTTAAAAGGGCCCCGCGGGGCAAAAAAAAATAATAATAATAATAATCGAACGGCTGAATGGATTTGCACGAAACTTGGTAAAATATTAGGGACTGGTAGCCCGATGTGCCTTTGCTATGTCTCAATATATGTGCTTCAGTGCATTTTGAGAAATTAACGTTCAAAAACAAGATATATATCTGTAACAGCGCTCCGCTTCGCGGAGATAAAATTATATGTGTATTACCTAGCTGTTGCTAACACCAGTTAGCGACGGCTAGTAGGAGATAGCGACCATCTTGGGTCCCACTTTGCATGTGAGTGATATTTATCACTAATGACATGCAAAGTGGGCATGCCAAGATGTTAGCGACTGGAAACAGTCGCTAACATCGCTATCTCCTATTATCAACTTTTGGAAATATTCGAGATAAGCGCGAATATCTCCAAAAAGTAACAGCTGCCCTGAGCAGTTCTTAGCCATGTTATCCAATGGGAGGTGGATAACATGGCTAAGAGCATTAGCTCGGTAATGCATGAATATCGCGGAGTTTTCAGCGACATTAATGCATTGCGCTCGTTTTTTATCGTATTTGCGATAAACCTTGATAATAGCAAGGTTTATCTGCGATAATTTCTGACGGTAAAAAAATCTTTGCAATGCATCGTTAGGGATAAATATCGCTTAACTTTGGTAATATGCCCCAACGTCTGTTAACGTTCGATTCGAAGGAAATCAGGAATTGTTGAAAAACATTGTGTGCGCCATCTTGTCTTTTTTCAAATGCCACACTTTTGTCGTGCACGGCAGCCATTTTAGATGCCTTGACCAGATCCACTCTGTGAACGCTGTCGATCCTTAGCATGGCTCCCCACCCTCGCAAGCATCTCCCCCAGGCAGTGGTCACCCCCGCTCTCTGTTTTATGCATGGGTAATAAACCTCCCCCCATCTGCGCTGTTCTTCCCTGAGAATCACACCCTGTGCCCGCCCGACACCTCCCTTTCGCCCTATTCACTACCGCACCCTCTGACACTCCTTTTCCTCTGTGTCCGATTGTCCAGGCCGGTCCTAGGCTATCAGCTAGCCCTGCAGATGTAGTTTATGGCCACAGCTGTAAAGAATCACCCGTCTTCAAAGGAGTTATAGTAGATCAAGGCCCACACTCGATGAGATCCGTCACAGCAGAAGCGTTGCTATTATCTGAAAACCATTCTGTATTGTGATTGGGGAGGGGACCGAGCGTGAAGCGGAAGATTCCAGGGATGACTCTTTGTACATCAAAGTTTTTACAATTATGTGTCACATTAAAAATATATAGCACTCCGACAAAGTAGTAAGATTATAAAACTTTAATAATTTATAAATATATACAAGAAAACAAAAATAGTAATAACATATAAACATTTTTAGAGAAAAACAACGAAGTAGCGGTCGGCTGTGCGAATAGTCCCAACGCAGCACAACGTCCAGATTTCCGGCGTGGGGCGTCGCGGGGGGTGGGTGATCAGTAGCAAACTGTTGTGCGAATAGTTCCAAGGCAGCAGAACGCGCCGAAATCTAGATGACACAAAAGTGATGTCTAGTAAGTTGCCACCCAGCAAATAACGGCGTGGGGCGTCGCGGGGGGTGGGTCATCAGTAGCAAACTGTTGTGCGAATAGTTCCAAGGCAGCAGAACGATGGCACCAAGGTGATGTCCAGTAAGTTGCCGCACTGGTTTTGGTATCCTACAATGCTGCTCCGAATAACGGCGTGGAGCGCCCCGGGGGAGGCGGCGTGAACGGGCCTCTCCAGGTGGAGTCTCGTCTGTTGTAGTGGGGCGCCCCTTTACCGTTTCAGTTGCCATTCCGTCCGCTTTTGGTCCACTGTGTCAAAATCCGCCATTCAGCTGAGTTGCGCCCACTCTTGCGGTGCAGCGATAGGCGGCTGTCACAGGACTCTCAAAATGGCGGCAGGCTGTTTCCTTTTTGGGCCTGGTCCACTGAAATGGCCCTGGGACACCTTGGAAATCGGACGCTTGTCTGCTAGGTCTTGGACCCCATTCTCGAAAGCGTCCCCTCCGCCTTGAGAATTCATCAAAAGTTTTGGGGGCCCCGACTCCTGCAGGCTTCTGGTGGGGAGCGGCTGCCATGATTGCTCGCGGAATGACCACGACGGAGCTACGAGATGGTGGTGCTCTCATGGTGACGCCAGCTTCAGTCTGAAACATCCAGAAACAAGGTGGGGCTTTCATCGTTTGGGGGAAAAAAAAAGTTTTCATCCAATGAAAAGTGTTGTTTTTAGGTCACATGATCAAGCCTTCCATCATTAGGAAACCAAAAGTAAAATGAACCAATGAAAAGTTTTATAAACAAGTCACATGACCTGTTATGCGGCATAGGGTATAAAATGCGGAGAAAATACGTTGGCACGTGAGGCGGCGTCAGTAGCGGACCGATGTGCGAATAGGCCGAAGGCAATACAACGCGCCAAGATCCGGATGGCATCGAGGTGGTGTCATAGTTGAGAGTTCTGAGCAGCGGTTGTAACACTGTCTGAAGCTTATTTGCAGCTGCTGCAGCTTCACTACGCGCCAAGATCCGGATGGCACCGAGGTGGTGTGTAGGAAGTTGCCGCACTGGTGTGGCCATCCTACAATGCTGAAAGTCGGCGTGGGGCGCCCCGTTGGCCTGTGAGTTTGCGTCAGTAGCGGACCGATGTGCGAATAGGCCGAAGGCAGCACAACGCGCCAAGATCCGGATGGCACCGAGGTGGTGTCTAGTAAGTTGTCGCACTTCTGTGGCCATCCTACAATGTTGAAAGTCGGCGTGGGGCGCCCCGTTGGCCTGTGAGATGGTGTCAGTAGCGGACTGATGTGTGAATGGGGCCAAAGGCAGCGCAACAATATTTTCTACTATATTTCCGGTGTAGAAGAGACCACAAGGCGCTGAGATGCCAAGATCCGGATGGCACCGAGGTGGTGTGTAGCAAGTTGCCGCACTGGTGTGGCCATCCTACAATGCTGAAAGTCGGCGTGGGGCGCCCCGTTGGCCTGTGAGATGGCGTCAGTAGCGGACCGATGTGCGAATAGGCCGAAGGCAGCACAACAATATTTTCTGACTGACACCACAAGGCGCTGAGATGCCAAGATCCGGATGGCACCGAGGTGATGTCTAAGTTGCGGACTGATGTGCGAATGGGGCCAAAGGCAGCGTAACAATATTTTTTGTATGGAAGATACCACTAGGCGTTGAGATGCCAAGATTCGGATGGCACTGAGGTGATGTCTAGCAAGTTGGTGTGGTCATCCTACAATGCTGAAACTCGGCGTGGGTCACCCCATTAGCCTGTGAGATGGCGTCAGTAGCGGACCGATGTGCGAATAGGCCGAAGGCAGCACAACGCGCCAAGATCCGGATGTCACCGTGGTGGTTTCATAGTTGAGAGGCACTTCATCTGCAGTGGGGCGCCGAGATCCGGATGGCACCGAGGTGATGTCTAGCAAGTTGCTGTACTGGTGTGGTCATCCTACAATGCTGAAACTCGGCGTGGGTCGCCCCATTAGCCTGTGAGATGGCGTCAGTAGCGGACCGATGTGCGAATAGGCCGAAGGCAGCACAACGCGCCAAGATCCGGATGTCACCGTGGTGGTTTCATAGTTGAGAGGCACTTCATCTGCAGTGGGGCGCCGAGATCCGGATGGCACCGAGGTGATGTCTAGCAAGTTGCTGTACTGGTGTGGTCATCCTACAATGCTGAAACTCGGCGTGGGTCGCCCCATTAGCCTGTGAGATGGCGTCAGTAGCGGACCGATGTGCGAATAGGCCGAAGGCAGCACAACGCGCCAAGATCCGGATGTCACCGTGGTGGTTTCATAGTTGAGAGGCACTTCATCTGCAGTGGGGCGCCGAGATCCGGATGGCACCGAGGTGATGTCTAGCAAGTTGCTGTACTTGTGTGGTCATCCTACAATGCTGAAACTCGGCGTGGGTCGCCCCATTAGCCTGTGAGATAGCAGTTCTTTGGATTTGGGCCTGGCTCGTCTGCTGTAGTGGGGCGCCCCTTTACCGTTTCAGTTGCCATTCAGCTGAGTTTCGGCTGCTCTTGATGCTACAGCGACAGGCGGCTGCAACAGGACTCTCAAAATGGCGGCCTGTTCTTTGGATTTGGGCCTGGTCCACTAAAATGGCCCTGGGACACCTTAGAACTCGGACGCTCGATTTTTTTTTCCTTTCCTGTACATGCAAAAAAAGGTAAATGCCCGGTACGTTACACGCTTCATCTGCCACGATGAACTCTCTAGAGGAACCGAAAAAAAATATAGTTGTGGTAACTATACCATGCATCGTCATATGGAGAGGTGGCACCAATTAATTATAGTGCTGCATAAAAGAGAGATTTGGAGGAGAACCCCTGACCTGCTAGTACATTCATCAAAGAAGTGGCACTGAGAGCTTCAGAGGCAAGGGAAACGGTCCCAAATATTTAGAAGAACTTTGGAAAGATTAAAATGACATGTTTAGATTGTGGCAAATTTATTTCATGTGGACATCTGAGTGTTACTCTAATAAATACAGCATATGAACATCATCATAGTCGATGGTTGGTAGAGACATTTTGACTATATCCTGGACCTGCCCGTCCTCGCCCAAAATGGCGCCAGAATAAATGGGACTCGTAACTCCTTGTTGTGTACTGGTTGCAGAACCTTGAAATCACGAGATACGTATGCAGTTTTGAAGCACATGGCGGGCGGGGACGAGAATTGATTGAATATTTCGACATCCCTATTGATATTAAGTTCTGATGTGTTATTGATTACTGTACTGTTGAAAGTTCGAATTAACGTCACCCATGGTACTTGCCCGCAAATGTATATCTAGATAATTTTATTGTAACTGGCCCTGTCGTATTTTAATTATAAAATGTACGTCCACCGATTCCGTAACTGTTAGACACCTTAGTTCTTGCAACCTAATGGCCCGCCCGTTACGTTCCTCTACAGTGTAAATGTCTATTCATCATATACGATTACAGTTTGCTCCGTGGCCGGCCCACGTGGTTATAGGCTCGTATTTGTATAATGAAATTTTCACAATAAAGGTTTTTAAAAGAAAACATGGTAGTAGTATATACATTGGTAAAGTTTTTAATAATAGTCACTGTTTTAGAATCATTAAAAGGCAAGTGAAATAAAGCAGACCAATTACATGAAGGGTAAAAGGTATAATACGAAGGAACGCAGTAAAGATAAATGGTCAAGGGCTGTTGTGTTTTCTATTCCTGCAACATAAAGTGATCGATAAGAATCTCATATTCAGGCGTATCGGCGACTAAGACAGCAGGTCGACCCTCTTTTGCTCAACGGCTCCGTCATGGGACGAAGAAACGCTCTTTTTCTCGAAAAAAGAATATATTTTACTTGCAGGACAGTTGTAAAATTTCCGGGAAAGTACATTAGCCTGGAACATTATAACATATATTTAAGAAAAAATAATGTTCGGAAGTAATGAAAAGCGTAATTTTTAGGTCATATGACCAAGCCTTTCATCATTACAATAAGAAAAGTAAAATGAACCAATGAAAAGTTTTATTAACAAGTCACATGACTTGTTATGCTTACGTTACGCGCTGCGCGCCCCGGATGACTTCCGGATGCGCTAACGCGGCGCGTCATATGACGCATTACGCGACAACGCAGGTACAGAATATAGTCAAAATGTCTCCACCAACCAGCGGTCGGAACACAACCCCTTTCAGCAGGCTAAATAGTTCTGTTAAATGACAACAGAAGGGACAGGCAACAAGAACCATCAGTCAAAGAGGGGAGGGCTAGTTCTTCTCTACCGGGTTACATTGGGGCGCTACCGGAACTGATCGAATTGGTAGTCTACAGTGTTTCTGGATGTTTCAGACTGAAGCTGGGGTTAGCATGAGAGCAGCACCATTTCGTAGCTCCGTCGTGGTCATTCCGCAACCAATCATGGCAGCCGTTCTTTATCGTTATTTTGGGCGGGGTGGGTGGCGGAGCAGAGCTGTTTTGCAGCCATCATTGTGTGGAGTTCAGTTCATCTCACTAGTTTTGTATTTGTCATGAGGGGTTGTTCCTAATGTTTCTATTTTAGCGAGGTCAAAAAGAGATCCCATTAGTGGCCTACTGATTTTGCTCGATTCCTTTTCTTTTTTTTTACACGATTTTTCGTTATCTGCAAAGACTAAACAGAGTATTGCGACTCTGTGTTTGTTTGTAAATAGAGAATGAACCAAAGAGAACTAATTCTAAAACAGTAAATACTTGGATAACAATGAATCAAATGGAGAGAGAAGCAGGCACGACGGATTACAATGGGGGCAAAGACCTGCGTTAACTACCTTTCACTATCTGCAAAGAGAGAGTACTCCTAATAGAAATGAGGGGGGGGGGCACCATTCAAAGCAGATCAGTGTGCATAAACACGAAAATGTTTTCACTTACCACGTACTTGACATTCGACAGCTTATGATATTTGCTATTAAAAAACCATTGAAATTCACTGAAAAAACCATAGGTTATAGACCATATATAGTTAGGAATTAGCATTTACAAAACCTTGAAAATTCACTGAAAAAACCATAGGTTATAGACCATATATAGTTAGGAATTAGCATTTAAAAAACCTTATTTTACTCACACAAAACCATTGAAATTCCATATATAGTTAGTTGCACTAACTATATATCGCGCACCTGCAATCCACTGCTGATGATGTCACATATTACATCATTCATGACATGGTCAGTGACATCACTGATGACATCACTGATGACATCTCAAATGACATCACTGATGACATCACTGATGACAACATCCAGTGACTGTATGTTTCTGTAAAGTTAAAATGTGTCTTACATATTGAAGAATGAGTGGAAGTATAAGTGTCTGGACAAAGGATTTAGTAGGTGCATGACTGAATGCATGAGTGAGTGATTAAATGTGTCTCACTGAGTGCATGGGTTAGTGACTAAAGTGTCTTAATTTGTGCATCATTATGTCTGTTGTTCTGTAAACTGCTGCATGTTTTGATCAGTAGCTATATGATTAACTATATGGGTTACTGATTGATTGTCCAAGTATTTGTATGGGAGACTGAGTGTGTGTGTGGCTGGCTGGGAGGTGTGTGACTCTGTGCAGATCAATGTGTACTTGTATCAATGATTGTATAACAAGGTAAGTATGTGTTAGTATATGTTTGAAAATGTAAGGTGCTCTATGTTTAACTGTATAGACAAGAAAATGGAAGTGTCATTGATTCTTTACAGGACTGACTAGGTGTGTGAGTAACTCCATGGATGAGTGGCAGACTGTGAGTGTCTGTATAGGTGTATGAGTGCATATGATAGTGTTGTAAAGATGAGTGATTGTATGTATGAATGATAGTATGGGTGAATGAGTGAAGGTGTGTGTAGACGTAGGAATCAGTGAGTGCGTATGTAGTAACTAGTATTGGTGTGTCAATGGTTTCAAAAATTATATTCTGTATTTAACACTGGGTGAAACAGAGGTTATATTAAAATGTGAGGAGATGCATTGTATTGTCACATGAATGATATCATCAGTGATGTGGTCATTGATGTCAAATGAGATGTCATCAGTGATGTCATCAGTGATGTCATTTGAGATGTCATCAGTGATGTCATCAGTGATGTCACTGACCATGTCATGAATGATGTAATATGTGACATCATCAGCAGTGGATTGCAGGTGCGCGATATATAGTTAGTGCAACTAACTATATATGGAATTTCAATGGTTTTGTGTGAGTAAAATAAGGTTTTTTAAATGCTAATTCCTAACTATATATGGTCTATAACCTATGGTTTTTTCAGTGAATATATATATATATATCACAAACTGGTTTCTCCTTCCACCTCCACCAAAGCCTCGGCGGCGAAGAAAGAGACACGAACAGCTTCTGTTCTCAGGCAAGATGTTTTATTTCAACCTAGCAGCAGTCAACAGATGACGCGTTTCGGGCTCAGGCGCCCTTGTTCACATAAAGGCTGTATGAGGTTAAAGCCGTTTTTAAATAATATGCCCTTCCCACCAAGGTCACGTGTTCAGGAAAGTAAACGATGGACATAGCAAATAGACTACATGATTTGTACTAAATCAATGTAATTTAGCTAACCCAACAAGCCATAAATTATTTTTGCATGACCTTAATACTGTTTCCAAATACATCATTATATACATGGGAAATTTCTCTTACTGTATTATAGCGTCATAAAAGCTTTTTATGAAATTACAATTTAATTAATTTCAAAGCGCAAATTTCATTTTCGGCATTTTGTCCAATATTCCTGGATAAATCCACATACACTTAGAGAAGTGCAAAAATTCATAATAGCTGCATAAATGCAAATAGCTATAAACTGATTTGTGACTTCAGTTAAAAAAGGGGGATATACAAAAGGATAAGTGCATGGTAAAGCTGCTTCCCAAATTTTCCTACAAAAATATATATACCCTGTGCAAATGATGTGTTACGTGCAGAACATGTTAAAAATGGTGGAAAGATAAAGATGCATCTTTCAACCTGACCTCAACTGAGATAAGACATAATGCAATGTCTCTACCATAGTGTAAAAAAGTGAGGTGAACACTAAACAATCGTCATAATTCGTATGTCTAAGGACCTTCAGCGTCTCTGTATTGACCACGAATTAGACAATCCAAACACAATCAAAAAATCGGATAATAATATCACGATTAAGCAAAAAACAAACTCAAATGTTGTACAGTGTGTATTATCTCATTTAGGGCAGCCATCAGAATACATAATTATAGGCATGTGTACATGTCTTCGGTGTTATTCAGACCATTTGGGCATTTGCTATCGAAGTTAAGGATGAATTTCGTCTCCAATCTCCTAAGCAATGCTTCTCTGTTCCCCCCTCTGCGTCGTTTGGGGACTGCTGATACCACATAGTATTTTAAACAAGATAAGTTGTTATCATGAACTTGTTTAAAGTGACGTGCCACCGGATAATTGGGGTCACTATGTAAGATGGCACGTAGATGTTGAAGTATTCTCTCATGTACCTGTAGTTTTGTACTTCCGATGTAATTAAGTCCACAGGTACAGGTGAGGACGTATACTGCAAACTCAGTTTTGCAGTTATAGTTTCCCATTATCTTATGTGGTATAGGACTGAATGGAGTACTGTATTCTGTTGTGCTTACCCCGAACTTGCAAGCCCGGCATGAGGAGCATTTGTAAAAACCATCTTTGGGTTTTAACCAATTGGGTTTAGTTCTAATCTCAGGGCTGGTGAGATCTAACTCAGCTCCCATGTTTCTCCCTCTGCTGAATGTTATAGTGGGGCTAGATGGCAAACTCATTTTCAGAACTGGGTCAGTGAGTACTATTCCCCAGTTCTTATTAATGATGGATCTGATTTTGCGCTCGTTCTCACTAAAGGCTGTGATCAGTCTTGGACATTGGACTTTTTCAACTGCCCCGTAGACTGTAGATGGATCAGATTGGTTTTGCGGGACAGGCTCTTCCCCAATGGAATCTGGAAGTAAGCTGGCTCTAGATCTAGCAGATGTCTTAGCTAAAGCTGATGTCAAGATTTTATCTGAATAGCCTCTAGCTTTCATGCGACGCATGGATTCTGCAGCACAGATATTGAATTCAGCTTCCGTGCTACATATCCTTTTCAAGCGTAGCAATTCCCCATAGGGGATGCTGGCTATCAAATGCCTGGGATGGGCGCTGGTGGCGTGGAGTGTAACATTACCAGCAGTGGACTTTCTGAATAATGTGCTCTCTATTCTGCCATTTGCTGCATATAGCTTAACATCCAGAAATTCCAGGCTGGTGTTATCTATGTGGTGGGTAAAATGGAGATTTAAACTATTTATGTTGATGTTATTGATGAATTCCAACGCCTTATCTTTGCTACCCTGCCACACAATGAAAATATCATCGATGAACCTGTAATAGTGTATGATATTTTCTTTATATATGGAAGAATAGTCTTTTTTGAGTACTTGCTCCTCCCACCAGCCAACGTGCAAGCACGCATAGCTGGGGGAGAAGCAAGCTCCCATGGCCACACCCCTTAGTTGTTTAAACAACTCCTTTCCAAAGAGAAAGAAGTTGTTATGGAGACACCACTTCATCATGCTCACTAGAGCCTTGTTGTGCTGATAGAATTCGCACGGTCTTTGGTCCAAAAATAATTTTACAGCTGATAATCCTGCCTGGTGATCTATACTAGTGTACAAGGATTCAATGTCTAATGAAATTAAATACATCCCATCTGACCATTGAATATTCCTAATTTTACCCAGGAAGTCACCAGTATCTTTGATGTAACTAGGCAGTGTTTTTACATGGTTCTGCAGAAAAAAGTCTATGTATTGGCCCACCTGTTCCGCTGCGCTGCCAATAGCGGAAATGATAGGCCTGCCAGGGGTGGGGAGAACACACTTATGCACTTTTGGTATCAAATAAAATACTGGTACAATTGGAGTTTCATTGTGCATATATTTGAACTCATCATTGGAGATTAGGCCATCGCTGCGCAATTGTGTTAACAGTTTCTTGAGCGAATCTGTAGCCAGTTTGTATTTTTTGATGTTAGATGGCTCCTAGCACTCAATATTGTCAAGCTGACGTTTTGCCTCCTTAATATAATCTTCCCGGGGCGAAAATAATTGGGACAGTTTCTTGCGGTGGGTCCTGCTGGCGGGATGCCGAATTTACGAATAAAAGAGGAGACAGCAATTATCAGAATCTGTGTGGCTTCACTCAAAATGTTGGTCCCTGCAAGTGTTGGATATATATATATATATATAGACACACATACATTTGCTTGGATCATGTGCCCCAGGGAGAAAACGGGGGGACAGAATAACCAAGCTGAGGCATTTGAAGTCCCGATACATACTAGACTTACAGACCAAGACGCCGTTTGGTCTCAATACGGAAGAGGAATTACCTGTACATTTAGGATGGAATGTTGAATAGAGACTTGACCCAAAAGTATGAGTACTCCTTGTCATGATGATTTTTCTAGTTGAACAGCCATATCTATTTTTACCTATATTTTATGTTATGAATTATTATTTTCTGCATCGAACAATACAGGGCAAATGTCCTTATCCGCCTTAGCTGATGAGAAAGTTTTGAGCCACACCCTCTGTAGTAGTGGGTAATAATATTCTATAGGAATGGCATGGAATAGTTATATGATAACATTGATTGGTTTATTCCTGAGATATATATGGTTGTTTGTCCATTGGACTTTAGCAAAATGTAAATCAAATTATTGTAAAGTGGGAAAGTTCCAGGGTACAATGTGTGAATAGAAGGTTAATCATGTCAAGGCCACTGAGGTTATTTGATTAATGCTATGATCAATATGATCACTATTGAAATTAATTTGTCTTTTCATAGAGCAATCAACAGCAAATAGTCTTTGAAAGCCGAATGATTTCATTGAGATATTTAATGGGGTAATGGCTCGCAGGAGTTTTCAGTCACGTCTATGATTTTTGCAGCATTATACAATTTGATGTACTGCCATGATTGCATAAATAAAACCGTATTTGTATTATTTGTATTATTTATTTAGTTTATTTCATTATTTATGCATGTGCATTTTGAAAATTTCATTAGTTGTGACCACATAATTCTGATCATCATGATGCAAATTGATTTGAAAATGTTCAGCGTTGATAGAAAATGACTTAAAATAATGATTGAAGCGATATACAAATTAAATGTTTAAAGCTGGATGTTGCCGTGGTGGCAATCATTGTTGGTTGCTCAAACCTGAATGTTCTGTCTTTCATTTTCATTGTGTGACAAATTTTATCAGTGAATATATATATATATATATATATATATACATATATATGGCGACTGCCAGTAGGAAATATATACCATATATATATATATATATATCACTAGAACGCAAACAAAAAGGGACATAACGGATGAAAATTCTGAGTCACAGGAGAAATCATAAGTATTGACTGTATTGTCCCATAAATCTGAGAACAATAATTTCAGAACTATATGTTGGGATATTGAACACGATCACCCACCAGAGGGTAAAATGTTCCACATTTATCGATGGACACTAGAGTCCTTGTAAATATATTGCCTTGTTGAAATACAAAAGTTGTTTTTAAACTAACACTCTCTGCACAAAGCACAGAACACTTACATTTTGTCTTTAAAAAAAACTTACATGCTTGTAATTATTAAAAAAGAAATACTACACTAACCACAATGCATTTCACTATGAAACAGGAAGTAACTGTGTGCTAATGAACATAAAATAAATCTTTTTTTGTGCTGCACATCCTGTGAACAAGCCTTGTGTGAAGGTGAAATGCGTAGGGCAGGACAAGCTGAAAATAAAGCCGTCTTAACTTCCAAAGAAACTTGAGTGAATACGTTTTTCAATAAACAATCGCTGAATTGAATCGACTAATATATATATATATATATATATATATATATATATATGTATATATATATATACATATATATATTTTTCCAAAGTGCCTGAGCTTTCGGGGAGGCACACGACATTTCTCCGCCCTCCGGGCTTCTCGCTCAGTGCACTTCCCCGCTCCATGATTTAAAATGTGCCCGACGCGTTTCTGGGAACCTTTTCCCTTCATCAGGCACTGACATCAAGGAATACTGTTCACGCATCATTATTCGCCAGACATTTATTTACAACCACACCCATGGTAGGCGTATGCTAAGTGCATCGTCATACCAAGTTTTCTGGGATATGTAGTCCGTTAGGTGCATGAGAGTCACATTGGGGATTCCTTGAGAATTAATGCCATTGTTCATGCCTATAGTAGGCTGGGTTTGCGGTTCAGTATGCTGTAAATTTCAGCTGGAGTCCTGTGCTCAAACCTCCAAATCGTTTGGAAGCGATTGCCTCAGACTGCTGCACTCGATGTACGCTGTCTCAGTCGATGGTGCTCTCCCCCCGACCAGGCGGCCGGTAAGAATTATTTTCCAAAGTGCCTGAGCTTTCGGGGAGGCACACGACATTTCTCCGCCCTCCGGGCTTCTCGCTCAGCGCACTTCCCCGCTCCATGATTTAAAATGTGCCCGACGCGTTTCTGGGAACCTTTTCCCTTCATCAGGGGCTGACATCAAGGAATACTGTTCACGCATCATTATTCGCCAGACATTTATTTACAACCACACCCATGGTAGGCGTATGCTAAGTGCATCGTCATACCAAGTTTTCTGGGATATGTAGTCCGTTAGGTGCATGAGAGTCACATTGGGGATTCCTTGAGAATTAATGCCATTGTTCATGCCTATAGTAGGCTGGATTTGCGGTTCAGTACGCTGTAAATTTCAGCTGGAGTCCTGTGCTCAAACCTCCAAATCGTTTGGAAGCGATTGCCTCAGACTGCTGCACTCGATGTACGCTGTCACAGTCGATGGTGCTCTCCCCCCGACCAGGCGGCCGGTAATAATTATTTTTCCAAAGTGCCTGAGCTTTCGGGGAGGCACACGACATTTCTCCGCCCTCTGGGCTTCTCGCTCAGCGCACTTCCCCGCTCCATGATTTAAAATGTGCCCGACGCGTTTCTGGCAACCTTTTCCCTTCATCAGGGGCTGACATCAAGGAATACTGTTCACGCATCATTATTCGCCAGACATTTATTTACAACCACACCCATGGTAGGTGTATGCTAAGTGCATCGTCATACCAAGTTTTCTGGGATATGTAGTCCGTTAGGTGCATGAGAGTCACATTGGGGATTCCTTGAGAATTAATGCCATTGTTCATGCCTATAGTAGGCTGGATTTGCGGTTCAGTACGCTGTAAATTTCAGCTGGAGTCCTGTGCTCAAACCTCCAAATCGTTTGGAAGCGATTGCCTCAGACTGCTGCACTCGATGTACGCTGTCACAGTCGATGGTGCTCTCCCCCCGACCAGGCAGCTGGTAAGAATTATTTTTCCAAAGTGCCTGAGCTTTCGGGGAGGCACACAACATTTCTCCGCCCTCCGGGCTTCTCGCTCAGCGCACTTCCCCGCTCCATGATTTAAAATGTGCCCGACACGTTTCTGAGAACCTTTTTTGTAAATAAATGTCCGGCGAATAATGATGCGTGAACAGTATTCCTTGATGTCAGCCCCTGATGAAGGGAAAAGGTTCCCAGAAACGCGTCGGGCACATTTTAAATCATGGAGCGGGGAAGTGCGCTGAGCGAGAAGCCCGGAGGGCGGAGAAATGTCGTGTGCCTCCCCGAAAGCTCAGGCACTTTGGAAAAATAATTCTTACCGGCCGCCTGGTCGGGGGAAGAGCACCATCGACTGTGACAGCGTACATCGAGTGCAGCAGTCTGAGGCAATCGCTTCCAAACGATTTGGAGGTTTGAGCACAGGACTCCAGCTGAAATTTACAGTGTACTGAACCGCAAATCCAGCCTACTATAGGCATGAACAATGGCATTAATTCTCAAGGAATCCCCAATGTGACTCTCATGCACCTAACGGACTACATATCCCAGAAAACTTGGTATGACGATGCACTTAGCATACGCCTACCATGGGTGTGGTTGTAAATAAATGTCTGGCGAATAATGATGCGTGAACAGTATTCCTTGATGTCAGCCCCTGATGAAGGGAAAAGGTTCCCAGAAACGCGTCGGGCACATTTTAAATCATGGAGCGGGGAAGTGCGCTGAGCGAGAAGCCCGGAGGGCGGAAAAATGTCGCGTGCCTCCCCGAAAGCTCAGGCACTTTGGAAAAATACATATATACATACATATATATATTCACTGAAAAAACCATAGGTTTCACCCATGTTATAGTTAGCTGGACATTTCTCTCATACAAAACCATTGAAATTCCCTCGTTATAGTTAGTTCAGCTAACTATAACTCGCGCGCCCGCAATGCACTGCTGATGACGTCACATACTACATCACTTATGACATGGTCAGTGACATCACTCATGACATCACTGATGACATCTCAAATGACATCACTGATTACATCACTGATGACATCATCCAGTGAATGTGTGTTTTTCAGAAAATTAATTATGTTTTATATATGTATATCTCAAGGTCGAAGGAAGAATAGATTGGTACATATGTGTCTAAATGGATGATTTGTTTTGTAAAATTGATTGTATAACTGACTGATTAAGTGTATCTTAGTGAATACATGGGTTAGTGAGTAATGTTTGAATATATAAATATCTGTATCAGTCTCACAAATTTTTTGAATAAGTGGCTGCATGGGCTGGTGAGTAGCTACATGAGTGTCTGCATAGGTTATTAGTTGTTTTTTTGAGTATCAGTATGAGTGTCTGAGTGTCTATATGGTTCGGTGAGGGATATTACTTAGCGCATAGATGCATGAATGAGTGACTCACTGTTTGTATGTGTTTTGAAGACAGCATGTGTGCAGGACTGTATGGATGGATGAATGTGTGTACAGGTGTGTTAGTGAGTGAATGACTGTCTCAATACTGTCTTTATGACTAAGTACATATGCTTTAAACTACTATATGTGAGTATTGGTGTATATAAGTGAGTATATATAAGGGTGAGAGATTCAAAGAGTTCCTGTATAACTAAGTATGTGTTTCTATAAGTGATTGTTTACGAGAGTACGTATATGTACATTTCTGTACAAATAACTGTAGTGGTTTGTGTATAACTAGATATGCAAGCAAATGGATGTTTGAAAGTTTATTTGCATGTGTGAGTATGTGTGTCAGTAACTCTATGTATGAGTGTAGGTGTGTAACAGGATGTATAGGCGTATGAGTACATATGATGAGGTGTGGCTTGGACGCCGATGGCGGAGGTGGGGTGAGCCGGTAGCTCCACGTCCGAGCCCGGATTTTATCCTGAATGAGCATCCTGATCGTAGCACAATGTAGATACTTGTGCATCGGACTGCTGGGGGTACGTACCGGGCTCGATATTGAGACTACAGGGGGCCCCACAGCGAGGGTACAGCCGAATGAAGTGTCTGGGGGGCAGCGGACCGCTGGTCAAATGGCGGCCGTTGCCAGAGTCCCTCCGTGACAAAACCCGGGAGACTCACTGAGGGCTGATTTGGGGGCTCTCGCCATCGAGTGCCTGGTGAATGGGACGAGGGACGACAAGCGGCCCTGCTCTGGTACCC
Organism: Lissotriton helveticus; assembly: GCF_964261635.1. Classification (NCBI taxonomy): domain Eukaryota; kingdom Metazoa; phylum Chordata; class Amphibia; order Caudata; family Salamandridae; genus Lissotriton; species Lissotriton helveticus. The sequence goes on along the minus strand of NC_136057.1, from coordinate 795,669,189 downwards.
GGAGGATTAAGAGCGGCACAACAGTGAAGTCGGGCGCAGCCTGGGGGACGGAGCCGGAGGGCGGAGCTAACATGGCGGCTGCATGATGACCGGCCTGCCGAGCGTAACAGAGACGGCCCTACACCTGGAGGGATCGTTGGCCGGCCCACTGCCCCTGTAACCCGTGATTGCTGGGGAGCTGTGCCTGACCGGCATGTGAGGAGTAGTGACAGGACCCAGGGGAGTGCTTATCTGAGGACTGCAGAACGTGGGGCACACGGAGCCTCGGGAGGGTCCAGGCGTCCGACAGGGCACAGAGTGGCGCAGAGGCTGCAGGAGGCGGCGCGGAGGACGGCAAGCGGCTGCAGGACGTGTCTCCCCTGCGGCCCTGGTGAGTGTGGGGCTGTGGGCCGGTGCCTGGCGATGCGGAAGTGGGGCGGGCACGGGCCTGCGGCACTGCACGGGCACCGGGTGCATGGCTGCGGATGCCTGTGCAGGGGCGGCGAAGCCCGAAATTACTAGGAGCCTCAGCTAGCTGCATTTATTGGTGCTGAACAAGACCAGGCAGTGCTGTGGGAGCATGGAAGTATGGCCATTGGTGGTGTCTGCTGTCCCCCGCCTTCTGGCACCTTGAACATTGGTGGACTGCGAGCCCTATAATTATTGAGATAGAGGGGTCCTTGTAGGACGGCTGTGGGTGTGGACTGATGCCTACAGGGGTGAAGACTGATTGAGAGGTTTTGTGTCCCGCGAACTTAGCGTGATCAATGCGAATGAACATGAGTGTTTGGAGATCTCCTGCTCTTGAGGGTGGACGGTGGCAGACGCCTGTGAGGCGTCCTCTGTGGTGTGTACAATGGAAGTGGAGCTGTGATTTACTGGAGGGCGAGAGCCGGTGATCTCTGGTTCCAGCGGGGGGCACATCCCTTTCACGCTGACTAGAGCAGTGCGTGAGAGCAGGTTTTTTTTGGGGGGGCACACGGATCTTACCCTGCTGCACAGTGACCGCTTTCGCCCTCACCATGAAACTAAAGAGTAGGACTGAGGGGGCCATGGAGCAGAGCGACACCCGTGAGGAGGAGGACGGTGCTGAGAGCACTGCGTCGGAGAGGAGGCTGAATGCAAGATTGGATGCAATCCTGGAGGCCATCACAACAACAAAGCACTCCCTACACCGCGATGTTGAGCAGGTTGCAACGGGGCTGGGACTTCTGAAGGCAGACCACTCGAAATTGGTGGACAGAGTTAAGGACACTGAAGTGGTGGTTCAAGATCTCAAACCAGCCGTGGTAACGGTGAAACGCAAGCTGGAGGACGTGATACATCCCCTAACCACCCTGGAGAAGAGGGCCGAGGAAGCCGAAAGTAGAAATCGGCGCAATAATGTACGGGTTGTCGGCCTGCCCGAAAAAGTGGAGGGGACGGACATGTTAACTTATCTGGAAAGCTGGTTCAAGACGCAGGTGGCTCTGGAGGGTCTTTCCTCCTTTTTTACACTCGAGAGGGCGCACAGGGTCCCGGCCAAACCGCCCATGCTGGGCCGTCCGCCCAGACCGGTGGTTGCTAGACTCCTTCACTATAAAGACAGGGATCTGCTGATTCAGAAGGCTCGCGCAAATGGGCCCTTTAGAGTGGAGAATGGCACGGTCACGATCTTTCCAGACTATACGCAGGAGATACAGGGTCGAAGGGCCACCTACCTGGCTGTCAAAAAAGAGCTAAGGGATGAGGGGTTTCAATACGCGCTGTTATTCCCGGCCAGGCTGAGAATCATTGTGGATGGCTCGACCCAATTCTTCCTGACGCCTGAGGAGGCCTGGGCCTGGCTGGAGACTTACAGAGCGGGAGCGGATTGTAGGGGCAGATCGGACCGGGAGCAGCCTAAGCCACCACGGCCACGCCAATCTCAGCGTATCAAAAAGAAACAGAGACACCAACAGGCCCTACTGCTAACACAATTGGCGGCTGACAAGCAGGGTGCTCTGGTGGCGACAGCGGCGATCACGGGGTCGCAGAAGGAGGACTCGATCAGAGGATCGGCATCTGAGGAGGACGGGAAGCACTCGGGAGCTGACCTATCTGATGCGGACAGTTCCAAGGGTCCGGAGGTAACACCTAGGTCGGCAGATGACCTGTAAGTTGCATGGCCTTCCCTGCCGGTCCTCACCAGTGAACTGAACTTGGGAGGTTTGGAGTCTCTATTGCTATCCCTGATTGTTATACCAATGAATGCTATTGTGGGGGTTGGGGGACTGGAGACTGGGGGGGGCGCTGCCACCTGTCGGGGTCTGTCCGCGCTCTCATTGCCCTTGAGGCAACCTGCAGCGGCTGCTGCAGGATAGTACAGTGTGATTTGTTTTGGTAGTTTGGATGGGGACTGATACTTTGTTATTGGGTCCTGTTCTGGGGGGGAAGGTTGTGGGGGTGTTATGGGGTGTTCAGGTTTTGGGGGTTACAGTTCTGGTGTGGGCGGGAGCAGCTTGAGGATGGAGTTGACGGGGAGACACTGTTATGGGGACATTACCTGAATTGAAATGTATCACATGGAACATGCGGGGGCTGCATACCATGTCTAGGCGCCACAGGGTGCATGCATATTTAGTGCGCAGGGGGGTCCAGATAGCGTTGCTCCAGGAGACACATCTTACCAAACTGAAGTGTGCTGTGCTGCAGAAGAGATGGAGGGGCCAGGTGTTCGGCACGGCCTATTCTGCGTTCGCCAGGGGGGTCTTAATTTGGGTGAGGGCGGGGATCCCCTTCCAGGTTATGAAACAGATTGTCGATCCAGGGGGCAGGTATGTGGCGGTTGAAGGGAGATTATATGGCTGGGATGTGGTGCTCTGTAGTATCTATGTTCCGAACACGGATCAGGCCCGATTCCTAGACTCACTCTTGGGCACTTTAGCACACTATTTAGCGGGACCGGTGATACTGGGGGGAGATTTCAACGCAATCACTGACATCACATTAGATAGATCACAACCACTGTTGGTTGAGTCCCCGGTCCGAAGGGTAGCGAAGCAGAGAATGGATTGGCAAGACAGGTGGGGACTGGTTGATATATGGCGAGGGCACCACTCTGAAGATAGAGATTATTTGTTCTTCTCTGCAATACATGACTTACATGTTAGAATTGACACGATCTTATGTGGTCCAGCGGTGGCTCCCCTGGCAACGCACTCTGAATACCTAGCGAGGACTATTTCAGATCACAATCCTCAGTTGCTGTTCCTCCAGTGGCGGCGGGCGAGGTCTGCGATCCCCACTTGGAGACTGAACCCAGATACCTTGGAAGATCAGGTCTTTCGCTCCGACATCCGGGATGGCGTCGAGCGCTATTTCAGTGAGAATAGCGGGACGGCCTCTACTAGGGCTGTGGAATGGGACGCATTTAAGGTGGTGGTAAGAGGTCTGTGTATTAATAAGCACTGTGGGGAGAGAACAGTAGTCCTGGCCGATGTCCGCAAGGCAGAGGAAACACTGAGGGACATTGAGAGGCAGAGGCCAGAACAGGAGGTAGTGCAGGCGCGGCTCCTGGCGGCGAAGCAACGAGTGGCGGCTGAAACGGAGAGGCTAAGGAGCTTTGATTATAGGCAGTATACGGCGAAGGTACATGCTGAGGGGGACAAGGTGGGCACGTTGTTAGCAAGGCTGGCGAACCCGGAACCGAGGGGTAGCCCGGTTTTGAGTGTACGAACGGAGACGGGAGAACTGGTCTACTCCCAAACGGCGATCATCTCACGCTTCTTGGATTATTACACATCTCTCTATCAAAGTCACCTGGATATAGAGGACTTCCTGGCAGGGATTCACTTCCCTCAGTTGGAGGAGGAGGATGCTGAGACCCTGGGCCAAGCCATAACACTGACTGAGATTAGGAGCGCAATTAAGCAGATGGCTAGGAACAAGACACCTGGAGTGGATGGCGTCCCGATCGAATTCTATGTCAAGTATATTGACATATTGGCCCCCCGATTGCTGGAGGTCTATAACGAGGCAGCGGAGCAGAGCCACCTGCCCAAGTCCATGAGAGAGGCGCTGATCGTCCCCCTGCTGAAGCCAGGCAGGGAGGGCAGCGATGTGACCTCTTATCGGCCATTATCCATGCTGACGGTGGATTACAAAATCTTGAGCCAAATTTTAGCCACAAGACTTTTGCCGCATATGACGGCACTAGTTCATGACGACCAAGCGGGATTTATTCCGACCAGGAATACTGCGGCCAACATTCGCCGTCTTGTACGAGTGCTCGGGGGTGCTCTGGATGTAACCATGATGCCGGCCGTGTTGTCCATCGACATCGAAAAGGCGTTTAATAGCCTGGAGTGGGAATACCTCGACAGTGTACTGGAGAAGTTTGGTCTAGGGGCGCAATTTCGTCGTTGGACTAAAGTCCTGTACTCCTCAGCTACCGCCAGGGTGCTTTTAGGTCCGGTAATATCGGTGGAGTACCCGGTACGGAGAGGGACGAAACAGGGATGTTCGCTCTCGCCCCTGTTGTTTGCGCTGGCGATTGAGCCTCTGGCGCTACACTCTAGAACGGGGTTAGCGTTCAGGGGCCTTTTGTGCAATGACACGCAGCACTACATTTCGTTATATGCTGACGATCTGCTGTTATTTTTGGAAGACACGTCTATAGCGCTGCGAGGGGCGATGGATATGCTGAAGACTTTTGGGGAGCTGTCCGGCCTTCGGGTTAATTGGACCAAGACGTGCATTTTCCCGCTGCAAGCGGACATGCCCCAACCACAGTTAGCCGCTGATATAATGTGGGAACGATCGTGCTTCACCTATTTAGGAGTGCGGATCTACCATGAGGCTGCTGATATGTTGGAAGGGAATATAGGACGCTGTGTGAGAGCTCTGCGGGGCTGTATGGCATTTTGGGCCACCCTTCCCCTTTCGGTGGTTGGGAGAGTTGCGCTGCTCAAGATGGTGGCCTTGCCGCTGCTACTCTATTATTTCCGCACGCTCCCACTGTGGATACCTCCCAGGTTCTTTCGGGAGCTGCGCTCGCTCATGATTGATTTTTTATGGGGGCTGCGGAGGAGGCAAGTGGTACTGGACACGTTGTTGAGGCCAAAGTCGGAGGGGGGCCTGGCGGTCCCTAACTTCGAACTTTATTATCTAGCAGCGCAGCTGCAGGTACTCACGCAGAATAACGCGAGGGAGTTTAGGGGCCCGATACAAAATCGTGGAATAGGAATACAGAGGCACGTCCTATCGTACATCGTCATGCAGCAGCGGCTTGAGTTGGAGGACTTGACCCTGGAGGAAAGGACCCGGAGATTGTACTGGAACAAAAGCCAAAGGAGGGCAGGGGTGACACACCCCTATGCACCGGAAATCCCTCTGGGGATGTTTACGGCCCTGCCACATGGGGGGACTGGTCTCCCCTCATGGAATGGGAGGAGCTGGGGCTCTAGATGATGGGTGACCTGTATGCCGATGGTGAGCTGTTACCCTTCCGGGCGGTGCAGGAACAGTTTGGTCTCCCTGATGGGAGTTTCCTCTTACATATGGCTGTGACGGCGGCGATAAGGAAGCACTGGAAGACCGGGCACTCGGAGCCACCGACCACGATGGCCTGCCAGTATGTCGTGATGGCGGCGGGGACGGTTAAAGCGGTCACTTGTTTGCATTCTCGTATGCTGACTGAGGGATTGGAACCGCTCACGACCCTGAAACAAAAGTGGGAAGGAGTCTGGGGAAGCCCATCCCGGAAACGATGTGGGGGCATATCCTGAGGAGGACTTGGAAGGGTTGTAGGAATGCCAGATTTCAGCAAGTGCACTTTTTCGTGGTGCAAAGAGCTTACCTCACCCAAGGGAGGATTCAGAGGTATTTCCAGGTCCAAGATGCGGCGTGCCCTAGGTGTTTGATGCCTGGGGTGGAATTGAACCGTATGCTGTGGGACTGCCCGAAGCTGGGGTCGTATTGGACTGAGATTGGGGAGCTACTTACTGAGGTCACAGAAAGGCAGGTGGAATATGATATGGCGGCGTGCCTGTTGCTTTGGTTCCCCCACACGAAAAAGACGAAGGTCACCAGCAAATTCATTGACCTTGGCCTTATTTTAGCCCAGAGGGAGATCACCTGGTATTGGAAATCGGCAGACGGTCCGTCAGGTAAGAGGTGGGCGAATGAACTTCTCAAGTGGGCCCGCAGTGAAAGCACTGTATGACTTAGGCAGGCATCTCGTAACGAGAAGAGTTTGGAAATGGCGCGGGCATGGGAGGGGTTGGTGCAGTCACTGGGCAATTGCCTGATACCAGAGGAGGACTAAGGAGGGTAGGTCTGGCAGGGAATCCATGTTTATGCACTGATAGATTAATGTTGATCCTTCAGGTTTCGTCCGATGCAGTTTAGTTATGATTCAGGCCCACACCAGTAGCAGTTGGGGGGAGGGATGGGATGGGGGGGCTGAGGGTCCTATCGGAGATATGGGAGATGACAGGGCGCTAGGTGTCTACGGCCAACATTTGAACGCTGCAGTTGATCAGGGGGCCACCTCGTGGGAACTATACATTGAGTTTGTCTCTCACTGGGACACCTGAGATGGGGGCCACATAGGTGGGGGAGAACATGTAGCAAGCTGGCACTGTTCATCCGCAACCGTCATTGGAGATATAGGACATGTTACTTGGGGGGTTCAGTATTTGGGAGATATAGAAAAGCAGATCATTGATTGTCTTGCCGAACAGTTTCACTGCTTCCTTCCTTTTGGTTTTCCGCTACTAGTGCTTCCTAGCTATCGCCGCCCGACCTCCGGGATGTGGGCTGAATGGCTGTGTGCGGCTTCATTTATGATCTGTACAGGATACATGTCTGCGGTGGGACTGTTGGACCAATTGATTGTACATTTTTTGAATCTGCAATAAAAATATATTTAAAAAAAATAAAATAGTACATATGATGAGTGAGTACAGGTATGAGTGACTATATAGAACTGTTGGTGAATGAGTGGATGTGAATGTAGATTTTGGAATTACTGAATAGGTTGTTCTAACTAGTATTGTTATCTCCATTATTTTGAACATTTTAGTTTCTATTTTTGAATGTGTGTATCAAAGGTTATATTAGGGTAAGAGGAGGTGTGCCACTCTTTCACAAGGATGATGTCATCAGTGATGTCGTTTGAGATGTCATCAGTGATGTCATGAGTGATGTCACTGACCATGTCATGAGTGATGTAGTATTTGACGTCATCAGCAGTCCATTGCGGGCGCGCGAGTTATAGTAAGCTGAACTAACTATAACAAGGGAATTTCAATGGTTTTGTATGAGAGAAATGTCCAGCTAACTATAACATGGGTGAAACCTATAGTTTTTTCAGTGAATTTCTAAGGTTTTTAAAATGCTAATTCCTAATTATAACGTGTGTGAAACCTATGGTTTTTTCAGTGAATTTCTAAGGTTTTTTAAATGCTAATTCCTAACTATAACGTGTGTGAAACCTATGGTTTTTTCAGTGAATTTCAAAAGTTTTGTAAATGATAATTTTGAAATATACTAATTATCATATTTCTTTCTTTTTATAGTAATTTCCTACATTTTTATTAGAAATACTTATATTTATTTTATCTTTAAAGTTACATTTAATATTTTTAATGTAAAATAATAACAAAAGTAAATTCAAAAAGAATGCACTGCTAGTGAAACTGCCTCAGTGAATTTGTAAGTGTTTGTTAGGGGCAGATTTACAACACCTTGGTGCCTCTTTCAAACCACTGTTGCATCACTATTCCGATGAAGCACTGGTGCAAAAGATGCACCACGATATGTGGTATTTACAATGTGACGTATCTGGGAACTACGTCACATTGTAAATCCCTGTACCAGAAGGGCACATTCCTACATGGAGGGGGGGGCGTTCCTGCGCAGAAACACCTCATAAAAGTGGATGACTACAATCTACAAAATTTCACTTTGTCACTTTTGCGCTAATGCTGTGTCAAAACCCTGCACTACCTTGAAGATGGGGTAAAAAATTGACACAGCAGTCTGAGCATAGGGCCCCCAGACCATTGCTGGAGATACGTTGCACTTCCAACATAACTCAAACAATGCACCACCTTTACAGCACAGATACATCACATATATGTGACATTTTTGTCGTATGGTACACCGCATTGTAAATACGGCGCATCCATGGTGGTGGTGACACGGAGCATAATAACTGACATATTACTGGGGATATGCCAGTTATTGTATATGTGCCCATTAGTGTTTTAATGTAGTGATAGGATTACTACATACCGATGAATGAGTCACTACAAAACTAAAACAACAGTGACAGAGTGTTTGCTGGAAGTGTAACGATACAAACTAGTAAATTTAACGTATGAAACACAAATTTGCAAGTATATTGAAGACTACATACATCGTCTATAAGGGTTTTGAAGCAGTCTATGCCCGAAAGCCTATTTTAAAGCATGAGTACTTAGATAGTGAGTGGATAATTACAAAACTGCAAGAAAGAACCTGATTGAATTTCTAACAGCCTCAGTTGTACCACAGTATACAGATAAACACATACTGCTGAATACCTCACTACAATATTGAAACAGTAGTGTGAGAATGGTTGTTGGAAGTATTAGGATACACATTGTGGAATTGAACGTATAAAACATAAGTTTAGTGGTACATAGAATAGTGCATCCACAGTCCATAGAGCTTTGAAACAACCTATGCACTAAGGCCTCTTTTAATCCATGAGTATCTAGATACTGACTGCATCATTACACTTCTGCAAAGAAAGTCCCTCACTAAATTTATTATAGCTTCAGTTTTGCCCCCGTACAATCAAAAAGAACATACTGCTGAGTGCCTCACTACAATACTAAAACAGCAGTGTCAGGGTGTTTGGTGGAAGTCTAAGGATACAGACTGGGGAATTGAAGACATAAAACTCAAGTTTGCACCTGCATACAAGACTACATCTATACTCCATACGGATTTGAAGCCATCAATACCCTCAAACTCACTTTGCATATTTTAAATCAATACAAACAGTTAAAGAATATATAACTGAATCTATAACTGCTTCACTTTTACTACAATAAATACATTAGTAGATAGTGATCAAACCTTTATTATTTTTCAACAATAAATTTATTCTTATAACATCTCATAATTTAACAGACATTTCAATACAACTTCATCAGATATGTCATTCAGATCAATTTCCTCGTCAGTAGGTTCTGATTTAATGTGTTCTAAAATTTCAACATATTTTAAAACATCAACGAAATCTGCATCACAGCTTTCGTCTTCAAAACCACAATTGATGTCTGCAGCACTAATTTCCCCTTCTTCACTCTCATTGCCTGTGACAGATACGATTAGTTCTTCAATTATACTCAAAATACTATCTAAAATCTCCTGAGTATGAGGCTGTTCTCTTCCGTAATTTTTCCTTTATGTTCTTGCTCCTTGTATAAAAATATAAACAGTTAATTTGATCACTTTTCATAATACATAATACAAAACTACAGTTTTCACCTATTTTGGCCTACAAAAATACTATATAAATACAACTATCTAATGACATTTCATTAGTACAGTTGTACTCCTTTGCAAAATTATACAACTATAATTACTTATAAGGATATCCTGTTCTTAGCTTTTCTTAAATTTTGAAAGCAATCACTCCTTATGACTATAGGAAAAGACTCAGGTTGGTATAGTAAAATACACTACTAAAAAATGTAGAATATGTCTATTCACCTTACCCTTTCCAAAATAGTAAATGTGTTTTACTATAATGGAAAAGATAGTATTCATTGTCATGAACAACACTGTGTATCTGTGTATATTTAGACATCATTATCACACTACTTTTTGAATACTTCATGTGTTTACTCTATCTCTATTCCTCATCTATAATTTAGTCTAACCCTACTAATTACCTACCCCTTCCAATTTCGAACTAGACTCTCCTCCAGTATTTATCTGCAACCTTGTAGCTTACGGTTCTTTATTTTTCTCACTGCTTTTAACCTATAATTACGTAACATTCATTAACCTAGGCTTCTCACTTTATTGTATAATTTTTGTATTATACATTTCCTTGTGTTCTTCTACTAACTTTTCTTTATGCAGTTGCTTGTTATCTATTCTGTCAATCCTGCAATATCTTGTGTTTTTCATTAATGTTCCTTCTTAATTCAAAAGTCTTTCTTCTATTCCTAACTCAATGTGTTATTTTCCCTTAAGACCTTGCTTATCACAAATTTTTTTGATTCTTCTTTTAAGTTAGAAAGGGGGGAGGGGCAGGGTTGGGGGTGATAAACAACGTAATCTGGCTGATTGCAGGTAAATAAACAATTACATAAATAAAACTAATTTCAGGCCATATTATCAACAAAACGCGATATGAACAAAAGACGACACATTATCCCCGCTTTTATCAGCAGGAAAGTGCCGATAAAGCGGCGATAATCCTTCTCTTTTTGTTGATCATATGACCCGAAATGCATGCTGATGGCTTCGTGGTGACGATCACGCGTGGTTAGGGGGTCGTACATGCATGTTTAGGCTCTATTTTTTGGGGGGGGAAATCGCAACCTACGCGTACAGACATATGTACAATTACGAGCAGGAGCTGCATGCTGATTGGCTGTCAATACTCCAAACCAGGAAGTGTTGCAAGCAATCTTATTTGTCACGGCAGCCGAGACACAAGGAAACAGTAAAACAAAGTTGACAAATAAGAAAAGGGAGCACGATAGAAACATTCTCAACCTATAGTGTTGCTCAGGGGGTGGTAGATTTATTGTACGTGTACCAACCACGTATGGACGACGTGTAGCTGTTATGTTGAAAGTCATGACGTACGCGTACATAACCAAGAAAACTAAAAATAATTTTAGATATTTATGAAGTGTATTTGTTTATGTGTTGTGTGGCTCTAAAAAGAGCTGTTGTGTTTATTGCAAGATTTTAGTACCTACAAGTAAGTATTAATGCAGAGTCTTTAGTTTATGAGGAACACTCTGTAAAATGTACACCATCTCTCCTATAGATGCCATGCATATTGAAACGCAGATTATTGTTGTAAACGGACCCCATTCGGTAGTCTCGGAGAAAGGCAGAAACAGATTTATTCACATGTTTCCTAGCTCTTTCAAACTGTGGACAATAGTGGTTGGACCGCTTCCATCTCTGCCTTTGGAATATATTAGAATACACAAAAACAGTTTTCGGGAACAGTGTCATCAATTGGGCAAAGGTGTCCTTCATGAGCATTCCCAGCGCTACCCCAGTCAAAGTGCCTAGGTCATTGCCACCACACTGCACACTTATGAGGTCAGGGTGTTGGAGATGCATAAAGGATTTCACCAATGGCATCAATTGGTGCAACTTTAATCCTCTCTGTCCAATCCAATCAATGTCTACATTTGGTAAACCTAAGTCCTTGTGAATTCTTTTCTGTTGTGCGTACCTTTGACTCCAGAAAATATAGCTGTGTCCCACAATCCACACTGTAAGCATTTTGAAGAGAGGTCTGGATGAAATGCTAGTTTCAAAAGTAAGATTTTTCTAAAATGGTGGATAACATGCAGTTTTGAAAAAAGAAAATACATGATTGGTTGTTTGACCACATTTTACAGAAAACTAGGTTCCATGTTTCTCTTATTTAAAAGCCATATTTTTATTGGTTAAGAAAAAGTGATAGAAAAGAACATTACATAAGATAAGCTGGTATATTCTCCAGTCAAGCACACTTGCTGTTTTAATTTGCAACAATGTATGATGAACTTTTCACCTGTGAGCTGAGTTAGGTGTTCCCTGAAGTGTTTCTATGGTAACTGGCAGATTCTGGAACGGGGGAAGGGTTGAAAGTTCTATTAGTTCGAAAGCTTCGGAATGTTAAGCCAATCGAAATGTGTGTTTTCTTTTGAATTAATGTGAACAGGATTTTAATTGGTTATTTATATGTATGTATACGTAAAATGAGAGGGAAAATGTTCCATTTGACGGTTGTGCTGCAAACACTGAACTCCAAAGATTTTGTAGAAGAATATCCACTGTGTGAGTGGTATTCCTGTTAATCTAGAATTCAATTTGAAAGGTGAGTTGAAAAGTTGTATGGGAGTGCATCTGTGCGGTGTATCTTTGTACATTAGCGAATTATAAGGTATATTATCAAGACTCGGCGATACAATTATCGTCACTTTATCAGCAGGAAACTGCCGATAAAGTGTTCATAATGTTATCGCCTACATTGATAATATGCTCCTATATTCGTCCATTGTTGAACGTTTTATAATAGTAAACGTGTTTTGCTATAATGCATGCTGTTATGTTTTTTCTTTAATATCATTTTGTGCCTCTGTACATTAAGGGATTATGGGCCATATTATCAACAAAGGACGATACATTATCGCCGCTTTTATCGACAGGAAACTGCCAGTAAAGCAGTGATAATGCTCTAGATAATATATCCTTGTGAATTCTCATAGAAACCAGGTTATGGTGTTTTGCCTATTCTCCTGTGATGATAAGTTCCCAAGTACAAGCGCTTAGAGACCAATCGGTGATAATGCGCGATATAAATGTAAATGTAATAATAATAATAATAACCTGGGCTTCTATGGAAATTCACAAGGATATACTATCGACACCATTATCGCCACTTTAGTGCCAGTTTCCTGCCGGTAAAAGCGGCGATAATGTATCACCCTTTACTGATAATATGGCACTGACGGGCATATTATTAAGAACCAGTGTTAAAATTATCGACGTTTTATGGACAGAAAACTGCCGATAAAACGGCGAAAATGGGCTTGATCAGGCGGATCCTCCATGGGGGCGTTTGGGCGCCGCCCCACTGCTTTCTCGCCGTGCGAGAAGGCAGAAACAAATAGTAGAGAACTACCATTTGTTTCTGCCTTCTCGCACGGCGAGAAAGCAGAAATTCCTGCTCGAGACAGTGGGAGGGGTTACTCAAGGGCAGGGGTTAGTGGTTTTCCCCACTGTTGTTAATACTGTCTGTTTGGCAGCCTGAGAGGCTGTCCAAACAGACAGTATTAACTGTATTAATAACAGCGGGTAAAAGCTGCTCCCCCCTGCCCTCGGGTAACCCCTCCCACTCTCCCTGTTCTCTGTATGCTGCAGCATACAGAGAAATGACGTGGTGTTGGGGCAGCCAGCCGAACCAATCACAGCGCTGTGCTGTGGTGGAGCCGGAGGGGAGGGAGGCTGCCTGGCTTCCTGCGTGACGAGTCTGATGACGAATTCAAGAACAGAATGGCGGCGGGAGTCGGAGCTGACTTGAAGGCGGGAAGCCGGAAGGTTAAGGTAAGTAGTTAATTTATTGAGTTATGACTGTTGTTTTATTATGGATTGGGATCTGAAATGTCTTCCTTTCCACATGAAGCGGGAGGCCCCTCTCCGTTTCCTGCCCTTTGATGCTCACTTTCCCTCCGTGTCCCTTCGAGTCAAACCGACATTCTCTGTGCCTCTTGAATGACTTTGTGTTTGTGCTGCACTCTGCAGTTCCTGTGTTTGCGGCACTATGCCAGGTAGACGTAATATAAATAACTAAATAGGCCCTGCTGGAATGTGTCACTGTTACCGGGCAGTGGTTGCCTGTCAGATCGATGCCAATATGCTTTTCCCACCCTGGACTCAGAGGTCACACGATTGAAACTGAGCTCCGGTGGACGCTTCTGTTAGGAGGCCGGGAGCTGAGCGTAGTGACTTGGGTTAGGGCGCGGGGGCCAGCACTGAACCAGTATTGCATCGGGCTGGTCTGCAACGTCCCTGAGTCATGCAGTGGGAATAGATACTGTCATCACGCCCCGCAACTTTCAAATGTCACCAGCCGCGACTGGGCTTGATAATAGCTTCTTGTAAATTGCTATAGAAACCCAAGTTCTAGTGTTAACCTGGGCTGGTATGAGAATTCTCAAGGGCATATTATCAAACTCATTATCGTTGCTTTATCGGCATTTTCCTGCACATAACAACAACAATAATCTATCGCCTTTTGTTGATAATATGTCCTGAAATTCATTATATTAATTTAATTGTTTACTTACCTGCAATGATCGAGGTGGCACATTACCAAGGGGGGGCGTTAGGCAATTATCCTCGATTTACCGTCCGTTTTCGGCCGCTAAGCGACGAAAATTCTATCGTCCTATTAGCAACCTGTCGCTAACTGACGTTAGTGACAGCTTTTACACGATAGCAGTTTGGGGCCCGCTTTGCCTGCTAGAGCTGTGCATAATAATGACGTGCAAAGTGAGCGTACCCAAGCAGTTACCGACTGAAAGCAGTCGCTAACGTCGCTATCGGCTATTGGCAAGGCAGGTGTACCGTTGGAAATATTTGCGCTAACCGCGATTATCTCCAAATACTAACACCTGCCCAGACCAGTTCTTAGCCATGTTATCCAATGGCAAGTGGATAACATGGCTAAGACCATTTTGTCTCTAATGCGTGAATATCGCTGTATTCTCAACGATATTTACACATTTTGCCGCTATCGCTGGATATTTTACCTCAATGGAGAAAAACATTGCTAATAGCATATTTTCTCCGGTAACATATCCAGCGATAGGCAGCGATAAAAATTTTTGTTGCTAACCCTATTTAGCGATAATCATCGCTAATTGTTAGTAATATGCCCCCAGATTCTGTTGTTTATCACTCCTCACCCTGCTCCTCCTCCCCCCACCTGCCTGCCCCCTTGCAACTCCCTCCACGGGCTGCGGCTATTTCTATATTCCGTTATATTGTACTGTCTATTTATACTCTAATTTTTTAGTACATTTTCCTTGCTTCATACTCCTTGTTCTTTTGTTGTAAGTCCTCTTATTTTTATACTCCGAGCTTTGTCCTCATACTCCTTCCTCTCTTCTTGTAAGTAATATAATAAAATATTTGATATATTTTTTTTTGTAATGTTACACATATTTTTTTATTATAGGTTGTGTTTATCGATACTAAAAGTACTACATCATGCCAACGAAGTACCAACAGAAGAAGCAACGAAAGAAAAGTGTGTATTTGAAGAGAACTCACCAAGAAGATTTACATGAAGAGAGATGTCTTAACAAACAGAAAGAAACTCCTGGTAAGAGCAGGAGCACTTTATTGAGGAACATACTAAAGACTAGAGTAGTGTTCAGAAACAAAAAAATGTCCTTAGTGTATCAGCAACGAAAAAAACCTACTAATAAACAAAAGAATAATGGAAAATCAAGTGCAGGCAAAATTGTGTATAGCACAAGGAGAACAAATCAATTCATAGAAATTAGGAAAAAATGTTTTATAATAGATTGGTATCAAATTTAATGAAAGAAATTAAGGTATATAAGAAAAAAACAGTATTTTATAAGAAGAAGAAAGCTATAGAAAATGTAGTTGAGAAAGTCTTGGAATTGAAAAAAAAAACTGTTTATTTTAGTAATCAAAATCCATTTAATGAAGAGCAAAAGTAGGTGGAGAAGACTAATTAACAGAAGTTTTGTTTGTGAGTTTTTTTTGGGTGATGGGAAACATACTTCAACTTCTGAGCCTTTTTTTAATGAAGAAAGTTATCTTCAGAGTAATGATTTGTTGCATGCAGTTGACACTACTGGTCGTGCTTATGAGGTTAGAAATGGTTGTCCTATTGAGAAAGAGAAAATTGTTCCTAGAAATGCAGAAGAGGTGTTAGCTGCTGAAGTTTTAGGGAGACGTCCTAAAGCTCCAGTGTACACTTGGAATTGTAGTAGTATTTGCAGTGTCCGGCAAGAATCTATTGATTTTTTACGCAATTTCTAACGTAATAACACCAAGAAAAGTGTTAAATAAAAGATTAAGATGTTACAAGGACTAGACCCTTGCAAAGTGAGAGAAAATACTGGTTTACAAGGTCATTCTCTACCTTGTGTTTCTAAAAAAGTATGTCGAAGTGTTTTCCACCATTTCAGGATGTTAGCAGTTCATCATACTCAGATGAGGAAATTAGTCAGAACATTGTATTACGCGAAAAGTTGAACAGTGCTCTTTTGCGTGGATCTGTACAGACGTAACAAATGTTTGTGATGAAATTGAGATTAGTTACTTTGGTCCTCAGGAAGACAGTGCAGAAAGTGAGAGATTAATAGAAGAAAATGTGGAAGAGAATGTAGGACAGTGCAGTGTAGAAAATTTTGAACAAGAAATTATACAGTTGAAGATGATTTCAGGTGAAAGGCCAAATTATTCTTGTATCTGTTGTCGACAAATTCATTATAAAAATCAGACCAGGACTGCTGATCTGTATTTAAAAAGTGAAAAGGAAAATAATAATGTGTGGAAGGATTTTACAACTTATTTGTTGGTAGAGAATTATTTTGATTTGGGTTCTGATCAGCGTATTTGTAAATATTGTTATAACAAATTAGAAGAGAACAAAATGCCTGCTAGAGCTGTGCATACCAATCTTGAGTTGGTAAATATTCCTTCTGAACTGATGGATTTAAATACCTATGAGTCTATTCTTATTCAATGTGTGCATCCATTTCTGGCTATTGTTCGTATGGAGCCTAAGACAGGAAAATTGCCTCCTTCTGATTTACAGAGAGGATTAAAGGGAAGAGTTGGATATTTGCCTCTAGATTTAAAGAAAAATATTGAAACTATTGGTGTAGAAAATGTAGAGGATGAACCTTTAGTTATTCTTGTTAATGGCGTTCCTACTAGGAGTAAGAAAATCTGGCAAGAATTAGTGGATGTTAGGAAAGTGAAAAAGGCAACGTTGTATCTGAAAAAAAATTATCAATATTACAAAAATGTGTATGTGGGAGAAGAAGAAATATCTGTACAAGAAGATACTGACTTGCCATCTGGACAAATTGAAAAAGTGGATGTGTCCAGAACTGAAGAAATCTACGAACATTACACTAATCATCCATTGCATTCCAAAGAAATGAGTTATTTCAAATGAAAGAAGCAAAAGGAAGTCCTCCCATTAGTGTATGGGAAAAAAGCTTGGAAGCTCGTTGTTTCCTTCAGTTGTTTCCTACAGGAAAAGGAGGACGATATGATGAACAACCTGTGCAGATTCCTGCATCTGAATACCGGCCATCAAAGATTTCGACAATGTATTCCATATTTGTTTCATCTTTTGTTTGAGAGGGATTTGTCTGGATTTTCTTATGCAGTAAACCACATATTGAAACCAGGTGTACCTCTGCAAAATGTTTCAGCAAAGGAATTTATGGATAAAGTACAGCAGAAAGATAATG
Organism: Lissotriton helveticus; assembly: GCF_964261635.1. NCBI lineage: Eukaryota > Metazoa > Chordata > Amphibia > Caudata > Salamandridae > Lissotriton > Lissotriton helveticus. The sequence goes on along the minus strand of NC_136057.1, from coordinate 795,651,982 downwards.
TGTTGGAAACTCTGCTGATTATTCTGATGGCATGTCGGCGTGGTACTAATGAGTACTGGTACCATCGTCACGGAGAACTCAAATGTATGCTAAGGAACTTAGGAACTCCTACATGGTTCCATACTCTAAGCTGTGCTGAATATGCTTGTGATGATTTACTTCAATTTTTTCGAGAGGCAAATCCAAATATACCAAATATCGAATACAAGACACCTGGAGAATTGTCCCCTTTGGATCCTGTTAATGTATGCAGGTATTTCAATCATAAATTCGAAGCTATGATCTCTTTTATCACCAATAAAAAAATCCTCCTCTTGGAGAGGTTCTGGATTTCTTTTGGAGAAAGGAGTATCAAGCGAGAGGTGCTCCTTACATACATATGCTATTATGGATCAAAGATGCTCTCAAATTTGGAACAGACTCAGATGTTACTGTGTTGTCTTTTATTGAAGAATATGCTACATGTGTACCCAAAAGTACACAAGATAAGGACTTAAGACAACAAGTCTTACGATTCCAAAGCCATCGTTGTAGCAAATACTGTCGTCGAAAGTACACATCTAAGGAAAAATTCTACAGCAAATGCCGTTTTGCATTTCCTCGACCTGTAATATCGAAAGGAGGAGTGAGCAGTTTTATGTCATCTTTGCGACATAATATCACAAGAAACTCTCCAAAAAATACCCACAACTTAAGAAGAAATGGAGAGTCAAAATACATAAATGACTATAACTCAGTCATTTTGGCTATGTGGAATGCTAATATGGATATTCAATATGTTGCAGACAATTCCATTGCTGTTGCTCGATATGTGACATCGTACATAACAAGTCAGAAAAGACAGAATTGAAGGAAATGTGGGAAGAGATTTCCCATGAGAAGAGTCTATGTAAGAAATTATACAGTTACAGTTTGAAGATGTTATCTCATCGAGAAATTGGAGCGTATGAATGCTCGGATCACTTATCATCTGCAAGTCTGTACTTAAAATCCAGAAGAATCATTTGGGTGAATCTAGGTCTTGCTGCAACACGAAACCGAGTTCTTAAATCTGTACAAGAAATTGAATATTTAGCTGACAAAGAGCCTGAAAGTACAGATATTGTGAAAACAAATATGTTGATTACATATTATTCAAACAGAAGTCACCATCTGGAGAACATTTGTCTCTATGAAGTGCTTCAAAACTATATTTTTAAACCGCATGTTACAGAAAACATAAATAATGGTATATATGCCGTGGTTGGTTCTGAAGGAAGTTTGGTGAAACAAAGAAAGGGACATTTGATTAATCACCGTAAACTGCGTTGCAAAACACCTGACAAAAGGGAATTTTACTATTTATCGCTTTGGCAACTTTTCAAGCCATGGTGTTCAGAATTGGAATTACTTGGAGATTTCGAGAGCTATGAAGATTCCTACAACGCAAGAAAAGATACTATAGAATGTCCTGTTTTTTCTAATTAGGTGAAAATGTTGAACAACGAACTAGAGCAAGAAGCTACAATTGCAGCAGAGATTGCTGGAGACAGTTCTCAAGACAGTCAAACTTCTGCTCCGTTGAGTCAGGACCCACTAGGAGAACTAATTGGTCAAAATGAAGCAGCAACTGCTATGGAAGAGCTGGAAACAGCAATGTATCAAGCTCAAGGAGATATAACAAACTTAGGAAACTTGGAAGAACAACTAAATGTTGAGCAGAAACAAATATATGACCAAGTGGGTTACTTCATGAAAAGAAAGAGTGCTGTTGATCATCATTTCAACCTATCCGAATGTATGTGAGCGGACAATCTGGAACAGGAAAATGTTTTTTAATTAAAGTAATTACAACTTATCTATAGAAAACAACTGAGTCGCATTTTGTCTTGTGTTGTCACTGCTCCAACTGGGTTAGCAGCACACAATATTAAAGGAATTACTTTACATCGTTTATTAATGCTACCAGTAGAGCATGAAAACAAATTAGAATAGCACAAGCTATCTGGAGAAGCGTGTTGTGAAGTTTCAAGAGTCTTGAAGAAAAGGAAACTTCTCATTATTGATGAGGTAAGCATGGTATCAAACTTAATGCTTGCCTTTGTGCATTTAAGAATGCAGCAAATTCTTAAAACAGAGTATGACGTATTATTCGGAGGAAAACACATCATAATTTTTGGAGATCTTCTACAACTTACTCCTGTAAAAGAACAACCAGTGTTTAAAACACTGATGCATGTTGATACCAGAAAGTCTTTGGGGAGCATTGGAAATGTAAACACTTGGTCATATTTTGAGTATAAGGAACTTATTACAAATATGCGACAGGCAAATGATGCTGATTATGGAACTATTCTTCAAGATATAAGAATTGGAAAAGAGACTGAATATGGCAAACAAGCTTTACAGAGACAAGTTCTTTCCAATTTGTTTCCAAATGAAAATATTGTCCCAGAGAAAATATACATGAGAATTGCGGAAAACAAATCTGTAATCTGCTTAATGCCAACACTGCGTGAATGTCCTATATTCAATTAAGACATTTTAAAGTTGGAAAATGAAGAAATTATAAAATTGGAACATGAAGGAATCACTATTATTTTGACTGAAAAGTTGAAGAGGAAATTGGATTCTTTATAGAAATCGATAAATAAAACTGCTGGTTTAGAAAATAATTTATATGCATGAGTAAACTGTAGGGTAATTTTACGACGTCATTTGAATGTGGAAAAAGGTTTAGTAAATGGAGCAATGGGTAAAATAGTTAATTTTGTTAATTATGTAAATAGAGATGGTATAGAATTTTTGAAAATCAAATTTGATGAAATTGAAGAAGTACAACAATTTAGTCGTTGTTCATCTCGGTTTTTGCTTGTAAAAGATTTGTATGTTTGCAGGAAACAGTTTCCTATATGTTTGGCGTATGCCGTGACCATTCATAAATCTCAAGGTTTAAGTGTAGATAGTGCTTTAGTGAATATTGGACGTACTGTGTTCAAAGATGGTATGGCATATGTTGCTTTGTCTTGAGTGAGAACTTTATCTGGATTGTACTTGATTGATTTTGATGAGACAAAGATTAGTGCAGATGCAAGTTGTGTGAAAGAGTATGATAGGTTAAGAAGAGAATATGCACCCAATCTAGGTCAATATCCAATATTTGAAAAGCATGTGATAGGTAGACACACGAAGATTTGAGAAAATCTGTAGTGAAGTTGTGGAGAAAGGAAAAAACCAAGATGAAGTTGTGATTGCAAGCAAAAAGAAAAACGACAGTGTTGAACAGAATGTTGGTTATCAGTTTGAAAATAGTTCTGGTGTCAACTGCTATGCTAATGTAGTTGTTAGTGCTTTTTTTTTCTTGAAAGTTTACTACAGCAAATTGTTCAAAATCGGAAAGAAAGATTCTGTTCGTTGTTGTATTCTGTTTATGAGAAATGTAGTAGTGATAAAAGTAAAATACAAAGTGTTTCTGATATTCGAAATGTTTTGGACATATGTTCTGGTTCTACTCAATTTACGCAGAATATTCAGCATGATTGTCAGGAATTTGTAATGTATATGCTTTTGTATTGGAAGATGAAGGTATAGATATTGAAAATCTTTTCGTCTTTTCTTATAAATGGGAACATAACTGTAAAAATTGTTTGTTTACATGTAGCAGTAACATTGACAGTGAAAGATTCATATATTTGACTTTACCTCACTGTGAATCAGTGTCTTTTAACAATCTAATTAGAGGAGCAAGTCAAAACGTGAAGTGTTGACAATGTAAATCAGAAATGTCACCAACATTATTTATACAAAGATATGCCCAGAATGTAATTTGCAATGTTGTAGAGCTGATGGAAGAAAATTGGAAACTTTAATAAAAAAAATTGTAGCTGGTCAAGTTGTAATATCAGGAAGAACTTTTGTAGCTGTTGCAATTATTTTTCATAATGGACCTTCTACAACATCTGAACATTACACTGTTTATTTAAAGTGTCTGAACGGTTGGATACATTGTAATGATAGTCAATTGATTTTTAAACAACGTTTGCCTAAATAATTACCAAATTCTTACCTAATATTTTTAAAGCCAAAATTTTAGGAACAAAAGTACATGAGAAAAATTGTACCACCTCACTGAACCTGTAAAGGATTTGCACTCGCATTCTTTTCTTTTCTTTCTCTTTTTCTTTTTTTCTTATTTATAATTACCTTGGTTTCAACCATTATTTATTATTTGTCTAATTGCTAGACTTTATTATTTCCCAGACCTATTGACTCATGTTTACGGGTTCCCAGGTAAACCTGTTTCACTGTTATGACCCACGTCCTCTATCTATCGTGCAGATTGTTCACTCAATAAAGTTTTCATTCGCTGTCAAAGCTTCTTGCTTTGATAACAGCGCATATAACGTGTAGCCTTCACAGCCCATATGGCATTCGTATTACACTCTTAAATTTGGAGGCATTACCCTAGCAACTGCTACAGTCCCATGGCACTGTCCCGCAAGACACATTACTTCGCATCGTTTAATTTTCGCGGCACCAGAGTAACACCACTGTCCCTTTAAAATCGCTAAGCATGATGGAACCCTTCGCACACAACGCTACTTCGGCGTTTGGAAGCTCCAGCGGTAGAAGCAAACTTTAATGATCCTGCACCTTCGGGAATGTTAAAACCTTACGCTTTTACACTTTATTTGCCACCAAATATGATTGCGTGTCAGTCCACTTACTACTTCATAACGCTTCTTTCAGATTTCAAAAAGCTATCGTCCCGAGTATCGACGGACGATAACACTTCTCTGTGTCAGGTGAGCGCTTAACGTAAACTTGATTTTCCGATCCACACTCTTTAAGCTCTGATCTCCAACAATGGTAACTTTTACATTTTACAGACTTCGTTGAACTGCAAGGATCTCTTGTAATTCCCCGTACCTTTGAGGTTGGGATTCACGGTAGCGAAGTATATTTCATCAGGCAAGCCTTTGATAACGCTTCACACTCTGGGGCATGGTATATTTGTCACTGACTATTATTAAAAACACTCACCCTGAGGTGATTTTTGTTAAAACTCCTATTATTTAATCTTAACAACACAGAACCTATCATTTTTCTATTTTTGAACACCTTGACACTAGTTCGAGTGCAAATCCTATATATACTTACTGCATCTTGTTGTGTTTTAGATTACTTTAGATTTCATCAAACTTGGGAAGACATCTCTACCCACGGAATTGATTTTCCCCTGACGAAGGGTTCCAATCATGAACCCGAAATGCATTGGGATTTCTGAAGATAATATTGTTGTTCCGCATTTACATGTCTATGTATAATGTTATGCTTTCTTTAGTAATTACAAAAAGTAACATCTTTTTGAAGACTACATGATTATCAACATGCATATAATGTTTGAAACCATGTGTTTATATTTTTGTTGAAATATGTTGGTTTAAAACCAGATAACTGGATAAAAATCTTTTTGCCCTCGAGCAAGTGTGAATACTGTTTTAATTAGATATATTTAGTTTGTTTTGAGACACATTTGTCCATTAGCTGTGCTCTCCCTTGGCTGTGGGTGCCCCCACAGTCTACTCTTGCATTCTCATCCAATGGGAATTTAGGATCTTTTCCCATAGACAGGGAGCAGCACGCAATTTCTTTACAAACATCTAAACTTTTCTTCAAAAACCTTGTATAACTTACAAATCCACGACCTACCACCACCCGCAACAGGTACCTTACAGGAATTGGAGCAAGTTCACCGCAGGCCAGCTCACCACCTCCCTCAGCCAGAGCCCACCCGCCAACACAACGGACCCCAACGAAGCAGCCCGCAACTTCACACAGTGGCTGACCGCCTGCGCCGACGACCTCGCGCCACTAAAGAACCCTCCCAGCAGACCCAGAAGCAAGAAGGCATCCTGGTTCACCGACGACCTCAAGGACTCCAAGAAGACCTGCCGCACCCTCGAGAAAGCCTGGCTCCTCGACCGGACCACCGACAACATGACCGCCCTCAAACACGCTACCCGCAAACACCACCAGCTCATCCGCACCACCAAGAAGAAATCCCTGAAGGAACGACTGGACAACAACGCCCACGACAGCAAAGAGCTCTTCACTATCGTCAAGGAGTTCTCGAACCCCAGCACCGGCACCAACGACATCACTCCGTCACAAGACCTCTGCGACTCCCTCGCCTCGTTCTTCCACCGCAAGATCGCGAACATCCACAACAGCTTCGGTGCCCCACCCACGCACCCAACTGTCGAACCAACACCCCCCACCGCCAACCTTCCCACCTGGACCACGGTGACCACCAAAGACACAGCCCGCACGATGAACACCATCCACTCCGGATCACCGACCGACCCCTGCCCACACCACGTCTACAACAAGGCCGACTCCACCATCGCACCCCAACTCCGGAACATCATCAACGCCTCCTTCAACACCGCCACCTTCCCGGAGAGCTGGAAGCACGCCGAGATCAGCGCCCTCCTGAAGAAACCTACAGCGGACCCCACCGATCTCAAAAACTTCCGCCCCATCTTGCTCCTCCCTTTTCCTGCTAAAGTCATCGAGAAGATCGTCAAAAGACAGCTGACCGCCTTCCTCGAGACGAACGGATCCCTCGACCCCTCGCAGTCCGGTTTCAGAGCCAACCACAGCACCGAGACCGCCCTCATCGCAGCCACCGACGACATCCGGACCCTGCTCGACAAGGGGGAAACAGTGGCCCTCATCCTCCTGGACCTCTCCGCTGCGTTCGACACGGTCTGCCACCGCACCCTAGTCCAGCGCCTCAGCAACATCGGTATCCAAGAGAAGGCACTGGAGTGGATCATCTCGTTCCTCGCCGGAAGAACACAAAGAGTCCGCCTCCCCCCGTTTCGCTCCGAGGCCACCGAAGTCATCTGCGGCGTCCCGCAAGGATCTTCACTCAGCCCCACCCTCTTCAACATCTACATGAAACCTCTCGCAGCCATCGCACGCCAGCACAACCTCAACATCATCTCTTACGCCGACGACACCCTGCTGATCCTCTCCCTCACCAGAGACCCTGACACCGCCAGAACCTGCCTACACAAAGGGATGAAAGACGTCGCCGAGTGGATGAAGGACAGCCGCCTGAAACTGAACTCGGACAAGACGGAAGTCCTCATCCTGGGATCGTCGCCCTCCGCCTGGGACGACTCCTAGTGGCCCCCAGCCCTGGGCACCGCACCCAAGCTAACCGACCACGCACGCAACCTGGGCTTCATCCTGGACCCCTCCCTCTCGATGACCAGACAAGTCAACGCCGTCTCCTCATCGTGCTTCAACACCCTGCGTATGCTTCGCAAGATCTTCCGCTGGATCCCGACCGAGACCAGGAAGACTGTCACCCAGACACTCGTCACCAGCCGACTGGACTACGGAAACGCCCTCTACGCCGGAACCACAGCCAAGCTACAGAAAAGACTCCAGCGCATCCAGAACTCCTCCGCCCGACTCATCCTGGATGTCACCCGACGCAGCCACATCTCCAGCCACCTGAGGAACCTGCACTGGCTCCCCGTCGACAAGAGGATCACGTTCCGGCTCCTCACCCACGCACACAAGTATCTCCACGACCTGGGCCCAAAGTACCTCAACGACCGCCTGACCTTCTACACGCCCACCCGCCAGCTACGGTCCACCAGCCTCGCCCTCGCAGCCGTACCACGCATCCGAAGAGCCACCGCCGGAGGAAGATCCTTCTCTTACCTGGCTGCCAAGACTTGGAACTCCCTCCCCATCCACCTTCGGCTGACCCAGGACCATCTCGCCTTCAGGAAACAACTCAAGACCTGGCTGTTCGAGCAGTAGCATACCCCTCCACCCAAGCGCCTTGAGACCCTCCCGGGTGAGTAGTGCGCTATACAAATGGCATGATTGATTGATTGATTGATTGACAATAAGAACCCCAAATACAGGTGTGCAACTGCACGATCTTTTGCATTGATACGTGAGACCCTTTAAGCAGGATTGCACCCTAACTGTCTAAAAATGTCTTTGAAATATATAGCAGACCTCACAACTAATCAAGCCACCACTAAAGCATACACTTCAAATGAAGCTGAATCCATATACTCACTTATCAAAGAAGCTCGCGATTTTGGTACATCCACAGGAAACATCTCACAACAATTACGACAATTGGAATATCTGCTTAAGAAAGAGATCAACCAGCGCCTCCATGCCACCACCCTGATAGAATACCATAAGGTTAAAAGGATCCCGAGAGGGTTGCGCATTGCTTTGAAGCCAATGTTATTTAAATTTAATAAGGATTTCATGTCTCGCTGGTACGCGATACTTAATAAATGTTCGTTGGATTTAATATTGCTTATCATTGAAGAAATTTCTACCATACTAGCTGATCTATCTAACGACATCAACAAATTAAAGGATGACATTTCACAAAAAATGGAGTCTGAGGATTGGAATAAAGTATTGGAAAACATTAATAACAATTTGGATAAACATGCTAAAGAAGTTCATGAGCGTAAGATTAGGAAGTTCCGCAGGGAAAAAATAGACTATAAATTAGACAAAGTCTACTCTTGGGCCGAAACTTATGCGCAGAAATGGTTTTTCAAAAAACCAAACACAAACTCCTCTGAAGAGAGTCTAGTGCCGGATCAGGATCTGCCAGTACAACGCCCTAAACCCACTTTGGCAACACCACAGGGAACCATAACAACGGAAGGGGGTGCTGCCACCTCCAGTGTACAACCGTCTTTTTTAGCGGCAGGCCAATCGGCCAAAGCACCACCAGACAAGGCACTAATACAACCAGAAACCGCACCAGCAGGGGGCAAAACAAAAAAAGCTCCAGAGACAGGCAGACCACAGAGGAACCTGAAAAAATAGAATCACTTGTGATGAACATATCTCCCATTCCCTTTCCCCACTTCCCTCACTACCCCTCATTCTCCATTCCTTCACTGCCCTTTCCCTCTCTCCCATCCACCACTTTCCAGCTGTCAGTCACTCTACTTCACTCCCCTTCCCCTTCTTTACTTCCTTTGCTCCCTCAGTAATTCCCCTTCCCTTACTCTTCTTACTCCACTTCACTCACTTCTTCTCTCACTCCCTCTGTCCTCTCACATCCTCACTACACTTCCCTCACTCTCCCACTCTTAGCCTCACTCTCTCCGTCCTCTCACTCTCTCACTACTCTTCCGTCACGTTCACTCCCTATAACTCACCCACACTCCCTCACTTACCTTTCTTTGCTCCCTTACTCAGTCCTTTTCTCTCACTCTTTCCTTCACTACCTCTATGTCCTCATTCCCTCAGTACCCTTGTCTTACACTCACTCGCCTTTATCCACCCTCTATCACTCCTCTTTCCTCAACCTCACTGCCCTTCTCTCACCCTCCCTCACCCCCGTTCCCTTACTCCACTTCCCTCACTTATCCTCATCCCCATCCTTAACTGCCCTTCCCCTCATTCTGCTCCCGCAGTCACCTTTTCCCAGTCACTCTGCTTCAATACCCTTCCCCTTCTTTCCTTCCTTTGCTCCCTCAGTCATTCCCCTTCCCTCACTCACCTTACTCCGCTTCACTCACTCCTTCTCTCACTGCCACTGTCCTCTCACTTCCTCACTCCTCTTCCCTCACTCCCTCTCTGTTACCCTCACTCCCATTGTCCCCTCACTCTCTTATGTCCCTACACTCACCCTCACTCACCTTCCATCCCTCATTGTCATGAATCCACCCTCAATCACTCCCCCTTCCCTGTCACTCACTCCCCTTTCCTTACTCCCCTTTCCTCCTTTAGTTTTCCTAACTCACATTCCTTTAGTATCTTACTCACCTTCACTTCATTTCTCTCTCCTTCTCTTCCTCTCTGTCACTGAATGTATCCGTCTCATTATCCTCTTAGTAATTTGCTCTCCCTCTATTTCTTTTTCACTCTCTCTGTCCTTCACCATTCCTTTGTTTCCCTTTCTTTGTCCTTCACTCCTACTTTATTTCTTAGTACCCTTTTATGACTTTTAATCTCCTGCCTTGTCTCTTGTATTTTGAAATATATATTATAAATATTATAACTTACTTTTTTTCTCTTCCACAGATATTAAATTTAGTAAAAATATGTAATTCAGTTTACGTTACTTATAAGGTAAGTTTGACAAACAAAATTCACTTTCTCATCACTCTTTTCCTTAACCTCACTACTCTTCTCTCACCCACCCACACCCCCGTTCCCTTACTCCGCTTCCCTCACTTATTCTCAATCCCCATGTTTACTCCCCTTTTCCTGACTCCCCTCCCACACTCATCTTCTTTCAGTCCCCATGCTTTACTTCCCTACCCCTATCTTCCCTTCCTTCGCTCCCTCACTTATTCCCCTTCCCTTACTCACCTTACTCTACTTCACTCACTCCTTCCCTCACTCCCCTTCCCTCACTCTCTCTCTCTTAGCCTCATTCTCTCCGTCCTCTCACTCTCACACTCCTCTTCTGTCACGTTCACTCCCTATAACTCACCCACACTCCCTCACTTACTTTTCTTTGCTTCCTCACTCAGTCCCTTTCTGTCACTCCTTCCTTCACTCCCTAAATCCCCTTACTCCCTCACTCCCCTTGTCTTACCCTCACTTACTTTTATCCACCCTCTTTCACCCTTCTTTACTCACGCTCACTGCCCTTCTCTCACCCTCCCTCACCCCCGTTCCCTTACTCCAGTCCCTCACTACCCCTTATTCCCCATCCTTCTCTCCCCTTCCCTTTACTTTCATCCCCCACTTACCTTCTCTCAGTACCTATGCTTCAGTCCTCTTCCCCTCTATTTCCTTCCTTCGCTCACTCACTCATTCCCCTTGTCCCACTCACCTTACTCCACTTCACTCACTCCTTCTCTCACTCCGTCTGTCCTCTCACTTCCTCACTCCCCTTCCCTGACTCTCTCTCTCTTAGCCTCATTCTCTCTGTCCTCTCACTCTCACACTCCTCTTCCATCACGCTCACCCCCTATAACTCACCCACACTCCCTCACTTATCTTTCTATGCTCCCTCACTCAGTCCCTTTATTTCACTCCTTCCTTAACTCCCTCTGTACTCATTCCCCTTCACTCACCTTCCATCCCTCATTGTTGGGAATGCACCCTCACTCACTCCCCCTTCTCTCTCACTCACTCCCCTTTCCTTACTCCCCTTTCCTCATTTAGTTTTGCTAACTCACATTCCTTTAGTATCTTAATCACCTTCAGTTCATTTCTCTCTGCCTCTCTTCCTCTCTGTCACTAAATTTATGCACCTCATTATCCTCTTAGTAATTTGCTCACCCTGTATTTCTTTTTCCCTCTCTCTGTCCTTCACCATTCCTTTGTTTCCCTTTCTGTGTCCTTCACTTCTATTTTATCTCTTAGTACCCTTTTTTGACTTTTAATCTCCTGCCTTGTCTCTTGTATTTTGAAATATATTTTATAAAAATTATAAGTATTTTTTTTCCTCTTCCACAGATATTAAATTTAGTTAAAATATTAATTAAGTTTACATTACTTATAAGGTAAATTTGACAAACACAATTTAGTTTCTCATCACTCTTTTCCTTAACCTCACTACTCTTCTCTCACCCTCCCTCACCCCAGTTCCCTTACTCCACTTCCCTCATTTATTCTCATTCCCAATGTTTAGTCCCCTTTCCCTCCCTCCCCTCCCACACTCAACTTTTTTCAGTCCCCCTGCTTTACTTCCCTTCCACTCTTTTCCCTTCCTTCGCTCCCTCACTCATTCCCCTTCCCTCACTCACCTTACTCTACTTCACTCACTCATTCCCTCACTCTCTCTGTCCTCTCACTTCCTCACTCCCTCTCTCTTAGCCTCACTCCCTCCGTCGGCTCACTCTCTCACTCCTCTTTCATCACGCTCACTCCGTATAACTCACCCACACCCCTCACTTACCTTTCTTTGCTCCCTCACTCAGTCCCTTTCTGTCACTCCTTCCTTCACTCCCTCTGTCCCCTCACTCCCTCACTCTCCTTGTCTTACCCTCACTCACTTTTATCCACGCTCTTTCACCCCTCTTTACTCACACTCACTGCCCTTCTCTCACCCTCCCTCACCCTCATTCCCTTACTCTGATTCCCTCACTATCCCTCATTCCCCATCCTTCACTCCCCTTCCCTTTACTTTCATCCCCCACTAACCTTCTCTCAGTACCTTTGCTTCAGTCCTCTTCCCCTCTGTTCCCTTCCTTCGCTCCTTCACTCATTCCCCTTCCCTAACTCATCTTACTCCACTTCACTCACTCCTTCTGTCACTCCCTCTGTCCTCTCACATCCTCACTCTCCTTCCCTCACTCCCTCTCTATTAGCATCACTCCCTCTGTCCCCTCACTCTCTCAGTCCCCTTCCCTCATGCTTACTCCCTTTAACTCACCTACACTCCCTCACTTACCTTTCTATGCTCCCTCACTCAGGCCCCTTCTCTCACCATTTCCTTCACTCCCTCTGTCTCCTCACTCCCTCCCGCCCCTTATCTCACGCTCACTTGCCTTTATCCACTCTCTATCACCCCTCTTTCCTCAAGCTCACTGCTCTTCTCTTACCCTTCCTCACCTCCGTTCCTTTACTCCGCTTTCCTCACTTATCCTCATTCCCCATGTTCACTCCCCTTCCCCTCACTCACCTCCCACACTCACCTCCTTTCAGTCCCCCTACTTCACTTCCCTTCCCCTCTCTTCTCTTCCTTCGCTCCCCCACTCATTCCCCTTCCCTCACTCACCTTACTCCGCTTCACTCACTCCTTCTCTCAATGCCACTGTCCTCTCATATCCTCACTTTCCTTCTCTCACTCCCTCTCTCTTAGCCTCACTCTCTCCGTCCTCTTACTCTCTCACTCCTCTTCTGTCACGCTCACTCCTCATAACTCACCCACACTCCCTCACTTACCTTTCTTTGCTCCCTCACTCAGTCCCTTTCTGTCACTCTTTCCTTCACTCCCTCTATCCCCTCACTCCCTCAGTTCCCATCCTTCTCTCCCCTTCCCTTTACTTTCATCGCCCACTCACCTTCTCTCAGTACCTATGCTTCAGTCCTCTTCCCCTCTATTCCCTTCCTTCACTCACTCACTTATTCCCCTTCCCTCATCATCTTACTCCACTTTACTCACTACTTTTCTCACTCCCTATGTCCTGTCACATCCTCATTCTCCTTCCCTCACTCCCTCTCTCTTAGCTTCACTACCTCCGTCCCCTCACTCTCTCAGTCCCCTTCCCTTATGCTCACTACCTTTAACTCACCTACACTCCCTCACTTACCTTTCTATGCTCCCTCACTCAGTTCCCTTCTCTCACTCTTTCCTTCCCTCCCTCTGTCTCCTCACTCCCCTTATCTCACGCTCACTTGCCTTTATCCACCCTCTATCACCCCTCTTTCCTCAACCTCACTGCTCTTCTCTTATCCTTCCTCACCCCCGTTCCTTTACTCCGCTTTCCTCACCTTCTTTCAGTCCCCCTGATTCTCTTCCCCTCTCTTCCCTTCCTTCGCTCCCTCACTCATTCCCCTTCCCTCACTCATCTTACTCCACTTCACTCACTGCTTCTCTGACTCCCTCTGTCCTGTCACATCCTCATTCTCCTTCATCAATTCACCCTCACTCACTCTCCTTCGGTCGTTTGTTCCTTCAGTCTCTTTCTCCCCTTCACATACATTTGTTTTTTTTAAAAATAACAAAAAATATAAAGAATATAGCTCTTTTTGAAGAATTGGAGGTAGTTCTAAAAAGAACTTTATTTTTTCTTCTTTTTTCTTTTTATTTATTTTTTTACTTTTTCCGAACGTTTTAATTTTATTTTTATTTTTTTCAGAACAAAAACAAAACTAGGGAATGCAAAACTGCTCAACAGGAGCAAAAAAAACCCATAACAAAGCAGTTCATCGCAGTCCATGCAGACAATTTTGATGCGTGCAAAGACCGGCTGTATATTCGGGATCAATCTTGCAGCTTGACTTCCCGAAGGTGTTGCTCCACCAGTCGAGGTGCTGCCGCCATCTGCTGGGGGATTGCGTGCCAGATCCCTGACACTCTCCTTTGCATAGTTGTTGGGGTGTCTCCTTTCTACATGCCTTATTAAAGTAGCATTCCCAAAACTGTATTTTTTGTTTGGATTCCCTCTTGATAAGGTGGTGCCACAAATCTTGTAGCACACCTTTGCCACATTTACCTTCTTTTCTCCTTCAGGGAAGGTAAAACATTTCCAAATGAAGTGCTCCTTGACTTTGCGCCTAGGAGGGTCCTCAGGCAAAAAACCTTCTTCAGAGTCACTGGAGGATGGTTGTCTTCCAGCCATGGTTCTGAAATTGTAGAGATGCTGCTGATGATCCAAACAACACCTCTTGATCTCTCCAAGTTCAAAGTGATAGTGAGGGAAATGGGAGGAGGCTTACAATATTTGGAAAAGAAACTGTTATGAACCAATAAAAAGTGTTCTTTTAAGGTCACATGGCTTGACGTGCTTACGCTACGCGCTCCGGAGCGCTTCTGGGGGCGCTTACGTGGCACATACGTAGGCGCTTTCGGGGGTGCTTACGCGGCACGTCACAATGATGTTTTACTTGATTTTCGGAAATGTGTTTAGAGTCAAAATACGCTTTTTACGTTTAAAAAATACTACTTTTATGACTATGCTGCTGAATGTCTTGCATTATTATTTACTTTAAATACATAATTATATATTTTTTCGCACGCGGGAATAGCGCTCTCGCTACGTGTACGGGTGCGTTTACAGATGCGTTTACGAGTGCGTTTACGGGTGCGCGTACCCTGAGCGCTCCAGGGTTAAAAGATACAAAAAAAAACACAGGAAAAATACATTGAATAATCAATGTTTGAAAATATACATTATTTAAATAATTTAATAACATTTTTAATAATTAAAAGCAATAAAAAATAGCTATTAAAAAAAACTTAATAATTCACTTTAAAAACCATAGGTTACAAACTCGTTATAGTTAGGAATTAGCTTTTAAAAAACCTTTGAAATTCACTGAAAAAACCATAGGTTTAACACTCATTATAGTTAGGAATTAGAATTTAAAAAACCTTTGAAATTCACTGAAAAAACCATAGGTTTCACACCAGTTATAGTTAGCTGAACATTTCACTCATACGAAACCATTGAAATTCCCACGTTATAGTTAGTTGGACTCACTATAACTCGCGCGCCCGCAATCCACTGCTGATGATGTCACATATTACATCATTCATGACATGGTCACATGAAAATAGAATTCCTTATTTCACACAGACACTCAGTGTGATCCTTGTCAAAAATGTTAAAGCCATACATTTTACCAAAAGACACACACAAAGAGAGAGATGGGGCAGGCACAGAGTGAGATGACACACAGGCACAGAGTGAGGTGAGACACAGGCACAGAGTACCCTTTAAGCTAAGAGATGAAAACTGTGAGCAGACACAGGTGACTTTATTGAAAAATGTGAAAATATAATTCCTTATTACATACAGACACTCAGTGTGATCCTTGTCAAAAATGTTAAAGCCATACTTTTTACCATAAAACATTTACCAGAATGAGATGAGACACACACAAACAGACAAATGACACACACAAAAAGAGAGATGGGGCAGGCACAGAGTGAGATGACACACAGGCACAGAGTGAGGTGAGACACAGGCACAGAGTACCCTTTAAGCTTAGAGATGCAAACTGTGTGCAGACACAGGTGACATTATTGACAAATGTGAAAATATAATTCCTTATTTCACACAGACACTCAGTATGATCCTTGTCAACAATGTAAAAGCCATACATTTTGACAAAAAAACATTTAGCACACTAATTTGTTTAAGACACAGAGCACAGCCCATTTAAATGACCACTACATTACAAGGCAGAAACCTGACTCATTTCCAAAATACATTTCCAATATGCTCAATTCATTTTTTTGCCAGCATTACAAAAAAAATGACACACAATGCAAAAATAAAGAAGCCCAATATGCTTCCTAATCTTCCCCGTAGTGCATACAGCACTCTATCTATATTTAATGAATCATTACTCACCTTTAAAAATGCTTTTGAAGATTTAGAACAGTGTCAGTCACACACACCAGATTTTCTTAAGCAGAATCTCTGAAATGCACCTCAAACACTGCAACCACAAATGGCCCTGATTCCCTGTAATTCTTCACACATATCCCTGGACTTAACCAATCAAAATTCTTCCCACACTATTTCAAAACCAAACTAACATTTTAATTGGTTCTATATTTCAACACTTTCAAACTCACATAATATTCACCCATCCCCCGTGCTCATTCAGCCTGTTACCATGGTAACTCCCACCTAACTCAGCACACAGGTGAAAAGTTCATCATACTATGTTGCAAATGAACTCAGCAAAGGTGTTTGACCTCTCAATATACTAGCTAATCATGTGCAATGTTTCTTTCAATGACTTTTTCTCAACCATTAGAATTACTTCTTTCATAAAACACAAGCATGCACCCTAATTTTCAGTAGAGAATTTTAAGAAACAACCAATCATTTCTTGTTTTTCAAATGCACTGAATCTCAACCACTTTTTTCTTTTTTAAAAACTCCTACTTTCAAACTGCCATTTCATTTCCACAACTCATCTGAATACAACCACATCTACCTTCAAGATGCCTAAAGTCTGGATTGTGGGTCATAGCTTTGTTCACTGGAGTTAAAAATATGCAGCAAACAGAGGTATTCACAACCTTGATTTACCAAATGTGGATATTATGTGGATTGGCCAGAGAGGATTGAGATGTCACCAATAGATACCATTGGTAAAATCCGTTATGCATCTACCACACCCTGACCTCATAATTGTGCACTGTGATGGAAATGACCTGGGCACTTTCACTGGGGTAGGTCTGGAAATTCTTTTAAATGACATCTTTGGGCAATTGATGTCACTTTTTCCAAAAACTGCCTTAGTATATTATAATATATGCCAAAGGCAAAAATGGAACTGGTCCGACCAAATTTGTCCACAGATTGAGAAAGCAAGGAAACATATAAATAAATCTGTTTCTGTTTTTCTCAGAGACTATGGTATGGGTTCTATATACCACAACAACTTGCGTTACAACATGCAAGGCATCTATAGGAGAGACGGTGTACATTTTACAGATGAGGGGACTAGAGTCTACCTCTTGAATTTTAGACTCTGCATCTGTACCTACTTGTTGGTACAAAAAACACCCACATAACACAACAGCTCTTTTCAGAGCTACCCTACCTCTAAGCACTCTAAATAATTTTTTTACTCTAATTTGTTTCACTGTTTTACCCCGTGGTGCGCTCAGGGTAGGCGTACCGGGAAGCGTACATGGGAACGCACCCAGCGCTTACCCCGCGAACGTTTTAAAAAAAAAATAGTTTTTTTGCCCTTCAGGGTCCTTCTAGGGCCCCCTTGGAAAAACTAGGGGTCAGGTGGTCTCTACCCTGCCCCCTTTTATAGTACTCCCCCTTTTTTTTCACCTCTCGTGTCTCGATTCTACCGAGACACAAGATGGCGGACTCTCCGGACTGTTTGGAATGTTGACAGACACCCGAGAGCCAATCAGCTTTCCGCTCACGCACTCCCATGGCGCGCAGGGTGCGCTCCCCGGTACGCGTACCGGTATGCGCTCGAAGCCCGCATATAGATATATATGTGTTTTTTACGTTAATTTTCGTTAAAAACCACTGGAGCAATTTTCACCAAATATAGAAAAGGCACTTCTGCGTACCAGTCCCTACTATTTTTCCAAGAATGGTGTAATTCCGTTCAGTCGTTCGGGCTGTAGCCGTGTCTAAATGTCCTATGGAAAATTGCATGGGGAAAACACATTTGAAAGTGTTGAAATTTAGAACCAATTAAAATGTTACTTTGGTTATGAATTTGTGTGTGATGAAGTTTGATTGGTTATGTAATATCAAAAATGAGAGGGAAACACGGCCATTTTGTCATAGTACTGTCTGAGGTACACTTGTGAGGATTTTTTTGTGTTCAATTTCTGGTGTGAGATTTACACAGTACTAACTCTTCTCCTGCTTTCTAAAAGGTGAGTTGTTAATTTGTAAGGGGAACTACGTTGTACACTTTAAGTTAATTAGAAAAAAAAGTTCTGTTAGTTATTTACTGTCCTTCTGTTATAGTTATGGATTGAGTTAGGTTTCATCACATGCAGTGCTTTATATTTCTTGTTACTGCCTGATACTATACACTACCCAAAGATAACTTCACTTTTAAAAACTCTGAAGTACCTTTGTCAACTTGACCTCTACAGTGACTTAGCTCTAATGATATAGTTATATAAAGTATTTGATAAAATTTGTGCATATTAATTTAAAATAAATAAATACTTGATAAAGCTAGTTTTATATTATGTATTACTAAAAACGATAAATGAAAGTGATTATTTTTTATGCAATTTACCGCAAGAAATTTCAAAATAAAATGGATCACAATACAGAGACCGTCAAAATTTCTTTGGAATTTTCCACTACTTTTATGGACATTTTGAATGTCCCACTTATTGACAGTACCAGTAATGAAGAAGTTTCTGTTGGAGGAGATGACATGAAGGATTTTTTTGATCAGTCTCTTGACGGCAAATTTATCGAATGTTTGGAGACCATAGAGTTCCAGGAATCAACTTTGCAGACTTTTGATGAGGAGATTCCTGATGATGTGATTGAAGAGGAAATTCCTGACGAAGACATGTTAATAGTTCTTTTAAATTATGAAAATTCAGAAGAATAAATTTATATTTAGAAATTAAAAATAGTTTGAGACATTGTTCATTTTTATTTGTAATTTAAGAGGTAATAGCGAAGTGATTGTAGTATAAACTAAGACTTATAGTATAGACTGCAACATTTTTATGTTACATAGTAAGTTTACTCATAGTTACTTCCCTTCTCCCACTATATTTTCTCCAATGTGTATTTGACATCTCTTATTCATCTCCTGCCTCCTTTCTCTCACTGTCTGTCTCTGATGCACCCTCGCGCCGCCATTTTGTGTAGTTACAGAAGAGAGTGACATGTAATAGATGAGAACGTGAAAAGGGGGCAGGGTAGAGTGCCCCTGACCCCCCAGGCCTTATCAAATTGATCTGTTTCTGCTTTCCTGAGAGACTAAGGTGTGGATTCCATATACCACAATATCTTGAGTTACAACATTCAAGATATATACAGAGGAGACGGTATACATTTCTCAAATTAGGGGATTAGAGTCTTTCTCTTGAATTTTAGACTCTGCAACAGTACCTACTTCTAGGTACTTAAATCACCCACATAACACAACAGCTCTTTTCACAGCTACCCTACCTCTAAGCACTCTATATTATTTTTTTACTCTAATCTTTTTCACTGTTTTACCCCGTGGTGCGCTCAGGGTACGCATACCGGAAAGCGTACACAAGAACGCACCCAGGGCTTACCCTGCGAATTTTTATTTTAAAATAAGAAGTTTTTTTGTCCTTCAGGGTCCTTCTAGGCCCCCCTCAGAAAACCTAGGGGGTCAGGGGGTATCTTCCCTGCCCCCTTTTAATCATTTCCCCCTTTTTTTTCACATCTTGTGTCTCGATTCTACCGAGACACAAGATGGCGGACTCTCCGGACTGTTTAGAATGTTGACAGACACCCGAGAGCCAATCAGCTTTCTGCTCGCGCACTCCCGTGGCTCGCCCGGTGCGCTCCCCGGTACGCGTACCGGTAAGCGCTCGAAGCGCGCCTATAGATATATACATTTTTTTAAAGTTAATTTTCGTAAAAACCACTGGAGCAATTTTCACCAAATATAGAAAAGGCACTTCTGCGTACCAGTCCCTTCAATTTTGCAAAGTTTGGTGTGAATCCATTCAGCGGTTCGGGCTGAAGCCTTGTCTATTCGTCCTATGGAAATTAACATGGGGAAAACACGTTTTGGGACCCCCATTGTTTCTCGGCCCCCACATGACGAATCCCCCTGAAACTTCCAGGGAAGAAGCGGAGCGGAGCTGGCCTAAATTTTGGAAAATTACAAGCAAATTCCTCAACCGGCGCCAAAGTTATTTCTAATAGAATGTTGCAGATTTCCTATAGTAGCTAGGTCCTAACTATAACTACCTACTGGCGACCGCCAGTAGGTAATATATATATATATACACTGTGGCGCCGAGTTAATGAATATTCGTAACATTTTCAAAACTTATGGCCTGCTCCAGGCCATTCCTATATTGTAAGGCTCAGGGAGATTCGGCAAGCGGGGGCTGAGAAAAAAAGGGGTCCCAAAACGTGTTTTCCCTATGCAGTTTTCCATAGGAAACTTTAGACACGGCTACAGCCCGAACTGCTGAACGGAATTACACCAAATTTAGCAAAAAGGTAGATCTTGGTTGAGAAAGAACCCTTTTTGTTAAATGGTGTAAATCTGTTCACTAGTTGCTGAGAAAATAAAAAATAAAAAAGTTTCAATATCTATGGCTGTGCAGTATCCGCGCACCCTCCTGATCACAAGCTTTATGCTAATGTGGCTGTCAACACTCCAAACCAGGAAGTGTTGGCAGACATTTTGTGCCTTGGTAGAACCGAGGCACAAGAAATGAGTCAAACAAGTACGCAAAACGCAAAAAAGGGCAGGGTGGAAACACCCTGATACCCTAGGCCTGATTAGGGGATCCCACAAGGATCTCCAGTAAGCGCCATGGAGCTGCGTTGCAGAGTGTTGTAAAACGGGGCATGGCCTCTGAACACCTTCCTGCAAAAAAGCTCTCTGGCGCATACTGAAGCTACCTGGTGGGCTAGTTGGCCCCCAGGGGTCCTCAGGATTGAAGGGGAATTATTTCCTCAACTTAAAACGCGCCACAGGGCGTGTTTGCACACGTCACCTCAGGCCCCGTATCCTCACTTCACCACTGTGTAAACGCACCCTGTGGCTGTTTTAAGTTGGGAGATTAAGTCCCTTTGAATCCTGAGGGTCCCTAGTGTAGGCCTGGGTGGTAAATTCTGTTCCTTTCACGGAATTTGGACAATTTCGCATTCCACGGAGAACGCGAAATTGCCCAAAAAATCTGCGTTTCATGACTTTGCCTAATCTTTTGCTTGTTCGCGTTCTTAAATGTGTCTTTGCAAGATATTTTTCCCCTAGCACGCAAACAGCGATTGCGAACAGTAAAAAAGCGTTATAGCGTGTTCGCAGAATTTCTGCGTATTCGCTGAGATTTTTTACCGTTTCGTGGAGATTTGCGTAACACGATTATGCAAATTCCGCCCACCCCTACCCTAGGGTCCTACTAGCCCCCTAGGTATCTCCAGTAAGCGTCACAGAGCTGTGTTGCAGAGAGGTGTAAAAAAGGGCACGGCCTGGACCACCTCTCTGCAACGCAGTGCAATGGCGCTTACTGGAAGCACCTGGCGGGCTAGTTGGCCCTCAGGGACCCTCAGTATTGAAGAGGAATTAATTCCCCAACTTAAAACGTGCCACACGGTGTGTTTGCAGACATGTCAACTCACCAGGGGGCTTGTTGGAAGAATGGTTAGGGAAGGGGGTGAGGCCTGAGGTGACATGTCTGCAAACACGCCCTGTGGCGTGTTGTGGGACCCTCTAGGCAGGCCTAAGGGGTCAGGGTGTATCTACCCTGCCCCCTTTTCTTGTTTTTCGTGTTTTTTTTCTGTTTTCTTGTGCCTCGGTTCTATCAAGGCACAAGATGGCTGCTAACACTTCCTGGTTTGGAGTGTTAACAGCCAATTAGCATGAAGCTTGTGATCGGGAGTATGCGTGGATACTGCGCACCTCTAGATATTGATATTTTTAAGTTTGATTTTCTCAGCAACTACTGAACGGATTTACACCATTTGACAAAAAGAGTTCTTTCTGAACCAAGGGCTAACTTTTTGCCAATTTTGGTGTAATTCCGTTCAGCAGTTTGGGCTGTGGCAGTGTCTAAAGTTTCCAATGGAAAATTACAAGGGGAAAACACGTTTTGGGAACCCCCTTTTTTTCGGCCTCCCCTTGACGAATCAGCCCGAAACTTTTAAGGTAAGAGCTGCCCGGAGCAGGCCATAAGGTTTGAAAATTTCACGAAGATTCGTCAATCGGCGCCAACGTTATTGGGAATAGAATGTTGTGAGTTTCCTATTGTAACTAGGTCCTAACTATAACTACCTACTGGTGACCGCCAGTAGGTAATATATATACTAAGAATCTCTCTATATAGTGCATTAAAACAAAGTGCACTAAGCAGAGAGTCCAGTGAGTCCCTTATTGGTTTACAGAGGAAAAAGTAGAAAAAGTAGATAATACTAACACTCTAATTGTGGCAGAATTGGGCGAGCATTTAGGCTTATCAGAGGGTAGTACCAAGCATTTGTTGTGATCATCGCAGCAATAAATGAGACAAACAATCATCATCATCAATAAACTTTATTCGGCTTTAAAGATAAAACCATAAAAGTCATACAAACATCAATAAACCATCATTCAGGTTACAAATTGAGAAATATAATAAGTTCCGGGTAATCTAAACACAGAATAAAAATACATGATTTACAATACAGAACTTAATCACAGCTTGCTCTGAGTCTGGCGGTGATCCGTAAAAAGTTAATAGTGTACAAAACAATATCACTAGAGAGAAGTTGTAAAAAAATAAAAGCTGGTCTCATCCTCCTAAAGCCATTTTTTTTAGAATGAGGATAATAAATAACTTTCTATTAACAGCATAAAAAGTACAAAACATTCAAAAGTGCATCATGTCCTGAGGAGACTCACCGTTGCAGCCACAGGGAATGAGGCACCAACCTCTTTGGAAGCCCAGGGGGTATGCCAATAAGAAGTGAAAGAGGCAGAGCCAGAATCTTGCCAATAAAAACGATCCTAAATACTTTGAAGCCCTAGGAGAAATGGCTCGGTGGTAGACACAGTTTTCAGTACAATGTACTTTTACACACTGGGCTGACACAGCTCTTTTCCCTCTCTATAACAATGACACGCAGGTTCTTAAAAAACACTCCTTGGCCCAAACAAGGTCCCTTTTACAAGTACGCTTGGGGTTCATGAAAAGTTCTACTCATCTTAGCCTGTCAAGGCTGACTCTTATGTACTGGAGCCATCGGATACGTGAGACATGATCAAGAGAAAGACAATTCGTTAGGACGTCTTTACCAAGTATATTCTCTTGCTTGGCCCAGATCTTGAGCCACAAAGCCTGGGGATGGAAGACCAGTTCATCTGAAAGGAGAGACATCCCGAGTTTTTCATGGACTACATAAGATGGAATACATTGATGGACAGAAAGGACCCTTCGCAAGAAAGAGTTTTCAGCACTTCGCACAATCAAAAATTAAACTGAAATCCAATTATAAAAAATCGCATTGATTTATATGTAATTTTTAAGACCAAGATCTTTGATTTACATTATGTATGTTTGGAAAATGTATCACTTTTGTGCAAAATTATGCACCATTAAAGTCAACGGAGGAAAGTAGAAAAATGCATATAAAATGATGCAATGCCTTCACAAAGTTCACCTTCACAATTTAAGTTGATAACCAGACCAGGTCCGATGCTGCAGCAGCAGAAGATTGGGAGATTCATCCTGGAGCAAGGTGCTGAAGTTGCTGGTAGCTGGTGCACTACAATGAATGGAGACACTTAAAAAGACAATGCACAGGACGACTTAAAGGTAAGTCCGGGGGTCGTACTTGAGGGAGGAGGTTGCAGGGATCTCAGGGCCACTGTAGCACAGCTTGATCATCATTCCCAAGGCTGGTTGGGCCGGGTGCAGAGCAGATAGGCAGCTGGGTGTTATGCAGAGAGATGTCCTCAAGGGTAGGAGCAGGCAACTTAGTAAGGTGATTCTGCAATTTCCGGGGCATCTGGTTCACTCATGGGATCGGTCTTAGGGATCTCGTTGTTCCTCAATGGGTGATTGCTTGTGGTATAGTTGGAGTCAGAAAGATACTCTTTTGTCTCCCTGGTTACTGATAGTGGTCCGGTACCCTGGGTATTGGTAGAGGGTGGGTCGTTAGGTCCTGTCTCCCCAAATGCAGTGGGGAGACAGATGTGCCTCTCTGGAGCTGATGTATTTCTTCTGGTTTGGGTGCTGCATTGGAGTCACCAGGGAGCAACAAATCAGACTTAACAGGTTCGGTGCCTGCGCTGTGCAGTGGAGGAATACCTTCACTCCAAGGGAGGTTCTTAGCAATTTCTTGATGGCTCAAGAAGCTGTGGGGTTCATGGAGTACTCAAAGGTTTAGGACAAGACAGCACAACTACCATTGCCCAGTCCTAGAGGCAGCAATCAGGGATGATGCCAATTTCTCTGCCGCAGGGCTTCAGTTCTCTGACAGCATTTCTTTTTTGTCCACATCTTCTTCTTGCCCATTGAATTCAAGAGTCAAGGTCCAGGGATGCCACCTAAATACTACATTTAGGGGTATTGAAGGTGGGGATAGGTAGTATCCAATGGCCTATCTAACATTAGGGTTTTCAACACCCATTAAGTGACCACTTCCTTTGGGAAAGGACACTACCCTAACCCTGATAGATTAGATTCCAACCATTTCAAGATGGTGGATTTTCAAAAGAGGGGTACACTTTGCCTGCCACATCTCAAAGGTGGTGGTAGCTAGATGTGGACACCCCTCCTCATCATACTAATGTTTCCACTTGTGCTGCCACCAAATGTGGAGCAGGACAGGGGGTTGTCATGCCCCACAATCTGAGCAAGCCTGGGTTGCACTTCAAAGGTGGCACCACCTTTGACCTTCCTGTCCTGGAATACCATTATGGCATTTAGGAGGTGTGAAGCACCTCTGCCCAGAACAGACTTTGTTTCTGGCCTCCTGGATCACAGGCTCTCACCCTCCGAGGTAAAAACATGTTTGAGGGTGGCAGGCTTGCAATGACTAGTCAGAGACCACACCAGTGCTTTCTAGGTTTTCAGGGGGGCCTTCAAATTGTCTCCTATGGGCTTTTATTAATACATTCAAAACTATCATCAGTGAGGATTGAGTAAGACAAAATATTTGGTACCAAACATCTTAGGGTATAGTGAAGCCATCATGGAGTTAAGACATGTGTATCCAGCCCATGTACGGTCTATTGCTTCCCTGTGCCCTTACAATATCCAAGAATAGCTCTGATATTGCACGGTCACATCTTCTCTTGCAGCTTTGTACACAAATGGGATATAGGACCCTCTGCTTTTTGAGTGTAAGGTCTACGGTAGGGGTGACTTACCTATATCTTATGCAGTGTATGCAGGCATGCCATGTTGAATCGTTGGTTTTCTCTGCACCAAGACACACAGGCTGCAGTGGCAGTTTGTATGGTATTGGTGAGAGGGTCTCTGGGGTGGTACCATTCCAGCTGCAGCCCAAGCTAACCCTCTTCAGTACCCATGCACTAGGTCTTACAGAGGTGGCTGAAGTTGTAACAATTGTGATACAGTTTTAGGAAAGAGATCTGGCACTGGGAACCTGATTAGCACTTGTTGCACTTACAGTATGGCATCAGGCATCAAGCAAAAAGGCTATATATATTTTTTTTTCACTAAAAAAGTTACAGGCCTGTTATAGTTATGCTCAGCTTTTACTCGTACAAAACCATAGAATTTGTAATTCATAGTTATCTGAGATAACTATAATGTACACCCCCACAATGAATTGTTTATGACCTCACATATTACATCATGCGTTTTATATAGCGCGAACAAGACCCGAGACATCGGGTATCATAGCGCTTTGCATAGGACCAGTTTCCTAACAGAAGGAAACATTAATTTTTGTTAGGCATGGGGAGATTAAGTGATTTGCCCAGAATCACAGGATGCTGAGTGTCATTGCCGAAACTCGAACCCAGTTCCCCAGCTTGAAAATCGACCGCTCTAGCCGTAAGGCTACAGCCTATCCTCTGTTAGTTTGTTTTATGGTTTACATTGGGGTGTGTAACTACCATATTACTTTTTAAACCATGTTCCTGTGAGGGTAAGTTTTCTTAAGAGTCTATGGGTGCTAAATATATTTACTAACCTACAAGAAAAGTTAGGTTAGCATACTAGTTGTACAACTGATTGAAACTATCTGTAACATGTGTGATCTGAGTATATTAGTGTGTGTGAGTGACAGTATCACTGTCTGAGTGTGTATATGAGTGTCTGCATGGGTGTGTGGATGCATAAATGCATGAGTGACTGTATAGGTGAGTCAGTGGATTTCTGTATAGGTCTGTAGGTGTAGTAGTAGTGTCAGCGGTTGTATGAGTGGGTATCTGAGTAACTGTATAGATCTGTGGGTGCTTTGTGGGTGTATAAGTTGCTCTATGGGTGTGTAGGTTGTTGTGTGAGTGGCTAAATGTGTGTTTAATTTGGTAATTGAGTAGGTGTGTGCAAGAGTGAATAGATGAGTCAGTGACTGCTGCCTGAAGAGTTGCATAAATGAGTGACTGGGTGTGGAAGAGGCTGCATGGTTGAGTGAGTGGCTGTTTGAGTGAATGTTTGGTTAAGTGAGTTGGTGTGTGAGTGTTTGTGTCAGTGATTGTAGTGACTGTGACTGGGTTTCTGATTAGTAGTATGGATGTGTGAGTGAATTTGTGCGTAGTTTTATACGTGTGTGAATTGGTATATGGATGTGTGGAGGTGTGAGTTGCACATATATATAATATATGTATAATATATATATATCTATTATATTTATATATATATACACACGCACACACACACACATATATATATATATATTACTGATAAGTGGGTATGTTAGTGACTGCATGGGTATGTGGCTGTGTGAGTGACTGTATGGGTGAGAAAGTGAGTGGGTATGTGACTGTATAAGTAAGTGACTAGGTGTGTATCTGGCTGTATGGATACGTTTATGGCTCAGTGAGCATTTGGTTAGGGAGCTGAAGTGCTATTAGTTGTACTGGAGAGAGATTATCTGTGAGAATGATTATATAGGTGAGTGAGCAGGTTGAGAGTTCTTCTATGTATGTGTGAATGGGAATTTAAGTGGTTGTGTGGGTGTGTGAGTGTCTGAGTGTTTTCTAGGGTGAGTAAGGGATAGAATGGAGAGGCTGTATGGTTGTGTGAGTGACTGTGTGAGTGGATGTTTACTTGAATACATCTGTGTGTGGGTGAATGTATGGCTCTATAAGGTTGAATGGAAGAGTGAGTGGGTCTGTGAGTACTGGTATAGATCTGTGAATGGGTATGTGAGTGGTTGTGTGGGGATGTGAGTAAGCATACAAGAGGGTGTATGAGTGTATGAGCAGGTGTGCTTGTAGTTCTGTGGGTGATATCATCAGCGATGTAATTTGAGATGTAATCAATAATGTCATCAGTGATGTTTCTGCCCATGTAATGAGTGATGTAATATGAGAGGTCATAAGCAGTGCATTAATGGACAAAGGTTATAGTTAACTCAGGTAAGTATAACTTCTGAATTTCAATGATTTTGTACAAGTGAAATTTGGCCCTAACTTTAAATTGCCTGAAACCTTTGGTTTTTTCATTGAATTTTTAAGGTGTTTTAATATTCTATTTCCTAACTATAAAATCGCTATACCCTTTGGTAATTTCTGTGAATTTCCAAGTGTTTTTTATATTGTTTTTCCTAACTGTAACCTTCGGACTTTTAAGTGATTATAAGTGGTTTTTACAATGTTATATTGTAAGTAAAAGTTTGGATTAACTTTTGTTCCTAATAGTGAGTAACTAAGGTCTTTTATATATTTTGATTTTGTTCTAAGTTATGAAAGTAATTACATGATATTATGCATTAGTATGTAAGTGGGAGTATGGGTATGTGTGTTTGGTTGTATCTGTTCGAACATGTGTTTAATTAAGTGCACACGTGCACATGTTTCGGTAATGATTGTTTTGCAAATGCTACTTAATCTGTTTTTAAAAACAGTGTGTTGGAAGTTGTGTATAGTGTAATTTGTTTTTTATTTTTATTTAGGAGTCGCGTACCAGTCGCAACCATTAGCATATGGTACACGACTCTGCATACTGTAGTGAATAATAATATATATACATTATATATAGAAAGAGTTGTAGTAGTTAATTTGACATGAGAGTATTACTAATATACTGAATTAAAAAAAATTGGATGGAGAAAACATATATTTATAATGATTTTGATTCATTTTAGGGAGTCGCGGTGCCTTCGTGCCTTTGTGGTTTATATTTCTGGCATTGTGTAGAGGACACTGCTCTGACATTTTTTATGTATTTATATGTACATTTGAATATTGTTTTACTTTACTTTGCATACAAATTGTTACTTGTAGTTGGTTGTAATACTATAAAAATGCAGGGGAGTTGTTATTTATAACAATAGAAGTTGGACACCTGTCGAGACGGATCCCTCTAGGTATGCTACTCCAGTAATACTCAAATATCACCTCACTTATGTTCACCATTATTCACCACCCACTTTATAAGGCACACTGTACGAGTCCTTAGCAAATTACTCCACTGGGAGACGAGATGTGTCCATTGCGCAATGTTCTGGTGCAGGAACCATAAGCAAGTATGACCACTATGTCATAAGCACAGGCCGTGGGATACTCAGATATGCGTATCACCGTAGGATGTTATCAGTAATTTTATATAACATTGTGCGCAAGAATACTAGCAGGAATATGTTCACTCCAATTGTATATGCCGCAAAAATATGTTATATAGTTTGATTTCAAACAAATGCTATTTGATGCTCATATTTTAAGAGTATCAATTGAATGCAGTAGTGAGCATGCTTTACCAGTGGGCTTAGACTCGGGAGCGCCAACTCCATTTACGACTAACTGCAGACGCACGCACCAATGTCAAAATGGCCACAGGGCCGGTAACTGACTGCAATGTGTTCATCAGCCACAAAAACGTTAGGCGCAATGGAGTATGCAACTGACAATGTAACACGTACTAAGTCTAACTTGTAAACAGTGTGGGTGCACGTTTTAGATAAATTATAGTGTTCTCAGTGTTAAGAATACACAGGTGTGAATTTACAAATATCTAGTTTACCAGAGATGTTTTATGAAACTGTGATTCCTATATCCTTTTTAAAAAGTTTCAATGACAAGAGTGTATAAAGACTGCCATGATGGAAGAATGTGCAAGTCATGAACTCTTCTATGTCCGTCCATGAGGGTCATATGCCTGTAACCATGACAACCCTTAGCCTATTGAAACTCATGTAACATTTGAATGCCCATGTGAATGTGTAACATATATGTATATATAGTTTAATACAATCTTAATGCAGATGTGGTGAACAAGGCGGGAGCAAGCCGCCGAAACGCGTCTAAGCAGCAACTGAGCAATTAAAATCGTTTGGATTATGATTCACGGAGTCAGCGCCTTATTTTGATGGAAAGTTTGGTTTGTTACAATATATATATATATATATATATATATATATATATTACGAAATTTATCCCCGCGGGGGGAAGAAGCGAGTCGCACACATCGCGTGGTTTTTAAAATCCAATTTATTTATTTATTTCTTTAAATGCTCGGTTTCCCTTATGCATTTCAGCCAATCCATGGCCTTCTTCAGAGGAGGAGCAGCGCATCAAGGAAGCTGTTCCGACATACTCTGACCAGTCCATCGCTCTTATTATGCTCGCAGTGATTGGCCTCAGGTGGTTTGCCGTGATGGACTCCGATGTTGAGCCTTCTGGTCCTTGTAGTCAGGATACAGCCGCGATTCTTTCCTTCTGGTGGGTGATCTATATATATATATATACATATATTACCTACTGGCGGTCGCCAGTAGGTAGTTATAGTTAGGACCTAGTTTCCATAGAAAATCAGCAACATTCTATTGGGAATAACTTTAACGCCGGTTGATGAATCTTCGCGAATGTCTCAAAGAAGATGGCCCGTTCCGCTCTGCTCCTTCCCTGAAAGTTTTGGGGGGATTCGTTAAGTGGGGGCTGAGAGAAAAGGGGGTCCCAAAATGTGTTTTCCCCATGTAATTTTACATAGGACGATTAGACACGGCTACAGCCCGAACGGCTGAACGGAATTACAAGAAATTTGGCAAAATGGTAGAGTCTGATTCGCAGATCACGCTTTTGCTCAAATGGTGTAAATCGATCCAGTAGTTCCTGAGAAAAAAAAAATATCTATATATATATATCTATAAGCGCACGGTGCGCAAATCGGGTGTGCGCGAGCGGAATTCTGATTTGCTGTTAGACGTCTGTCAACATTCCAATCGGTCAAAATCAGGAAGTGTTGGCCGCCATTTTGTGTCCGAGACAGACGAGAGCGGAAAAAATCGCGGGGTGCGCGCACGTTGCACGTACCCCGAGGCAAAAGTGAGTGAAAAACAAAAGTGGAGGACGTGAAAAGGGTAGAGACTCCCTGACCCCCTAGATCTTCTCAGGGGGTCACTGATGGACCCCAAAGGCCTAAAAAAACATTTAGTTTTTTTAAATAGCGAGGTGAGCGCACGTTGCACGCACCTTCGAGGCAGAAGAGAGTCAAAAACAAAAGTGGAGAACGTGAAAAGGGGGCAGGGTAGAGACTCCCTGACCTCCTAGGCCTTCTCAGGTGGTCCCTGAAGGACCCCGAAGGTCCCCCAAAACGTTTTTTTTTAAAATCGCGAGGTGAACGCAAGTTGCACGCACCCTCGAGGCAAAAATTCGCGAGGTGTGCGCAATGTCATAAAAAAATAAAAATAAAATACAGTTAAATAACAAGTTTGAGTGTTTAGATGTTGGTTTGCTCTAAAAAGAGCCGTTGTGTTTATTGAGTGTTTTTGTACCTACAAGTAAGAACCGATGCAGAGTCTAAAATTCAAGAGGAAGACTCTGTTTCCCTCATCTGTGAAATGTACACCGTCTCCTCTATAAATGCCTAGCATGTTGTAACGCAAGTTGGTGTGGTATATAGAACCCATACCATAGTCTCTGAGGAAAGCAGAAACAGACTTATTCACATGTTTCCTTGCTTTCTCAATCTGTGGACAATATTGGTTGGACCAGTTCCATTTTTGCCTTTGGCATATATTAGAATATACAAAGGCAGTTTATGGAAAAAGTGACATCAATTGCCCAAAGGTGTCCTTTAAAAGCATTTCCAGACCTACCCCAGTCAAAATGCCTAGGTCATTGCCACCACAGTGCACAATTATGAGGTCAGGGTGTGGGAGATGCAAAAAGGATTTTACCAATGACATCAATTGGTGACATCTCAATCCTCTCTGGCCAATCCACATAATATCCACATTTGGTAAGTCAAGGTTGAGAAAGCATCTATTTGCTGCATACCTTTCACTCCAGAAAATATAGCTGTGTCCTACAATCCACACTCTAAGCATCTTGAAGGGACATCTGGTTGTACTCAGATGGGCTCTGGAAATGAAATGGCAGTTTGAAAAGTAGGAATTTAGAAAAAAATGTGGTTGAGATTACGTGCACTTGGAAAAGAATAAATGATAGGTGGTTTCTGAAAATTCAACATTGAAAACTAGGGTGCATGCTACTGTTGTTTTTTAAGGAAAACTTGGTTGAGAGAAAGTGATTGAAAGGAACATTGCACAGGATTCGCTGCTGTTTTGAAAAGTCAAACACCCTTGCTGGTTTGTTTTGCAGATGAACTTTTCACCTGTGTGTTCAGTTAGGTGTCTATGGAGTGTTACCATGGTAACAGGCAGAGAGAGCATTGGGGGAAGGTTGAATTTTATGTGAGATTGAAAGTGTTTCAATGTAGAACCAATTAAAATGTTAGTTTGGTTTTGAATTTGTGTGGGAAGATTTTTGATTGTTATCCTCAAGATTAGAGTGTAAAATGAGAGGGAAGGTATGCCATTTTGTGCCTGCTGTGACTGGTGCACTATTCAGAGATTCTGCTTAAGAAAATCTGCTGTGTGATTGACACTGTTCTAAAACTAAAAAAGCATTTTTAAAGGTGAGTTGTTAATTTGTAAGGGGATCTATGTTGTGCAGTTTAAGTTAAATTGAAAAATGTATTCTAATGTGGAAGCAGGAGTTTATTTGTACAGAGTCTAATTTTGAATGTGTCTGCTTTGGGAAAAATATTGAGAAAGGAGTGTTTGGTGTGTTGATGTGTTTGAGGAGATTTTTTTTGCAGTACAGTGCTGTTGTTAAAAATGATATAATAATTTGCTTAGTTGATGTGTTTTAAAATATGACAAAAGATGTAGTCATGGAGTGAGTCATTCTTTATGACAGTTAGTGCTATAAAGTCCAAAGCAGCATGTGTGTCAGGCCTCTGAATTCCCAAATAGTCTCCATGCTGTGTAATAAAGATCCTGGGTGTGCTGTAGAAATTGCATACCAACTTTTTCAGTAGCATGTAGAAATTATTTCAGTGAATTCTCATTTCAACATTCTCAGTCCCACCTTGAGCCCCTATAATGTCTGAACACCACTGCACTTGAAACAACCTTTACAACGCAACTTTTACGGGAAAATAATTGGCCTGGGAAAATTACTGCTGTTAAGAAAGGGTAGTCTGGTGTTGAAAAGTACTTTGAGAGTGAGGGTGATGAGGTTCAAAAAATTCTTGTAGTTGACGTAGAGGTAGCGTAAGTGTATCAGATAGTGGGTGATGTGGCTATCACAGGAGATGTTGTTCATCAGTGAGGTAGAGGTGTTTTAGATTTGTTGTAGTTGTTGGAGATGTTTCTGACATTTTTCATTCCCTTGTAGAGGTTTCTTTTAATTGTATATAGCTCCTTGGTAAGATAAAGGATGAGCAGAGTGTGATCGGCATACCAGATGATGTTGAGGTTCTGATAGCATGCTAGTTGTTTAAAGTTCTATGTACATGATAAATAGCATCGGGTGGAGGTATAACCATTGTAAGATGGTCCAAAAGATGTTGGTGCTTTTGATTCAGAAGGTTGGAAACGGACGTTTAAGAGTACTAATAAGTAACTTCCAAACTAAGGATTTCAAACATACTATTTGGCCATGAGGAATGATATGTGAAACAAAAAATGACTATTTTGGGTAAATGTTATTAGCATATTTTTGTACATTACTTTATTTAGAGTGTATAAGAAAGAACTAATAATGTTTTGATACTTTGTGATTGTTGGTAATATCCCTTACTTACGTAAAAAATTGCTGTTTGAAAAAGACATTTAAGATATGTTTTTTCTAATTGTTACATTCTTAATGAAAATGTTGAATGGGATTTTTAAAGACAATCTTATTGATTGCCTTTTTTTTTGCCCGCTGTTATATGATGAGTACTATTGAACTCACTGTTTTCAGTGAAATTCTATTTATTCTGAGAACAGCAAAATAAAATACAAAACATATTGTACATATTATTTTGTATTGTGAAATATATATTGTTGAATAGCTTTATTTCGATATATTAACATATCATAAAAGCATTACAATACAGAATAAAAATGATGCATTATAATCAACTATAGACAATATAAAATCTACAGAGTCAATGATAAAACATTAATACAATTATTTGCCCAGGCATAGAAACTGCTTAGGGGCTGGATCCACTAACATTTACTGAAGCAGGAGTTTCCTTACAGTTCTTATCCGCCATGCCCAGCCCAGAAATTTAGCCAAGCAACAGGCGAACAAGGGACGTGCATCAGATCGTAATATGTCTAAAGCCTCCAAATGCGATCTAGTGCCGAGGCTCCTGCATAATGGTTTCAGCCATCTGGACCTGGGCGCTATATAAGCGGGACATTCAAACAGCAGGTGGGCAGTTGACTCAACCTTTAATTCACAAAAAGGGCAGTATGGTATAGTTTGCAGCGGAGGCTTCCAACTTGAAGTTAGCTGCCCTAAAGGAAGGACTCCTACCCTGAATCTAAAATACAGCGATCTGTCCCACGGATTGAGGATCAAGTCCAGGTAGGGTTCTCTACAAGGAAGTTCCTTAATTAGTAGGAACTCTACAGCCGATCTACAAAGATTGGAATTACTCATTCTCGCATTAGACGCCCATGACCAATAAATTTTCTTGAGCAACTGTTTTGATGGAGCTGTTCTGTTAACCCAAGCATCCCCTAGACCTATTTCATAGAGAAGCCGCTTAACTTCCCTAAGCCAGGCAACCTTATGCCAGCCAGGTAAAGCAAGGAGTTCTCTTAGGGCATCAGCATAACTGCACAATTGTGGTACATTCCAAATCCGGGCCCATAACAGGAGGGGGCGTAGCCTGACTTGCTCACTTATTGGGCGTGTGCCTGCATCAAGCAGGAGGGGGAGTGTAGGGGTACTATGTGGTAATTTCATAAGATCCTTATGAAAGTTATTTTCAAGGTATGTTAAGGTGTTAACTCTCTGAACACCCCACAGTTCTGCGCCAAACAAGGCCGCACTCACCACCCTTGCCCTGTAAATATCTAATAATGCCCCAATGGGTTTTAAGGATGAGGCACGTTGTTCTCTTAGCAGGGCCCCTGTAACCCTCTTATGGGTCAGGAAGACTTTTTGGTGATGGGATTTCCAATTCATCGAGACAGAAAGTCGTATCCCCAAATAATCAAATTCTTCCACCCTTTCAAGTGGGACTAAGTCTAGGACAGGGGGAATTACAGTTTTCCTAGGGGGGTTCAGAACAAGGAATTTGGTTTTGCTTATGTTTATGGCTAGGCCCTTGATGTCACAAAAGTCCTTAAAGCTAGAAAGCAACCTTTGAATGCCAGCAGGGGTCTTTGAGATTAGGAGGGTGTCATCTGCAAATAGGAGCGTGGGTATTTTTCTGCCAGCCAGGGAGGGTGCATCTGATGGATGTTGCAGAAGATACTCAACCACTCCGTTTACATATAGTGAAAACAGGGTGGGAGCTAGCACACAACCCTGGCGGACGCCCCTATCTACAGGAATGCGAGATGTTTTTTGCCCCTGGTTACCCCACCTAATCTGAGCAAAGTTGCGCTCATGAAACATGATAAGCAATCCCAGCAAGTATGGAGGGATACCCAACCCTTCTAGGGTATTCCACAATTGGGCTCGTGGTACCAGGTCAAAGGCAGTCCGCAAATCTATAAAGACTAAATACAGACTGCCCTTGCCCAATACAACCACTTTCCAATACAGCATTAATAGTCGAAATGTCTGTTCGATGGTACCTATTCCTGCTCTGAATCCGGCCTGGAAATCTGATAAAACCTGGTTTTCCTCCGCCCAATGGAGGATCCTACCTAGGACAACTTTACCCGCTACCTTTTGGGTTGAGTCGAGCAGACTAATTGGGCGGTAATTGGCTGGGTCGTCCCGACAGCCTTTCTTAAAGATCGGGACGACCTCAGCACCCCTCCAAGAGTCAGGTAGGCAGCCTCCCATTACAGCCTCGTTCAAAAGTGAGGCAATTAGTCTACTCCACACACATACATTTTCCTTCAGCAGATCGCCAGGAATGCCATCCGGGCCAGCAGCTTTGTTGGTAACAAGGCACCCAATTGCCCCCTCTACTTCCTTTACACTGAAGCGGCAATCATTGATTGTTAGGGCAACCGGCAGTCTGAGTGGGAAATCCATGTTAAGTTGTGATCCATCTGGAGGGATAGAATATAGTTTATAAAAATGGGCAAACCAAGCCTCCCCTGGGATGTTACAAGTCAGTTGTGCATCAATGGGCTTGTCCCTAGCTCTCATCAGGTCCCAGAACCCCTTTGAGTCTTTTTTAGAACTAGCCTCCATTAGGTCACTCCAGAAGTTGGAGTCGTGTACTTCCTTAGCATAGGCTATAGTTTTTTTATATAGATTCTTGGCAAGTCTGATTTTACCTGGGACTTTGGATTTTACAGCAAGAATAAGTTCAGATTTGGCATCCCGACATTCTGCAGAATACCATTTGTCTCTAGACTTGGAGACACCTTTCGTTACGGCCCTTGGCCTGTTTTGCGGGATGATAAACAATTCGCTTAGTGCCGAAATGGTTTCTGTGAAGGTCTTCAAAACAGTATCATCGGTATTTTCCGGTGCATCTAAACTTGACATCACTGCTGTCATTATAGTCTTTGCACGTTCCATCCTGCCCTCGTCCGCTGCTACTTTTGTCCATTTTAACCGCCTGCCACAGTTTGAAGGAGCAAGTTCATGAGATGTTTTCCATGCAGAGGTGACTTTGACCAGTTTGCTGTCGTGCCACGGCGCGGTAAGAGTTAGAGACAAGGGATTGTGGTCACTATCACAGGACGCTATAACTTCCATATCTTGGAGGAATGGCCATAAATTATAATTCAGCATGATGTAATCTATTCTGGAGGTGTGACCCACCCTATTATAAGTGTGCGCTCCCCTGAGATCTGAGTTGGAGCGACCATTAGTTGCTCTCAGGGCGTGTTCCATACAAAGTGAATTAATGTCTATGGCACTCTGCGTCCACTTTTGGATCGGGTCTAGGGCAAGCGTGGGAATGCCCCTCCTTGTGTCATCTTCCCAATAGTCCAGGATATCCTCACTCGCCAAAGGTTCAAAGCAACAGTTAAAGTCGCCTGCGAGGATTATATAGGAGTCGGCGTTACAGGATTCAAGTTCACTATTTAATCCTGTTGATGGTAACTTTGAGATCCCTCCCCTGGCCAAACTTAGATAGAGGTTAAACACTTCCAACTTCCTCCCCCCCTCACAAGATATAGATATTCTCTGAAGATCGGGGGATTGGGTGAATTTGTGTTTTACACTTAAGCCCAGTGCAATACTGACCCAGATAAGAAGGCCGCCAGAAGGGCGACCTTTACTACCCTGATGTTGGGTGGCGGGAACAAAATAAGTTGTAAAGCCTACCCTGTGTCTAGGTTCAAGGCACCAGGTTTCCTGTAAGAGACAGATGCTAAAGGGATCCAAAAAGGAGTTCCAGTCAGGAATGTCAAAGTTACGCGCAAGCCCTGCCACATTCCAGCTTAGAATCTTTAACTGAGTGCTACCTAGGGAGACCTGTAAAGGCAAGCTGGCTGGTGTAACAGGATCAGGCTCCATACCTAACGCCTCTGCAACAACTATATTTTGTCTAGGGTGGGGCTCATTATGGGATCGGGTGGGGGCCCTGGATATGAAAGGTCGCCTGCCATCCGGCAAAGCCATCCGATGGGATGGTACAGAAATCATAGGGGTAGCATCTAATTCGTGCGCTCCTGCTTGGGTTCCTAGATTGTTTAAAAAATTCCCAGCCTCCTCTATTAGCGGGGGATCAATCATAGGTTGGGTGAGTGTGGTCAATTTAATGTCCTCACAGTCAGACGGCAGGAATAAGGGATTTAGAACCCCTCTGATTAAGGAAGCTTTTACTGGCGCTGGGGGAGCAGCTTACCTTGGGAGTCAGTCGACATCCTCTAGGCAGCCAAACCTGTTCGTAGTTGGAAGGCCAAGCCAACGTCTCGACAAATCATGGTCTTTGTCTTTATTGGAGTACCCCCTCCATGGCCGGTGGCGTACCAGAGACCAATCGCCATCCTGTGTATGCGTATTGCGTGGGGGATAAAAGAAGGATAGTGGCCTAGGTACAATAGATAGGCCTTCGCCTTCAATCGGCCATGAGCAAATGTGGTGTGCCGTGTATGGATCTTCAAATGTTACCACTATGCAGTCCCCAGGACTAGATTTCTTTGAGGGACCCACCCATGGAACTCGTCGGACCATTAATACGTTGCCTTTCCGACCATTTGTGATCGGTCTGTTCACGTTGAGCCAGTGCATGATCTTGTTCTTTAGGGACCAGTGGCTCTCGTGCTGGTCATTATCAATTGGAGGAACACCCATCAGCACAACCACGTACTCATTGGCCTCCGGTGGGAGATCAATGTAGCCCCCTCGGAAATTATTCTTCATACGTGGGCCCTGGGTCGAATGGTGAACTGCTTTGCTGACGGTTGTTCTTAAAGGAGCACCAACATTGGGCTGAGCAGGGATTCTGGTGGTGGGGGGCTTTGTTTGTCTAGTTGGGGGATCAGCCAATCTTCGATCCGCACCAATGGTTCGTGGTTTGGGAACTGGTCGTGCTGTGGCAGGTGGTGGGGGGGTGGATTGTATGGCTTGTGGGACTGGGCCTTTCCAGTGCTTAATTTGTGCCGGTGCTTTCCGGTGCTTAGCACCGGCACTTAAATGTCAGGGCCGGGTCTACTGTGCGCACACCCAAAGGATGAATAGGTTTTGTAAAAATATATATATGGTATTGGTATATACCTTTTATTCTCTTTTACTTGTACTATATGCGGCCCCAGGCCCGGCCGGCGGCCGCAGCGTGTTTTTTCATGTCATAGCAGTCAAAGTGTGTGAGAGTCTGTCATCATCACCGATCACCGGCGTCGCGTCAGGCCAGGGTGCAGTGTTTTCGGTTTTGCGAGGGCGACTCGAGTTAGTTGCTAGCGCGAGTCGAGTGGAGTGAGTGCCCCGACCTCCTCCCCCCCTCCCGCTGCCCCTCCCCCTCCATCGCAACCAGTACTGGCCGTCTGCAACTCACATTTCATCTGCACGTGACGTGAGGTAGGTTAGGTAGTAGTAGCACTAGATGCCCCTGCCCAGGCTAAGGGAGTCGACGAATAATAGTATTATAATTTATTAGTAAGTACTGATATTGAGATAAATATCAAATGTGCCAGGCAGCCGCAGCCAAGTAACCCAAGTTTCGTTTCATCATGGTGGACGCAACAGACTTGTTGACAGTTTCTTTGAGTTTGCCAGTGGGTGGGCGGGCCGTTCAGAACGCGCACAAATGTATTTGGCCGGGCTGAGGTTCTGATGGGGGTAGGGGAAAGCGTAGATTTTTTTTCACTTGGCAGGCTGCCACCAGTTGCCACGCCACAGCATAAACTGCGCAGTTTAGTTAACTGCAGTATGAGCACCGGCACCCGCATTCAATACAGGTATGATTTTTTGTATATAGAATGGACTTGCTTGCTTCATAAAAGCAACAAGAGCTGCCTGCTCGGGGCTCTCGATCTAGCCAGGCCCAATAGTCTGTTGCCAAATGCCAATGCCGTACACACACGGGACTGTTTCGTTTGTTGCACAAAACCTGGCTTAAGTTTCTCCAGACATTTGATTTTGAAGAACACTTTTATTCATGTGATAATGCTGGATCATGTGTCCAAAAATCCCCTGTTTTTTGTAAATGAATCCCACCTTCACATTGACCGGCGTGCCTGACTACCACCACTCACCCTTCTCGTTGGTATCGGTGTCCAACGTGGCTTGGAAACAACTCTATTTTAGCTAGAAGACGCAATTATTGCAGACTGTGTCTGTTGCCGCTCATTCTGCTTTCTGTATCTCAAATGGTATTGCACCCTTTCTGATGATTATTTCAAGCACACCCTCTGTAAGGATTGCAGGTTGGTTCCACAGGAGCGTCAGGAATCCGAAGAAAAGTCCGCAGCCTTCCCCTACGGCCTTCCGACTCTATCAAGCACTAGAGTACGAGAGACACGCCAGGGGAAAACAGGGAAACAAAACAAGGAAAGGTGGGGAGTGAAATGATGATGTTCAATGGTGATC
The DNA here is from genome assembly GCF_964261635.1 of Lissotriton helveticus. Lineage (NCBI taxonomy): Eukaryota > Metazoa > Chordata > Amphibia > Caudata > Salamandridae > Lissotriton > Lissotriton helveticus. The sequence continues at coordinate 795,612,550 of NC_136057.1, read as the reverse complement.
TTCTAGATTCTATGTGTGATACATCAATTGATGAACTGGAAAAACTGGTGGGCTGCAAATGAAGGCAAGTATGTAACAACAATCTGCACACTGAAAGAACACGCTAAGAAACCTATAAACAACAACAGCACATACCCCTGGTTACTATCTTGTAAAAGAACGTACATGTAGCGCCTCTATGAGAAACTTCATCAGGAGCTGTGGCAAAAATGACATAAGGGGTTAGCGAGCAGGTACAATACGTGGTAGTGACAGTACTGTGTGATTGATATCTTTCTCACTTAATATTTTGTAGAAGTTCTGAAGAACCCTTTACAAGCGAGTGGTCTAACAAGAATGGTATTTTTGACTCTTCTTATGATGACTTGACCCGCTATAAAAAAGAACATAACATCTATCACTCGTGAATGTGCACAATGTCAGACAAAATATAAAGCAGCGCAAAGAGCGCTGTTACCGTGATTCTTTGGCAGAGAGGCTGAAGTCCAAAATGGTCCACGCAAGGATAGCTCCAAACACAGGGCGGAGAAAACCAGGATAACCAATCCAGAAAAGGGAAATACGGAGGGTGGAAAAAAATGGAAGGGGAACGAGCAATAGGGAAACCTAACTATTCTATCTAAGGGGAAAAAACGAAGGAAAGCAGGAAAACTCAAAGCTGAGCCCAGCCGGATGGCGGAGCTAAGCCCGGCCGCCGGGCGGAACTCAAGGGAAGGGGAAAAGGAAGGCTCCTGCAGAGTGTTGAGCCCAGCCGGATGGCGGAGCAATGCCCGGCCACCGGGCGGGACTCCAAGGAAAGCAGGAAGTGGTTCACGGCGAAAGTCGTGAAGTGGCAGCACTCGTGCAAAAATGCACCAAAGGGACGCCTGGAAAACAACAGCGTGTAAGCACAGGAACTCCAGGCTAAAACGGAAGTCAGGCACAGGAAACTAGGACGGATGCGGAAACGAGGGGAGCTTGACGCAAGAACGTGAAGCGTCGCTCCTTGTTTCCCGTTGCTTTAAATAACATAATTCTTAAAGGGACAGTGTAGGGGAGTCCCGAGGCATGACACCCTAAAGGGTCTTTTCTCCCTCGCTTTAGATTAATTACCTTGCATTTCTTGCTTGCTTCGATGCCAGGGTACCTGGTTTGATCGACTTTCTACTTGCACTTGTGACCAGTCGCAGCACCAGTCACTTTGCGTTCTTTGCACCCTTTATATTAATCCCTCAAGCGCCTCTTAGCCCCTTGTTTACCTGCCACTGTTAGGCGCTATCACTTTCTCCTACTTTTTATTTTTTACAATATTTAGCAACCCCTGAAGTATGTTTTGCTATTTTTTAACTTCATTAGAGTTGCATTAAGTATTACAAAGTGGCATGGCTCTTCTGTTAAATTGTAAGTTTTCGTAATAAGAAGCACTGTGCTTTTAGAAAACTGTTTTAACTAACTGTAGTAATTTTATGTTTATCCGATTGTTTGTTATGTTAAAATCACTCAAGTCACTTGCTACGCTGAAATTTTGCATATTTTATTCTAATAAAGTGTGCCAGTTTGAAAGTTTTATAGGATTGTTTTATATTCGCAAGGCACTTATTTGATTTTGTTTTTTTATCTTTGTATTTATGTCGATCATTTTATTTCTGCGTGCTTTTTAGGCATGCTTGCCAAATGCAGTTATGACTAACTTAGCTGAACACCAGAAACTGCATCTTTTTAAAATAAATGGTGGCAGATTTACAAGCCCCCTGCGCCACCAGTGCATCACTTTTTGTGACGTACTGGTGGCATATTTCGCTGCTCCATATTTACAAGGACAGGAAAAGCCAACCTGCGTGGCTTAAAGCCACCCTACGTGGCTTATCCTGTCCTTGTAAATAAGGCCCCTTTACATGCAGCACTTTGCGTGAAAGGGCCGTTCCATGGGTGTTGCTATGGGTGTTCCCACGCAACACCCATGGAACCAGACACATTTCCAGATGTACGAGGAATCGTAAATCTTGAAATGCGTCAATATGCTACGCCTCCCCAGAGGCATAGGGAGGCGCAACGAGGAGAAATGTTTTCATTTCTCCTCGTTCTTTTTCCTCTTTCAATGCGTGCTGCATTCTACAGCAGGCATTCAAAGCGGAAAATGCCTGTAGTGATTGTTTTTATGCAGGAAGGGGACCCTTCCTGCACAAAAACAATCTCCCCATGACGCAGGCTGTGTGAAATGTTCTTGTTGAGCCTAGCAAAGGTAGTGACAAATGGAATTCCATGTAACTCGATAATAGCTGCAGATGTTCAGGTACGGTAGGATATCAGTGATTGGGTCTGGTGTGGGGATGGTGTGTTTAACATCACAGGGGACAATATGAGTGGGGGGTGTAAGCCACTTGCTACAGCGGGAATAATTCCATTCTGATATATTAGCAAGTATGTAAAAGTTGTATCTTTAAGCTCATTATACACAATTAGACTCTGCTGAAAATTACAAAACTAAGCCCTTTTTCACATACCCTAGTATTGACATGCACTTTTGATGAAATCTTTTTCAAAATTTTTGCAAGGTGGAGGAACCTCCTATCAAAACTTTATTTGAGGAAGGCTTACCTGCTGAAATTCAGATTGTATATTACATCTGGCTTTCAGCCTGTCAGTTGAGGATGTGGGTGGAGCCAATAAAGGATGTGGGTGGAGACAGTGGAGGAAGTGGGTGGAGACAGGAAAAGTGGGTGTGGCCTCCGACAAATGTTTGAGCACCTGTACTTCATATTTTACAAATTAAGCACTGGGCCTTTCTCTATAATACCTTGATTTTCTAGTCCACGCAAGCCAAGAGTAGCCAGGGCTATGATACTCTTTTCCATCTTTAGCAGATTGTTTTCAATGCGTGATAGCCTCAGATCTAGAGGAGAAAGAAGCTTCTTTAGTGATTCCCAGACTAAGCCTATAAATTCCCCATCCCTCGTATCATGCCCCTCTAGGTGTGAGCCGTCTCCCTCGCAGCAGTTATGTTAAAAGATGTGGAGGCAGTTGTGTTAACAGATATAGAAGCTGATCCCTCTTCAGCTACCTCTATATGAGCCTGGGGCAACGATGCACACTCTCCTATAGCCTTATTCACAGGTACACTTCCCACATTGAGCTGACTATTACCATTTATATTGTTGCATAGAGGAATTTCAGGAGTTACCAAAGAGGGGGAAGTGGGTAACTGACCAGGAGAAGCCACAGGTAAAATCTGATTATCCAACTGATTTGCCGAATACAAGGATAGGGCTGGGGTAAGAGGAATCGAACTATGATGGACAACTGCCTGTATAATTCCGCAACACGTATTAGCTGGACGCTCTGGAGTTACAGCAGCTGCTATGTGTCCCAAGGAGGATTTTTTGGATTTGGCAAAGTCCTGGGACAGTTTTCTAGCCGCGGCCAAGTCCAAGGAGACGCGAGTCTGCAGTTTGGAAATTTCGGTATCAATGGCTAGGTTTGTACGAGTAATAAAATCGTCCATGGGTCCATTTGTTTGCAATCCACCTTTAATGGCCCTATTACGTGCTGCCCGGGTACACATAACTAACAAAATGAAGAACCCACCTCAGCAAGAGTAGAGGAACAGTATTAAACAACCAAAGAGCAAGGGGGTTGGGCCAGTCCAGTCCTCTCCGTACTCGAACGGCCTCAAACGGCCCGCTCTTAGCCCGGTCTTCGCCCCGCGCTGCGTCCCGCGCTGCGGGAGTTTGCGATTGTGATGTAGAGGGCGTAATGGGCGTGGTGGGCGGGGGGCGGGCCAGCAGGGAGAGCGGACCGGATGGTGGTTTACGGTCTAGCAGGGACTCCTGGTAGTTGGAGTCCCCTGCACGCTCGCAGCCCCGCCGAGCCTCTCGCCCAAGCCGCCTTGCTGTCCCTCTACACTGGCAGGTGTGGTCTCACGCACTCTTGTGCGCTGCGGCACCCGCGAAGCGGGTGCGGCGAGATATGGGCGAAAACAAATCAAACAAAGCAGACCGCCTGGTCAAGGATGCCTCCGTCGGTATACAAACTGGTGTAACTCTATTTTTTCTTCTCTTCCACAGATACTATATTTATTAAAAATAGATTATTAACTTTTCATTACTTATAAGGTGAGTATGAGAAACAAAAAATACTTTCTCATCACTCTCCTACTTCTCTTAACCTTTTTCACTTTCTTCACTTTGTCTCACTTTTTTCCATGTTTCTCTCCCTGTCTCCCTCTGTTCATTGCTCTCCCTCTCTCTCACTCACTCGCTCCCTCTCTTTCCTTTACCCTTAATTTTCTCTCCTCTCTCTTTCTATCACTCCTCCTCTCTTCCTCACTCACTTTCCCTCTCTCTCTCCCTCACCTTTACTGTCTTTCTATTTATGTTCCCTTCACTCCTACTTTATCCCTCAGTCCCCTTTCCTCTCTCTTAATATCCTTCCTTCGCTCTCATTCCTCTTTCTTCACCCTCATACCCCTTCTCTCACTGTTACTGCCTTTCACTCACCCTCAGTACTTTTCCTTCACTCACCTACCCTCACTCCCCTTCCTTCACTCCTCTTTGTTCACTCCCTCAATACATCTCACTTACTCCTGTTTGTTTATTCCTTCCCTCACTTTTTTCCATCCATTTTCTCTCCCTGTCTCCCTCTGTCTCACTCACTCTAACTGCCTCACTGCTTCTCAGTTCCTTGCTCTCCCTCTCTCTCATTCTGTCCCTCTCTCTCCCTTACCCTTAAACTCATTTCTTCTCTCCTTATATCACTCCTCCTCTCTTTCTCACTCATTTTCACTCTCTCTTAATTGTGTTCCTTCTTTCTCATTTATCTTCCCTCAACCTCATACTCCGCCCGTAACTGTCACTGCCCTTCACTCACCGTCACTCCCTTTCCCCCTCTGCACTGTATCCTATCTGTATTTCTCACCCATTCACTTTCCTGCTCCCTTTTCTACACTTCCCCTCGCTCTGCTTCTCTCACTCCCCTTCCCTCACTCTCCTTCCTTTACTCCTCTTTTGTCACTCCCTCACTCCATCTCACTTACTCTCCTTCGTTCACTCCCTCACTCACTTTTTTTCATCCATGTTTCTCTCCCTGTCTCTCTCTGTTTCACTCACTCTAACTGCCTCACTCCTTCTCAGTTCCTTGCTCTCCCTCTCTCTCATTCTGTCCCTCTCTCTCCCTTACCCTTAAACTCCTTTCCTCTCTCTTTATATCACTCCTCCTCTCTCCCTCACTCATTTTCCCTCTCTCTTAATTTGGTTCCTTCTTTCTCATTCATCTTCCCTCACCCTCATATTCCTTCCCTAACTGTCACTGCCCTTCACTCACCGTCACTCCCTTTCCCCCTCTCCACTTCCTCCTGTCTGTATTTCTCACCCTTTCACTTTTCCGTTCCCTTTTCCTCACTCCCCCTCGCTCTCCTTTTCTCACTCTATTCCTTACTCCCCTTCTCTCACTTCCCTTTACTAACTCCCTCCATCCCCTCACTCCACTTCTCTCTCCCTCACTCCCCATCTCTCACTTTCCCTTATTCCCCTTTTCTCATCCTCATACCCCTTCCCTCACCGTCACTCCACTTCTCTTACCTTCACTCCCTTTACTCTGCTCTACTTCTCCCTCTCCATCTCTTACTCCCCTTCCCTGTCTCCGTTCGATGCTCCCCTTTTCTCACTCCTCCTCCCTCACTTTCCTTTCCTTACCGCCCTTCCCTTACTCTTTCTCTCCCCTTACCTCACTCCCCTACCCAAAAATAAAAATCAGGTAACGAAAAACTGCTCAACAGGATCCAACAAAATAAAATAAAAAAATGATCTGCGGGAGCATGTGTGCTGCTGAATATTCATCTCGATCAAGTTCACACTCTGCTCTCCATAGCAGAGGATCTCGTAGCAGAATTTGCATTTTATATGTACATTAGCCAAAAGTGGCCGGACATCTAAACTCGATGTCGATGGAGATGCTCCTCCTGTAGAGGTGCTGGGGACAGCAGCTGGAGAATTAGTAGCCAGGGCTCTTGTTGAAGCACGTGCAAAGTTATTAGGATGCACATTCTTACGTGACGGATCATGACGGATGCTGAAAGAGTAGTGTTTGTTAGGATTTCCTCTAGACAGCACACTTCCACAGATGTTACAGGTGACCTTCAGGGCATTAACTTTTTTCTGCCCCTCTGGATAGCTGAAAAACTTCCAGATGAAGGACTCCTTGGTCTTCTTAGCACGTGGCTGCTCTTCAAAATACTCCACATCTGAGTCAGATGATGATGTATCCTGTGGCTGCTGTTGCTCTGCCATTTTGCCAACAAAGCTGGAACAAATCAGCTAAGAACCTTCTCCAGAAAAGTGAAAGAGATAGTGAGGGAAGTGGGTGGGGTGTTTGAAGATTCTGGAAAAGAAGTAGTGTAAACCAATCAAAAGTGTTGTTTTCTAGTCACATGACTTTACGTGCGCGCACGGGTGCGCGCACGTTGCGCGACCGTCGCATATGAATGACGTTTTAACCGATTTTCGTAAAAGGAGACTCCCTGACCCCCTTGGCCTTCTCAGGGGTTCCCTGAAGGACCCCAAAGGGCAAAAAAAAATTCTTTTTTTTTAAATCACGAGGTGCGCGCACGTTGCACGCACCCTCGAGGCAGAAGTGACTCTAAAACAATAGTGGAGAATGTGAAAAGGGGGCAGGGTAGAGACTCCCTGACCCCCTAGGCCTTCTCAGGGGTTCACATTTCTTGCAATGTTTTTATGTTACGGTGAGCAGAGTGTGGACTTGATTGATAATAAGATCACACAGCACGTATGCTGCTGCAGTTAATTTTTTTCATTTTCTATTTTTGTTCCAGTTGAACACTTTTTTGTTATCTGTTTACTGTTTTTGTTTGAAAAAAAATCAAAAAAATATATACAATTTTTACAAAAATACAAAAAAAATACAAAACAAAAAAGACAAAAAAACTGTTTGTTTCAGAACTAACCTCACTTCTCAAAGAAGAGCTATATCTTTTATATACTGTGTCATACTTTTTTTGAATGAATGTGTAGTGTATAAATGAATGTCTGAAATGACTGAGTGAAAAGGAGGAAAGAATTGATGGAATGAGTGAGGAAAGGGTAGTATGGTGAGTGAGGAAAGGGGAGTCAAAGAGTGACTGAAACAAGGGGACTAAGGGTATGGGAGTGAGGTAAGTGGAGAGAAAGAGTAAGGGAAGGACGTTTAGGAAAGAAAAGTGAGAGAGGAGGAGTGAGAAAAGGGTGGCACGGAACAGAGACAGAGAAGGGGAGTAAGAGATGGAAAGGGAGAAGTAGAGCAGATTGAAGGGAGTGAAGGGAAGAGAAGTGGACTGACAGTGAGGGAACGGGTATGAGGGTGAGGGAAGGGGGTAATGGAAAGTGAGAGATGGGAAGCGAGGGAGAGAGAAGTGGAGTGAGGGGTTGTAGGAACTTAGAAAAGGGGAGTGAGAGAAGGGGAGTAAAGAATGGAGTGAGAGAAGGAGAGCGAAGGGGAGTGAGGAAAAGGGAACGGGCAAGTGAAAGGGTGAAAAATACAGACAGGAGAAAGTGGAGTGGGGAAGGGTAGTGACGGTGAGTGAAGGGCAGTGACACTTAGGGAAGGTGTATGAGGGTGAGGGAAGGGAATGAGAGAGAAGGAAGGAGATTAAGAGAGAGGAAAGGGGACTGAGGGATAAAGTAGGAGTGAAGGAAACAGAAAGAGAAAGACAGGAAGGGTGAGGGAGAGGAAGAGAGAGAGAGGGAGAGAGAAAGAGAGGGAGAGCAAGTGACTGAGAGGGAGTAAGACGGTTAGACTGAGTGAGATAGAGGGAGAGAGGGAGAGAGAAATGGAGTGTAGGGGAGTGTGGGACTAAAAGAATGGGAGTTAGCCAAAGTGAACGAGGAAAGAGGAGTAAGGGAAAGGGACTGACCGATGGAGTGAGGGAAAGAGAGTGGGGGGAGTGAGAGAAGTGGAGGGAGTGAAAGAGAGTGAGCGATGATATGAAGGAAAAAGAGTAAGGGGAGAGTGAGAAGAGACTGAGCGATACAGCAAGACAAGGGTAGTGATGGAGGAAGATAGGAAAGAGAAGTGAGGGACAGAGAGGGAAAAGACAAAGTTGGACAAGGTGAGTGAGGATGAAGTAAGAGTATTGATAGTGAGAGAAGGAGTGTAAAGGTGAATGAAGAGGAGTAAGGAGAATGAGGAAAGGGGAGGAAGATGAAGAAAAGGAAGGTGAGTAAAAGAGAGAGTGATGAAAGGGAATGAGAGATAGAGAAATAATAGAGTGATGAAAAGGTATTTTTTGTTTGTCATACTTACCTTATAAATAATGACAAGTTATTAGTACTTTTTATTATAAATATAGTATCTGTGGAAGACAAGAAAAAATTGAGTTATAATATATGATTCACAATACAAAAGAAAGTAGAAGTGAAAGAAACAGAAAGGGAAAGAAAGGAAGGGTGAGGGAGAGAGAGAGAGGGAAAGAGTAAGACAGAAAGAGAGGGGGAGCAAGTAAGTGAGTGACAGGGAGTGAAGTGGTTAGACTGAGTGAGACAGAGGGAGAGAGAAAAGGAGTGAAGGGGAGTGAGAGACTAAAGGAATGAGAGTTAGCAAAAGGGAATGAGGAAAGGGGAATAAGGGAAGGGTATTGTTGGATGGAGTAAGTGAAAGGGAGTGAGGGTGAGTGAGGGAATGGAAGCAAGAGAAAGGGAATGCGACTGATGCACGGTGAGGAGAACATGAATTGGGGAAGAGGATTCAGATTGAATGAAGGGCAGTGACAGTGAGGGAAGGGATATAAGATTGAGGGAAAGGGAGTGATTGAAAAAGAAGCATATTTATAGAAAGAGAGAGAAAATAAAAGGAAGAGTAGTGAAGAGAGAGGGAGACAGTGAAAGAGACAAACAGAGAGTGAGGGAGTGTGAAGGAGTAAATCAGTTATAGTGACTGAGACAGAGGAAGGGATTTAGAGACAGATGGAGGAAAGGGTAGTGAGGGAGGGAATAAAGGAAGGGAACTGAGCGAAAGGGAGTGAGGGAGTGAGAGAAGTGGAGTGAGTGAAGGGGAGTGAGGGTTGATGTTGTTGAAAGAGAGTAAGGGGGAGTGAGAAGAGACTAAGTGATACAGCAACACAAGGGTAGTGATGGAGGAAGATAGGAAAGAGAAGTGAGAGACAGACAGGGGAAAGAGGGAGTTGGACAAGGTGAGTGAGAGTGAAAAGAGAGTACTGATAGTGACAGAAATACTGTAAAAGTGAATGAAGGGCAGTAATGAAAATGAGAAAAGGAGAGTAAGATGAGTAGAGGAAGGGGAGTAAGAGACAGATAAAAGAATAGGAAAGGGAGAAAGAGAAGTAAGAGAGTGAAGAAAAAGTATTTTCTGTTTGTCATACTTACCTTATCAATAATGACAACATAATAGAATATTTTTGCATAAATATAGTATCTGTGGAAGACAAGACAAATTGTGTTATAATATGTATTTCATAATACAAAAGAAAGTAGAAGTGAAAAAAACAGAAAGGGGAAGAAAGGAAGGGTGAGGGAAAAACACAGAGGGAGAGAGTGAGACAGAAAGAGAGGGAGAGCGAGTGACTGACAGGAAATGAAGTGGTTAGACTGAGTGAGACAGAGGGAGAGAGGAAGAGAGAAATGGAGTGAAAGGAGTGAGAGACTAAAGGAATGAGAGTTACCAAAAGGGATTGAGGTACGGGGAATAAGGGAAGGGGATTGACAGATGGAGTGAGCGAAAGAGTGTGAGGAAGAGTGCTGGAATGGGTGCAGGAGAAATGGAATGAGAGTGATGCAGAGAGAAGAGAACATGAAGTGGAGGAATAGGACTCAGATTGAATGAACGGCAGTGACAGTGAGGGAAGGAATAGAAGGGTGAGGAAAGGGGAGTGATGGAAAAAGAAGCATATTTAGAGAAAGGAAAAAGAAGTAAGTGAGAGAGAAGGATTTATGGAAAGAGAGAGAAAAGAAAAGGAAGACTGGTGGAGAGAGAGGGAGACAGTAAAAGAGAGAAACAGAGGGAGAGTGACGGACTGTGAAGGAGTAAATCAGTTATAGTGTCTGACACAGAGGAAGAGACTTAGAGACAGATGGAGGAAAGGGGAGTGAGCGAAAGGGAATGAGGAAGTGAAAGAAGTGGAGTGAGTGAAGGTCACTGAGGGATGATGTGAAGGGAAGAGAGTAAGGGGGCAGTGAGATGAGACTGATCGACAAGGGTAGTGATGGAGGAAGATAGGAAAGACAAGTGAGGAACAGACAGGGGAAAGAGGGAGTTGGACAAGATGAGTGAGGGTGAAGGAAGAGTACTGATGGTGAGAGAAGGAGTGTAAAGGTGAATAAAGGGGAGTAAGTAGAATGAGGGAAGAGGAGTAAGATGACGAAAGGTAAAGGAGTAAGAGAGAGAATGAAGAAAGGATAGAGAGAAAGAGAAGCAAGAAAGTGATGAAAAAGTATTTTTTGTTTGTCGTACTTACCTTATAAATATAATATCTTTGGAAGAGAATAAACAATTGAGTTATAATATATATTTCACAATACAAAATACAAAATAATTTGTACAATATGTTATATATTTTATTTTGCTGTTCTCAGAATATATTGAATTTCACTAAAAACAGTTAGTTCAATACTACTCATCATATGACAGCGGGCAAAAAAAAACACAATCAAAAAGATTGTGTTTAAAAAACCCATACAACGTTTCAATAAATAATGTAAAAATTAGAAAAAAACATATCTTAAATGTTTTCTTCCAAACACCAATTTCTTACTTAAATATCAACAATAACAAAGTAATAAAACATTATTACTTCTTTTTTATACTCTCTAAGTAAAGTTATGTACAAACATATATTAACAACATTTACACGAAATACTCATTTTTGATTGACATACTTTTCCACATGGCCAAATAGTATATGGAAAGTCCTTTGTTTGGAAGTTACTTAATAGTACTCTTAAACTTCCTTTTCCCGACCTTCTGAAGCAAAAGCTCCAACGTCTTTTCTATTATCTAACAATAGTTATATCTCCACCCGATGCTATTTATCATGTAAGCTATCAATATCTCAACATCATGTGGTATGCTGATGACACTCTGCTCATCCTTTATCTCAGCAAGGAGCTGTATACTATTAAAAGAAACCTCTACAAGGGAATACAAAATGTCACCAACATCTCCAACAAGTACAACAAATCTAAAACACCTCTGCCTCACTCATGATCAACATTTCCTGTAATATTCATATCACTCACTATGTGATATACTTACACTACCTCTATGACAAGTACAAGTTTTTTTTTTATCTTGATCAGCCTCACTCACAAAGTAATTCTCAACAGCAGACTAACCTTTTTTAACAGCACTAATCTTCCTAGGCCAATTATTTCCCCTAAAATTTGGGTTGTAAAAACAGTAGGTAAGAATTTGGTAAGTCAAAAGGCAAACATTGTTTAAAAGTCAATTGAGTATCCTTATAATGAGTCCAGCCTTTTGGACATTTTAAATAACCTGTGTAATGTCCTGATGTTGTAGAAGGACCATCATGGAAAATAATTGCTACAGTTACAAAAGTTCTTCCTGAAATTGATAATTGAGAAGCCACACAATTTTTAATTAAAGTTGTCAATTTTGTTCCATCAGGTCTACATCGTTGGAGCATTAAAATTACATCCTGTTCATATCTTTGTAGAAATAATGTTGATAACATTTGTGAGGTACATTGGGTACAGACCATGTTTTGTTTTGCTTCTCTAACTAGATTATTAAAAGACACTGATTTGCAGTCTGGTAACGTCAACTATATAAATCTTTTAGTGTCTATTTCAGTACTACTTAAAAACGACCAATTGTCACAGTCATGTTGCCATTTATAGGAAAGGCCAAAAAGATGTTCAATGTATATACCTTCATCTTGCAATACAAAAAGCATATACATTAGAACTTTCTGACAATCTTGCTGAATATTCTGTGAAAATTGATTTAGACCAGAACATATGTCTGAAACATTTTGAATATCAGAAACACTTTCTATTTTTGTTTTATCACTGCTACATTTCTCAAAGACAGAATTCAACAAACAACAAAATCTTTGATCCTGATTTTCAACAATCTTTTGTTGTAAATTTTGAAGAAAAAAAACAATATTAACCACTACATTAGCATAGCAGTTGACGCCAGAACTGTTTTCAAACTGAAATCCAACAACCTCTTCAATACTATCCTTTTCGCTTACAATTACTGGTTCATCTAGTTTTTTTCTTTTCTCTACAACCTCGCTACAATTTTTCTCATATCCTCTTTTTCGACCTACTGTAATGTAGTTCTTATATTCCCAATAGGCTCTGCGCATTGGAATAACATAAACAATAGTTTAGACGTAGGACTGAGGTCGACTAGGTCTCTATTGAATATGTTAGACTCAATTGTGAATGCCAGCTAGCTCAGAGGTCACTAGAAACTTTTTCGAATAAACAGGAAGGTGTTACCTTTCCTGAATAGACAAGAAGGGATTAGTTTCTGACAACTTTGCTCCCCCCAGAATAAGGAGTATATCTCCAGAGTTGCGGAAACAATAGATAACTGTTTTACTCAGTCAATCGTGCATGCTTAGTTTCACCAAAAGCGCAGAGAAATAGAGGGACGGGAGTTTTCAATAAAAGTGGTTATTTATTGAACAGTCTTCTTTCTCATACAAGAGAAGTGAGTTGCCACAATTGCAATACTTGTCATAAAGTAAAGTGCGTACAGTAAAAGGAGTATTTTGAAATAATACTGTAAAAGCATGGTATGGTTTCTAAGCCATACATTGTTTAAAATAGATAAAATATATACATATATAAAATCATGACTAAACGTACTCAACTGGTGCTTCTAAGATACTCCTACCCCGGTGTATCTAACCTAAGCCTAGTACAGGGAAGAAGTAAGTGAGCTGCAGTTAGTTAAGATAGTTTTTGCCAAGAATCTGAATCAAGAATTCTCTAAGGATCTAATCAGCTCCGTAGCTTGTTTATAGAATGAAGGAGGTATTGTATCTCTTTATCAGGACTTGATCTCCCAGCAACCCGCAAGGGTGACTGGAAACACTGGAGCTGGATTTCTCGGCAGGAGAAAAGACAGCGACTCTCTCAGTGCGTCATTGGGAGGGTCGGCTTCCTTCGGCACTTGTCACAGCAGGGCGCCGGGCAAGTAGATAGCTGATCTGCTCCAAACCACCGTGTGTTTTGCTAGGGCAGATGGTGGTTAATTTATACCTGGAAGGTGCCGTGTTTGACGTAAGGTTCGACATAAGACGTCACTAAGAACTCGCAGTTCTTTCAGGACTCCAGGAGTTCTAGGACAAATCAATACAGAAGCAGGGGGAAATTCCCAGGCTGCTGGAGCCTTGGTTTGTTTAAGAACGCGTTGTGCTTTCTAGGAGTCTATGGGAGTACCCTTGCCGTATTTGGACTGCATTGGCTATGACTTAATATGGGTATGATTCTGATGCCTTTATAAGGATATGATTTGATATAACCACATGAATCAGGAATATTAAAATAGGGTCCTAGATACGTTTACAACACCCACTCCATGTATAATGTCCATCATTACTAAATACTAAGCAATTTTAGACATATCTATGCATGTGTTTTCCATCCCACCCCAAAATACATAAAATGCATTTGAAATGGTATATACACGAAAAATGAGTATTATACTGTACGTTTTCAAGCAGTGGTATCATTCAGAAAATGCATATATAGTACATTTGAAATATTGGCTGAATGAAGCATGAAATTTACATTTATGAAATGGCTCCTAATACAGAAGTGAAGGTCGAGACCATTTCATCACATATTTATACAAGACTGTACATGTGCTAGAGGCTAAGTCAAAATATTGTCTCTAGAGTTTCAAAAATAGAAATCTTGTTCTCTAAGAATAGTTCTACTTTAAGCAGAGTATCATGTGCCAAAAAGGTAAATATTTTGGGAACGGGAAAAAATGTATTTCGCTTTCAGGGAAAAAATAGTTCCATAGTTTTTAGAAGTTCTGTTTATCAAAACTGAAGGTCGAATTCAGAGTTCAGGGAACGCTGTGTGCTCGTGTTTTCAAAAGCTATTCTCGTTGTTGGGAGAGAACATTAACTCAGACAGGCTGGCAAAGAATTTGTCTACAACAGTAGGTGAAAGTTGGACAATGTCCGAAAAGGTAGAAATATTGCATATGTGAGAAGCATTGCTGTCATCGGTGTCTAGATCAGCAATGGTCACAGAAGGTTGTACCTGTGTGCTGCTTTCATCTCGTGCCTCACCGTCACCTAATCGTAATGGTGAGGTCTCAACAAATGCCGTCATCAGAATAGGTAGCCGCTGGGGACAACATGTTGCATGAGCCGTTACCGAACCAAGCAAAGTATCGATATCCATAGGTACTGCTGATGGTAGTGTGAGACAGATGTCCAACACGCATTCTTCTCCGCATAGCAGGCATCGTAGAACAGGCAGGATGCAATCTTGCCAGATTGGTCTGAATGAAAGAAACCAGGTAGTATTCAGATCTCTTAGCCGAGCTAAGCCGAGTACTTTAGTTATTCTTTCTCTGTATCTCATCGCAAGAATCGTTTCTTCCATGGTTGCCTGAGTTTTGTTTGTGGCTGGATATGCCATATTGGAGCAGAAGGAACAAAAATAAAATTCCTGCTACGAGTCCCAAGATGAGAGGCAGGCCGCCAAACACAGAGTGCACGAAATTCGGGAAGATGCTCAGGACTGCATCAAAGGGTGCTAATAGTCCCGAAAAAATTGTCTTAAATACATGTGCGATGCCACTGGTATCAGACATGTTTAAAATTTGACCTAACATTTCTACGAAATGCACAGGGCAATTTGTTGATAATAATGCATGTTTCTCTGCCGCTGTCCTTGCAACTTGCAGATCATACGTTTCTTTAGACGAGGTTAAAGGCACAGTTGTTTGTAAAAGAATAGACTTCATTCTGCTTAAAGTATCAATTCGAATAGAAGAGATATTCAGAGAAGGCCATATTTCTGCCTCCTTGTCTGGTTTGCTGTTTGGATACAATACTTGCATACAGCAAATGACCCTGGAAGTAACGCTCACGAGATAGGCCGTTCCTGGCACCAATGCATAACAGCTGTGGTCACTTATTATAACGTAGCTGCCATTGGAAAGTTGTCTGAAAAAAGGCTCTATCTGTGTAGCAGGGGTGCCGTGCAGGTGGCATGAAAGGGTTTTTGATGAACCTTCACAGGCTCCATCCAAGTTAATACCTTGACACAGAAGTGTACCGCTTAGTGAATTTTTACAATTGTTACCACTAAGAAGTACCTCTTTTTTCCCTTCACTGTAACATCTATGTGTTTAAGGTAGATTCCAGGTTGACTTGATGTAACCTTTACCCAACCTTTCATACAGGCCTGCTGGTATATGCTCTCGGCAATATTGAAACTGAAAGTCGTTATCGGAATTGTAATTGTACCATGTATTATCCATTCAATGACAGGTCATTCTGACATTGTTAATGGTAATTTTTCTAGTTTTTCAATGCTCCGTATAGTCTGCTCCTTTCTGTGCCAAAGAGATTTGTTTATCTGTAAGGTTAAAGATAGAAAATATTGACGTTGTGTTGATTAGACGCCATGGCACGTAGCCTGAACGCAGATTTTGTAACGTCCAGCCTAACTGTACAATAGAACGTAATTGGGACTAGCCATATTGTAACATTAGCATACCCTGTTTTATTATATCAATAGCAGATGATACAATGCTGTCCAGTGAATAAATTCTGTAGGACAGCGTCGTTAACCCATTGTCCACTACAGACAGTGATTTTTCCAAATTAATACAATCAATTTCTCGTATTTTTCCAGCAGTTTCAATTTGCATTACTTTCCAAGCTTCATTGTAAGCAGCGTATATACCGGCGTATATGAAACGTTTTTGATGCTGTTTGCGAGGTCCCAATATGAAATCTCGGAAGTCAGCACCTTCTTTAAGTAAAGTCAAGTGTTGCTTAATTTCAGGCAATGTGGATTTCTGTAGCCATTCGAGGCATAGCTTTCCTACACTGTATGTTGTAACTATTCCTGGATGTTGTCTCTGGGAATATCTTGGGTCTGGCCTGTTCTGTTTGAACCCCTGTCTTTTATTCAGGAATCTATCTTGACAGTTATTAGTGTCTGTGGGCCAGATCAACCATTTTTTCCAATCAGGATTTGTTCTGTTTTGGTGAAAAATATGGGATACGTCTATCTCCACATCTGTAGTGCTATTACTATCAGGTATTGGGTTTGGAATAGACGGTTTGTTTAAGTCTTTTATTTTGGCTAGGCCAAGACAGGTTGTTTGTTGAATGGTGTCATTCAGGAATATTATCTGTTCTGGGATCATGCAGGCTCTAAATAATGATTTGAGGCCTTGTACCTGCAATCTTTTGTACCCCAAATGATTTTTGTTTCAATGTTGTTTTTCCAAAATTCAAAACCAAATGTAGAATTTTTTTCATAAACTTTTGTGGAATATATCAATTTAGTGTTTGTCAACATGTTTTTCATTCCTGTCTTATTTAACATTTTAAAATAAAACGTTTCTGGATCAGTGATGTTAAACCCTGAGAAGTATGGGAATTTCTCATAAAATGTTTTCTAGCTGTCTTTTGGCGGTGTTGGACAATGTTCCCATTGATTAAAAGTAAAAACATTTCTAGGATTAGCAGATTTATGCAAATAGTGATGCGCATAATGATTAAAGCAATACATTTCTTCATAGTTTGATGAGCCTTCCAAATAATCATGTTCTGTAAATTTTTCTGACATTTCTTAATCTGACATCATATTAATAATATTTTAAAAGTCCCAATCAACAGAGAAAGTACTAGGTGATAAAAAGTCACTTAATGAAACCTTGAACTGATGTGGATATTTCAAGAGTTCAACCGGGCCATAAATTTCGTAATCAGTAGTGTCCCATGCCACACCACCAGGTATAGGAATGGCTGTGATGTTTACTGATGCTAGTTCTCTTTTTTCGATGTGAGAAGATTTGTGAGGTTTTAGAACCAAGTTGATGTTCTGACTTGCTGTGTCCATTGTACTATATTTTCCATCAATGAATTTTCGCAAGGTTAAAACCAAGATGAGCCAGAGTAGGAGGAAAAGTACACCTAACACAATCCATAATTCAATCCATGGTGAAATCAGATATGTTTCTTTGAGTTGATGAAAGAGTTCAGTCATTTGTTCTTTGAAAGTTTTAGTTGCTGGCGTTTCTTCATGTTCACTTGGATCTTCAGAAAAGTCATTGAAATTGATGAAGTAGCCAGATGCAGTTCTGTCAATTGTTGGAATAGCTTCCGGATTTTCATTAATCTTTGTAGTTGTATATTCAGAGGCTACATCTTTGTAGATTGGTGTTTCTTGACGAACTGTTGTAATTTGGGTTTCAAGAGGCACAAGTTCCATGGCTTTGTTGCATAGTCTTTTTTTATTCACTGCAGGTTTATCAAATGTGATTAGTCTCTCAGTTTGAACCTCTTGAATTGTAGCGAGGTTTGGTCTTCTGCTACTTCTTGGGAGTCCACTGGGCCAACTACTTATTATTGGCCACATAATTGTGGTTTTACCATGTCGATTGATACAACTCTGTTCTCCTTTTTACCAGCAAGGGGAGGTATTACTACTGATCTTGTACTGCTTTTCTGTAAGAAGGCCCAAATTCCTTATTCACCACGATCTTTTCTCTGACAAGATCCCCAATCTTTGGAATCCAGACAGGTCTTGCTGGGACAGGTGGTTTTTCTTCAGGGGCCGTTGGCTTTAGCTTTGTGTTACTTAGACTTCTTCTTGTTTCATTTAGGTCCTGTAAAACAGCCAAACGATTTTTGATATCAAAAGTTTTTTGTTCCACCACTGAAGTCTGACAATCGATGTCACTGATGATCATTCTAGTACCAAACAAAGGTTCATACGGAGTGATTCCCCCAGATAATTTCTTGGCAGATTATTAAGACTACGTTGGATACTTGTTAGATGTTTGACCCACCCGTCACCCGAACCTAATACCTTCGCTGTTATAGATTGCTTTATGTCACGTTTTTTTTCTCTCCACTACCGCATTTCCCTCGGGATGGAATGGGCTTCAGTACCGCAATGCAATGCCCAAGCTGGCCATGGCCTCCTTGTAAGCTCGAGAGCTAAACGCAGGACCCTGGTCAGAATGTAGCATGCCAATTGCGTATGTGCCGATAAAGGCTCGCAAATCTTTTAGAACAGTTTTGGCGTCAGCCGAGCGCTGGGGTCCATCTAAATGAATCTCTTCTTAATAATTATGGGATCGCATTTTTCTGTCTGGATGTCTGCGTATAGATAGCCTAATGCTGTCTAATAGAGGTGTCTGGGCTGGTGTCTGGTCCGGTTCACAACTGCGATGTCTGTTGCAGTCCTGACAATCCATCGCAAAGTTATAAATTTGCACGTTCATCCCCGGCCACCAGTATTGTGATTGCAATTCTATTAGAGATTTCAAGATCTCTTGGTGCCTCAGACCCATTCGCATGTGTGCTTCTTGAATCAAGTAAGCCCTCCGGTTCGTGTTTGGAATTACTCTGTCCCCCACTCCAGGGATTTGAGCAAATGGAACGGAGTTCGCATCAATTATGTATGTATTTCCGAGTGGATAATTTAGAGGTAACGCCACATAGTTGCCGTCCATTGAGGCTTTTACTGCTAGTAGCGTTTCTCCATCTATTTGTTTTTTAGAACGCTTTTTTGTAGCTACGGAAGCCGGTTTGACAGCTGCCGCTGTGGCCCTGTTAGACAATGAATTCCCTGCAACGTGAACGCCATTACGTTGAAGACTCTGCGTATGTATCACGTGAGTCTTTCGTAGTTCTTTTTGTAAAAGGACTAGATGTTCCCAAAGTTTTTTATGCTTTATTGTGGCACCTGTCTCATCTTTGTAACCGTTCTTAATCCAGGTCTGCATGTAATTATTGTAAGACTGGACGCAGTAATGCAAATCGCACACTATTAGTGTGGGGAATACGCGATCGGCATTTTCAAGCGCCATCTTTAAAGATCTTATTTCAGCTCGCTGAGCTGTACAGTTTCTGAGTGATTCAGTTTTAGTGACCATCGGTCTGAATTTACCTAAGCGCCAGCGACCTTTAACAATCGCGCATGCTGCATTGTAAACTTGTTTTTCCACAACGTAGTGTTGTGCAAATCTGTCCGTGTATATTACACAGGTGTACTGTTCGAGAGGCAGAATTTCGATTGACAGAGGACATTCATGTTCGTATTCCAGATCTTCTAATTTTTTCATTTTTGGATCAAATGTGTGTTTCACGTCTGTTGCAGCAAGAGAATTTTCCCATTGTATCCATTTTGGATCTAAAGCTTTAGCATTCAGGATGCTTGGTCTTGTTACTGCCTCAAGGGCTGATACTGCTGTTAAAACAGATATGCTCTTCCCTTGGGCTAGGGTTCTTTCTTTCCGCAGTCAGAATTTTTTCAGTAGAACTGAATTTCATTTCAGCTTGTGTGTACAATTGTGATTTGTAAGCTATTGGTACCGTTTCTCCCTCATTAGAGGTTAGGTACGTAAATCTGCATCTTCCTGGGATGACTCGGATTACAAGGTTGCGTTCATTTGCGCGTGTTTGCAGTTTTGTTTTAGTTAACATATCTGTTTGTATTGATCTTAATATTTTTGTGTGTTTCTGAGTCCAATTGATTGGTTTGAAATCAGGTTTTATTAATTCGTAGAGAGGTTTAACCCTCTCTGCATAATTTAGAATGTAAGTTCATCCGAAATTCAGGAAACCTAGAATTGATTGTAAGTTTTTCAGCATTTTTGGAGCTTGGAGTACTGCACACTTCTCTAGGAAGTTGTCTGCTAGGCTTTTGCCTTCATTTGATAACTCATATCCCAAAAATAGGACAGTGAGGTGGGCAATTTGTGACTTCTTAAAGTTGAATTTGTACCCTTCAGCTGCGAACCCAAGTATAATGGTGTTCACTCTTTTCAAGTGTGTCTCCAGGTCATCGTCTGTAAGATAGATGTCATAGGCATAAGATAATGCCTCATCATCACACATTTGTAGTAATTCTGTTACCCTGGCTGAAAATAATCCTGGGCTGTTCTTGAATCCCTGTGGGAGACGACAAAATTGCCCATGGGCCCCCATAAAGGAGAAAGTGGTCAAATACCTGCTTTCTGGTGCAATGTTTTGACAGAAGAAACCATTCGAAATATCTAATGTCGTTTTATATTTGTTGCGCACGATGTTATTCATTAGTGCTGTACTGTGTGAGTTTTGTACTGCAAATGTTTTGCAGCAGGAGTTTAGGTGTCTGTAGTCCAAAACTAGACAATATGAATAGTCTGGCTTGGAGACAGGAAACAAAGGATTGTTCATTTGTGAGGTACATGTTTCAATTACCCCCTGATATTCAAGTTGACCTAAGATCTCCCTGACTTGTTTTTTAGCTTCTTGCTTAACGGGATACTGCCTCTGTGCAGTAGGTTGATTTTTTAACTGAATTTTATGGTGAGGAGAATCCTCATCCCATCCTACCTGATTTTTATATAATGCAGGGGCTTGGGCCACAGCCCATTTTCTAGCATATGTGTATTTATTATGAATTGGAATGTGATTTGAGAAGGCAGGCATAATCATTTCTTCGCCATGTGGGCACTCCCCGACAAACTCTGGTGGCCAGTCTTTCTCTGCTAGCAGAATATCATAGCCTTTTGATAGGTTTTCCCAAAAGAGACCTCTAATTCTCCTAGTTTTGTCCCCTTCTATACGTAATGTTATTCCATATAATTTATGGGGTACACTAACCCTGGTGTCTGCAGTTTCCACCTGAATGTATTCATTTGTGTCCACTGTCTCCAGAAGATTCATCCGGATCTTGCGAGCTATGGTCACTTCTGCTGCGCTGTCTAGCATTGTCTGGGCCCATTCTCCGTTCTTCAGTTATATCCTCAGAATTCTCGGCATGTTTTATTTTAATACTGGCTACCTTCTTTTTGGAAATTGTAATTTTTTACTTTGATGAGCAGGTTCCTTGTCTTTGGACTTGACGTGCTCTTCTTTGTGTTCTGACCGTCATCTCCTTTCCGATTTCTGTGAGGAAGTCTGAAAAGATCGATAGGGACGTGTATAAATATCTTGATATCTGTCAGGTTTTCTTAATTTATCCCTATCTCTAAGGTTGTATCTTTTCTCAGAGAGCTCCCGTTGTGGAGACCCCCCTCCCCCGTTCTGGAGATCTATTTCTTCGTTGGGGAGACCTTCCTCTGGACTGGAACTGTTTTTCTCTGGGAGTGGTTTGTTTATTACCCTCCCACCTCTTTTTTGGAGTATTGAGATTATTCTTGATAAAGGTTTTTTCAGGATTTTCAGTTAGTTGTGGTTTTAGTGGTTTCCCACCCCAACTATCTCTACCTAATTCTTCATAGGATTTTTCAATTATTCTGGCAAGTTCAAAAGGTTGTTCTGCTATATCTTGTTTCTTTCAATTTTTGGCGGTAGGTTGTACTGTCAATTGTCAATTGAACTAATTGTCTATATGCTTTTGTTAATTCTTTAGCTTAACTAAAAGTACTCCGCTTGACATTTTTTAAATGTCAGGATGTGGTGTATAGCTGGCTAGAACCGGCCATGTGGCTCCTGTTCTACCTAGTGGACCGAGCCTGGTGAAGTGATTTTGATGTTTTAGGGCGCCATTAAACCAGGGCTGGTGCTCTTGGTATGTTAGTGGAATTTCAACGTCCTCAAAAGGAACGTATTCCGTTGGAGATTCCCCTACTTTGTAGTAGTGGAAATCGTGTGTCACAGCATGTGCTGCTGGAAAATGTATCCAGGATTAGAATACCTCTGTCTGCCGATATTCATGGGCCTCTACCACAAATATGACTGTACCACCTCTTGATGATAATCCATTTTCTATAAGTTTGTAAGTTACACTCTTCCTTACATTGACTGGTATTATTATAGCCCCTGGGTCATCTTGCCAGAGACTTGTGTCTTTCGCTAAGTGTTGAGCTGCTATTTTAGCTCTCTCCCTTTCGTTGTCACTTTCTGATATGTTTTCTGACAGAAAGTTTTGCAGAGCAAGTTTCAAAGAAACAAAGATTAGGTGCACAATATTTTGGAGCACTGTATCCTTCAACGTTGACTAAACCAAAAACTACTACATAGGAATCTCTTCCTAGTAAGTTTTGGCGGATATTAACCTTTCACCCACTCCAGACGTCTATTGGAGTATTTACGAGAAAAATGGGTCTGTGTGAAAAAAGCATGACTGAGTTACTCTAGTATCTAGCGTTAAATTATCGCCTTACCAAACGTTGGGCGCCATGTAGTGTAGTTCCTATATTCCCAATAGGCTCTGCGCATTGGAATAACATAAACGATAGTTTAGACGTAGGACTGAGGTCAACTAGGTCTCTATTGAGGATGTATGACGTTATAACGCATACTTTTACTCCGCAGACCATTACAACGCGACTTTTACTCCGCATACCGTTACAACGCATAGCGCCTTGGGGCGCTGTATAGTGGTAAGTATAATTTACTATTCTAACTCCAGTCCCCGTGGACCCTAGGGAAGGTGTTGGATAGTAAATTATACTTATTCCCTATCCTAGAGCGCCCCCCAGCGCAATGCGTTGTAATGGTATGCGGAGTAATGGTCGCGTTGTAATGGGTCTGCGGAGTAAAAGATCCGTTGTAACGGGTGTATACCCTCTATTGAATATGTTAGACTTAATTGTGAATGCCAGGTAGCTCAGAGGTCACTAGAAACTTTCTCGAGTAAACAGGAAGGTGTTAACTTTCCTGAATAGACAAGAAGGGATTAGTTTCTGACAACCGCATAAACATGACAACTTTGCTCCCCCCAGAATAAGGAGTATATCTCCAGAGTCATGGAAACAATAGATAACTATTTTATTCAGTCAATCATGCATGCTTAGTTTCACCAGAAGCGCAGAGAAATAGAGAGATGGGCGTTTTCAATAAAAGTGGTTATTTATTGAAAAGTCATCTTTCTCATGCAAGAGAAGAGAGTTGCCACAATTGCAATACTTGTCATAAAGTAAAGTGCGTACAGTAAAAGGAGTATTCTGAAATAATAATGTAAAAGGATGGTATAGTTTCTAAGCCATACAGTGTTTAAAATAGACCAAATATATACATATATAAAATCATGACTAAACGTACTCAACTGGTGCTTCTAAGATACGCCTACCCCGGTGTACCTAACCTAAGCCTAGTACAGGGAAGGAGTAAGTGAGCTACAGTTTAAGTTAAGATAGTTTTTGCCAAATATCTGAATCAAGAATTCTCTAAGGATCTAATCAGCTCCGTACCTTGTTTATAGAATGAAGGAGGTCTTGTATCTCTTTCTCAGGACTCGATCTCCCAGCAACCTGCAAGAAAACACTGGAGCTGGATTTCATCGCAGGAGAAAAGACAACGTCTCTCTCAGTGCGTCAATGGAAGGGTCGGCTTCCTTCGGCACTTGCCACAGCAGGGCGTCGGGCAAGTAGATAGCTGATCTGCTCCAAACCACCGTGTGTTTTGCTAGGGCAGATGCTGGTATATTTATACCTGGAAGGTGGCGGGTTTGACGTAAGGTTGGACATAAGACGTCACTAAGAACTCGCAGTTCTTTCAGGACTCCAGGAGGGGCAGTGAAAGACTTACCGAGCCGTGAGGGGAACGGCATATTACTTCATCCAGGCATTCAGCTCCAGTGTGTGGGGGCAAGCGACGAGAGCCCGGACCCCTGCTGCTACCGCCGAGAGGGCTGAACCACAAGACCCAGGTGCCCCGGCGGTCGCAGCTCTCGGCCGACACTGCAGAGTGCCCGGAGGCACGATAAAGCTTAGGAGCGCCGAGCGCTCACTGGGGGCAGTGAAAGACTTACCGAGCCGTGAGGGGAACGGCATATTACTTCATCCAGGCATTCAGCTCCAGTGTGTGGGGGCAAGCGACGAGAGCCCGGACCCCTGCTGCTACCGCCGAGAGGGCTGAACCACAAGACCCAGGTGCCCCGGCGGTCACAGCTCTCGGCCGACACTGCAGAGCACCCGGAGGCGCGATAAAGCTGAGGAGCACCGAGCGCTCACTGGGGGCAGTGAAAGACTTACTGAGCCGTGAGGGGAACGGCATATTACTTCATCCAGGCATTCAGCTCCAGTGTGTGGGGGCAAGCGACGAGAGCCCGGACCCCTGCTGCTACCGCCGAGAGGGCTGAACCACAAGACCCAGGTGCCCCGGCGGTCGCAGCTCTCGGCCGACACTGCAGAGCGCCCGGAGGCGCGATAAAGCTGAGGAGCGCCGAGCGCTCACTGGGGGCAGTGAAAGACTTACCGAGCCGTGAGGGGAACGGCATACTACTTCATCCTGGCATTCAGCTCCAGTGTGTGGGGGCAAGCGATGAGAGCCTGGACCCCTGCTGCTACCGCCGAGAGGGCTGAACCACAAGACCCAGGTGCCCCGGCGGTCGCAGCTCTCCGCCGACACTGCAGAGCGCCCGGAGGCGCGATAAAGCTGAGGAGCACCTCTCGTCCCGCGAGTCGCGCGCGGGAGGCGCCAGGGAGAAGCCCGGGACAAGGGCGGGCCCTCTGTGGCCCTCCGTGGACATCAGTGGATGGGCGGGCGGCCCACCCCTCTATAATTTCTACTGTGGTGAGTTAAAATCTTGTCTCCATGGAGTTTACGGATATCATAGTTACCCAGGATGACTTCCCTTTTCCCCCTCCTACATTTGAGACATTACTTGAAAACGCTCTCACCCTGGTCACTAATGAAATTGCCGATACGGATAGGAGAATGTCCTTGAGCTGTTCGAATACCTCCATACGGCTAATATCCTCGCAAATAGCCCCGGAATTCCCTTATCCCCTACAGTTGTAATTTCCGAACCCGCTTCAGGACTAATACCTCCTGAGACTTTGTTGGTGGAGGCCGCCCCCGCAATAATAAACAACCCACGCCACAGAGTCTGTGGAAAAAACAAAAATCAGCAGGGAAAGATATCATCTGTATAGATGATAAGGACTCAGCAGATACGGATGACATCTCTACTGCTACTGCTACCACCAGTAATCCCACTGGGAATCAGAATACGATATGGACACAGACTGCCTCAGTGGGAGAAAATAATACCATATCGAAACAGAATGGGAATCTCATAGAGACTATAGTTGACACTATTTTTAATCGTTTAGAGAAGCAAATGACAAAACAATTTAATAATGTTTTTAGAAGATTGGATAAATTAGAAAATTTGATAAAAAATGAAGAGGCAAAAAGAAAGGGGACCGCCACCCTGGACCAAATCAGGGGTGACCGACTATTGAAAGAGCTTGAGTCAGTTAGCAATACCTTATCTTGTGGGAAGCCTGATGTCTCACGTCACAGTCTTAAACCGGCCGTGGGTCCTAGTATCTCTGGACCTCAAGTGCCCCTTGCACTACCAACCACCCAACCCATATGTAATAATGCTGGGAATAATAAGGCAGCAATTAATCTACCATCTAAACCCCCGTTCACTCCCATAAATTCACTACCACCAGCTATTGTGAATCCTAGTACTGACAACCAGAACAATGGCTCCTTTCAACCATCCACGATGGCGGTGCCTATTCCTGCTCACAACAGGGGCGCGGGGCAGTCTGGGTACAGCAGGCCACTCAAACACCAGCGGCCTGCTCTGCATCTACCTCCTGTTGCCTGCCCATTTGTCCTGGTACTAGCAGGTATACCACCATTGAGGGAGGGACAGGGGGAATCATGGGTTCAATTGCATAATAAATGCATTGATTGGTTAACCAAGCATAAAAGTGTTGGGCACGACATCTCTAGAGCAATTCTATCAGCCCGTAGGGTATCATGGGTGGGGCCGTCATTTAAAGACATTGAAGGTGACTGTATAGTCCTTAACTTTCAAAATCCAGGGACAGTAAGATTCCTGCTTAACAGAAATAACAATCGTTTTGGTATCTCAACCATTGTAACTCCACTACCTCTAAGCTATTTCTATAGACCACCAGTAAGGCAATTCCACTCAGCCCCCTTTCCCCTCAAAATGCATAATAGGTTTGCACCCCTATCTGAACTGGATATGTTAGATTGACCACCAGCTATCAATTTGGTTATTATGAAGTCGGATCAACCATCCCAGGCACCCAATTCGGAGTTACTACCGGACATTTTTCCGTCTCCTCCACTCACTATAGCTAGTCAACAATCTGCCAACCAAAGAACCATCATACAGGGTTCTGAATTATCTCTTGTAAGCTGGAATATAGCGGGCCTCAGATCGAAATTAAAAATTAAAGAGTGGACAGACTGGGTATATGAAAACTGTGATATACTAATGCTACAGGAGACATGGTGTACAACTATGTCCACATTAGAGGGTTACAGTTGCCATAATTTAATGGCATCTGCTTCATCCATGGGTCGCCCTAGCGGGGGCCTTTCTATCTGGGCTAAAATAAAAACCGGGGTACAAACTAAATTGATCCAGACACACGGAAAATGTTTTATGGCCATAAAATACACCAACAGGTTGAAATTATGTTTAATTAATTTTTACAATAATGATTTTGTGACCCACCCTAATAATAATTTTTTTATTTTATTTAATTTTATCGATGAAATTTTAGTGGGGCAGAAATATGGTACTTTCGACGGAATTTGCATTGGGGGAGACTTTAACGCCCATATGTACCGTAATAATCCCCCCTGTAGAAGCGGGGAGGAACTGAGGGACCACCTAGTATCTCGCGACTTAGTGAATGCTATGGAAGTCGCTGGTACTGGAGGGAACAATGCGTTAACCCCCACCTATATTGGCCAGGGATGTGCCTCCACAATAGATTACATGTTTATTTCCCCTTCACTGAGTGATATTATTCTAAAGGCTGAGGTCCCTTGTTCCATTCATAGCGATCACTACCCAATTAGAGTATATTTAAATAATCCAGGGAATATAAAGGATATAATGAGAGTAGATATTGGGGTACAAAATTTGGAAGCATCCACTGACAGGCTAAGAGTGGTATGGAAAGGGGTCGATAATAAAGATATTTTAGCCAGAGTCGTTAACAAACATCCTACACTAATTGAGAACTGCCTGTCCCTTGATAGATCAGGTCTAGACGTGGTTAGTTCCTTCAGTAATCTCTGTTTGGCTATTAAAGGAGAATCTTCTAAACCAGCACGGGCTAATAAAGACCGTGGCCCTCGCTGGTTTGATTCTTCTTGCTCTAGGGCCAACAAGGAACTAAGGGAGGCCCTAAAAATTAAACCAAGGAATCTGTCACTTGTAAGAGACCTGAGAGCTAAGTATAAAACCACGCTACGCATTCGATCTGAGGCCCTAGTGACAGACCACTTGGAATCTCTTACCCGTACTGCGACACTGAAAGATACTACTGGATTTTGGAGAGAGGTCAAGTCCTTAAGATCCCTTGGTTCCAATATCAAAGCTATTAACTGTAATATAACAGGAGATGTGTGGGTCGAGCATTTTTCCAAAATTTATGTTGTACCAGGGTCCCCCACAAGCACTGTTCTTCCTGTTATGACTGCTGGTCACCTGAACATTGCACTATCCGAAGTTGAAGATGCTATAGTTGAGAGTGCGAGCAATAAAGCACCCGGCCCAGATGGTCTCTCAATAGATCAAATTAAATCAGAAATTAATTTCTGGGCCCCTTTACTCTGCAACCTGTTCAACAACTTATCCGACAACTCAGTCCCAGAATCATGGTCAAACAGTGTCATTGTACCAATATTTAAAAAGGGTGACAGACTGGACCCCGCCTGTTACCGTCCGATATCACTGAATGACAATACACTGAAGGTTCTGGGGAGGGTAATTTTTAACACTATCAGGTGCTGGGCAGAGGAGAATAATGTTTTACACCACTGCCAACTCGGTTTTAGAAGTCATGTGGGCACAGTTGAACAATGTTTGAATCTGAATCTGATAATGGCGAAGTACACTATTGTAAAAAAATCCCCTTTGTACCTTGGTTTTATGGATTTAAGTTCAGCGTTTGATTTCGTTAATCTTTCTAGTCTGTGGTCACTTTTGCTTAGTTATGGTTTGGAAGATTCTTTGGTGTATTTTCTTTCTTATTTACATAGGGACTTAAAGGCCAGAGTACGTATTAATGCTGAGGGAGAAGTCTCGAATGATATTTTAATTGGCAGGGGTGTCAGACAGGGCTGAGTACTCGCCCCACTGCTTTTTATCTTATATATTAACGGGCTGAGTAGCAGCTTGTGTGCGATAACTAAGGACGTTCCAATTATAAAAGGTAACCCAACCCCTGCCTTGCTATACGCGGATGACGCGGTGCTAATGGGTCGTACACCCAACGCCCTGCGAATTTTAATTTCTGGTTTTGTTGCTTTTATGTCAGATTTGGGCCTCAATACTAATTTTAAAAAATCTTTTATTATGAACTGCGGGCCCAAAAAGTATAACATAACCTCAATTAAATCAGGCGAAAACATCTTAAAATGCACAAGCACTTTTCCCTATTTAGGATTATTATTCTATAACACGGGCTCGTGGCAGCCACACGTCGCTTATGGGAGAAATAAAATTGGCAAATCCATCAATTCAATTCTCTCCCTACGACAACCCAAACAAGCTGACGTTATCACTTCTCTGCTAAACATTTACCGTACCCAATGCCAACCTACGGGAACTTATGGAGCAGAAGTGTGGGGATATTCTAACTGTGTGCCAATTCAGTCTGAGGAAAATAGATTCTGCAGAAAGATCTTGGGGGGAGCTTTCTGTGCCCCAACATTCATCTGCCACAATGAGCTAAAGTTATTGTATATAGAGGATTTTATTCGATCAAGGCCCGATCTCTTCTGGCTAAAAATTTGGCTAAATCCAGCTGCCCACTTAACCCGCAGTATAATATCTGACTGCCTACAAAGCGAAAGGTTTAACCTTGTACCATAGCTGAAAGCTGTCGAGAAAAGCCTGTCCAGTGTGGGCCAGGGCCTCCTGTTTAGCTCCCCAAATACTATTGTCCACGCATATAAGAACATAGTCAAACAGGCACTGTATGCTTTGTACAGGGAGGAACGGACGAGATCTGAATATCCCAAACACTCAGTTACTAAATATATCTCTTATGCTGAGCCCGATATTGGTACTTCAGTTACACCGCAGAGGTATTTGTTGATCACATTAGGAAGATGGAACAGGAGCCTTCTGTTCCGAGTACGGGATGGAAGTATTGTAAATTTATTAAGCTTTCCCCTTGGCTACAATAAACATCTGGAGCAGCTGGATTGTCCTTGTTCCAAGGGTGGTAAACAAAGTTTGATACACTATTTTTTCTTCTGTGGTTTTTATAAATTGTATACTTCCCATTATCTAATGCCATACTGTCGTAAATATGATTTAAGGAACTTTATTCTGGCAATGAGAATCTTTCAAATGATGCTCTCAGATGAGGTTATATTTGCAGTTGTTTCCTTAAAGCCAGTGTGCGGTCACGTGCAACCATGGAACTTGACTAATGAACATGTGAACATTTGTACCTTGCCTCTTTGCACACTTGCTCTATGTATATCTAATTATTGTATATTTGTACACAGACATTTAGTCGCTAGGGCCAAATGGATCCGATTTTTGTGGAAACTATAAAGCAAAAAACCAACACACTGTGAATTTTTGTAATATTGCCATTTGCACAATCGATGTTCTGATATATAATCGCTCACTTATAATTGAAAAAGGTTATTTTTACATAACAGCAAAATGAATCTGTTTTTATCAAAAAAATTTAAGTATTTTAACCTGTGTGTACTTTTATGGATGAATTAATTCCGAATAAAGATCATTTGAATTTGAATTTTGACTCCAGGGGTTTTGGACAAATCAATACCAAAGCAGGGGGAATTCCCAGGCTGCTGGAGGCTTGGTTTGTTTAAGAACGCGTTGTGCTTTCTAGGAGTCTATTGGAGAAACCTTGCCGTATTTGGACTGCATTGGCTATGACTTAATATGGGTATGATTCTGATGCCTTTATAAGGATATGATTTGATATAACCACATAAGGGCATAAATCAGGAATATTAAAATAGGGTCCTAGATACGTTTACAACACTACCACAAGCTTTTCAAATAAAGGATATTGAGGTAAATTTGGAGCATATTCTCTTCTTAACCTATTTACAGCTACATTCATCAAGCCGAAAACGGCCCGCAAAGGGCCAGATTCTCAGAATCTGGCCCTTTGCAAGCGCAATTTTTGCATTTGGGATTCATCATCCCAAATGCAAAAATCACTAATAGCAAATTTGCAAATTTGCGAGGAATAGCATTTAAGGAATCTCTATTTGAAATTCCTTAAATGCAATTTATCAACCATTCTTCAATTGCGAATTCGCAATTTTTGGCCGCTATTTACTGCGAAGTCTGACTTCGTGGTAAATAGCGAAAAAATAGAAAAAAGCACTTTAGTGCATTTTTCCCAGTTGCATGTTACACACACATGTCCTTTGTAAATGTGTGTGCGCAACACCTGTGTACATTTGCTTTTCAGGGGTGCTACAGGGTGTCCTTTGGACACCCCTGTCACCCTTGAAATCGCATCCATATTTAGCCTGTAGGCCCATAGGAATGAATGGGAAGTCATTCCTTATTTGCGATTAGCAATTTGCTAATCGCTAATAAGGATGATGTAGGAATCGCAATATTTTGTGCCATTCCTACATGAATCCCGTTTTGCAAGTCCTTAATAGCGATTCCTTAATATTCGCTATTAAGGACTCGCAAAACAGGACTATGATGAATCTAGCTGTATACTCTTTCACACAATTTAGATCTGCACTAATCTTTGTCTCATCAAAATCAATCAAGTATAATCCAGAAAAAGTTCTGACTCGAGATAAAGCAACATATGCCATACCCTCCTTGAACACAGTACTTCCAATATTCACCAAAGCACTATCTACACTTCAACCTTGAGATTTATGAATAGTCACTGCATATGCCAAACAAACAGGAAACTGTTTTCGGCGGACATATAAATCTTTTAAAAGCAAAAACCGAGTCGAACAACGAATCATTTGTTGTCCTTCTTCAAATTCATCAAATTTGATTTTCAAAAATTCAATGTCATCCCTATTTGGGTAATTCACAAAATCAACAACATGACCCATTGCTCCATTTACTAAACCTCTTTCCACATGTAAATTACGTCGTAAAATTATCCGACAATTTAAACATGCATATAGATTCTTTTCTAAACCAGCCGTTTTAGATATTGATTTGTCTAAAGAATCCAATTTTGACTTCAACTTTTCTGACAAAATAATAGTACATCCTTCATGCTCTATTCTAGCAATAGCTTCCAGTTTTATAATTTTTTTGATTTTCTAACTTTAACATTTTTTAATTGAAGATTGAACATTCTTGCAGAGTTGGCATCAAGCATATCACTGATTTCTTTTCTGCAATTTTTCTATATATATTGTCAGCACCAACATTTTCATTTGGAAACAAATTTGAAAGTAATCGTGCCTGTAAAGCTTCTTTGCCATGTTCACTTACTTTTCCAATTCTTATATCTTGAAGAATACTTTTATAATCAACATCCTTTGCCTGTCGCATATTTTGAATGAGTTCTGAATGTTTGAAAATTAACCATATATTAACATTTCCAATGCTTCCCAGGCACTTTCTGGTATCTTCATGTGTAACGGTTTTAAACACTGGTTGTCCTTTCACAGGAGTTAGCTGTAGTAGATTCCCAAAAACGATGACGTGTTTGCCTCCAAATAACACATCATACTCTGTTTTAAGAATTTGTTACATTCTTAAATTCACAAAAAAGAGCATTACATTTGATACCATGCTTACCTCATCAATATTGAGAAGTATTTTTTTTTGTGCTCTACTGGCAGCATCAATAAACAATGTAAAGTAATCCCTTTAATGTTATGTGCTGCCAACACAGTTGGAGTGGTAACAACACAAGAGAGTGACGATTCAGTTCTTTTCTGTAGATAAGTTGCAATTGCTTTAATTAGAATTTTTTTCCAGTTCCTGCTTCTCAACATTTTGGATAATTGGTCCTCCTAGTGAATCCTCACTCAACAAAGCAGAACTTTGACTGTCTTGCGAACTGTCTCTAGCAATCTCTGCTGCATTTGTAGCTTCTTGCTGTATTTCCTCGTTCAACATTTGTAAATAATTAGTAAAAACAGGACATTCTATAGTATTTTTGCTTACGTTGAATGAATCTTCATAACTGAGAAAATTTCCAAGTAGTTCCTCCTCTGTATGCCATGGCTTAAAGAGTTGCAAAAGAGCTAAATAGTAAAATTCCCTTTAGTCAGGAGTTTCGCAACCCAGTTTTCGATGATTAATCAAATGTCCTTTTCTTTGTTTCACCAGACATCCTTCAGATCCAATCACAGCATATACACCTTTATTGATATCTTCTGTAATATTCCTCTTAAAAGTATATCATTTCAGTACTTCATAGAGACAAATGTTCTCAAGATGATTACTTCTATTTGGATAGTATGTATCCTACATATTTGTCTTCAAAATATCTGTACTGTTTGGTTCTTTCTCTGCTAAATACTCAATTTCTTGTACAGATTTCAAATCACGGTTTAGTGTTCTTGCAAGACCTAAACTCACCCAAATGATTGTTCTAGATTTGGCGTATAGACTTGCAGATGATAAGCGATCTGAACATTCATATGCTCCAATTTCTTGATGAGACAACATCTTCAAACTGTAGCTGTACAATTTCTTACTTAGGCTCTTTTCATGAGAAATTTCCTCCCACATTTCCTTTAGTTCAGATTTTGTAATATACGATGTTACATATTGAGCCACAGCAATGGAGTTGTCTGCAACATATTGAATATCCATGTAAGCATCCCACATGGACAAAATGACTGGGTTATAGTAATATATGTATTTTGACTCTTCATTTCTTCTTGTAGGTATTTTTCGGTGATTTTCTTGTCACAGTATGTCTCAAAGATGACATAAAATTGTTCACACTTCCTTTTGATATTACTGGTTGTGGAAATCCAAAACGATATTTTGTGTAGAACTTGTCCTTTGATTTGTACTTTCGACGACAGTATTTTCCACAACGATGTTTTAAATTCTTTTGTTCTGTACTTTTAGAAACAGCACATGTAGAATACTGTTCAATAAAACTCATCACTGTGTCATCCGAATCTGTTCCAAATTTGGGGGCATCTTTGATCCATAGCAGCATATGTATGTGAGGAGCACCTCTTGCTTGATACTCCTTTCTCCAAAAGAAATCCAGAACCTCTCCAAGAGGAGGATTATTTTTTGATTGTGATAAAAGACATCATAGCTTCAAATCTATGATAGACATACCTGCATACATTAACTGGATCCAAAGAGCACAGTTCTCCAGATGTCTGGTATTCTATATTTTCTATGTTTGCATTTGCCTCTCGAAGAAATTGAAGTAAATCTTCCCAAGCATACTCAGCACAGCTTAGAGTAAGGACCCATGTAGGAGTTCCTAAGTTTCTTAGCATACATTTCAAATCCCCATGACGATGGTACCAATACTCATTAGTACCACGCTGACATGCCATGAGATTAATTAGCTGAGATTCCAAAACAGTGTCTTTCTGTTGGACTTTATCCATAAAGTCCCTTGCCGAAACATTTTGCAGATGTACTCCACTTTTTAGTATATGGTTCACTGCATAAGAAAGTCCAGACAAGTCACTCTCAAACAGAAGATGAAACAAATACATTGGCAAAACCTTGGATCTACTGCATATAATCTTCATGTCCGGTATTCAGATGCAGGAATCTGCACAGGTCGGTCATCATATCGTCCACCTTGACCTGTTGGAAATAACTGAGGAAAACAACAAGCTTCCAAACTTTCTTCCCATACACTAATGGAACTTCCTTTTGCTTCTTTCATTTGGAATAACTCGATCGCATTCCCCATTACTTCTTTGGAATGCAGTGGTGGAACACTATAATGTTCATAAATTTATTCACTTCTGGACACATCCACTTTTTCAATTTGTCCAGCTGACTAATCACTGTCCTCTTCTACAGTTGTTTCCTCTTCTCTTACATATACATTTTTGTATTATTGATTGCTTTTTACCAAATACAACGTTGCTTTTTTCACTTTCCTTACATCCACTAATTCTTGCCAGATTTTCGTACTCTTCGTAGGTACGCCATTAACTAGAATAACTAGAGGTTCCTCATCCACATTTTCAACACCAATTGTTTCAATATTTTTCTTTAAATCAAGAGGCAAATATACAACCCTTCCCTTTAATCCTCTCTGTAAATCTGAAGGATTCAATTTCCCTGTCTTAGGCTCCATACGAACAATAGCGTGAAATGGATGCACACATTGAATCAAAATAGACTCATAGGTATTTAAATCCATCAGTTCAGGAGGAATATTTACAAACTCAAGATTATTATGTACAGCTCTAGGAGGCATTTTGTTTTTATTTAATTTATTATAACAATATTTACAAATTTGTTGATCAGAACCCAAATCAAAACAATTCTCTACCAACAAATAAGTTGCAAAATCCTTCCACTCATTATTATTTTCCTTTTCACTTTTTACATATAAATCAACTAACCTAGTCTGATTCTTATAATGAGTTTGTCGACAACACACACAAGAAAAGTTTGGCCTTTCACCTGAAATAACCTTAAACCTTGTAATTTCTTGGTCAAAATTTTCTGTACTAAAATTCTGTACATTTTCTTCCACATTTCCTTCTATTACTGTATCAGTTTCTGCACTGTCCTCTTTTTCACAAAAGTAACTAACCTCAATTTCTTCACAAATGTTCTTTACATCTAATACAGATCCATGTAAAAGAGCACTGTTTAAGTGTTTAGCTTAAGTGCTGGACTTTTTGCATAATACAACCTTCTCAATAATTTTCTCTCTTCAGTATGATGCACTGCTAACATCCTAAAATGGTGAAAAGCACTCTAGCATACTTTTCTAGAAAGACAAGCCAGAGAATGCCCTTGTAAACCGTTTTTTTCTCTTAGTCTGCAAGGGTCTAATTCTTGCAACATTTTAATCTTTTGTTTAAGACTTTTCTTAGTATACTTACGTAAGAAATTGCGAAAAAAATCAATTGAATCCTGTCGTACACTACAAATACGGTACAAAAGGTGGTGGTGATGGACGGAGCATCTGAATCAATCAAACACTCACACCCAGTCAAAAGATATGTTTTTAATCCATCACCGTTCTTTAGCCCACTCTGCCACCCCAGTTCAGACATGGCTATATGCAAATCAGTCTGACCCTGTGCCTCATGGGAACAGTCCAGCCCGAACTGCCAAGCAATGTCTTCCCTGGACCGGAAACAAGCTTCCGAGGACCGGTTTCTGGCATTCCAGCTGTCTTCAGCCCGGCTTGCTTGAATCCAGTGGTAAAGTGAGCAAGGGACTCACGTCTGAGCATACCCTGCCACACTTATGGTGGCCAAAAGCGGTACAAAAGGGGGTGGTGATGGACGGAGCATCTGAATCAATCAAACACTCACACCCAGTCAAAAGATCTGGGTTTAATCCATCCCTGTTCTTTAGCCCACTCTGCCACCCCAGTTCAGACATGGCTATATGCAAATCAGTCTGATCCTGTGCCTCATGGGAACAGTCCAGCCCGAACTGCCAAGCCATGTCTTCCCTGGACCGGAATCAAGCTTCCGAGGACCGGTTTCTGGCATTCCAGCCGTCTTCAGCCCGGCTTGCTTGAATCCAGTGGTAAAGTGAGCAAGGGACTCACGTCTGAGCATACCCTGCCACAAAGAATGGTGATGGATCAAACCCAGATCTTTTGACTGGGTGGGAGTTTTTGATTAGTTCAGATGCTCCGTCCATTACCACCCCCCTTTGTACCGCTTTTGGCCGCCATAAGTGTGGCAGGGTATGCTCAAACGTGAGTCCCTTGCTTACTTTGCCACTGGATTCAAGCAAGCTGGGCTGAAGACGGCTGTAATGCCAGAAACCAGTCCAACAAAGCTTGTTTCCGGTCCAGGGAAGGCATGGCTTGGCAGTTCGGGCTGGACTGTTCCCATGAGGCACAGGGTCAGACTGATTTGCATATAGCCATGTCTGAACTGGGGTGGCAGAGTGGGCTAAAGAACGGTGATGGATCAAACCCAGATCTTTTGACTGGGTGGGAGTGTTTGATTGGTTCAGATGCTCCGTCCATTACCACCCCCCTTTGTACCGCTTTTGGCCGCCATAAGTGTGGCAGGGTATGCTCAGACGTGAGTCCCTTGCTCACTTTGCCACTGGATTCAAGCAAGCCGGGCTGAAGACGGCTGTAATGCCAGAAACCGGTCCTCGGAAGCTTGTTTCCGGTCCAGGGAAGGCATAGCTTGGCAGTTTGGGCTGGACTGTTCCCATGAGGCACAGGGTCAGACTGATTTGCATTTAGCCATGTCTGAATTGGGGTGGCAGAGTGGGCTAAAGAACGGTGATGGATCAAACCCAGATCTTTTGACTGGGTGTGAGTGTTTGATTGGTTCAGATGCTCCGTCCATTACCACCCCCCTTTGTACCGCTTTTGGCTACCATAAGTGTGGCAGGGTATGCTCAGACGTGAGTCCCTTGCTCACTTTGCCACTGGATTCAAGTAAGCCAGGCTGAAGACGGCTGTAATGCCAGAAACCAATCCTCGGAAGCTTGTTTCCGGTCCAGGGAAGGCATGGCTTGGCAGTTCGGGCTGGACTGTTCCCATGAGGCACAGGGTCAGACTGATTTGCATATAGCCATGTCTGAACTGGGGTGGCAGAGTGGGCTAAAGAACGGTGATGGATCAAACCCAGATCTTTTGACTGGGTGGGAGTGTTTGATTGCTTCTGATGCTCCATCCATTACCACCCCCTTTGTACCACTTTTGGCCGGCATAAGTGTGGCAGGGTATGCTCAGACATGAGTCCCTTGCTCACTTTGCCACTGGATTTAAGCAAGCCGGGCTGAAGACGGCTGTAATGCCAGAAACCGGTCCTCGGAAGCTTGTTTCCGGTCCAGGGAAGTCATGGCTTGGCAGTTCAGGCTGGACTGTTCCCATGAGGCACAGGGTCAGACTGATTTGCATATAGCCATGTCTAAACTGGGGTGGCTGAGTGGGCTAAAGAACGGTGATGGATCAAACCCAGGTCTTTTGACTAGGTGGGAGTGTTTGATTGGTTCAGATGCTCCGTCCATTACCACCCCCCTTTGTACACTACAAATACTACTATAATTCCAAGTGTACACTGGAGCCTTAAGACGTCTCCCTAAAACTTCATCAGTTAACACCTCTTCTACACTTCTTGGGACAATCTTCTCTTTCTCAATCGGACAACCGTCCTTCTCCTCATATCCTCCACCACTGGTGTCAACTGCATGCAACAAATCATTAGTCTGAAAGTAAGTCTCTTCATTAAAAAATGGCTCACAACTTGAACTATGCTTCCATTCTCCAGAAAAAACATTACAAAAATGAGTTCTATTAATTAGTCTTTTCCACTTACTTTTCGCTTTCAAAAGATTGATTGCCTTGTCTAGTGTACGAATTCTATTGATTACTAAAATAAACAACTTCTTTTTTAATTCAAAAGCCTGATCAACAATACTTTCTATTCCTTTCTTTTTCTTATAAAAAGCTGTTTTCCTTTTATAACTCTTAAAAATTTTTAAATAAATTTAATACAACTCTTTTATAAAACATTCTCTTGCGAATTTGAACAAACTGATTTTTTTGTCTATTACTATAGACAATTTGATCGCCACATACTTTTCCAACATTTTTCTCTTTTTATCTGCTTTTTCTTTGTAGTTACAGATAATTTTTGTATCTTTTCCACATTATCCACACTTTTTTTTACTTTGGGTTAATTTCCTTATAAAATCCTTTTTTTGTCTTACCAGGAGCATTCTTCTTTTTCTCTGTACAATGTTCTTTAGATAAATCTTGTAATTGTGTTTTCTTGGAAAAGTAAGCCTGTTTATATTTTTTTCTTCTGGCATTCTTTGTAGGCATGTTGGTTTTTCTTTCTGTAGATAATAACAATCTATTGTGAAGAAAAACATGTTATAGACTACTACTAACATACTACATAGCCATTAGAACAACTATATGATGTAAACACTGGTTCACTTAATAAGTAAGTTTAAGGTAGAGCAACAGTGTCTGAGCAGAGTAGGAAATCATGCAGTTTGTGCTGTTTCTGAGTTTACTATATTATTTAAATGACATTTGATTATACTCTTCTGAGTAAATTGAGCAGTGCACTAGGTGCCTGGGAAGCTTCCCACATGTCAATGTTGATTTTAGCCTAAAGGTCTAGCAGGGCCTTTTCACCTTATGCACGCAATTGTAACCTTTTGATAACGCAATTACATTTAGAGATTCTCCTTAAGTTGGATTACTGAGTGCACACGCTGCTGCGCTTATCCTTCAGTTTCACGTATTCCTGCCTAGCAGACAGCAATTGCACCACCCAGACTAGTGTCTCAAACCTAAAAATGGCTTAGTTTGATGATATTCTTCATCTCACAGAAAATAAAGCCCATACAAAAGTATACTCAGCTGAAGAAGCTGCGGACATTTACGGCCTCATCAAAGAGGTCAGGAAATTTGATGCCACTTCAGATCCCGTCCAGAAACAGATTAAACAATTAGAATACTTGATGAAACGCGAGATCAATCAGTGCCTGCATGCCACTACCGTCATACAATACCACAGAGCCAGCCGTATCCCCAGGGGTTTACGTCTGGCCATTAAACCCATGCTTTTCAAAATGAATAAAAAATTTATGGAGAAATGGTTCGCTTTTTTAAATAAGTGTTCCCTTGATTTGATTTTATTAATCATTGAAGAGTTATCACAAGTTTTGGTTGGTTTGGAATCAGAAATAAAAGATTTACTGACTAATTTGATACAGCGAATG
The DNA here is from genome assembly GCF_964261635.1 of Lissotriton helveticus. Classification (NCBI taxonomy): domain Eukaryota; kingdom Metazoa; phylum Chordata; class Amphibia; order Caudata; family Salamandridae; genus Lissotriton; species Lissotriton helveticus. The sequence goes on along the minus strand of NC_136057.1, from coordinate 795,573,554 downwards.
GAAGCAGAATCTTGGTCGACTACTCTCGACGAGATTAACACTAGACTTGACAGTTACTCCAAAGACATTCATGAACGCAAAGTGCGAAAATTCCATCGAGATACAATCGACTATAAGCTCGATGAAGTCTATTCATGGGCTGAAGTATATGCCCAGAAACGCACTTGGAATCAACAAGGGAAAACTTCCTCTGAAGAGAGTGTTGTATCGGACACTGACACACAAATGTCCCATCCTCCTCTTCCACCAAACACAGGAGCAACAGCTCCCACAATAGATAGCAATGCCCCTAGTGGAAGTACCACCTCTTCCAAGCCGACTTTTTTGTCCAACAGCCCTGCCACAAATCAACCACCGCAAGGTCCCAACATCACCAAACCCGGAGAGGCCACCGATTCAGGCAAGCCCAGCCGGAGAAAGAAACATTAGTAGTGAATATTTCTTCTAAACAACTCACAAAGACACAAATGACAGAGTTGAGTAAAGGATGCTCCTTTGTTCCAACTCATCAAGCCAGAAGTTTAGATTCACAAATTGACGTATTTAAATTCACTAGAAAACTGAGATTACGTAATTTCTTCTCCACCATCGAGATGAACCAGCCCAACCCTGATGGTACAGAATATCAAGAGTTTAGACCAAAGAGCACTTTCATTCCTCCAATTACTCACACAACTATAGATTTATTTGAGACTCTGGTCAAACAAGATATTTCCCAAATACCACAGGTCACCAAGTCCTCATCTAATCTCAGTCTTGGAGAAAGGTCAGCATTGCTTTCACTTCAGGCCAACACCTCATTACATTTCACTAAGGCTGACAAAGGTGGACCTTTGGTTATAATGGACAAGCTCAAATACGAACAAAAGGTTGAAAGGATGATACAGGACACTACCACTTACCTGCCTCTACCAAAAGATCCCACGAATGATTTTCTGTCGTTCTTAGACACAATTCCCACGAATGCTCTTGACATGAAATGGATAAATACCAAAATGAAAGAATACTTGCTTACCAAATTTCCACGTAGACCACGGTTCTACATGGTGCCTAAAATACATAAATCAATAATAGACCCTCCCTTGAGACCCATCGTCTCGGGTTGCGGTTCTATCCATGACACCTTAGGACGGTATAAGGACACTTTTCTCCAACCCATAGTCCAATCCAGCACCACATACATACAAGACACCACACACCTACTTAACATTCTCAGTGAAACCACGATTCCACCTGACAGACAGATTTGGTTGTGTACAGTCGATGTCGTTGCACTGTTCACCTCCATCCCGCATCTGGAGGGGATGGAGGCTATAGAATGGGCCCTCTTGAGAACAGATACCTTGCGAGCCAATCACATTTTTCTAATGGAAATCTTACATTTCTGTTTATTTCATAGTTACTTTGATTGGCAAGGTCGTTATTTTCTTCAGTCCAATGGCACTTCCATGGGCTTTTCGGGAGCCCCCAGCTATGCTAACATCTTTATGATGAAGTTGTAACAAGAACACATCCTTTCACAACCCCAATGGAGCACTAATCTGCTCGTCTTCAAACGTTTTATTGATGACATCCTCATCATATGGCAAGGCGCATCCCAGGATCTGGAAAACAATATAGTACAGCTCAATTCCATAAACCCACGTATCCAATTCACGCACCACATTGCTGCACAACAAATCCCATTTTTGGATGTTATGATCACTGTATCTAACGGTAGTATCAAGAATTCCATCTTTTCTAAACCCACTAATAGGAATAACGCCTTATCCTACCACCGTTTTCACCCATGGTCACTGAAGCGCCATCTCCCATATTCGCAGTTCCTGCGAATTAAACGCATCAAATCAGATCACGCCACAGGCATAGAGACGATTGATGTCTTTAAAGATAAATATAGACAAAGAGGTTATCCTGACACCATCCTAGAACAAGCAGCCATTCGTGCTTCAACTGTAACTCGTGAAGCACTCTTAGAGAAAAGGGTTAAGCCTAAAACTTCCTCTAGAGAAGTGTATGTATCCACATTTTCCACCCAAGTGAAATTAGTGAAGTCTTTCATACTCAATCGATGGTCCTTACTCCAATCTGAACCAGATTTTCGGGGCATGGTTAGCTCCGCACCGCTATTTGCTTATAAAAGAGCACGTAACCTTAAGGAACTTCTCAACAAAAATCCTCCTAATTCTAAGGAACTACAGAGAGGTTTGCTCAAATGCATGAACTGTTCGAACTGTAATAATGCCCTCACAGGCAAAACTGTCAATCATCCTAGGTCAGGTAAACCCATTGCTTTGAAATACACTGCCACATGCAATAGCAATCATGTTGTTTACTACATAAAATGTCCTTGCGACCTATATTATGTAGGGAAGACTGAGCGTAGCCTGCGCACCCGCATCACTGAGCACAAGAGTCGAATACGCACTCTGAACGTCAACTCTCCTCTAGCCCAGCAATGGTCACATTGTAGGCACAACATAGCCCAACTAAAATTTGGCATCCTTGAGGTCATTGAGTCAAGCCCCGAACGAAACAGAGCACAGTTGCTCTCACAACGGGAAACATACTGGATTTGGTTTATGCAAACGTTGACCCCGACAGGGTTAAATGACTAATTTGAGTTATCATTTTTTTTGTAAATACATCTGACTCTTTTGTTTTAAGACAGTTGTTGTTTCCTAACATTTAAATATAAGAATGTGCACACGTCCAGTGGCAGCCTTTTTGTTAATGTGATCTGTTATCAACATCACTTTTATTACTGACTGCTTATATATGTTTATCTCATTGTTTAATTATAATTATGGTTCGTATATACTGGACCTCACCTGAAGTGAATATGTATATTAATGTGTCAAAGTAACTGCATCATTTTTTCACCTATCGGTGTTTTCGGTTCTTTAGATCCCATTTTTCACCACGTTTACATTTCCCCACTCTAAGATGGCGGCTGTTCGACAGTCCTCTTTCTATCACTAACACTCATATAGCTGTTTACTCGCATACACTCCACTTTTCCACACGCCGAACGACACATGCTATTCCCTCACAGAAGAGTGACATTCACGGGTGAGTCTCGTACCCTTCATTGGCATATTCACGTTTTCGCACATGTGAAACGTTAAGACAGTTTACCAATTCTTAAGCACATTTATTGGTTTATCTAACAGGGGATGCTATACTTCAATGACACTGCATAGCGCATACGCTGTAGAAGCCCATTGGTGAGTTTCCGTTTTTTTCTGAAGTTCTTGTGTCGCTCCTCTTTTGTAATATGTATATTGACGCGGGGTCATTTCAATTCCACCTAGCCATTTGTAATCAATTGACGGACTAGGACAACATCCTCATTGTTCCACCTGATAATCCGACGACCTGCGACTGCACCCCATAGTAACTAGAAGTAAGCTCACAACGCAGTATGCCATCCGTTTTTTACAGTTGTTTTTTTCACTCATGGTTTTAGTACACACGTTTGTTTCGTTGAGACACACTTTTCTTTCACTTTTTGGCCACATCTTTCGTTGTTTTGGTCTCCTTTAAGGTGGTTTGGTATCTATTTCACCATAACCAAGATTTGTGATATACACACTTGGACAAGAATGTTTTTTCCTGACCTTAATGAATGAGATGCTGTAATAACGCTGCTGCAATTGTTTATTAATTTGCATGATTATCACTCATAGATTCCCCTGCCGAAGGGCGGTTTCATTAGCCCGAAATGCATTGGGATTTTTAATTGCACGACGTTGCTCCAGTTCTGGATTTTGTGACAACTCAACAACTTCCTGATAACACTCAATAAAAGATTTGTTGAGCAACGACTGACGACTTCTGAATCTGTGATCTTTTGTTGAATTGATTAACATTTTGTATACAGTTATTCATTTGGTATCTATGATAATTTACTATAATATTTAAATGACATTTGATTATACTCTTCTGAGTAAATTGAGCAGTGCACTAGGTTCCTGGGAAGCTTCCCAGATGTCAATGTTGCTTTTAGTCTAAAGGTCTAGCAGGGCCTTTTAACCTTATGCACGCAATTGTAACCTTTTGATAACGCAATTACATTTAGAGATTCTCCTTAAGTTGGATTACTGAGTGCACACGCTGCTGCGTTTATCCTTCAGTTTCTGAGTTTATGGCAGTGCAGTGGTGTTTCAACATTATAGGGGAATTTGCTGAGAATGGTGTTTCAGGTTGTAGAACAGTGCAGTGGTGTTTAGGCAGTGTAGGAGGTCGTGGTGGGATTGATATTTCTGACTTTAGAGCAATACAGTTGTGTGTAGGTAGTGTGGTATCAAGCAAGGGCTACGAGTAAAAAGCACTGGATGTCCTAAAGTCTAACTCACTCCATGAGTTCATGTATTCCCATGTCTTAAAACTAACCCTGGGCGGGGAACTTCGCTACGCCCACAAAGTGGGCGTAGTGTTGCCTATTTCACCCTTTGCAAAGTAGGCGAAGCAGGCAACACTACGCCCACTCCTTGGGCGGAGCGAAGTTGCCCGCCACCCGCCTCCCTCCCGCCCTCCCGCCCTCCCGAACATACCTAATTTAATTAAATGGGCACATAAAAATAAATAAAATGCACTTACCTTGTCCACGGCGTCCCAGGGCTCCCTCTGCTCGTTCACGGTGCCGTCCGCTAACCAATGCGCATGCGCGGCCATGCGCATTTCTCACGAGAAATGCGCATGCGCAGCCGCCCGCGCATGTGCATTGGTTAGCAGACGGCGCCGTGAACGAGCAGAGGGAGCCCCGGGACGCCGCGGACAAGGTAAGTGCATTTTATTTCTTTTTATGTGCCCATTTAATTAAATTAGGTATATAGGGGAGGGGGGCATGCGGCGCATAGTGGGGCTACGCGAAGTGCGCAGGTGGGCGTAGTTTCTTGCCCACTTTGCGTAGCTTCGCGTAGCCCCACCACGCACACTGTGCCCAGGGTTACTTAAAACACATACACCGAGCAAGTGATTTTTACGCAATATTTTAAAAAACACACTGACTTGCATTCTAAATGAAAAAAGATAGAAATATGCCTTGAAATTCACTGAAATGATTACTACATGTTACAGAAAGAGTTGGTATGGCATTTCTACAGCACAGCCAGGATCTTCAGTACACAGCATGGGGACTATTTGCAAATTAGGAGGCCTGACAGACGTACTGCATAGCAGTTTCTAGCACTACTTATCCTAAAGCCTGACTCACTTCATCAGAACATTTATTCCCATATTTTTAAACACATCAACTAACCAAATTATTACAATAGGACAAAAAGACTCTCTCAAATCATTTTGTAATTCTAAATCATAAATTTATTCTTCAAACATTTCATACTGTAAAAAAACATCCAGCATGATTTCATCTGTGATTTTGTTTGCATTGTCCTCAACTTCAGAATTTGCAACTTGAAACTCAATGTCATCTACTGCTTTATCAACTCATTGTCCAAACTTTGATCAAAGAAATCACTGCTTAAATCTCCTTCTCCATTATCTTCTTGATCAATGTTGTCTTCAAAAGGTACATTTAAGTCCTCTATGACTTCGTTGGAAATGTCAAAATTGACTTGAAAGTTGTCCTGATTGTGATCCATTATATATAGTACAATGTTGCTGGTCCTTGCAAATAATTATAAACACTTAATTATATCATTTTCACTAATAAATAATAAACAAAACTACATTTATCAACTTCATAAGTACATGTATTCCCATATTTTTTAACACATCAACTACGCAAATTATTCTGCCACATTCTTCTGAAATGAAAACTGTCTCACACTGTGATCTTAGACACATAACACTATCCCTTGCAATTCAGTAAAATGATTACTACAATGAAAGGGAGTCTTGCTGGGAATATTCTTTCAGGGTTTACAGCACTGCAGTTGTGTTGCAAGAGTTTAGAATATTTTTCTAGGAATGGAGTTTCAGGGTTTAGGACAATGAAGTGAGGTTCAAGCAGTGTAGAGAGTCAAGGTGGGACTGAGAATGTACAAAAGAAAATTCCCTGAAATGATTACTACATGCTACAGACACAGTTGCCTTTGCATTTCAACAGCACACCCAACATCTAAATTTCACAGCATAAACACAATTTGAAAATTAAGAGACCTGAGACACATACTGCATAGGACTTTCTACAACTACATCAACTAATTCATGACTCACTTCATGATTTAGGTGATTTTGCACACAGAGGGAGAGAAAGTACAAACAGAGACAAAATGGTACAGGCAGAGGGTGTGAGACTACAGGCAGAGAGGGGAAAAATGTAACATGGTAGCGCTGTCTAATACACACCAGCAGCCATATCATAAAAGGCCTCTGCAGATGCACATGAGGGGGTGCAGGCAGAAGGTGCAGGCAGAGGGAGAGGGATGGTGCAGACAGAAAATGAGATAATGCAGGCAGAGACTAAACTGGTACAGGCAGAGGATAGATGGTGTAGGTTTACAGGCAGAGGGACAGATGGTGCAGTCAGAGAAAAGATGGTGCAGAGAGAGGGTGAGATGGCTCAAGCAGAGACACATATAGTGCAAGCAGACACAGACATGATACACAGAGAGGATAAAATGGTACAACAGAGAAGAAATGCTGGAAACAGTGAGAGAAATGTTACATGCAGAGGCTAATTGGAGCACACAGAGGGGGAGATAGTGAAGACAGAGATAAAATGGTACACACAGAGGGTGCGAGAAAAAAGGCAGAGAAGGAAAAGATTTAACATGGTAGCGCTGCCTACTACACACCAGCAGCCATATCATAATATGCCTTTGCAGATGCACATGAGAGGTTACAGGCAGAAGGTGCAGGCAGAGGGAGAGGGATGCTGCAGACAGAAAATGAGATAATGCAGGCATAGAATAAACTGGTACAGGCAGAGGATAGATGGTGCAGGACTGCAGGCAGAGGGACAGATGGTGCAGTCAGAGAAAAGGTGGTGCAGAGAAAGGGTGAGATAGTTCAAGCAGAAACACAGATAGTGCAAGCAGACACAGACATGGTACACACAGAGGATAAAATGGTACAACAGAGAAGAAATGCTAGAAACAGTGAGAGAAATGTTACATGCAGAGGCTAATTGGGGCACACAGAGGGGGAGATAGTGAAGACAGAGATAAAATGGTACAGACAGAGGGTGCTAGACTACAGGCAGAGAAGAAAAAGATTTAACATGGTAGCGCTGTCTAATACACACCAGCAGCCATATCATAATAGGCCTCTACAGATGCACATGAGAGGGTGCAGGCAGAGGGAGAGGGTTGGTGCAGACAGAAAATGAGATAATGCAGGCAGAGACCAAACTGGTACAATCAGAGGATAGATGGTGCAGGGCTGCAAGCAGAGGGACAAATGGTGCAGTCAGAGAAAAGATGGCGCAGAGAGAGGGTGAAATGGTTCAAGCACAGACACAGATAGAGCAAGCAGACACAGACATGGTACACACAGAGGTTAAAATGGTACAACAGAGAAGAAATGCTGGAAACAGTGAGAGAAATGTTACATGCAGAGGCTAATTGGGGCACACAGAGGGGGAGATAGTGAAGACAGAGATAAAATGGTACAGACAGAGGGTGCGAGACTACAGGCAGAGAAGAAAAAGATTTAACATGGTAGCGCTGTCTAATACACACCAGCAGACATATCATAATAGGCCTCTACAGATGCACATGAGAGGGTGCAGGCAGAGGGTGCAGGCAGAGGGAGAGGGTTGGTGCAGACAGAAAATGAGATAATCAAGGCAGAGACTAAACTGGTACAGGCAGAGAATAGATGGTGCATGTTTGCAGGCAGATGGACAGATGGTGCAGTCAGAGAAAAGATGGTGCAGAGAGAGGGTGAGATGGTTCAAGCAGAGACACAGATAGTGCAAACAGACACAGACATGGTACACACAGAGGATAACATGGTACAACAGAGAAGAAATGCTGGAATTAGTAAGAGAAATGTTACATGCAGAGGCTAACTGGAGCACACAGAGGGGGAGATAGTGAAGACAAAGATAAAATGGTACACACAGAGGGTGCGAGACTACAGGCAGAGAAGGAAAAGATTTAACATGGTAGCACTGTCTAATACACACCGGCAGCCATATCATGATAGGCCTCTGCAGATGCACATGAGAGGGTGCAGGCAGAGGGAGAGGGTTGGTGCAGACAGAAAATGAGATAATGCAGGCAGAGACCAAACTGATACAATCAGAGGATAGATGGTGCAGGGCTGCAAGCAGAGGGACAAATGGTGCAGTCAGAGAAAATATGGCGCAGAGAGAGGGTGAGATGGTTCAAGCACAGACACAGATAGTGCAAGCAGACACATACATGGTACACACAGAGGATAAAATGGTACAACAGAGAAGAAATGCTGCAAACAGTGAGAGAAATGTTACATGCAGAGGCTAATTGGAGCACACAGAGGCGGAGATAGTGAAGACAGAGATAAAATGGTACACGCAGAGGGTGCGAGACTACAGGCAGAGAAGGAAAAGATTTAACATGGTAGCGCTGTCTAATACACACCAGCAGCCATATCATAATAGGAATCTGTAGATGCACATAAGAGGGTGCAGTCAGAGGGTGCAGGTAGAGGGAGAGGGTTGGTGCAGACAGAAAATGAGATAATGCAGGCAGAGACTAAACTGGTACAGGCAGAGGATAGATGGTGCAGGTTTGAAGGCAGAGGGACAGATGGTGCAGTCAGAGAAAAGATGGTGCAGAGAGAGGGTGAGATGGTTCAAGCAGAGACACAGATAGTGCAAGCAGACACAGACATGGTACACACAGAGGATAAAATGGTAAAACAGAGAAGAAATGCTGGAAACAGTGAGAGAAATGTTACATGCAGAGGCTAATTAGAGCACACAGAGGGGGAGATAGTGAAGACAAAGATAAAATGGTACACGCAGAGGGGGCGAGACTACAGGCAGAGAAGGAAAATATTTAACATGGTAGCGCTGTCTAACACACACTAGCAGCCATATCATAATAGGCCTCTGCAGATGCACATGAGAGGGTGCAGGCAGAGGGTGCAGGCAGAGGGAGAGGGTTGGTGCAGACAGAAAATGAGATAATGCAGGCAGAGACCAAACTGGTACAGGCAGAGGATAGATGGTGCAGGTTTGCAGGCAGAGGGACAGATGGTGCAGTCAGAGAAAAGATGGTGCAGAGAGAGGGTGAGATGGTTCAAGCAGAGACACAGATAGTGCAAACAGACACAGACATGGTACACACAGAGGATACAATGGTACAACAGAGAAGAAATGCTGGAAACAGTGAGAGAAATGTTAAATGCAGAGGCTAATTGGAGCACACAGAGGGAGAGATAGTGAAGACAAAGATAAAATGGTACACGCAGAGGGGGCGAGACTACAGGCAGAGAAGGAAAATATTTAACATGGTAGCTCTGTCTAATACACACCAGCAGCAGCCATATCATAATAGGCCTCTACAGATGCACATGAGAGGGTGCAGGCAGAGGGAGAGGGTTGGTGCAGACAGAAAATGAGATAATGCAGGCAGAGACTAAACTGGTACAGGCAGAGGATAGATGGTGCAGGTTTGCAGGCAGAGGGACAGATGGTGCAGTCAGAGAAAAGATGGTGCAGAGAGAGGGTGAGATGGTTCAAGCAGAGACACAGATAGTGCAAACAGACACAGACATGGTACACACAGAGGATAAAATGGTACAACAGAGAAGAAATGCTGGGAACAGTGAGAGAAATGTTACATGCAGAGGCTAATTAGAGCACACAGAGGGGGAGATAGTGAAGACAAAGATAAAATGATACACGCAGAGGGGGCGCGACTATAGGCAGAGAAGGAAAATATTTAACATGGTAGCGCTGTCTAACACACACTAGCATCCATATCATAATAGGCCTCTACAGATGCACATGAGAGGGTGCAGGCAGAGGGTGCAGGCAGAGGGAGAGGGTTGGTGCAGACAGAAAATGAGATAATGAAGGCAGAGGCTAAACTGGTACAGGCAGAGGATAGATGGTGCAGGTTTGCAGGCAGAGGGACAGATGGAGCAGTCAGAGAAAAGATGGTGCAGAGAGAGGGTGAGATGGTTCAAGCAGAGACACAGATACTGCAAACAGACACAGACATGGTACACACAGAGGATAAAATGGTACAACAGAGAAGAAATGCTGGAAACAGTGAGAGAAATGTTACATGCAGAGACTAATTGTAGCACAAAGAGGGGGAGATAGTGAAGACAAAGATAAAATGGTACACGCAGAGGGGGCAAGACTACAGGCAGAGAAGGAAAATATTTAACATGGTAGCTCTGTCTAATACACACCAGCAGCCATATCATAATAGCCCTCTGCTTATAAACATGAGAGGGTGCAGGCAGAGGGTGCAGACAGAGGGAGAGGGATAGTGCAGACAGAAAATACATTTCCAAATTACAGCACTATCTCTATACCAGCATTTAATCAAAACATGAGTCACAATATCAAAATAAAGAGTACCCTATAAACAGAGAGATGCAAACTGTGAGGAGACACAGGTGACATTATAGAAAAAGGTGCAAATATAATTCTTAAATTTACACAGGCACTCAGTGTGATCCTAGTCAAAAATGTTAAAATCATACATTTTACCAAAACACATATGCCACAGTAAATTGTTTCAGAGACAGAACACAGCCCATGTAAATGAGCACTACATTACAGTGCAGAAACCTGACTCATTTCCAAAATACATTTCCAATATGCACCATTAGTTTTTTGCCAGCAATACATCCAAACATGAGACACAATGCAAGAAGAAAGAGACCCAATATGCTTGTTAATATGCCCAAGAGTGTATACAGCACTCTATCTATATTAAGTGGGTCATTGCTAAGAGGAGGTCTAATAAAACAGAGAGTATTATGAAGAAAGCAGAGGAGGGAGTATAAAAAGAAAGGGGAACATTAGGGGACAGTAAAGACAACCACAACAGAGGGAACACAATAAACAGTTAAAAAAAATAGCACTCTCAAGAAAGACAAGAAAAAATAAAGAAAGAGTGGAAATTTCAGAAAACAAAGGACAGTATAAGCAGAGAGAAGTAGACTGTGAGGACAGACAGGGGAGATTGTAGAAAAAGATCAAAATGTTATTCTTTCATGTAGACAGACACTCAGTGTGATCCTGGACCAAAAATTTAAAACCATACATTACAACCAAAAACAATACATGATGCAGGGCCGCAGGCAGAGGAGAGTTGCTGCAGACAGAGGGCAGATAAAACAGAGACAGGGTAATATGGTTCACACAGAGAGACAAATGGTGCACACAGACACAGAGATAATGCACACAAAGGGATAACATGGTACAGCAAGAAAGAAATGCTGCAAACAGAGAAAGAAATGTTACATGCAGAGGGGAGATGAAACACACAGAGAGGGAGATAATACATACAGAGAAAAAATGGTACAGAAAGAGGGTTACAAGCTACAGGCAGAAAGAGAAAGGTAAATTATTCTGCCAGAATCTTCTGAAATGAATACTGACTCACACTGTGATATTAGACACATAACAGAAATCCTTGCAGTTCAGTCAAATCATTACTACAGTAAAGGGGGGGGTCTTGCTAGTAGTGATGTATAAAGAGAGCAAGGGTGAGGGAAAGAGAAAGAGGGAGACAATGAGAGGGAAGGAATAAACAAAAGGAAGTAAATCAGATGGAGAGAGGGAGTTAGAAAAGAGTAGTAAAGGAAATGGATATTGGCAGTGAGGAAAGAGATATGAGGGTGAGGAAAGGAGAGTGAGAGAAAAAAAAGCATATTAAGAAAAAGGATTAAGGAATAAGTGAAACAGAAGGATTCATAGAAAAAGAGAGGAAGGAAAAAGAACAGTGGTGGAGAGAAAGGAAGACAGTGAGACAGAGTGAAAGAGAGGGAGAGTGAGTAACTTCCACATTAGAACACATTTTTATTATTAACTTAAAGTGCACAACATATATCCCCTTATAAATTAATAACTCACCTTTAAAAATGCTTTTGAAGATTTAGAACAGTGTCAATCACACACCAGATTTTCTTAAGCAGAATCTCTGAAATATACCTCAGACACTGCAACCACAAAATGGCCCTGATTCCCTCTCATTTTTCACACATATCCATGTACATAAACAATGAAATTTCTTCCCACACAAATTCAAAACCAAACTAACATTTTAATTGGTTGCACATTTCAACACTTTCAAACTCACATAATGTTCAACCTTTCCCCACTGCTCTCTCTGCCTGTTACCATGGTAACTCTCCATAGAACACCTAACTGAACTCAAAAGGTGAAAAGTTCATCACTCAATGTTGCAAACCAAACAAGCAAGTGTGTTTGACTTCTCAATATTCCAGCTTATCCAGTGCAATTATCTTTTTAATGACTTTTTCTAAACCAATAGTATTATTCCTTTTAAAAAACAGTAGTATGCACCCTAGATTTCAATGTTAAATTATCAGAAACCACCAATTATTTCTTTTGTTTTCAAGTGCACTGAATTTCATCCACATTTTTTTCTAAACTCCTACTTTTCAAACTGCCATTTCATTTCCAGATCCTATCTGAGTACAACCACATCTGCCTTCAAGATGCTTAGAGTGTGGATTGTAGGACACAGTTTTATTTTCGGGAGTGAAAGGTATGCAGCAAATAGATGCTTTCTCAACCTTGATTTACCAAATGTGGATATTATGTGCATTGGCCAGAGAGGATTGAGATGTCACCAATTGATGCCATTGGTAAAATCCTTTTTGCATCTCCCACACCCTGACCTCATAATTGTGCACTGTGGTGGAAATGACCTGTGCACTTTTACTGGGGTAGGTCTCGAAATGCTGTTAAAGGACACCTTTGGGCAATTGATGTCACTTTTTCCACAAACTGCCTCTCTATATTCAAATGTATGCCAAAGGCAAAAATGGTACTGGTCCAACCAATATTGTCCGAAGATTGAGAAAGCAAGGAAACATGTGAATAAGTCTGTTTCTGCTTTCCTCAGAGACTATGGTATGGGTTCTATATACCACAACAACTTGCGTTACAACATGCAAGGCATCTATAGGAGAGATGGTGTACATTTCACAGATGAGGGGAACAGAGTCTTCCTTTTAAACTTTAGACTCTGCATCGGTACTTACTTGTAGGTACAAAAAACACTCAATGAACACAACGGCTCTTTTTAGAGCCAACCAACATCTAAACACTCAAACTTTTTATTTAACTGTCTTTTTTTTGTTGTTTTTTATCCACCGTGCGCACACTGTGTGCTCACCTCGCCATTTAAAAAAAAAAGAAAACGTTTTTTTTGCCCTTTGGGGTCCTTCAGGGACCCCCTGAGAAGGTCTAGGAGGTCAAGGAGACTCTACCCTGCCCCCTTTTCACGTTCTCCACTTTCGTTTTTCACTCTCTTCTGAAACTACACAAAATGGCGGCTGAAGGGTGCGCGCATCGTGCGCGCACCTCGCAATTTTGTTTTTTTAAAATAAATGTCTTTTTTGCCCTTTGGGTTCCTTAAGGGACCCCCTGAGAAGGCCTAGGGGGTCAGAGAGTCTCTACCATAACCCCTTTTCACGTTCTCCACTTTTGTTTTTCACTCTCTTGAGCCTCGAGGGTGCGTGTACAGTGCGCGCACCCCGCGGTTATTAAAAAAAAAGTAAAACATTATTTTGGCCTTCGGGGTCCTTCAGGGACCCCCTGAGAAAGCCTAGGGGGTCAGGGACTCTCTACTCTGCCCCCTTTTCATGTTCTTCACTTTAATTTTGCCCTCTTTTCAGCCTCACACTGACAAAATAGCGGCCAACACTTCCTGGTTACCACCGAATCGAATGTTCACAGAGATGTCTAACAGCAAATAAGAATTCCGCTCGCGCACACAGGATGCGCGCACAGTGCGTGCACGGGTGCGCGCACAGTGCGCGCCTATAGATATATACATTTTTTCAAATTCGATTTTCTCAACAACTACTGGAGGGATTTACACCATTTAAACAAAAGGGCGATCTCCAAATCAGACTCTACCATTTTGCCAAATTTCTTGTAATTCCGTCCAGCCATTCGGGCTGAGCCGTGTCTAATCGTCCTATGGAAAACAACATGGGGAAAACATGTTATGGTACACCCCTTTTTTCTCAGCCCCCATTTCACGAATCCCCCCAAAACTTTCAGGGAAGGAGCGGAGCCGAGCGGGCCATCTTCTTTGAGAAATTCGCGAAGATTCATCAACCGGCGTCAAAGTTATTCCCAATAGAATGTTGCGGATTTCCTATGGAAACTAGGTCCTAACTAAAACTACCTACTGGCGACCGCCAGTAGGTAATATATATATATATATATATTCACTGAAAAAAACATAGGTTTCAGGGACGCTCTAGTTAGAAATTAGCATTTACAAAACCTTAGAAATTCACTGAAAAAAACACAGGTTTTATGGACGTTATTGTTAGTTGGACGGACATTTCACTTGTACAAAAAAAGAGAAATTCAGCTGTTATAGTTAGTTCAGCCAACTATAACTCACGCCTCTGCAATGCACTGCTGATAGCATCACATATTACATTATTCATGACATGGTCAGTGACATCACTGATGACATCACTGTTGACATCACTGATGACATCATCCAGTGACTGTATTTCTATAAAGTTTAAATATGTTTTATATATATGCCAATGTGTATTGAAGAATGAGTGGGTGTTTAAGTGTCTGGATGGATGATTTATTAGGTGTGTGACTGACTGTGTAAGTGAGTGATTACATTTGTCTTACTGAATGCATGGGTAAGTGACTGATACAGACATTCACACAGTTTAATTTGTTAGTTGGTGTGTAAGTGATTGCTTGGGTTGGTGAGTAGCTTAATGAGGATCTATATGGGTAATTGATTGGCTGTCTGAGTATCAGTATGGGTGCCTGAGTGTCTGTGTGGATAGGTGGGGGGTTATGACTCTGTGCACAGATGTGTGAGTGGATCATTCACTGGGTGTATGGGTTCAAGAGTGCATCTGTAAAGGGCTGTATGGGTGGGTGAGTGTGTGTATGCTTGTGTTAGTGAGTGAATGGATACCTCAGTGGTACATGTGTGAGTAATTGCATATGGGAAAGGCAGTATATGTGAGTGTTGGAGTGTATACATGATTATATGTGAGAGTAAGTGATTGTGAAAGTGGCTGTATGGATCAGTGTGTGCTTGTATTATTTATCGTATACCAGTGTAAGTATATATTAGTATATGTTTGAATAAGTGAGGTGGTGTGTGTATAACTGTATAGGTGAGTAAATGGGTGTGTGATTGATATTGCCGTATTGATGGTTGACTACATGTATGAGTGACTGTATGGGTGAATGAGTGGATGTGCATATAGACCTAGGAATTAGCGACTGGGTATGTACTAACTGGTGTGTCTATGGTTTTGAATATTGTAGTCTGTATTTTAGAGTGGGTGTATCAAAGGTTATATTAGAGTATGAGGATGTGCATCAGATTATCATGTGGATGATGTCATCAGTGATGTCATTTGAGATGTCATCAGTGATGTCATCAGTGATATCACTGACCATGTGATGAATGATGTAATATGTGACATCATCAACAGTGCATTGCAGAGGTGTAAGTTATAGTTAGCTGAACTAGCTATAACGGCTGAATTGCTCTGGTTTCGTACCAGTGAAATGTGCTACTAACTATAACGTCCCTGAAACCTGTGTTTTCTGTCAGTGAATCTCAACGGTTTTTTAAATGCTAATTTCTAACTATAAGGTCCCTAAAACCTATAGTTCTTTCAGTAAATTTCAAAGGTTTTTTAAATGCTAATTTCTAACTATGCCTGCAAAGGTAGGACATGTGAAGAAAGAGGAAGAAAAGCGCAGAAAGAGGCAAGACAAATGCAGAAAGAGGCAACAGAAGTCCAGAAAGACGAAGAAAAGTGTAGATGGAAGCAAGAGATGTGCAGAAAGAATCAACAGAGGAGCAGAAAGTCCTCCTGTGCCACCACCTTTTGCTGGCGGGTACTGGTGGTAATGCAATCTGACTAACCAGGCATAGAGCCAGTACTATGCTAAAAGACACTTAAAATTCAGTGAAAACACCTACATACACTAGGGAACACTATGCGTTGGGGTACCCCTGTGATTAGAATGACCTCCTCTGTATTTGCCATGAGTTTGTGCCTGAGTCATTGCATGAGTACATAGGTACTGACCTGATGATTAGAGTACTGCAAGGAGAGTGCATGGTAAATGTATAAGTTCTTGGGTTTTGGCGGATTGAATGGATAAGTATATAGTGCTGGCTGGGTGATTGGAGGAGTGCATGGGTAGTGACAAGGAGATGGCTGGACTGCATCAGTAGTGCTCAGGGGATTGTAGCAGTGCATGTGTTAGTGCCTGGGTCATTGCATGAGTACATGGGTAATGCATAGATGATTAGGGTGCTGCAAGGACAGTGCATGGTGATTTTATAACTGCTTGGGTTTTGGCGGATTAATTAGATAACTACATGATGCTGAATGGGTGATTAGAGGAGTGCATGGGTAGTGACAGAGGGATTGCTGGAGTGCATGGGTACTGCCTGGATAATTGGAGGAGTGAATTAGTAGTGAGTGGGTGGTTAGAGATCTGCATGGGAAGTGCTCAGGGGATTGTAGCATGCATGTGTTAGTGCCTGGGCCATTACATAAGTACATTCTGCTGGCTGGGTGATTGGAAGAGTGTATGGTTATGACAGGGCGATAGCTGGATTGCATGGGCAATGCTCAGGGGATTGTAGCCATGCATGAGTTAGTGCCTGGTGCTAAGAAAGGGGACCCCTGAAACTAGTACGAAGTACACCTAGACAGGGAAAATACAATAATGTAAAAAATGCTAGGGCTACTTCAAAAAAAGAGACAACTGCTTATGTCATGATTAGAGAGAAAATACAGTGGTGACACACAAGAACAGACTGTTAATGTAGAAAGAGTACAACATGTATTTATTTATATAATGATATTGTTTCATTCTTTAGTATTTTTTTGTGAAGAAAAGAGAAATTATTACTGTCAAAGCATTAGAGTGGTTCATCCTTACCTACAACATTGAATGTAACGTACCGTTCATGGTCGACCTTTTAACCATTGTATTAGATGAAAACACCTTCGAGTTTAACGGGGATCTGTTTAAACAGGTGAAAGGTGTAAGTATGGGGGCATCTTGTGCCCCCACTATAGCCAACATATATATGGCTTTTTTTAGCATCAGTTCATCCACAATGAAATTGCACCTTTTTTTGAGTCGGTCCATGAGTGGTCTAGGTATATCGATGATATACTATTCATCTGGAAAGATGATCATATCAAACTCCAGGAATTCATACAATGGATTAATCTATGTGATCTGACCCTAAGATTTACTGCCAATATCGGGAAGGAACGAATAGAATTCCTAGATATAGAAATTAAAGAAGTAAATTCTACCCTTCAAGTGGACCTTTATACAAAACCAAGTGCTAGAAATACATTGCTATACTTTTCTAGCTATCACCCTAAATGCCAGCGGGAGAGCATACCCTTGGGGCAATTTTTACGCGTTCAACGCAATTGCACCAGCTTAGAAGATTTTGACACACGAGCCACCGCTATGAAACAAAAATGCATAGATCGAGGGTACCCAAGACGATTAGTAAGAGAGGCATACAAGAGGGCAAGATTCTATGATCAGGACCATCTATTGTTAACAAATACAAAGAAGGATCCCCCTCAGTTGGTATGTGTAACAAGGCATTCATCGTTGAATGAAAAAATTTGCCAAGTAACAAATTCCCAATGGCATATTTTAAATACCAACTCTGAACCACGCACTGAGCTCCCTCGTCCTATGTTTGCACACAAACGTAACAAGAATCTTAAGGATTTGATTGTTCACTTAACACTCCCAATGCAGCCCTCGATTGTCAAGCAGTGATGCTACACATCCAACATTGGATGAACTCCCACCAAGTTAATCCTTCCAGGAAACAGCCTTACTCACTGGGGCTCACAGTTCTGGCCAACTGAGCTTGGCTCCCCGCCCGCCAGTCAGCAAAGAGCCTCGGGGTCATAATTGACTCGGAGCTTTCTCTTAAGCCTCAGATTGGTGCGGTTGTGTCCTCATGTATGTTCCAGCTCAGAAAGATCAGGAAAGTTTCCCATCTCCTGACACCAGAGGCCCTGATACAAGTCCTGATTGCCCTGGTGCTCTCCCGCGTGGATTTTTCAAACTCCCTGTACTACGGCCTACCTAAATTCCTCCTTAATAGGCTCCAGATTGTACTGAACCAAGCGGCAAGGCTGGCCTATAAAACCCCGAAGTGGCAATCCGCGAGACCACTGATTCGCAGACTCCACTGGTTGCCGGTGGAGCAGAGGACTGCATTTAAGATCGGCTGCTTGACCTTCAAAGCTGTGTTCGGGACCTCCCCTGCCTTTCTCAAATCACTGGTCATCCCTTACCGCCCGGCGCGTAATCTTCGTTCCTCCCATCGTCTCTTGCTAGCTGTCCCTGCTACCAAATTTTAAAAAATCAGCGGTCGTAGATTCGCCTACCTAGCCCCCACCCTCTGGAACCAGTTACCTCTCCCCCTTAAATCTGCCAATTCCCTTTTGGCTTTCAGAAAACTTCTGAAAACTCACCTCTTCACACAGACTGGCTAGACCCTCATCTCTCCATCTCACTGGCACTCAGCCAGCGCCAGGAAACCTCTCGGTGTCAGTGCGCTATATAAGTATCCCCTAAGATAAGATAAGATAAGACACTCTAGGATGCAAACACATCCCTCATTTATACAAAAAACTTCGGGTGGTATACATCCGATCACGGGAAATCACAAATGCTTCCATTGTAAAGCATGTGATGGAGCTATAGTAACGGACCATTTTGAATATCAAAACACCAAAATACAATTGAAGACTTTCACCAACTATAAAACAGATGATGTTATATACCTGTTACTTTGTCCCTGCAACAAGGGTTATGTTGGTGAGACATCTAGACAATTTTCAGTTCGCCTTACCGAGCACCGCTCTGCCATTAAAGCAAAAAAACTTTCAGCACCGATGGCAAAACATTATGTGGAATTGCAACATCACGAAAGTGACATAAAATGGCTCATTCTTGAAAAAATTCAAATCAAGAATCCATCACTATCTGAACCCATAAGGAAAAGAACAGAGGTGTTTTGGATTTTTTTGCTCAATACACATATCAATGGGTTAAATTCAGAAATACCTTGGGATCAAGAAATAAGGTACAATTATTAACACTCTCCAGTGGTCTTATCCCGTTTCAATAATCTCCAGGAACTCATGACCAAGGTATTTACATCTGCCACATTGCTATATTCTAGGGCTTCCACCCTTAGCCTCCATTGCCATATCATGGCTAAATATGGACGCTGTGCTCTGCTCGTTTATAAATCTACATATTCTGTATATCTAATACCTTTTGGTATTATCTTGAAACTTTTATTCCCTATAGATATGGTTCTCCATATTTCAGTGATATGTAATTTATTAATTATGTCACATTATATGATGCAGCAGTATTTGGCATCATAAGTGTTTCTCACCGACTGCAGCGTTGAGCATCTATGCCACATGTCGCATCTTTGCGTTTTCATGTGTTGTAGCTGTGTCTGACAGCATAGATGTATTTCATCTATTACGGCGCCAAGTGTCCATTTGCAAACGGCTTTGGTGGCACTGTTCTGTAAACACCTGTGTATCTTTTCTATGTCCGTTCGCGTTTTTTTGTTTTCGGCCGGGCTTGGCTCCGCCCTCGCATCCCTGCATCGTCACCAATCACATGATCGCCCTTCTACTATTTTAAACTCTCGGTGGGCCTGGGACGGTTGGACTTAATCACTTTGCTCACCAGCTCGCACGCTGTTGGAGGCTTGAGATATTCCCTCAGCAAGCTGTAGCTTCGGCATCTTCTGTATATCGCTACTGGTAAGTTTGTTCTGAAATTTCACCGGGACTTTATATACAATCTTAGCCTCGATAACATTAAGATAGTTAACTTCTGAGCCTCGGTTAGGGTCGTGCACTAGGTCACCCTTTACAAACATATAAGACGCCACAACTTTATACATTGGTGTCTTTGTATTATTTTATCTCTAGTTGGATGCAAACATTGGGCATGTTATCGCTTTAGACATCAGTATGAACCGTAACATTATCCAAAATAGTTAGAGTACTAAGTGTAGCTTCTGCATATATCTAACTGATGCTTTTATATTTTCAGGAATCATTTTTATCTTGAACGATGCCAGCAACTTGCCCACCCCGGTTTTCTAATTGGACACCTTGTCTCGGGCTCGAGATAGATGCATTGCCTCAAAGGTAATTAGCTTGTTGCTTGCATTTTATCCTATTCTGGACACACATTTGAATCTACTTTTATAGCTTCCTGTTGTCTGCTCTTTTTCACTGTTCATAGTTCGCAGGCAGGGAATTATCCTTTTATCACCATATCGTCATAGAATATTTAAAGACCACCTCCGTCACAGCGTTCCCTTATTCGGAAAACCTATGAAGTAACATTAGGTAAACATCAATTGAAACTTTGACCCTTGTGATCAGCTACCATCATTTTTTACCAACAGTCAGTACTTGGGTAACTATGTGGCTTCATTTTAGCGTTATCTATCACTGTCATTTTCAGAATCTTCCATCGAGCTGCAGCACTTTTACAACCTTGAGTCTTCTATCCTGGGGACATCAGTTTACAGGCAAATGATGAGTTATTCTCAGAGCCGTGCCCCGTGCCCCTGCCCCACTTTTACTTTCCTTTTTCCCATTCCCTTGTCTTATCCCACCTTTGTGTTTTTTTTCTACTCCCTCTCTCTCCCCTTTCTTCCTTCCTTCTTTATCCTACCCTTTTCTTCACCCTACCGATCTTATTGTCCTTCCCTTATCATCTTTTCTAATTTGTCCTCTCCTTTCTCTTTCTTTTTCTTTTTCTTTTCTTCTCTTTTTCACATCATTATCTTACATCATCTGATACTCGTGTTTAGCCCCATATATGAGACACAGTGTCTCTAGGTTTCTATTTCCACATTGTAAACTATGGCAGCAACATATTCTTGAGCTTAATTTGTGTTCCTTTTTCATTATAGTGAACGTGAAAACATTGAAACATTGAATGTTGACACAGTCTTTTTAAATATATCACTAAATATGTTTTTCTAAATATTATTATTCTCTCTAGAGCACAACATGTATAGGTGTAACTCCTGATGAAGACAGTGGATCTGTCGAAACGCGCGTAGAGTCAGCCTTACATCTGCTCAAATCTAAAGGACCGGACAATTCATTCCAATATAATTATCAGTTTCCTTGGTCCCCCTTATTTCTAATAATGATGATTAATTGTAACATATGAATTATGACAATTTATGTATATTTTGTGTGATTTTAGCATACATGGTTCTGTATGATAGAGGTAAGATTGTTGTGCGCCTGTGAGAGATGTGCCAATATTTAATGCTTTGACAGTAATAATTTCTCTTTTCTACAAATACTAAACAATGAAACAATATCATTATATAAATAAATAAATGTTGTTCTTTTTCTACATTAACAGTCTGTTCTTGTGTGTCACCACTGTTATTTTCTCTCTAATCATGACATAAGCACTTGTCTCTTTTTTTGAAGTAGCCCTAGCATTTTTACATTATTGAGTTAGTGCCTGGGTCATTGCATGAGTACATGGCTAGTGACAGGATGATTAGAGTGCTGCAAATAGAGTGTATGGTGAATTTATAATTGCTTGGGTTTTGGGGGAGTGATTGGATAAGTATATGGGTACTGACTGGATGATGAGAGTACTGCAAGGAGAGAGCATGGTGAATTTATAAGTGCTTTGGTTTTGGTGGACTGATTGGATAAGTACATGTTGCTGGCTGGGTGATTGGAGTAGTGCATAGGTAGTAACAGGGGGATTACTGCACTGCCTAGGTATTGCTAAGGGGATTGTAGCAATACATCTGTTAGTGCGTGGGTCATTGCATAAGTACATGGTTAGTGACTGGATGCTTAGAGTGCTGCAAAGAGAGTACATGGAGAATGTATAAGTGCTTGGGTATCTGTGCAGTGATTGGATAATAACATGGTGCTGACAGGGTGATTATAAGAGTGCTCAGGGAGTGACAGAGGGATTGCTGGAATGCATAGGTAGTGCTATGGGGATTGTAGCAGTGCATGTGTAGTAGTGACTTGGGTAGTGACTGCATGATTAGAGTACTGAAAAGACAGTGCATGGTGTGTTTATAACTGATTTGGTTTTGACAAACTGATAAGTATATGGTTGTGGCGGAGTTATTGGAAGAGTGCACAGGGAGTGACAGGGGGATTGCTGGACTGCATGGGTAGGGATTTGGAGATTTTAACACAGCATGAGTTAGTGCTTTGTCCATTGTATGAGTACATGCATAGTGACTGTATGATTAGAGTGCTACAAGGAGAGTGCATGGTGATTTTATAAGTGCTTGGGTTTTGGTGGAGTGATTGGATAAGTACATGATGCTGGATGGGTGATTGGAGGAGTCCATGGGTAGTGACAATGGGGATTGCGGGAGTGCATGGGTACTGTGTAAGTGGTAAGAGGTCTGCATGGGTAGTGCACAGGGGATTGTAGCAGTGTCTGTGTTAGCTCATGGAGCATTGCATAAGTACATAGGTACAGACTAGAAGAAGAGAGTACTACAAGGACAGTGCATGGTGAATTTGTAAGTGCTTGGGTTTTGGCAGAGTGATTGGATAATTACATGGTGCTGCCTTGGTGATTGGAAGACTGCATGGGCAGTGCACTTGTGATTGTACCACTGCATGTGTTAGTGCCTGGGTCATTGCATGAGTACGTGGGTAGTGACTGGATGATTAGTGTGCTTCAAATAGAGTACATGGTGAATTGATAAGTGCTTGGGTATTGGCGCATTGATTGGATACATACATGGTACTGGCAGGGTGATTGGAAGAGTGCTCAGGGAGTTGGCAGAGGGATTGCTGGAGTGCATAGGTAGTGCTCTGGGGATTGTAGCAGTGCATGTGTTAGTGCCATTGCATGACTATATGGGTAGTGACTGCATGATTAAAGTCCCGTAAAGCCAGTGCACGGTGAATTTGTAACAGCTTTGGTTTTGGTAAAGTGATTAGATAAGTATAAGGTGCTTGTGGAGTGATTGGAAGAGTGCACCAGGAGTGACAGGGGGATTGCTGGACTGCATTGGTAGTGTTCTGGATATTTTAGCACTGCATGAGTTAGTGCCTTGCATGAGTATATGTGTAGGGACTGGATGATCAGAGTAAGGCAAGCAGAGTGCATGGTGATTTTATAAGTGCTTCGTGTTGGCAGAGTGATTGGATAAGTACATGATGCTGTGTGGGTGATTCGAAGAGTGCATGGGTAGTGACAGGGGGATTGCTAGAGTGCATGGGTACTACCTGGGTAATTGCAGGAGTGAATCAGTACTGTGTAGGTGGTTAAAGGTCTGCATTGATAGTGCACAGTGTATTGTAGCAGTGCATGTGTTAGTGCATGGGTCATTGCATAAGTACATGGGTACTGACTGGATGAAGAGAGTACTGCAAGGAGAGTGCCTGGTGAATTTATGAGTGCTTGGATTTTGGCAAAGTGATTGGATAAGTAAATGGTGGTGACTGGGTGATTGGAGGAGTGCATACACAGTGACAAGGAGATGGCTGCAATAAATGGGTAATGTTCAGGTAATTGTAGCAGTGCATTTGTTAGTGCCTGGGTCATTGCATGAGTACATGGGTAGTGAATGGATGATTAAAGTACTGCCAGGAGAGTGAATGGTGAATTTATAAGTGGTTGGGTTTTATTGGAGTGATTGGATAAGTACATGATGCTGGATAGGTGATTGGAGGAGTGCATGGGTAGTGACAGAGGGATTGCTGGAGTGCATGGGTAGTATCTGGGTAATTGAAGGAGTGAATCAGTAGTGTGTAGGTGGTTAGAGGTCTGCATGGGTAGTGCACAGTGGATTGCAGCAGCGCCTGTGCCATTGCATAAGTACATGGGAACTGACTGGATGATTAGAATGCTGCAAGGAGAGTGCATGGTGTATTTATAAGAGCATGGAGTTATTGGATAAGTACATAGTGGTGAATGGGTGATTGGAGGTGTGCATAGGCAATGACAGGAAAATGGCTGGATTGCATGGGTAGTGCTCAGGCGATTGTAGCAGTGCATGTTTTTAGTGCCCGGATCATTCCATGACTACATGGGTACTGACTGGATGATTAGACTACTGCAAGGAGAGTGCATGGTGATAATATAAGTGCTTGGGTTTTGATGTAGTGATTGGATAAGTACCTGGTGCTGGCTGGGTGATTAAAGGAGTCCAGGTAAAGGCTGCCCTGCATAGCGCGCCGCATTTCGCGCTGCAACATCGCGCTATTCTTTTTAAATTCATACCTGCCTATTATTTTAATATTCTGTTTGGTTTTCTTACCTGTTTTATTCTGGGGCGTCTCTTTCCTCACACTTGCACTGTAATCGTGCTATCACCGCTGCTGTAGCGGGTCCGGGTCCCGGGGTGGAAAAAACTGCGCCCGCCATCTTGGAGTGGTGTTTTGCCGGGAGGGGGGCGGTGACCACGAGCGGACCAGCGCTCGGTGGGGGTGGATGTTCGCCTACATAAGGCGACCGGTTTTCAGGCTCTCCCTTGCCAGGTAAAGGCTGCCCTGCATAGCGCGCCGCATTTCGCGCTGCAACATCGCGCTATTCTTTTTAAATTCATACCTGCCTATTATTTTAATATTCTGTTTGGTTTTCTTACCTGTTTTATTCTGGGGCGTCTCTTTCCTCACACTTGCACTGTAATCGTGCTATCACCGCTGCTGTAGCGGGTCCGGGTCCCGGGGTGGAAAAAACTGCGCCCGCCATCTTGGAGTGGTGTTTTGCCGGGAGGGGGGCGGTGACCACGAGCGGACCAGCGCTCGGTGGGGGTGGATGTTCGCCTACATAAGGCGACCGGTTTTCAGGCTCTCCCTTGCCAGGTAAAGGCTGCCCTGCATAGCGCGCCGCATTTCGCGCTGCAACATCGCGCTATTCTTTTTAAATTCATACCTGCTTATTATTTTAATATTCTGTTTGGTTTTCTTACCTGTTTTATTCTGGGGCGTCTCTTTCCTCACACTTGCACTGTAATCGTGCTATCACCGCTGCTGTAGCGGGTCCGGGTCCCGGGGTGGAAAAAACTGCGCCCGCCATCTTGGAGTGGTGTTTTGCCGGGAGGGGGGCGGTGACCACGAGCGGACCAGCGCTCGGTGGGGGTGGATGTTCGCCTACATAAAGCTCCCTTGCGAGCGCAGCGGGATCGCGCAGCGGGTGCGCCTACGCAGCGCCGGAGTCACGCCTGAGTCCAGCCCGTCTGCGCCCGTCAGCGTCCCGGAGGCGGACGGGGCTGGACGGCTTTTCGGGGCTGTTTCTGTGGTTAGTATTTTATTGGCCATTGTTGCTTTTAACTTCTGTATTATGCCGACCTATTCTTCAGCTGAGCTTCTCGCTCTACGCCTCCCTCGAGGGAAATGCTCCTATCTTTTTCCTGGTGGTAGGAAACTAAGGAAAGGCTGCCCGTCATGTGCATGGTGCTTCCCGGCACCAGCCGATAACGGGCTCGACAGTACTTCGGTACCCTTTCAATGTCTCCTCCTCAATACTAGGTCCGTGAACTGTCACTCTAGCGACATTTGGAATTTGCTGTATAATTCAAGCATTAAGTGTCTGTTTTTGACCGAGACCTGGTTGGGTGATTTCTCCGCGCCAGACCTGGCAAATGCCATCCCTCCGAACTATACCATCTTCAGGAGGGATAGAACATCGGGCAGAGGTGGGGGAGTTGCTCTTATTGTGGAAAAGAGTACTCCCTGCTCTACCTTTCTGGTGGAGAATATACAGGGATGTGAAGCACTTGGTTTCACTTTACATCTTTCCTCCCTCCAGGCTTGCACTGGGATACTTATATATAGGTCCCCTGGATTAATAGGGCCTTTCTTTGATGAACTGCAAGAAGCATTAGCAGTCTCTTGTCTCAGGTCAGACCACTGTATTCTCTTGGGAGACTTCAATGTCCATATGGACAATAGTTGTGACCCGGATACTATAAAATTCAATGATATTACGGCTTCGTTAGGGTTATTCCCCTTTGTGAAAGGCCCTACACACAATAAAGGCCATACCTTAGATCAGGTATTCTCAACAAGACCCATCTCGGTCTGTGCCACACAGCCAGTACTTTGGTCGGATCACTTTTTAATTTCTTTTTCTCTGTTGGTCACTGCCTCGGTTCGGGAGAGAGAAATTGTGGCTGCGAGAACTTCACGCCCGTTTCATCTGCTCTCTGGGGACATGCTGTCTGAGGCTCTTATCTCCTCACCTTGCCCCCTTGTTGGAAATTTGGAGGAAAATCTTGCTCTCTTGCATAAATGGCTGTTGGCAAGATTTGAGACTTTAATCCCCATTAAAAGATCTAAACTAGGAGAGCGTAGGGCGTCTGCCCCTTGGTTCTCTCCTCAGTTGAGGACCCAACGTCAGGAGTGTAAGAGGGCTGAGAGGGCCTGGAGGCGGACTTACGACCCAATGGAGAAATTGAAATTTCGGGCAGCCATTAAAGCCTATCATCACTCTATCTGGGATGCTAAAAAGGTCTATTTTGAACATCGTATTGATGAGGCTGATAATGTCTGCAAAGAAATCTTCAAAGTGGTCCAGGACTTTATCTCTCCTGCTGTCTGTACCCCTAACCATACTCATACGGATGCGTGGATACAACAACTTGCCACCTTCTTTGTCAGTAAGATTACAGCCATCCAGGCTTCTCTCTCTAGTGCGCAACCGGTTGTGAGCCACCCACCGCCACTTCGTTCGGTGGATGACAATGGCCCTTTCCTTTTTGCATTTCCCCCTATGGATCTTAGTACATCTTTGGAGTTGCTGTCCGGCCTGAAATCCGGCTCTCCTTTAGATCCATGTCCGGCCAAATGCTTGGGAAAAGTGGCTCCCGCCATTAACATCTTGGTGAACCCCCTGTTGAATACATCGCTGTCGACAGGGGAGGTGCCTCTGGCCTGGAAGCGAGCCATGATTTTACCACTGCTCAAAAAACCCACCTTGGATCCCTTGATACATGCCAACTACAGGCCAATCTCCCTTCTCCCTGCTCTGGCAAAAGTGGCCGAGCGGTATGTGCATAGGACAATTTCCAGTTTCATCGAAGGAAACGACCTATTGCACTCTTCGCAGTCCGGCTTCCGAGCTAATTTTAGCACGGAGCTGGCTCTGCTGGAGGTCACTGATGCTATCAGGGAAGTACTCGACTCGGGGGGAAAGGCCGTGTTAGTCATGCTTGACTTGTCGGCGGCTTTCGACACCGTTCCTCATGATGCCCTCCTTGTAAGACTCTGGGAGTGTGGCCTTCGAGGAACGGTGTGGAACTGGCTAAAATCATTTCTGGCCGACCGCCGGCAAACGATCTGGGCGCCTCCTTTTTCCGCTGATATGGCTCCGCTAGAGGTGGGAGTCCCGCAGGGCTCCATTCTCAGCCCTATGCTGTTTAACATCTTTATGGCCCCTCTGGCGGAAGTCGCGGAATCTTTTGGCGCCCGGATCGTGTCTTACGCTGATGACACCCAACTCCTGTTCACATGTGACAGGGAGGGGTCATTTGATGGCTTAAAGATCAGGGATTGCCTTGGTGCGGTGTTTGAGTGGTTCAGAGGTCATGGCTTAAAATGCAACTCTGACAAGTCAGAGTTGCTTTTTTTCGGTTGCGCACCGGAACATGACTGGAAATCCTGGTGGCCTCAGGATATGTTTCCTCCTGACAAGGTTGCTGCCAAGGCGAAGAACTTGGGAGTGATAGTGGACTGTGAGTTATCCTTTGGACCTCACATCTTGTCCATTGTAGGGAAGTGCTTCGGCATCTTACGGATGTTGAGGAAATTTTTCCCTCTACTGTCACTCAATCACAGGAAAACAGTCGTACAGGCATTAATCGGGTCGCGTCTGGACTACGCAAACGCTCTCTTTCTGGGTCTACCAAAATATCTCATGACCCGTTTGCAAGTAGTCCAGAATTCGTCAGCCCGTGCTATTTTTGGACTCCCAAGGAGAGCTGGCGCCACTGCCTTATTGAACACTCTTCATTGGCTACCCATCTCCAAGCGGGTCCTTTTTAAATGCCTGACTGTGGCCTTCAAGGCCCTTAATGGTATTGGCCCCAAATATATTGGGAAACGCGTTTTTCGGTATGTGCCAAGCAGGAATCTCAGGTCATCGGGTCTGTCTTTGCTTAAAGTTCCTGTAATTCGTCGTGCACGATTGGGAGGTCGTTCTTTTCGCTATCTGACACCCAAGGCATGGAACGAATTACCAGTGTCCCTGAGATCGGCTCCATGTCTTCTGACCTTTAGAAAGGATCTGAAGACATGGCTTTTTAAGAAATAGTTTTTCTCTTTGTTCTTTTTGTTGTGTGGTTGCTTTCTATGCTGTCTTTCTTTGCCAAAGCGCCGGGATGCTCCTCGGAGTTGCCGTGCGCTATAAAAGAAATAAAGTAACATAACATAACATGGGTACTGACAGGGCGATAGCTCGACTGCATGGATTGTGCTCAGGGTGTAGTAGCAAGCCTCAGCCAGGCCTACTAGTGCAAGGGATTCACCCTTCTCTGCTCAGAGTCCTTAGACCAATAGTAAGAAGTTGGCCCAGAAACTGGAATAGAAAAAACAGAGTTGATTAAACCTCATGAGGTGGAACTATATTCACACAACACCCTTCGGTATAGTATGAGGTAGCATCCTGACTAGAAGGAGCTTGGTCCTTTTATACCCAAACAGAGGTTGAAATGAAGGCGGTACAAGGTACAGAGTATTGGTTTCAGGCACATATAAGGTCATACAGAGAGTGTGCTGGCAACAAATGGGAAGGGCTGACAGTTAGCTAATTTTAGTGGGCACATCTTGACAGCTACAAGTTGGAGACAGCTGTATGCTCTTCTGAGCATGTGCAAAGTAGAGGAGACTAAACATATCTTGTCTCTAGGCAGATTTCAAGAGCAGTTGACAGAAAGGTAGGACAGAGCACATGGCATACAAAATGGCCGATAGAAATACAAAATGGTTTCCGTAAAACGGGCAAGATAGTCTTGAAATACTGGATGTCTTCTGCTAATGCTTAACCTAATGATTGCTAAACTACGACAAGGGGATTGAAGCACTGCGTGTTTTAGTGCTTGGGTCATTGCATGAGTACATGGGTACTGATTGGACGATTAGAGTACTGTAAGGAGAGTGCATGGTGCTCACTGGGTGATTGGAGGAGTGCAAGGATAGTGACAGGGCAATGGCTGTACTGCATGGGTAGTGCTCAGGGTATTGTAGCAGTGCATGAATTAGTGCATGGGTCATTGCAGGAGTGCATGGGTAGTGACTGGATGATTAAAGTGCTGCAAGGAGAGTGCATTGTGAATTTATAAGTAGTAGTAGTGTAGTGTAGTTCCTATTATCCCAATAGGCTCTGCGCATTGGAATAATACCTTCAATAGTATAGGCCTAGACCAGACGTTAACTAGGTCTACTACTGTCGATATTAGACTTAAAGTTTTGGGTTTGCCAGCTAGCTCAGAGTTCACTAGAAACTTTCTCGAATAGGCAAGGAGGAGTTGAACCTCCCTGGATAGACAAGAAGGGATTTAGTTTCTGACAACCATAGAACATGACAACTTTGCTCTCCCCTAATCAAGAGTGTATCTCGAGAGTCGTGTGAAAACAAAAGGCAATTTATTTTACTAAGTCAGTACGTGCATTCTTAGTCTCATCAGATTGTAGAGAAAAGGAAGAGACGGGCGTGTTCAATAAAAGATGTTATTTATTGATCAGTCTCTTTTCTCATACAAGAGAAATGGATCGATATTATTGCAATACTTATGGTTAAGTAAAGTGCATACATTAAAAGCAGAAGTATAAAATAATACTGTAAAAACATTGATATGGTTTCTAAGCCATATGAAGGTTTAAAATGAATAAGATATATTACATACACATATACATTTGACTAATCGTACTCAACTGGTGTTTCTAACTACGCCTACCCCGTGTACCTGACCTAAGTCTAATGCGTGGGCGGGAATAGAAAGTTACAGTTTAAGTTAAGTTTGTTTTGCCAAGTGACTGACTAAAGAATTCTCTGTGAGGGGTTATTCAGTTCTGTACCTGGAATCTAGGATGGATGAGGGATGGTATCTCTCGTCTCTGGTCTCGATATCCCAGGCTGCCTGCGAGGGCTACCCGGAAGCGCCGGAGCTGGATTTCTCGGCAGGAGAAAGCAGCGTCTCGTTCTCAGCGCGTCAGGAAAGGATGGGCTGCGCCAGCGGGGTCTGCTCTGCTCTGGGCTTCGGCAAGTCTGGCTGCTCCGATCTCGTCACCACCGCGTGTGTTTGCATAGGGCAATATCGGTAATATTTATACCTTTAAGGTGCCGAGATTGACGTAAGGATGGACATAGATACGTCAATAAGGATGTCATACGACCAGGTCGTTAGCACATTCTTTTGCTGAAGTTCTCGGTGAAATCAAAACAATGGCCGCAGGGTTTTTCCCAGGTTGTCATAGGTTTGATTTGTTTTGAGAACTCCGTATGCCTTATCAGGGGCTGGAGGAATATCGCTTGTCTAATTAGATGGCAAGCGTTATGACCTAATCAGATAACACGCTCCTGTGCCGTAGTGTGGCTTTATCAGATAACGGTTCCTGCATCATGGGGGTTTTCTGCCTCATGGGATGGCTGCTAGTTAACTTGTTAGTTTGTTAACCAGAATAGGGTCAGGAATAGGGGGATCGATACAAAACCTATAGGAATACATCACACCCACTCCACGCTAACTATGGACATATTTACTAATCCATGCATAGTAAAACATACTGTAGAGTATCGTGTATACCTTACCACCCCAAAATACATAAATGCTTTTTGAAATTATCAAATATACGGAAAAAAAAGCATTTACATGTATTGTATGCACTCAAGCTGTGAAATAATGCTAAAGTAATCACGCATTTGTATACATTATTGCTAAATGGTATATGAGAATTTACACATGAAATGGCTCTTAATACAGAAAAAAGTTTCGAGACCATTCCATCACAGAATAAAATAATTATGAACATACCAGTGGGCAGCTAATGTCTATAAGCTATCTAAAAGTAGAAATCTTAGTTCTCTAAGAATAGTTCTTACTTTAAGCAGAAAATAAGTGTCCCGAAAAATTCGTAAAAATATTTTGGGGCTGCTGAAAAAAATTTGCTGTCCGTGAACTGGAGGGAAAATTGTTCATGGTATTTTGCTATTCTAGTTGAAGGCCAAATTCAGGGAACGCCGTGTACGAGCTTGCTCAAAAGTCTCTATTTCTGCTCTGGTGAGAACATCATATCATTTAGACTCTCGAAAAAGTTGTCAACAGCTTCCTGGGAGAGTTCCACTAACTCGGAAATAGGTGTAACCATGCATTCGTGCGCATGATTGTCTCCATTGACATTCCGATTTGGATTGCTGACAGAAGGTCGTACCTGATCGATGCTGCTTTCATTTTGAACCTCACTACCCCTTAATCGTAGTGGTGAAGCTTCCACGAATGCCGTCATCAGGATTGGTAGCCGTTGAGGGCAGCACAAAGCATGAGCCTTTGTTGGACTCAACAATGTTTCTGCATCCATTGGCGCATCCGATTGTAGCGTCAGACAGGTGTCTAACACGCATTCTTCTCCGCATAGCAGGCACCTTAATACAGGTAAAACACATCGATGCCACATTGGTCGAAATGAAAGAAACCAAGTCATGTTCAGGTCTCTAAGCCGGGGTAGTCCCAGGATTTTTGATATCCGGTCCCGGTATCCAATGGCTAGGATTGTTTCTTCCCTTGTCGCAGGTGTTTTGTCTGTGACATGGTTTGCCATAACGAAATATAAGGACTAAAAAGAGGATTCCTGCAATTAGTCCTAAAATGAGGGGAAGTCCGCCAAAAATCGAATGGACGAAATCTGGAAAAATACCCAGTATGGCTTTGAATGGTGTTAATGCCATCGAAAATACTGTCTTAAATACTTTTGAGACTCCACTGGTATCAGAAATATTTAAGATTTCATTCAGGATTTCTGCGAAATGTATGGGGGAATTAGTCGATAACAATGAATGTATCTCTGCAGTCGTCCTTGCGACTAGGAGATCATACGTTTCTTTTGATGACGTGAGCCTTGTCGACGTCTGAAGAAGCACTGTTTTCATTCTGCTTAAAGTATCTATTCGAATAGAAGTAATTTTCAAGTTGGGCCATGCCCTTGCCTCCCTGTCTGGAAAGGAGCTGGGGAACAATAAGCGTCCACAGCACTTGACCTTCGCAGTCGTAGTTACGAGATAAGGAGTCCCGGGCATAAGACTACAGCATCTGCGGTCCACAATTAGAATGTAACTCCCATTATAGAGTCTTTGAAAGAATGGTTCTATCTCTGTAGCAGGTGTGCCTAGCTGGTGACATGAAAGGTTATTTGAGTTCCCTTCACAGGCTCCATGCAAACTAATTCCGTTACACAGAAGTGTACCGCTTAGTGACATCGCACAATTATCGCCACTAAGAAACACTTTCTGTCCTTTATTACTGACACATGCATGTGAATAGGGCAGGTTCCATGTTGTTTTAATGTACCCTTTTCCCAATTTTTCGTACATGCCAGCCTGTATATATTTTTGGCAGTATTGAAACCTGAAGGTTGAGATTGGAATATTAATTATCCCATGTATTATCCATTCACTGACAGGTCGTTCTGACATTGTCACTGGTAATCTTTCGAGTTTCTCAATGCTCAGGATTGTATAATCAGCACCCTTCTGGGCCATACTGATTTGTTTATCAGTAAGGTTAAAGATATTGAAAAGTGACGTTGTGTTGATAAAACGCCAAGGCACATAGCCTGAACGCAGATTTTGTAACGTCCAGCCAAGCTGTACAATAGAACGCAATTGAGACTGACCGTGTTGTAACAACAGTAAGTCTTGCGATATTATGTCGATTGCTGAAGACACAATGCTGTCCAGAGAAAAAATTCTGGAGGACAGAGTCATTAACCCATTGTCCACTACAGAAAGTGATTTTTCCAAATTAATACGGTCAATTTCCCGTATTCTTTCTGCTGTCTCAATTTGAGTAACCTTCCAGGCCTCGTTGTATGCTGCATATACAGAGGCTGCTATGAAACGTTTCTGACGCTGTTTGCGCGGTCCCATAATGAAATCACGCAAGTCAGCACCATCAGTAAGTAAAGTTAGGTGTTGCTTAATTTCTGCCAGTGTGGAAGTCTGTAGCCATTGAAGGCATAATTTGCCCACACTGTAGGTGGTTATTATTCCTGGGTGTTGTCTTTGGGAATATCTAGGGTCTGGCCTGGTCATTTTGAACCCCTGTGTTTTGTTCAGGAATCTGTCTTGACAGTTATTAGTATCTGTGGGCCAGATCAACCACTGTTTCCAATCAGGATGTGTTCTGTTTTGGTTTAATACATAATTTACGTCTATCACTTCATCTGTAGAGCTATTGCTGTTCAATGTTGGTTTTGGAATAGACGGTTTATTTAAGTCTTTGATTTTGGCTAAGCCAAGACAGGTAGTTTGTTGAACAGTGTCATTTAAAAATATAATTTGTTCTGGGATCATGCAGGCTCTAAACAAAGATTCTATACCCTGTACTTGCCATTCTTTTGTGCCCCAAACACTTTTCAATTCAACATTTTTGTCCCAATAATCAAAACCAAAAGTATTCATTTGTTCAAAGAATGAGTCTGAATATATCAATTTTGTGTTGGTTATCATGGTCTTTGTCCCTGTCTTATTTGACAATTTGAAATAAAATGTTTCAGCATTACTTATGTTAAAACCTGAAAAGTATGAATATTTGTCGTAAACGGTTCTTGAGCTTCCTTTTGGAGGGGTTGCACAATGTTCCCATTGATTATAATTTAAAACATTTCTAGGTTGTGCAGATCTATGTAGAAAATGGTTACCATAGTGGTTATAACAGTACATACTATCAGAATTTGTCGAACCCTGCAAATAATCATGTTTGGTAAATTTAGCAGACATCACTAAGTCAGACATCATATTGTTTATACTTTCAAAGTCCCAATCATCAGCAAATGTGCTTGGTTTTACGAAGTCACTCAATGAGATTTTAATTTGGTGTGGATATTTCAGGATTTCAACCGGACCATAGATTTCGTAGTCAGTGTTGTCCCATGCTACCCCACCCGGTATAGGATTGGCTGTGAAGTTGACTGAAGAAAGTTCTCTTTTCTCGACGTGTGAAGATGTGTGTGGTTTGAGGATCAAGTTGATTTTCTGACTTGCTGTGTCCATTTTAGCATATTTTCCCTCAATGAAGCGTCCCAAAGTTAGTATCATGATGAGCCAAAGTATGAGGATAAATGCACCAAAACCCACCCAAAATTCAATCCATGGAGAAATCAGATATGTTTCTTTCAGTTGTTTCAAAAGTTCTTTAGCTTTATCTTTAAAGGTTTTTGTTGATGGCTGTGTTTTTGATTCAGTGAAGTCCTCGGAGGAATCATCGAAGTTTATGAAGTAGCCGGATGCAGTTCTGTCAATTGTTCCAATTGCTTTAGGATTACTGTTTATTGCATAGTCGTTTGTTACTTCATTATAGGTTGGTGTGTCTCTGCTAAATGTTTTTATTTGGGTGTTCAGAGGTCTAAGTTCCATTGCATTGTTGCATAGTCCTTGTCGTTCTTCTTTAGGCGTTTCGAATGTGATTAGCCTCTTTGTTAGGACCTCTGTACTGGTAGCAAACCTTGGTGTTCTGCTACTTATGGGGAGTCCACTTGGCCTACTATTTGTTATCGGCCACATGATTGTGGTTTTACCAGGTCGATGGATACAACTCGGTTCTCCTTTTTACCAGCAAGCGGCGGTAGTACAACTGATCTTGTCCCGTTGACAGACAAGACAGGAACTGCTTTTCTGTAAGAAGGCCCAAATTCCTTCTTTACCGCGATCTTTTCTCTGACTAGATCCCCGACTTTTGGAATCCAGACAGGTCTTGCTGGGACAGGTGGTGGTTCTTCAGTGGTTGTTGGCTGCTGTTTCAACTTTATGTTGCTCAGGTCTTTTCTTGTTTCGTTTAAGTCCTGTAAAATAGCCAAACGATCTTTGATATCAAAGCTTTTTTCCTTTACCACTGAAGTCTGACTGTCAAGGTCAGAGATTAACATCCTAGTTCCAAATAATAATTCGTACGGACTGAATCCCTTCAGAGAATTTCTTGGCAGGTTATTTAGACTACGCTGGACACTTATTAGATGTTTGACCCACCCAGCTCCCGAACCTAATACCTTTGCCGTTATAGATTGCTTTATGTCACGGTTTTTTCTTTCAACAATTCCGTTCCCCTCAGGGTGAAATGGACAAGAGTACCGCAATGTCACGCCCATGCTGACCATGGCCTCCTTATAAGCTCTAGAGCTAAAAGCAGGACCATGGTCCGAATGCAGCATGCCAATTGCGTATGTGCCGATAAAGATTCGCAAATCTTTTATAACAGTTCTGGCGTCAGCCGTTCGCTGGGGCCACATCCATATGAATCTCGTACATGAGTCCACTGCAACCAAGATATATTTATAGTTACCATCCCTTTGTAAGGGACAGCAGTGGTCTAGGTAAACACAGGCTAATGGTTTATCCGAGATTAGAAGGGGCGTCTGCGCTGGGCGTCTTACCGTTGATACTTTCATTCTTTGACATATTTCACATTCTAAAACATAGTTCCTTGTTTGTCTTCTCATTTGTGGCCACCAGTATCTCTGTTTTAATAATGATACTGTGGCTGAGACGCCAGCATGTATAGAAGCAAGCCCTTCGTGTGCCGCTATTATCAGTCCTAACCTATGTTCCATGTTTGGAATTGCCCTATCCCCCACTCCAGGGATTCGAGCAAAAGGAACATTGTTTGCATCAGTTATGTATGAGTATTTTACTGGGAAGCCTTTCGGGAGTGTTTCTATCGAATCCTTTTCTGTAGCGCTGACAGCCTGTAATATTTCGCTGTCTATTATTGTTTTTGACCGTGTGATGGCAGCTACGGAAGCCGTTTGCACAGCTGCCTTCGCTGCCTCATCAGCCAATGAATTCCCTGCAACGTGAACGCCATCACGTTGATGACTCAGCGTATGTATCACGTGAGTCTTTGGTAGTTCTTTCTGTAAAAGAACTACTTGTTCCCAGAGCATTTTATGCTTGATTGTGCCACCTTTCGCATCCTTGAAACCATTCTGA
Source organism: Lissotriton helveticus (assembly GCF_964261635.1). Classification (NCBI taxonomy): domain Eukaryota; kingdom Metazoa; phylum Chordata; class Amphibia; order Caudata; family Salamandridae; genus Lissotriton; species Lissotriton helveticus. The sequence goes on along the minus strand of NC_136057.1, from coordinate 795,537,172 downwards.
AGCCAGATCTGCAAGTATTCATTGTAAGATTGAACGCAATAATACAAATCGCACACTATGAGTGTGAGGAATTCTCGATCGGTATTTTCAAGCGCCATCTTGAACGCCAGTAATTCAGCTCGCTGAGCTGTACAATCTCCTAGAGATTGTGTTTTAGTGATAGCTGGTTTAAATTTCCCTTCGTGCCACACTTCTTTTGTAATCTCACATGTGGGGTTGTATGCTTGTTCTCCCCAAACGGAGGGTTGAGCATGTCCGTCTGTATAGATTACACAAGCGTATTGTCGTAAGGGCAGAATGTCGATTGGCAGAGGGAATGTTCTTTCATATTCTAGATTTCTTAGTTCCTCTAGGTCTGGATCAAAGTAATAGTATACTTTGTCCGTTGTAATGGAATTTACCCATTGTATCCATTCCGGATTCAATGTTGTTGTTGGTAAATTACCCGGGGTTGTTAATGCCTCAAAGGCTGATTCTGCTGTTCTGACTGTGATATGTCTACTGTCCGCTTGATCTTTTTCTCTAGCTATTGCGGTTTGAACTGCATGAATAATTTTTTCTTTAATGCTGAATTTCTGTTCAGCTTCTGTGTACAAGTGTGATTTGAATGCAATTGGTACCTTTTCTCCCTCATTAGAGGTCAGGTATGTGAATCCGCATCTTCCTAGGATGACTCGAATCACAAGATTGCGTGTGTTATCACGTGTTTCTAATTTTGTTTTAATTAACATGTCTGTTTGTAAGGATCTCAAAATTTCTGTGTGTATTTGAGTCCAATTGGTTTTTTTAAAATCTGGTTTTATTAGATCATAAAGGGGTTTGACCCTTTCTGCGTAATTTGCAATGTATGTTCTTCCGAAATTTAGGAAGCCTAGAATTGACTGTAGGTTTTTTAGTGTTCTAGGTGCGGTAAGGACAAAAACAGGTTACCGCCCCGCGGGAGCCCTGGCCCCCATTTGAGCGCCTCCTGGAGCTCAACTATGTGGTGCGCAGTGTGCCCACCACACAGAACGCTGAGAAGTGTAGTTCCGGGCACAGTCAGCAGTAATGGCGGTCCCCAGGCGCCCGGGTCTCACACCAGTCAGCAGCAAAGCCCCCGAAGCTTGTAATGATGGGGAGTGGCCCAGGAATCCTCCGCAACAACAGGGCCTGCAAAAGCACACAACCGATAAGGACAAAACGGGCTCCTGCCCCGCGGGAGCCATGGCCGCCTTTTGAGCACCTCCTGGCACTCTACGATGCGGTGCACGGCGTGCTCACCGCACAGAACACTAGGAAGAGTAGTTCAGGGCACAGTCAGCAGTAATGGCGGTCCCCAGGCGCCCACACATCACACCAGTCAGCAGCAAAGCCCTTGAAGCTTGTAATGGGGAGAGAGGCCCAGGAATCATCCGCAACAACAGGGCCTGCAACAGCACACAACCAGTAAGGACAAAATGGGTATATATGTTGTCTTGGGGTTTTAATTATTAATGACACATTTAAGTGACACTATCACTATCATAATAAGTGACAGATTTATAAGACTTATGTATGTGCATGTTAGTAAACCTGCTGAATAGGCAATCTAGGGGTGGAGGTATCACGGTGATGGCTAAAACTCAATACTCATGCCTGTTCACTAAATTGGACATCGAGGGAAGCGAATGTGCTCGCTATAACATCAAGAAAAATCCCCATTTAACCTTATTGGGGATCTTGATATATAGACCCCTGGGACAGGATAGCAGCTTCATCAAAGCTCTCCTTGAAACTGTCTGCTCTTTGGTAATTGGAACAGCTAATTTTAACATCTTCGGGGATCTAAACATCCATTTCAACCTCATTATGGATAAAAAGATAAGGGGCTTACTAGCAGACCTTGCCGCATTCCAACTCAACCAGCTAGTTAGAGGCCCTAGTCACAGAGGTGGCCATCTTTTAGACCCAATTTTCTCTAACCTAGAGGGTGCGTCGGTAGAGGCACCTATTCCAATGCTCTGGACCGACCATATGCTAGTGATCATGTCAGTACCTATTCACGGCACACCTAACACGAGCCAGGCCCAACGGGTGCTGAAGCGCCCTTGGTGGAAGCTACGACTCGAAGACTTCTATGCGTTGCTTAAAGATGTCCCTCACAAAGTCGGCGACAACACTAAACAGGGTTATGAGAACTTTTGTAATAGGATTACCCAGGCTCTGGATGCACTGATCCCGATAAACTGGATCAGGGCTCGTTCCCATGAATCCAGCCCTTGGTATAACGAGGCGCTTACCATCCTTAGGAAAGAATGCAAAGTTGCTGAGCGCAAATGGAGAAAGACCTACGACCCTGTGCTCAAGACCCAATACATTCTCGTCCAAAAAAACTCTCATAGAAATATCTGTTGGACGTGAGCTGCATACTATGCCAACGAGATTAGTATTAGTCAGAATCCTTCTAAAACTATTTTTAAAATTTTAAAGGATCTCAGCGCTAAAAAATCTGTCAAGGAGACAACTGCCTCCTATACTCGCTGCGTGATCGCGCCAGACTTTTCGACTGCGAGTACGTCATCGCGTGATCGCACAAGACTTTTCGACTGCGAGTACGTCATAGCATCCCGCCATCTTGCACTGCGAGACGCTCAGAACGGCAATACGTCATAAGGGCCCGCGATCACGCATTGCGAGAGTAACAATTGCGAACACGTAGATGCGCCGCGCAGCTGACTTCCGGTGGGAGATTTGAACTTTCCCGAAATAGCAAAAATTGCAATTCTGCACAAGAAATCTATCGCTGGCAGAATAAACCTTCTGTAATTGATGATTTGGATCAGAATAACCCCTCAGATTGACCTTTGGCTGCACTTTTTTGTGAAAGGAGTGCATTTTTAGGGGTTTGGGAGGAAAGAAGTGCCCCAGAGTCTCCAACTTTCTGTTACTATCCAGCAGGCTCCTCCCAGTGCTTTGTCCATGTCCTGGTCACTTTTCATTTGGATCTGGAGCTGGAAGGATTACTCTTTGTGGCTGCTGCTGGATATTTGTATTTGAGGACTTTTTGTTTTGATCACTTTTGGAGTTGAGATTTTACAAGTAAGTTGGTGTTGTTTGTTTGGGGCATTGCAGTTGCTGCAACTACAATGTATAAACGTTTTCACAACTTAAAAAAAAAATAATTAAAATATATTGTGGGTATTGCTCCAGGAGACCCATTTGCTGGGAACAAAAGCGCTTTGCCTCCAACGTTTTGGGTACGCACATGTTTTCCACGCAGGCTTTACAAGGGGCTCCCGGGGGGTTGCCGTCCTCATACATCGCAGAATCTTCTATACACATGAGCAGAGTTGGTCTGACCCACAGGTTAGGTACATCTCCATCCAGGGGAAGGTTGGGGGAGATAGGGTGACCTTAGGCAGTGTCTACGCCCCGCTGCCGCTACAGTGGCCTCTGGTGGAGGAGGTCATGTCCCTCTGGAGTGGCATGCCCGACACCCTGGCCGTGGTTGGGGGTGACTGGAACGATGTGATGGACCTGCGCCTGGATCGGTGGCAGAGGGGGACGACTGGCGCAGATGTAGATGTAGATGTAGAGGGACCCCACACCAAGCTTCGGGCCCTTGCCACGGGATTGGACTGGACAGATGTCTGGAGGTTTACGCACAGCGCGAGCCGAGAGTACACTTATTTCTCCTCAGTGCATGGACTGGATTACTTGTTTGTCCCTAGGGGTCTGGCACAGAGGATCGTGGCCTCTGATATCCTACCAAGGGCTCTGTCGGATCATTCGCCGGTGGCCCTTACCATTGGAGTAGGCCCGGCTGGGCTCCCGTTCCATTGGCGCATGTCCGGATGGCAGCTATTACAGGCCCCCTATAGAGAACATATGTCTCGGGAAATTTACTGTTATCTAACCACCAATCATAACTCAGTGGATTCCCAGACGACCCTTTGGGAGGCCCTCAAACTAACCATACGTGGGGTGGACATATCCTGGTGGGTGACGGCTCGGGCGGAGAGGCGGCGGGATCTGGTGCGGCGAGAAGCGGAGCTGGAAACGTTGGAACGCAGTTGTAGGGAGGAGAGTGGTAGATTGATAGGGCGGCAATTGGTCCTAGCGCAGTAGCAATACACGGTGGTGTTACTTGAGGAGGCGAGGCAGGCCTGGCTTGCCACTCGTACCAATGCGGGGACAAGTCCTGTAAGATGCTACACCGCCTGTGTCAGGGCACTCTTCATGCCCAGCCGCTGCCCCAGCTGTTGGACCCGATCTCAGAGCCGTCGGATATCGCGGAGAGCTTCGCAGCAAATTTTGAGGGACTGTACGCACCTCAGGAGTGCCTACCAGCTGAGACTGTTCAGCGGTTCATTGAGGATCTCCCCCTTGGTCGGTCTCGGATGAGGTCCTGGATCTGTTGGAAAGGCCCTTCACGGATGAGGAGCTGGGCCCTGCCCAGGGCGAGCTCAACCCGGGTAAGGCGCCGGGCCCCAACAGGTTCCCCTGCGAGTTTTTTAAACGATTTCATGTGCAGCTGGGCCCACGCCTGCGCCCGGTGAATGAGGAGGCGTGGGACTGTGGGGTGCTCCCTCCGGATTGGAGGCACGCCGAGGTGGTGGTTTTCCTGAAGCCGGGACGGCCTCCGGAGAGCCACGCATCCTACCGCCCGATATCGCTGATCAATACGGAAGCCAAGGTCATGGCCAAGACCCTAGCCAATAGGCTTAAGCCCCATGTCACGGACCTGGTCCACCCTGACCAGGCGGGCTTTATGCCCCGGAGGTCCACCCGACACAATATCAGGCGTGCCCAGGTGGCGGTCTCGGCATGGAGGAATCTGGATGAGCGGGCTGCCTTGTTCCTAGCAGACATGGACCGTGCTTTTGATTCCCTAAGTTGGACCTACCTGTTTGCCCTGCTTCACCGCCTTAATATAGGCCCTCGCTTTCTGGCCTACGTGCAGCTGTTGTACACCGGTCTCACGGCCTCCGTGCGAGTTGGGGGGGCGGTGTCCCGGCCCTTTTTGGTTCAGAGGGGTACACGACAGGGGTGTCCCCTTTCCCCGTACCTATTCGCACTGGCCATGGAGCCATTAGTCGCGTGGGTGCGCATAGACGCCCAGCTTAGGGGCTTTTGCTGGTCCCCGGGCCTTACGGACAAGATAGCATTATACGCTGACGACGTATTGTTCTTCCTTACAGATCTTGATCGGTCGGGCCACGGCTGCTGCGCATCTTACAGATATTCGGGGAGTCCTCTGGCCTCTATGTGAACCCGGGTAAATCCACCTTGTGGGTGCTGGGCGGCGGGCGACCGGTAGGTGACTGGGCAGCTGGCTTACAGTTGGCCCCCGGAGGAATGAAGTACCTGGGAGTCTTTCTGTCCGAGGATGCGGGGGTCTCCCGCGTTCGTAACATTTCCCCGATTTGGGATCGCACGCGGGAGGATATGAAGGCATGGGGTCGCATGCCACTGTCCATTTTTGGGAGGTCGGCCATATTTAAAATGTTGGCGCTCCCACGACTTGTGTATCAACTACAGAATCATCCCTACCCCGTTCTGCCTCGCTGGTTTCAACAAGTTAATTCGGCACTGGGCGGGTTTCTGTGGGAGGGTGGGACTTTTAGGGTTGCGCTACGGACATGCTTTCGGTCCACGAACGTGGGGGGCCTTGCTACATATGATATACTCTCGTACTATCAAGCCGCGCATCTTTTGGTCCTCAATGATTGGTGGTACGGGACAGGGGGAATCCAGCATATGCTGTTGAGCGCCACCTTATGGGCTTGTTGTCCATTCATGCCCTTCTGTACTTCCATCCGCCACGCAAGTGGTCTTCTCTGTCTGGCGGCAGGCGCTGCGCCGGATGGGATGGTGGAATGTTCTCACTCGGGAGACCCCCCTCTGGCACAATGGTCGCTTCCCCAATTGCTGACCCTCAGGGGTTTCGACAGGTGGGACGCCATAGGTGTCTTCTCTCTGGGGGACGTGATGTCGGGCGATACCTTCAAGTCATTCCAAGATCTGCAGAATGACTTTGGGATGCCCCGTTCACAATTCTTTCGCTTTCTCCAACTTCGACATGCACTGACACCATACCTGACGGACATATACACTTTCCAGACTTTAGCCCACTTGAAGCCCAGTTGTTTATGGGGGAACTGCCAGACAAAAAACTGTCCCGTATCTACCGTAGAACCGAAATTGGCCTTGTTGCATGTTATGGAGGGGGTTGGAGGTAATTGATACAAACGTCACCTGTTGTTGCTAGGTTTGACCATGGCCAAGCGTGACATAGCTAGAGCTTGGAAAGCGCCTCTGGCCCCGCCCCTGGCCGCCTGGAGAAATGGCATGGACTTCTGTATGGGGCTGGAGCAGCCTATCTTCCGAGCCAGGGGATGCCCCCATAAGCACTTTCGGATTTGGAAAAGGTGGGCGAACTACAGGGGGCTGAACCTAGACCCCCCCCCGGAAAACGACTCCACTCTGACATTGTAACCACACGGGAGTGCTGGAGCATGTTAGTAGTGCTCTGATGGTTCTGGCATGTGCTCATTGTTTCTCCTATTGTTCTCAGTGAACTGGTATATGGTAGCAGCGCAACCTGGGGGGGTGGGAGGAGGGGGTGTTTGTTTCATATGAAAATGTCTGACGCTGCTGTGCTCGTTCCATTGCTGTGTGCAACAGAACCCGGGGATCGGGGCTTTGCATTTATATTTGTGCAGACTAATAAAATGTGTTTTGAAAAAATATATATATATATTGTGGGTAGCCACAGTATCTAGTAGGCCCAGAGTTAGTCATGGGTGCATGATACAACAGTTTCTGTGAGTTTGTTGAACTTAAATATTATTTACGGCATGGATGGCATGGAATTGAATAGCTCACTCTTATTATATGTATGTGGATGTTTTTTGTAATGTTGGGGTGCGTGTTAAAGCCACACTAGCCAGTAGGCCCAGGGGTAGTCAGTGGTGCAAGGGCCATGTCTTTCTGTGGGATCTCTTGAATTTAAACATCATTTAGGGCATGGATGCCATTGGATCGGGGTGATTTTGTGTGTGTATTTCGATTTTTTGGGTGTTGTTAAGGCCTGGTCCAGGGTCTGGTCATGTGGGTGGGGGACATTTTGAGGCCTGGTCCAGGGCCTGGCCATGTGGGTGGGGGTCTAGGGGCCATTTTGAAGCCAGGCAGTGTGCTTTGTGCCATAGGCCTGCAACCAGTCTGCTTTACTTTCATCCATTTTTTGGGTGTTAAGGCCTGGTCCAGGGTCTGGGGCCATTTTGAAGCCAGGTAGTGTGCTTTGTGCCATAGGCCTGCAACCAGTCTGCCTTGCTTTCATCCATTATACCCAGGGGTAGTCAGTGATGCATGGGCCAAGTCGTTCTGTGTGTTCTCTTGATTTTAAACACCATTTAGGGCATGGATGCCATTAGATTGGGGTGATTTTGTGTGTGTATTTCGATTTTTTGGGTGTTGTTAAGGCCTGGTCCAGGGTCTGGTCATGTGGGTGGGGGACATTTTGAGGCCTGGTCCAGGGCCTGGCCATGTGGGTGGGGGTCTAGGGGCCATTTTGAAGCCAGGCAGTGTGCTTTGTGCCATAGGCCTGCAACCAGTCTGCTTTACTTTCATCCATTATGCCCAGGGGTAGTCAGTGGTGCACGGGCCAAGTCTTTCTGTGTGTTCTCTTGATTTTAAACATAATTTAGGGCATGGATGCCATTGGTTTGGGGTGATTTTTTGTGTGTATTTCGATTATTTGGGTGTTGTTGGGGCCTGGTCCAGGGCCTGGCCATGTGGGTGGGGGCCATTTTGAGGCCTGGTCCAGGGCCTGGCCATGTGGGTGGCAGCCATTTCTGAGGCCTGGTCCAGGGCTGGCCATTTGGGTGGGGGTCTAGGGGCTATTTTGAAGCCAGGCAGTGTGCTTTGTGCCATAGGCCTGCAACCAGTCTGCCTTGCTTTCATCCATTATGCCCAGGGGCACTCAGTGGTGCATGAAACAACTCTCTCTGTGTGGTCTCTCCCCTATTAATTTAAACATCCATTTTGGATTAGAATTGCAATTTTTATTTTCGGTCTTTCCGTTTTTGGGTGTGTTGTGCTAATAATAATAAATGCCTAGTTGCAAATATTAATTGAAGCACGACATAGGCAACATTTATTTAACTGATGTTCCTCTGGCTTTCTTTGCTTTAGGTGCACAAAGACTGACAAAATCATCCTCATCAACATTACTTAATGTTTTGACAGGAAGAAGTCCTGCTGCGGTGTGTGCACAACATCATGTGATGTCACGTGCGGTGGCCACAGACAAGTCTGCAGCTCGTGCAACAGCGTCCTGCTGTTCTGACATCTGAAGAAGATGGGCCCAAAGAAAGGTGGCCGTAGCTCCTCTACCAAAAAAGTTGCCAGTGCCACTGCCAGTAAGAAGGAGCAGAAGAAGCAAGTGGCGCCACTTACCAAGGAGACTGGTGTGCCGACAGACACTTTTTGGGGGAAAAAAACTACGCCTGCAGCAGCGGTGTCCGCCGGGGACCAAGCGGGGAGCAGCACCTCCGCTTCATTGGTCTCAGTGCCACCACGCCAAATTAGGCTCAAGTCCAGGAGTGCCGCAGAGGCAGCCTCTTTAATTGCTCTTTCACCATCGACCAGTGATGTTGGCATTGACTCATCGCAAAGTAGCATCCAATCAACGCAGGGTGTAACTCATCTGAAGAGTGTTCAACCACTGCCACAACGACAACCACTGGTGCAACAAGGAGAGGTGCAAGGAGTGGCGCAAGGAATGGCGCAAGGAGTGGCGCAAGGAGTGGCGCAAGGAGTGGCGCAAGGAGTGGCGCAAGGAGTGGCGCAAGGAGTGGCGCATGGAGAGGCGCATGCAAAGACGCAAGTAGAGGCGCATGGAGAGGCGCATGGAGAGGCACAACTGCCCACAATGCTTGTTCCTCCAGAAGTAGGGGCACATCAGGAAATCGAGATTCAAACGGAGGTATCATCCGAGCAAGCCACTCCTCCTGATGATCCATTATCTTCCAGATCCCCAGCAAGAAAAAGGTCAAGGAGGGCTAGTACAAGTTCTTCTTCAATCCCCCTTCCTTCTGATGATCTATATCTTGATTGGAACCCACCAATGCAGTCTGAGAGGGAGGCATGCAATGAGCCGACAAAGGTAGCTAAAAGGAAGGTTCCCACAAGGCTTTCAGTTATGGGTGATGACGAGGAACAAGAAGTAGAAGTGGTGTATTTTGTAATGGCACCACATTCATTATAGTTAACAATGTGGTAATACCAATTAAATAACAAAATTGGAACATCAGTTAGGTTTGAGATGAAAATAATCCGAAACCATGGGGAGTCCTTAATTTTCTAAATCTTTAACGTCCCATATTTTACAGAGATTGAGGTCGCTAGGCCACCTTTTGCCCTTCCCGCCACTGATGGAATTGCCTGGGTATTGGATGAACAAAAAACATCTATAACAAACTCATCCATACTCCAGGTTTCTTGGAGACAAATAATGTCGAATTTCTTGACATATGATAACCAAGCCTTATCTAAAATTCTCATTCTAATGCCCACGATGTTCCATGAAGCTACTCTTAGGACATATACATTTTGAGTGGGCATGTCTACCTCTCCCCTTCCAACATCAACATCAGAGTAATTTGCTAATAAGGTACATGTTTCTCCTTTGCGCTTCTCACAAACTTCAGGTAAGGGTTGATCAAAAGTGACTACCTGGTCAATTGCATGTGGACCGGGAGCTATCTTAGAGTTGCTAGTTGTATTTTCCAGATTCTGCCGTTCAAAAATGCTTTAGACCAGTCAATCTATCTCTCCAAGGTCCCTTAGTGGCTCATAGCGATTAGTCTGATACCACGGGGGATACATGGGTTGTTGGTTAACTTGTCTTGGTCTCACCCTTTCTGTGCCGGCCCCCAGATCTCTCAGTTGCTGTTAAAAAAAACAATGGTAAGATAGAAACTCCCCTTGGGGACAGAGACCAGGTATTATAGATTTAACTAGTCCTGGAGATCTAAAAGAGAAAACAACACAGTCTCCTTTGAGCTTCTTAATAGAATCCCCAACCCACCCAATTTGGCGTACCATTTTAAATTCTGTAAACAGTTTGTCTTCAAGCCCCGTCTTCTCCCACAAAAAATGGAGTGATTTGTTCCGCAATGAATGAAGACCAGTGTTCAGAACACTTGGTGACAATTGAGGGTCATTAGCTAATATTACAGTGTAGGGGGTAGCTTCAGGAGGTAAACGGAGGTTTGCGGGTACACCCTCAAGAGATTTTTGATTTCCTCCCATTAAACTTGGAATATGATGTTGTTCGCTCTCTAGCTGGCTATCACTTTGTGTGTTTGTTGCTTGAGCATTAGTCAGGACTGGGTTCCTTTCATGTGAGATGACCTCCACTCTAGGCTCTAGCTGCCCTCCCCCGTACATGAATAGCTGTTCCGATTATTAGCAGTAAGTGTAGTAAAGGCAGATGTAAATGTGGCCATATTTCTATTGGTAACATTAGTCTTCCCCTGATTGCAGGTAATAAAAATTCATGTTACTGATTACTATACTTCTTTCGAAGTCCAACAGTCTATTTTGATAGTCGACAACCTCTTAATCAGCGGGTCTAGAAGTACCGTTGTTGTAGTTTCAAGCTATTTCCAGTAGTCAACTTCTGTGGAAATAGTCCCCCCTACAGCAGCCTCTGTCTTGGCCATAATTATCTCATGTCTTGGCTCCTTATCAGTAGATTTATTTTTCCTAGGTTTAAGTGGGGGTGGATGTTGATCACCCACAACTTGACCTTTTCTCTTTTTTGAGGGTGGCACAGAGCTGTTCACATGGGTAGTTTTGGATTTCGCTTTTTGACCCCGGGTAACCATGTTAGGTTTAGATAGAGAACTAGGAATATCAACATTAACCCACGTTTTATGAACTTCTATGATTTTGGTGTCTTGATCTATTATGGCCGGAGTGCTGCTTTGTGCTCCAGGTTTAGGCATGAGCTCGGGGCAATAAGGGCTTGGCCCGTGGTGTCAGATCTGTTGAGAATGTTTATTACAGGCTCAAGAGAGAGTCTCCACTTGGTTGGTTCAATTTGGTGCATCAGCCCTTAATAAAAAAGCATCCAAACTCCCCACAACCCCCTGCCCATTACCAGGCCTAAGCTTACTCATAATGACCAGAGCTTTCAAACTGTAAAACTATTTATCAATGAATTAAGACCTTTCTGCAGCCAGAGGTCCTTTTACCACAATCAATGGAAGAAGTTAGTGGTGTGGCCCAGCCCAGCCTCAGTCAGTCTCAGACGGGCTCAGACGCGTGCTGTGGTCTCTGCCGGTGCCGCAGCGGTGATGCCTCTGGGGGTTGTAGTTGCCGTCCTCCTGTGGATAGGTGCTAGGCAAGGCTGAGCAAATTAGCAGTGGCTGTTCCCCTCACAGCGGTAGGAAAAACTGGTGAGCGCGTCCCCAATATGTCAATAGACTTGGCCCCTTGATGCTACTTGTAGCTCCAGTAGCGCGTAGGGTGCTGTGCGCTCCCTCCTGGGAGAGGAAAGGAGCAAGGAGCAAAGGAGCAAAGGATTCTGGTGTCAATGGTCCCGTAGCAATCCCGCAGCAGTCCTGAGCAAAGAAGGAAACTGACAGGAAGAAAACCAGCAATTAAGAAGCAAAAGGCCTCACTGCCTACCCTGCTACTGCTAAGGGCCCGATCTTGACTCGGCCATTAGCAGTGTGCTAAACAGTTCATAAACAGCAACCCACTGATAGTAGTTTATAGGGTCGACCTCTGTTAAATAACGCCATAAACTAACAAGATATAAGACCAGGGGTCAAGAGTTCAGATGAACAAGTACTTTGGGAGCGTCCCACGCTCTGCAGAAAATCGTCATAGCAATGAGAATATTAGCACAATACCTTATGAGATTGCTAAGAGTCTTCCAGCAAACAGAAGTTGAGCGCAAGGGTGAAATGTAAGGGGGTGGCAGTAGCAGGCCCCTCCTTCCTGGGATCAGGTTGACCTGGGACTTGGAGTCCCCCATGAAGTCAGCAGCGCGCTCCCTGGGCCGTCACTACATAGACACCTCTGAAGCAGCAGCAAGTGTCTATTTACAACTCGGGTCTTGAGGAAACCACAGAGGCTTTTTTCCTGTCCCCCACAAGCTTCTTCTGACTGACTTCAGTTGTAAAGGTCCAGGTGTCTTCTTTCACAAGGAAGAGAAAGTGTCATTAAGGAAGTAGAGCCATCAGGTCTGTGATGAAGGAGAGACCTGGGAACCCCCGTGGCAGTGACCGAAGCTGTGCAGCTCTTGTGCAGTTACCGGCTTACGCACTGCAGGGTAGTAACACCTAACAAAAGGTTCAGGTACACAGATTCATTAGCAAACTACAAATTCATACTAGAAAATTCGTTCAAATAATAAAGGGAGAAAGAAGGAAAGAAAGAAGCCTATATTTCAAACACAATTACAAAAAATACTCATAATTTATTAAACATATAATTTCACAGAACACATTCCAAGTAAAAGAAACGCTCATAAAAAAGTGTTGGCAAGACTAAGACAACCGATTCATTTTACCAAACACGTGGCTAACATACAAACATTACATATACAGAAAGAACAACAAAAACAAACATAATGTGTCTTTCACAGTTTGTGGCCACGGAATGTGTCACTGCGGCGAGCACAAAAGGGACCGTGGGGGCTCTCTGCAAGCGGCTTCACTGCTTCCCTGCTGCACTCACACAGAGCCTCCAGTTACCTTGTCCTCCAGCCGCTACTCAACACTCAATAACTGAAAACCGTCGAGGGAACGGGATGCCCCAGACATTTGCTGGGCGTCCAAACACGACCTCATACGGTGACAATTCTGTCCTAGAATGTGCCGTTGTTCTCGTTTGCAAAAGAGCTAATGGTAAAGCATCTGGCCACTGAAACCCTGTAGTCTCCTGAATTTTTGCCAGCTTCAGTTTGGGAGTACCAGTGTATTTCTCAACCAAACCTGCTGACTGTAGATAATTGGCAGCACGAGCAGCTGGAACAATGGACAAAATGATCACAGCTGATTGGAGGTCATGCATTTTTTATGTGAAAACATACACCTTATACTCAATAAGAACATGTACTTGTGTGAGTGCGAACAAGTGGCAGAGCCAAAGCTCTTTCTGGTGATTGTCATGTAGTTGTCTACCAACAGCTGCACTGTCAAGCCAGACCATAAACATATGCACTTTGCTCCGCCTCCTTTGATTATTGATGGACATGGATCCAGACTGCTCAGTGACGAAACTTTTGCCGCATACATCTGCTATTTGAATTTAGCTTTCCATCCTCCTCTAATTGGTAAACCGCGTACAATTTGGAAAATTAACATTTACACCTGTTATTTACAATACTTTAGCTTTCAGATGTGCCATATGTGGTGCTATATAAAGAAGCATTTTCATAGCCAATAGGTCTTGCTTTTGGGATATGTTGGATTTACCAGTGGTTTTTAACCACTTTGACACAGCTGCCCAAATCTTTTTGGAGGCATGCGCACCATGCATGTACATCCTACAAAATGCCACAGATACTCTTTTTTCTTTTTAGTTACGGGTCTGAATTGGATCATATCTTAAAAGAGAATAAAATAAACAAAAGTGGTTTTTTGGGGGATGATCAGGGAGTGGAAGCAAAGGGGTGGCAGAAGTAACGGGTGGTAGCAGGATGTGGGAGGACAGGGGATACAGAAGTAACATTTGTGGGGAATGGGATACCAAAGCAACATTGGATATGATGTAGGGAGAGATTATGCAGAAGCAACACAGGATGCAGAAGCAACAAAGGGGAGTAGGGAAGGTGACAGATGCAATACAGGCTTTGGGGGAAGCAACATAGAGCTCACAAGTGGTGGCAAGGGGAATCAATTGAGAGAAGCACACAGTTGAGATTGCAGGGAGGGGGTGTGTAGAATGCACAGGTTACAGAAAGCAACACAGGGAGAGAAGTACATTTGAAAAACATCTTAAACACATATGCACTCTCATAGAGTACTTAGGATAAAATAAAAAGTAGTTCTTAGAAATAAGTCAGTGGAAGCAGAGATGCTGGTCAATCAAAGAGATGGTAAAAAGGCATCACCCAATGGGAGGGATAATCACAAGATTGAGAAGCTAGGACATGAATAGGAAGCAGGCAAATGAGAGAAACAGGAAAGCCATCCAATGGCAAGCCATGGGAAACTCCAAGACCCTCAATGTTTTGTGTAAGCCACAATATGTCTCGCAACAGAGAGTGCATGCCCTGTCTAGTAGGCACGACCTAAACAAATGACTAGAAATGTCATCAAATCTACTATGAAAATCCCCGGGCACACGTAAGAATGAATTTGAAGGTCACATTGGTGGTCAAGATTTCATATTACAGTAAAACCTGTTGACCTAAATAGTACCATTTATTGCTGAAAACTGTGCATCTGTGTTTGTTTATTTGCCGTAATGCAGGCTTTATGCTAGCCCTTTTGACTAACAATGAAAGTATCATACATAGTGCCACAGTGGGTGATACTGCTATTTTGGCATGCTTTTTGCACCTTGAGGGGGCTCTTTTGTATTACATATTTGTGCCGACCCTTCTGTAATAAAGAACTAACGAGCTGTGGGTTCAATGGCTCTTGCTCTACCGTCGTGCATGCATTCTTTCAGTAGCTCTGGATTCATTTTTACTTCACATATACTTTTGCTGATTTCCTTTTAGCTTCTTGCTTCTATGTGAGCCTTATAATGTAATATATCAGATGTATGACACTGTATAGCTAGATTTTTCAATTGCACATAGGGATGCATAAGGTATTTTGCGCATGGTTGATAGTTAATATGTCACACATGTACTCAAAACGTACAGACTCTGAGATGTGAATACAATTGACACCTTTTGGAGACCCCAGTTTAACAATCTTGTCCTGCTGCCATTGTCTTCTAGATTGCAGGGATCGATAGTGTGATTGGTGAAGTGATTGTGGCCATATTCTCATTATGCTGTGTCTACACGTTCACCCATCTCATCGTAACCTTCCCACCACCTCCTAGAAACGCACCTAGACCTACGCTGAGACATTCATTGGAAAAAGTCAGTTTTGTGACGTTTTCTATTGTACTCGCCATCTTTTACTTTTGCACTGGAGGCAGGGAACACACTGTAGTGACCTCTCTGGGAGATTGTGTGTCCCTTTCGTGGATTCACAAATTTGCATGGTCCCAGATTACATATTTGTCGGCGATTCTTCCCCCAAGTTCAGATCCAGAAATTTAAAGGGTACTTTAAACTAAAGTTTCACAGATTTCCGAATGATTACTTTAATAAACTTTTTTCATTTTTTTCTGTCATGAAAGAAATAAGCCGATAAAAGCATTGGATTTTTGGCACGAATTCTGAAAGGCAAACTTTGATATTGCCTATTGTTTAAATATTCTATGCCTCATAAGGTTGTGCTCATATTTTTGCAATATTAAAAAGCATGCCATGCCTCCGCCTGAGACTTTACCGTTCCTGTGATCTTGCTGCATTTTAATCGTAGCGCCAATACTCAAGCTTGCTAGGTTGTGTATTTGCGGATGAACTGTAACCCACCATCTTAAATGGGTTTTCTTAAACCGACTCCTTTTCATACTAATTCAATAAAGAAGGCTAAATATCTACATTTAGGAAGGAACTGGTAATTCATTAAGACTGAGCCTTGCAGAATTGATCTATCCTATCTACTCTTACATGAACAATAAAAACAGACCAAATTGAGCCATATTACTACATTTATTCCTGAGGGTCAGCAGTTAGGAAATATTGCCTGCTGGAAATAGAAGCGTGACTTATGTTTCGATAAAAATAGGTTAATAAACTTAACGTAAGCATGTAAAACTTAAGCTCAGAGAGCTTTCTTGGACTCATGTTTTATGAGCTATTCCCTATGAATATGCATAAGGTTACCTCTTTTGAACTTCCATGAAATAAATTCTCATAAATAAACAAGGAATGCTCAGTACTGGCTGACAGAGTCACTTAGACCAGAGCATTGTGCTAATGGAGTGCAAAGAATGAAAACATTTCGAAAAGCTTCAACTCTCAATTTCGATGCGTTTCATGGAAATCAGATCAGGTCCTAATTGCTAATTCATCAGAAATTATTAAAAGGAAATTTCAATTACTTACCACCATTGAATTCTGATGTACCAAATTAAATTAGGACACTCGATTGTATCTCGCCCTCCCCCTTGTAACCGACGCCACTGAAAAGCCATTTCGGTGAATACTAGAAAGGAACTCTGTGTTCAGTTATGTTGTAAAATCCTGCATAAGTATGAAATAGTAGGTTAAATCTCTTACTGAAGAATTTTAATGACATTTCAGTGTTCCTCTTATAATTACTCTTCATCTAAGATATACCATAATGATGTTGGACATTCTTGGTTCAAGCTCACTGGCTTGCTTCATTAGCATGTCATCCCCATTCCACATCATAAGATTTAATTGTAATGCCGAATATGCACAGCTCTCCACAGAAGTCTAATCAAAGTGGATTCACTTGTATTATTAATATCAAAAATCAGTCCACTTGCTATTTTTATAAATAAAAGAATCCAGATACATAAATCAGCTGTCATTTATTAGCATGTTACTGGCATATCTGCCTGACATATGAGCAGCCCTATCACAGTTCCTTAGGATTATTTTCATCAAGATTAAAAACCCTCTACATTAAATATACATACTAATTCCAACATAAAGTAATCAGATTACAGTGCAGGTGACACCGTGTGCCAGAATTCAAATGATTTGCAGTAATGAGCTGGCAAGGTATTCTTGGAGTTAGACAGAGAATGAAATGGGGTACAATACAAATGAAAGATTGTGTTTTTTTGATTCTCTGCTTCCTTCCTCATGTTGTGTTACTGTTGACTTTCACTTCCTTACAAGACTTCTGGACGAGAAGTAAAGATCCCTTATGCATCTTAAATAGTTTTGGGTCTTTACGCCAGAACCAGACCAGAACACTGACACCTACAGCCAGATTTACCACTTACTCATGCAGCGCAGTTTAGCAGTCGTAAATGCTGTGCTGTGCTGCATGAAAAGGAGAGAGGTGGTTAGCACCATATTTACAGAACTGCGGCACTCTCCTCCTCTCCCCATAGAGCTGGTGTTGAAATCAGCTACTGTACACCACGGAGACACCTTTGTACCAGATTGCAAGGGTGTTTCTCAGTGATTCTAGTAGAGGTTTTGTACTAGAGGGTACAAAATACTATGCATAGAATGACTTTAACCCTTTTCCCTCTTTGTATATATGTTGTAAAGTGCAGCACACGAACAAAGCCGGGAAAGGAAGAAAGAATTAAAGCGTTTCTTATTTGTTGCGCCTACTTTAAAAGGGCGCACTTTTCTGACTATAAACTCCGTCTACTGTATTTCGTAAATAGGGTTTAGCATCAGAAACCTCTTGAGGGTACAAGGGAACACCCATGCTCCACCCATGCTACGCCCTATTGGCGCTAAGTAATGCACAGCAGCTCTGTGTGCTGCTTTGCATTACTTTCATGTGATTTCCAGCAATAAACAAGTAAAAGTAAATTGACAAAAACAAATTTGCACCAATTTGCGTCACTTTCGTGATGCAAACATGGCAAAAAATATTAGCAAATCTCCCCCATGCTTTGCAAAGTGCATCTTTGTCTGCTTGATGCCGTTCTGATTTTATGGTATGTCCAAAAGCTGTTCTCTTTCAGCATGATTCGTTTCATCCAAAAGGTGAGTGAAAAGGGACTTTCTCACTGAGAGGTTCAATATCCAATTTAAAATAGAGCATTTTGCTATAATCAAACAGCACCGACTTTAGACGTCTGGTTTTGTTCTTGTGTTTTTTTGAGCAGGTAGAATCTTAAGATATTCTTATCCTCATGAATTCAATGGGTAGTTATTATTCAGTGTCACTTACCACCTGATTTATATTTAGTAGCCTGCATATATATGCATATCTTTAGCAGGATACATACATATAACAATATATATATAACCAGAGCAATTCAGCATTCATAGTATAGCTGAGCTAACTATAACTCACGCCACTGCAATGCACTGCTTAAGACCTCACATTTGCTTCACTCATGACATGGTGAGTAACATCACTGATGACATCGCTGATGACATCTCAAATGACATCAGTGATTGCATCACTGTCAACATCATTCACAGTATTTCTGATGCACCCACTGACACCCCAATATAACCTTTCATACACCCAATCCAACTTCTACCTTAGCATCCTCAAAACCATTGACACACCCTTGCCAGTGCTTACACACCCACTCACTGATTCATAGGTGTACACAAGCATTCACACCTAGATACCTAGCCGGGAAAATTGAACTATCAGGAGGAAACAGACCAGCCAGGAGTGCCAAGGAACTGCTGTTGCGGCCAGCCATCTTCCGGAAGAAAAAGACTTATGACCGAGCATTCTCGGGAGCAGCCCCCAGAATATGGAATTCACTCCCTACAAACATTAAAAAAATTCAGAATACAGTATCATTTAAGAGGGAAGTGAAAAGCTTCCTGATGAGTAAAAACCTCACATAGTGATGACGGCTGACCATAGATAGGATCTATTGTTGCCCTAAGACAGAGCACCAATGTCGCTAGTATGGAAAGTCGCTAACTTTGAACCAAGATAAACCCTGAACTATGATGCGGTACAGGAGTCTCTCCTGAGACCTAGTTGTATCCTTATTACTACCTCATGTTTTACTTGATTTATTTCTACGTCCTCACCTCCTGAATGTCTTATATTTATCTACCTCATAATTGTTTTGCTGTTTAATCCGTGTTCCAGATATGCTAATCTTTAATCTAACTCATATCGTAAATGCTCATATTATGTAAACATAGTTATATACTCACTTCCAAAAGCCATATAATTACCTACCTCATATCTGTTGTTTTAAATTGTAATTACTTATGTTAATATTTAACCGACCTCTTAATATCAAGCGCTCTGATACCCACGGGTCTTGTCCGCGCTATACAAAACACTATAATAAATAAATAAATAAATAAATAAAATTCCACTCAGTTACCTATACAGCAACTCTTGCAACAATTCACTCACTAATACAGCCACTGACATATCCACTCATATAACCATACCACCACTCACACACAGTCAGTCATTCATAGAACTACTCACACACCTACTCACTCACCTTTAGAGTCATTCACACACCCATTTAGTCACCTATACAGATATATACACACCAACTCACTTATTCATACTGATATTAAAACATACTCATTCACGCATACTTTCACTGACACAAGCATGCACTCACCCATACAACCTCTCTCACAGTCACCCAATCACACATACAGTCACTTATATACTCCTACACTCACCTATACTGCCTTTCACAGTAACCCACCCATATACCACTGACACATCCACTCACTGACACACCCATACGCATACTCACTCACCCATACAACTCCGCAAAGATATACTCATAAACCCATATAGCCACTTACTCACCCACACACTCATCCATGCAGGAAGTCACACACCTCCTCACCCACCCACACAGACACTTATACACCCATACAGGTGCTCAGACAACCAATCAACAACCCATACAGCTACTCATGTACCTACTCACCACACAGCCACATACACACCAACTATCAGACTGATACAGCCATTCAAACTAATTAATCACTCACCTATACATTCACTGAGACACGTACACTCACTTATACCGTCAGTCACGCATCCACTAAATCATCCATATAGGCATTCATACACCCACTGGTGGTGTATATATATTTAACACTCATAAACGATTTAGAAACACTCACATCCACCGGATGATGTCATCAGTGATGTTATTTGAGATGTCATCAGTGATGTCACTGACCATGTCATGAGTGATGTAATATGTGTGGTCACAAGCAGTGCAATGCAGGGGTGTGAATAATACTTAGCTCAGCTAATTATAACTGCTGAATTTCTGTTTTTTCACAAGTGAAATGTCACCCTAACTATAACACCCCTGTATCCTTTGTTTTTTCATTGAGTTGCTAAGGTTTTTTTTATACTATTTCCTAAATATAACATCAATGTACCTTTGTTTTTTTCAGTGAATTTCAAAGGTTTTTTAAATGCTAATTTTTAACTATAACGTCTCTGTAATCTTTGTTTGTTTTCAGTTCCTAAGGTTTGCTAAAATTCTATTTCTTAAATGTAACATTCATTTTTATAAGTGAACATCTATGATTTTTGTACTTTCTTTCCATCTATAATTGGATATTGTGTATTATATTTATATTATACACTACTAAAGTTTTAGATTTCATATGTGTTTATCAGAAAGTACATTAATAACTGGTTCTATTTTTAAGAATTTTATAATTTGGCACAACATTCTTGCAGTTACTGTGGAGAATCTGTCATACGTCTATGCAGTGCACATGCTGAAAAATGCAAGTATAATTTTTTTTAAATAAAGTTCAAGGTTAAATAGTTAATAAATTGTTGTTGTAACTTTTTTTCTGTGATCAATTTAGAAGAAAGCCACCTTTACAAAAAAAATTATATTTGCGACTTTTGACATCATTGCGGTGACTTCAGTTGTTGCGAAGAACATGTGGTTTGTACAAAGTGTAAAATATACATATATAGAAATATTCTATAGTATATTTAACAGTAGAGCTTTACTAGTGTACTCTTTTCAAACTCATATTTTGGTAGTGAGATTCCAGAAAAATCGCCTTCAAAAACGATTTTGCGTTTCTGTGAAGACAGCGGAAGACGCGATGATGTCGGTAATTGAGAATAGTGTTTGTTTTTCAACAACTCTGAAATGTATATGTTTAGGTATTGTGAGCAAGTTTAGTATAGCCGTTCCCTATTATAGTAGTGAAAGTTCTGCTTTTCTTTCCAATTTTAAAGAAAACTACTTCAAACTTATATTTTGAATTACCACTTCACCGAGGTAACCGCGAACATATCGGTCACCACGAATATCACATGACTGGGAAAGCAATGTATATAATTTGACAATATACTTTTCAGCAAAATCAATAGGAAGTGACACCCACTCCTCCTTCTTGAATCTTCTTTCATAGAACTTTATTCTGAGCAGGTGGATCAATCCTGGTGTGGAGAGTTTTTGCCCGCCTTTTTTTGCTTAAAAAATTGCAACACAGAGAGTATATGGGGGTCAGCAGCACCAGGACCAGAATGTAGAGTAGATGGAGATGGAAGATATAGAAGAAGAGGGGCCTCCACAAAAGAGAGCCAGTGTGGCATGGAATTTTTTTGTAAAATTTGTTTTTATTGCTATTTCGTTAAGATAAAACCCACAGAAAGCGACAAACCCGCTCAACTTCCCTCGCAGGGGGTACGGCATCAGGGATACAGACATCAATGAATTCGGCTAATTAGGAAACCCCGCCCAAGGCCCTCAGGCTGCTTATCAAGCGTACAAGAATAGTCCAGGTCAGACGCAGGGGCCCAAGGCTTCAAAGGACTTCAGTTCTGGGCGGCGTACCGCCAGCGTGCGGAATAGCTGGTGTGGCCATCATAGTCTGCACCCCTTACCTTCCCGATATTCTACTTTGCGGTTGCCGCCAGAACCCTTCCCAACACCCTTGTCCACCCCCCACCTGTTCCCACCCCGCCCCCCAGTGGTGGTAACACACAGTCACGCATAGACTCAGTCAAGCAGGACAACTCAGGCCTGGAATAGATGAAGTCCTCGCAAGGAGGGTGGACAAACCGCAGAAGACAAGCCGCTGGATAGGAAGCGGACCAGGGGACCCCATCGGAAGGAGAAGTTTTTGAAATCCCCCCGGAATATGTCTGCCATCCGTTCCATACTGAGGAGCTTCCATAGCCTCGCATGCCACATAGCGAGCGCCGGGGCCTCCTTCTTCTTCCAGGCTGCCGCTAAAGTCAGCTTGGCTGCCCCCGTACACAGCCAAAGGATCTTTTTATCAGCTCGTGTCTGGTGTTCAAGGTCAGGATCTCGAAGGCCTAGAAGAAGATGGTCCAGAGTGTCCTTGATAGGGTAGCCCTAGATTTCCTTGATGTGGGACAGGATTTCCGCCCAGTATGGACGAATGATCAGGCAATCCCACCATATGTGGCGAAAGTCGCCCAACAAACCACAGCCCCTCCAGCACCTATCCGAAGAATTCGGAAAGATCCTCGTTAGTTTAGACGGGTACATGTACCAGTCCATTGTGGTTTTAAGAGGGGCCTCCCTAAGATCTAGTGAGTGGTTGTGTTTCGCCATGTCATGCCATAAGTGAGACCACTCTTCGTCTGATATGGAGCGGCCAAGGAGGTCCTCCCAGAGGCCCATATATCGTGGCCTAGGAGAAGTAGTGGTTGAGATTAGGAGGTCGTACAAGAAGGAGATGGTTCCTCCCTTGGTGGAAGTTTTTGCGTGAAATGCCTCAAAGGCAGTGGGCGGCCTGGTAGCAGCATCTCTAACTGAGGGCGATAGCGCCCAGTGAAGCAGCTGGGTGTGGTGGAATTGCTCCAGTGGCGACACCAAGTAATCCCACATACAATTGGCAAACGTGAGCGGTGCATCCCCATGGAATAGGTGCGTAAGGGCGTAACAGCCCCCGGCCCTCGAGGTGTCAAAAGGACCCTCCCGCTCCGCAGGAGGAAAGGCGGGATTGAAATGAATCGGTGTATATGGGGACCGAAAGGACGTCCATCGGTCATCATGGGAGACCGACTCCCAAACCTTCAGGGTGGTACTCGTGGGGGTACTAATGTACGCATTTTTGGGTCTATCCCCTTTTGGCTTCCACACCAGGTCCCGAATCGTCCTCCCCGCCACCGAACGGTCCATATGCAGCCAGTCCTTCTCGGATATGGGCTGCGACCACTCCACACGGACTCAAAGCTGTGCCGCTTTGTAATATAGGTGCATGTCCGGGAGGCCCACCCCCTCCTCCTCAGCGGGCATCGAAGGGTGATGAAAGAGAAGCGAGCTCGACCACCCTGCCAGATGAAGCGGAGCATCATGGATCTGAGGCGGCCAAAGAATTCGCTCTCGGGGAGTACGGGTAAGGCCTGGAAAAGGTACAGCAGTTTAGGTAAGAGGGACATTTTGATCGCGTGGACCCGTCCTAGCCACGAGATAAACATGGGTTTCCAGCGGCCTAGATCACCCTGAATCCTCGTCAGGAGTGGGGGGAAGTTCACCGCGAACAGTTTCCCAATGGTGGGGGTCAGATGGACCCCTAAGTACACTATGGAAGAGTGGGACCACGGGAGCGGCGACAATGGACGCAGGCGTTCGACCTCAGCCGAGGGGAGCGTAAGGTTGAGAATATAGGATTTATTTAGGTTGACCTTAAATCCCGCCACCGTCTCAAAATGCTCTAGGGCCTCCTGGGCACAGGGAAGGGAATGGGCGGGGTCTGCCAAGGATAGCAGAATATCGTCCACGAAAAGAGAGATTTTATGTTGCTCCCCCGTGAAGTGTATTCCCCGGATCCCTGGGTTCTCCCTTACCACCATTGCCAAAGGTTCGATACTTAAAGCAAATAGCAAGGGCGAAAGGGGACAGCCCTGCCGCGTGCCTCGGGAGTGTGGAAAAAAGGCAGAACAATGACCGTTGACCGCGACCCTCGAGCGAGGGCTGCTGTAGTTTGCTCTGAGCATCTTGAGAAACTGAGCAGAATAGCCAAAGGCCTCCAAGATCCGGAACATGAAATTCCAGTCTACACGGTCGAAGGCCTTCTCGGCATCGAGGCCCACTAGGACTGCCGGAATCCTAAAGCGGGTGGCCTTCTCAATGAGGTGGACCACTCTTCTGGTATTGTCATGTGTTTGACGGCCCTTGATGAAGCCGGACTGGTCTGGGTGAATTAGGGCCAGCATTAAATCCTGCAGTCTGCGTGCCAGAATGGATGAATACAGTTTGGCATCCACATTGAGGAGTGCAATAGGCCTATAAGAGGAGCACTCTGCAGGGTCTTTCCCTGGTTTTGGGATGACCGATATGGCCGCCTCTGCCATAGAACATGAAGTAGATCCAGTCTCACCCATGGTATTAAACAGCCGCATCAGGAACCCACTAATGTCAGGGGTGAAGGTCTGGTAGAACAGCGCGGTGAATCCGTCCAATTTCAGCGCTTTTATAGCCTCCCTAACCTCTTCGTCCGTAACGGGGGCTGCCAGAAGATCGTTCCATTCCGCGGAAACCTGGGGTAGCGGGTGCGCCTGCAGGTATTCCTCCTGGGCGTCCGCGGGTAGAGCCTCCCCCGAGTAGCGGGCAGCATAGTAATCCCCAAAAAGGTTCGCCTTATCCCAGTCTCGGTGTATCAGGGCGCCCGTCGGGTCCCGGATGCCTCCTATGTATTCCTTCTCGCTTTTGTCCCTGAGCTGTCGGGCCAGGTGTTTTTCCAACTTTATTACCCTGGGAGTAAGAGAGGCGCCTTAGTTTCAGCATGGTAAACTCCGCCCGATTATTGTAATGGGCTCTAAGTTTACTCCGAACAGCCTTCAAGGGACGAAGTGTTACCCTAGAGGGATTCTGTTTGTGGGCCTGCTCGAGTGATGTTAATTCCCGCTCTAGGTCCTCTCTTTCAGCTCATCGTAGTTTGTTAAGCGCGAAGTTAAGCGCTATGCACTTACCCCGTATGGAGGCCTTGAAGGCGTCCCACACAGTGAAGATGGAAGAGTCTCCCACTAGATTGAGGTCAAAGAAATCGCGAATGCTCTTTCGCAGTTCCTTACAGCATGTATCGTCCAGAGTTGAGGATGGTGGGAAGTACCATTTGCGGTGGGTCGCCGTCCCGGGGGACCATGTCATACACAGCTCCAGAAGACTGTGGTCCGAGACCGACAGAGGAAATATGCTGCCCTCTTGGAGGTCGCCCCGTAGGGATTGACTCACAAAGATATAGTCCAATCGAGAGTACGAGTGGTGGACGTGGGAAAAAAAGGCGTAATCTCTAGTCTGAGGATGAAGGGCCCGCCACCCGTCCAAAAGGCCCAGGTCCCCATACAAGTCCTGGGTATCAGCAGCAAAGAGGCTGGCATCGGACCGTAGGCGATGGGAACAGTCTAACTCTCTGTCCCACACCAAATTAAAGTCTCCTAGAACCACGAGTTCACCCTCCACAAAGTCCCCCACCTCTCGCAGAAGATCTCGCAGGAACCCGTTTTGACCCACATTCGGGCGTAGAGGACAAGGAACGTGCACGTCCTGCCGAGGAGCACTCCCTCAGCCATCGTCCCTCCTTGTCATTTCGGAACCCCATAGGTTGAAACTGGAGGGTAGAGCGAAACATCAAGGCCACCCCTCGATGTTTTGAAGCAGCAGAGGAACATTAAATTAGGGGGAATTGCTTATGCTTCAGCCTAGTTTCATCTTTGCGGGCAAGGTGTGTCTCCTGGAGCCCCACCACATCTAGGTGATGATCTACTATGTACTTCCAGACCTTCTGACGTTTCTGTGGGGAGTTCAGGCCCTTCACGTTCCACGTACCTATGATCAGGGGCATTACAGTTCAGTCATCCCCCCTCGCCCTTTCAAATGATTTGCAGCAAACCACACATGACCAGTCAACTCAGGACGAGCACACTGCATGTCCCCCTGAGTCAAATCATACCAATCATCGTCAAGTACCATATAGGCGACCGCAGGGGTTAGCCAACACTTCAGCTCTCGACTCACTCTCCATGCCCCATCTCTCAGTCCCCCCTCGCCAGCCCCGTGTAGCCAGATGCGCTTTCCACCACCTCCATCCCAACTCTCATCCCCATCACACCCTGGAATAGCCTCCGCTATCAGTGTGAGGGTCACTCCGTCGGATTTTATAATACAACCAAGAGGCCACTGCTCGGGGAGCCACAACCACATCTCATGCTCCAAATTGAATTGCACGCAGTCACACCAACCCCGGTTACCACCACTCCCTCCCACACCCCCCTTCGTCCCCTTCCCCTCCCCCCCACCCCCAAAACCCAAACAACCCCAACTAGAAATAGAAAAAGCATCAAAGGACCCAGGACGCATGTTATAGCAATTACTTTCGAATCACATGGGTCAAGTCCATAGTCAATGTTCCTCCATGAACTCTTACCGTGGTGTTCTCCCATAGAGAACATGATGACCCACAGTACCTGAAGGGGGGAGGAGGCCCCCCCGGCGCCAAGTCGGTGCCCCTCCTGGGATCAGGCCGCCGAAGAGCTGTGCGATGAGGGAGTCACTGTTGCCGACGCAACCGCGGCGACCGCTGTGCCACGCTCCTGCAGGCCGGTTGTGGGATCCAATCTCGCCGCCGCTGTTGATCCCCCTACTCTTTGCCAGGATGGAGAGCGCCGTCGCCGTCGCGACCGGGGGCTCCCATCTCTCGAGGAGGGAGCAGCGTCGTCCAGGCCAAGGAGGTCCTTTGCAGCTTGCAAGGACCTGATTTGGACCAGTCTGTTTTGCCACCTGAAGATGAGTCTGAATGGGTGGCCCCAGGAGTAGGACACATTCTGCTCATGGAGGAAGGCTGTCACTGGCCGGAAGTCACGCCGCTGCTGGAGTGCAGAGGCCGCCAGATCCTGGTATAGCTGGGGCCGATGGCCCCGGAATTGTAGAGTGGTGATCCCTCTGGTCTTCCCCCGTATTCTCTCCTTGAGCTGGAAGTCGTGGATGCACACCAGGATGTCCGGGGGTGGGGCCCCAGCTCCTCTCGGAAGGCCCACTCTGTGGACCCTGTCCATGCGGATTTCTCGCATATCTTCCTCATCCAGGATCTGTAGAAAAAGGGCCTCCAAGTAGCCCTGTAGGTCTCCAGCCTCTCCCTCGCATGGCACCGCCCGGATGCGGATGTTGTTCCGGTGGGAACGGTTCTCTAAGTCCTCAGCGTGAGATTGGAAATCTAGGTTCTGCTCCGTGAGCCTGAGTACATCTTGCTGCAGCTGATGCACATCGCCAGCTAGGCCCAGGTCATGCTCTTCAAGTGTCGCCACTCTCTCACCTATGCCGTCTTCGTCCCTCCATACTTCGCGAAGGTCCGAGGCCAGCTGGGTGCGTAGTTCCGAGATATCCTCCTTTATCGCTGCAAAAAGTTCCAACATGGAGGCCTTGGTGGCCGGGGCATCGCCGTCCTTCTGCTTCGGTGAGCTACTGGGACCCGGTGGTGTCGATGACGAGGCCCCCCCTGGCAGGCCAATCCTTGCCCGGCTTGTCCTTCTCCTTGCGGAGCCTGCCCTCATTTCTCGGACTCCGGTAGGGCACCCCAGACCAGGTGCACCCCGCACTGCACAACGTGCCCCTCTCAGGAGGGGCGCTCAGGGTAAGGTGTCGCACAGATCCCTGCATCAGGGAGTTCGAGCCCCCGGGAGGTCGCAGTCGCAGGTGGCGGAAGGGGACCCCGCCCTACCCTCCGCTCGTCGATCAGAGATCCAGCTAGGCTCCGCCAAGCCTCGTGTCCACCTCAGCTCTGCAACCAGGGTGTACGGCCTCAGTCCGGCAGCATTCAGCCAAACCACGTGGCAAGACACCGGCCGGGGCATTGTAGGAGTTCCCGGGTCTCAACCGTCTTGACTCTATCCTGCAGAAGTCTCTTATATATCCCTCCAGGGCCGGGGTCAGGTAAGAGGTGCTGCCCCTCTATGGTTCGGTCATGTCACCGCTAGGCCGAGTTCACATAGTCCCGGGGTCGGGGCTACCGACCCGGGGATCTCCGAACTGCACTCCCCGGTCTTTAATAGGCCCCACCACGCGGGATCAGGCAGTAGATGTAGCTGGAGCCTGGGAGCGCTGCGGGGTTCTGATGTCTAACCCACGCCGGGAGCCCCCAGTGCCGACCCCCGCAGAAGCAGGCCAGAGAGGCAGGTGTTAATCCAAGTCGGGCCCACCTAGGCCCAGAAGCCTCGACCTCGCGTTGTTGGGACGGCCGCGTCGCGGCAACCAAGTTCGGGCGCTCCCCCGCAGTCCAGCTCCTCCCCGGCACCAGCGCGCCGCCTCCTCACCTCTCGGGGACGCACCTCCGCTGGGCTCGGCGACAGGACGAGCGCCGTCAGGGCAAGCCCCGGGCTCCCTCGATCACGAAATGCGGTCAATCACCGCGCAGGGGAGCCCCGGCCGCAGGCTCAGCGGGATTCAGGCCGGCTTTGGAAAGGCCGCTCGGCAGGTCGCACTCGCGAGCCCCGCAGTCAGCTCACAGCGGGCAGCGTGGGACCACCGGGTAACTCGGGCAGATTCCAGGGCTCGGTTACCGCAGGGCCAGGACCTCAAATCCCCTGAGGGGCAGCTAAAACAAGGCTAAAGATCGCGTGGTGCCAGAGGGACCTGAAAGTGCGTCTCACTCCGTCGCCATCTTGGCCACGCCCTGCATGGAATTTTTTTAAACATTCCATCAGAAGAATCGAAAACTATTGTCAAACTTATGTAATGCAGAATCTGCAACAAGACCCTCTCTAGAGGGACGAACAAGAAATATTCTTGTGGGACAATGTCAATGTTCTACATTCTAAACACCTTTCCTGAAAAACTTGTACAACTGGTGATCAAGCAGAGGGAAGCTGGAGGACTATCTAATTTAGTGGCAGCAGCAAAAATTCCCTGCCAGAAAGTCCCTTCTAAGGTGCAGACTACTGCAACAGATATGGCTCCAGAGTTGTCAAGAATGGCCACATACACCATGGACTGTAGTGTTGTTATAAGTGCTGGTGAGCAGTGTCTTACAGCTATTTGAATATTGCAAAACAGCATTACATGCTAATTTTGTTACCCTTTTATTTATTTTGCACATTTTTCAGTACACGTTTTTTCTGTTCGTGCAGTTGCTATTTTTGTCATTATGAAAAAGAAAAAATAGTAAAACTTTACAAAAGCATTTTAAAAAGCATTAAAAAGGTTCCTGTTTGAACTGCCTTTTACAGCTAAAAAAGATAAACTATGTATATATGTTGGAATGAGTTTATGACAAGTGTATGGATGACTGAATTAATCCATAAGTGGTGCATGGATGTTGCAATATGTGCAGCAGTGGTGCCTGATTGAATCTATGAGTGCATAAGTAGTGCCTGAATGATTGGGTGAGTGCAAAGGTAGTGACGGGGTGATTGCATGTGTGCATGGGTAGTCCCAGGCTGAATGTATGACTGCATGAGTAGTGCTTGAGTGTTTGGAGGAGTGCAACCATAGTGCCTCAGTGACTGGGTGAGTACATAGATTAAGCAAGGGTGAATGAATGAGTGCATGGGTAGTGCCTGGGTGAGTCGATGAGTTCATAGGTACTGGCTGTGTAAATGCTACCCCTGGGCATTAAAATCCACTCCGCTCACAGAGTTTGTGGATTTTCGGAGTTGTTTCCTTGTTTGCGCTTTCAAAATGTGTTTTTGCGTGCACGGTAGCGTCTTACCGGGATCCCTGCGTTCGCCGACGAGATTTTCTATCCGTTCGCATGCGCCATGAGATTTTGGTAGCCAAACGCACGATGAACACGTCATTCGGACGCGCCATCGGACATCCGCCAGAAGTTTGGAGAAGTTTGCGATGCAGAAATAGCAATCTTGAGAAGAATATCTCTCGAGCAGCATAAAACCTTCTTCAAAATGATGATTTGGATGGAAAAACCTCCTCATTGACATTTGGCTTTACTTTTTTGTGTAAGGAATCCTTTTTTGTTTAACATTTTTTTTTAAGTGGAAGGAAGTGCCCCAGAGTCTCCAACTTCCTGTTCCTGTCCAGCAGGTTCCTCCCTGTGCTTTGTCCATGTCCTGTTCACTTTTCATTTGGATTTGGAGTTGGAAGGATCACTCTTTGTGTCTGCTGCATCATATATCATTGGATTTGAGATTTTACAAGCAAGTTGGTGAATTTGTGTTGTTTGTTTGATTGTGGTACAAAAGGGGGTGGTGATGGACGGAGCATCTGAATCAATCAAACACTCACACCCAGTCAAAAGATCTGGGCTTGATCCATCACCGTTCTTTAGCCCACTCCGCTACCCCAGTTCAGACATGGCTATATGCAAATCAGTCTGACCCTGTGCCTCATGGGAACAGTCCAGCCCGAACTGCCAATCCATGCCTTCCCTGGACCGGAAACAAGCTTCCGAGGACCGGTTTCTGCCATTCCAGCCGTCTTCCGCTTTGTGTACCGCTTTGGCCGCCATAAGTGTGGCAGGGTATGCTCAGACGTGAGTCCCTTGCTCACTGTGCCACTGGATTCAAGCAAGCCGGGCTGAAGATGGCTGTAATGCCAGAAACCGGTCCTCGGAGTGGGTGTGAGTGTTTGATTGGTTCAGATGCTCCGTCCATCACCACCCCCTTTTGTACCGTTTGTTTGATTGTGGCATTGCTAGTTGCAACTACAATTTTTTTGTACTTTTTATCCGTTTTAAAAAGAAATTATAGTGGGTAGCCACTGGGCCCTAAGCTACTCATGGGAGCATGAAACTACTGTCTATGTGGTGTCCGTTGAATATAAACATCATTTAGGGCATGGGTGGCATTGGATTGAATTGAAAAATGTGTTTTGGGGTGTATTTCACTTTTTTGGGTGTGTGTTAAATAAATGGCTTTGTTGGGTGTGTGTTTGTGTGTGGTGTGGTTATTGTTGTGTAACTTGCAAACCTTGTTTAGCCCTGTGGACTTTCATTCCAGGCCTCCTGCTCGTGAGTGACCATATGGCTGGTGGCCATTCTGTGGTGGTAGTTTAGTAGTGTGCTTCTTTTGCCATATACTCCTGCATGTCTTTCCTTTGTTCCTCTTGGCCTATGCTTCTTGTTGTTGCGGCTGGCCATGTGGCTGGCGTCCATTTTGTGAAGCTAGGTAGTGTGATTTTGCCATAGGCCTGCATTGTCTGTCTTCCCTTTCTTGTTGTTGTGGATGGCCTGGCCATGTGGCCTGCTTGAGTTCATTGTTTTCCAGGTCTCCTGCTTGTTGTGACTGTGAATGACCATGTGGCTGGTGGCTATTTTGTCTTGGTAGTTTTAGTTTAGTAGTGTGCTGCTTTTGCCATATAGGCCTGCATGTCTTTCCTTTGTTCCTCTTGGCTTAATGCTTCCAGCCCCTTTGCCAGCTGCAGCTCCCTGAATGAAGTGATGTGCAAATTAATGCCAAACAGGTTCCACTTCCATTACATTTGTATCTTTGTTTTTGTTCTTCTTCTTTCCTATCCTTCCCGAGTGTACACAGTATACCACGAAAGCCCTTGTTGTCAAAGTCTCACAAATGGCTACACTGTTGTTTTGTTTTTTGTAATAACTGAGTTAATAAAATGTCATAATATAAGGTTTTATAACACCACCAAATGTTCCCACCACACACTAAGTTATATAATATATTTGTTTATTTGTACTAATAGTAATTAAACCACAAAAACAAATGCAACATTTTACTGATGTTCTTCTGGCTTCTTTGCTTTTAGATGCACAAAAGATTGAGGAGAAGGTGTCATCATCATCACCCATTGTACTGCCAGACAGAAGTCTCGCTGAGCACAATGTCACATGACGTGTGACCACAGACAACTCTGCAACTCTTGCAATTGTGTCCTGATGACATCTGAAGAAGATGGCCCCAAATAAAGGTAGCAGGTCCTCCAGTACCAAGAAATTTGCCAGTGAGAAGTAGGAACAGAAGAAGGAAGAATTGGCACTTACCAAGACTGGTGTGCCGCCCAGGTTGTTTTTTGGGGAACCAAAAATTAAGCCTGCAGCAATGCTGGGGAGCAAGCTGTGAGCACAATCTCCTCATCAGTGGGCCCACCACACCAATCTAGGCCCAAATCCATGAGTGTTGCAGATGTAGCCAGTCTAATTGTGCAAATGCCAATGAGCAGTGATGTTGAAATGAACTTATCATTATCGCAAAGTAGTATCCAATCATTACAGGAGGAAACTCAGCAGATGGGTGGGCAACAACAGCTGCAGCAACAGCTACAACAACAGCCGCAACAACAGCAGTAACCAACGGCCACAATAGTAATTGTTTCTCCCGAAGTAGTGACAGTTCAGGAAATCAAGCTTCTTGCAGAGGAAGAAGAAGAGTAAGCCACTCTTTCAGAAGATCCATTGTCTTCCAGATCCCCAGCAAGGAAAAGGAGGGTTAGTCCATCAACTTCTTTTTGAAGCCCTCCTTCTGATGATCTAGATGCCATTTGGAAGCCACCGGCTCAGTCTGAGAGTGAGGCACACCATATGACAAGGCTAGGGAAATGGAAGGTTCCAGAAAGCCTTCGAGGTATGGCGGTAGATGTAGAAGAGGAGACTGATCATGAGCCAATCATCATGAACATCACTCCCGCCCTAGAGGAGATGGAGACTGACATTATTACCCAATACCAAATTGCTGTAAGGGATGGGGCATGGATACCACCAACACAAGTAGCACCAGCACGACCTTCAGCTTCCATATTTTTATTTGCAAAGGCGCGGCAGGGACCTACATCCAGCATAACCACCACCTCAGTAGTTAGTGGTACTTTAACTGCACAGAGTCAAACTCCAGGCACACCCTCCAGTTCATCCGGCATTGCACGTGGCACCTCCAGCAGCTCAAGAAAGGTCACCTCCCCAGTTTGGGACTAAGTACGGGCGAATTTTGCGGATTTGCGGTCCGCAAATTCACGCAAAATTGCAAAAAAATGTGCGAGTTCACAAAAAAATTCACAAACTCACGTATTTGCACAAATAGACTGTACTTTCTACTTCTACTGGTTAATCAGCAAGTGCTACCTCGTTGGGTAAATGTATAGTACTTTTCCTACACTGCAGCTGCGTAAAGGGCTAGAAGATTTGTCTCCAGTGACCATGTGTGCCTGTAACTTTGCCACAGCTGAATTTGAGCTTCAACTGGCCCACAGGAAGCACTTACAGAGTTAAGGCAGGTGCCCGAGTTGAAGCTAACTTTGTAACCATTTTAGAATGGCGCCGGCAAGCTGCCAGAGTTGAAGTTGCTTACTTGCAAGTTGCAACTATTCTCTGACCCTGCCTCGGGCACCCGGCTGTTTAGGGTCAGGACAGGGGTAAGTTTGATACAAACTATGGTACTGGAGGCCAAACAACCCATCTGAAAAAAACACCACTTGATCCAGTGGGAGGAACATCTTAAAGGCCAAGAAAAAAGTAAAACTTCCCCCATTGCTGTTGGTGTGGATGAAGTAGTAGAAGAAGATATGATCACAGTGGAAGGTGAACAAGAGGGAAAAAATTTCTTTGGTACACAAAGTAGCTCTGTCCCCGGCAGTACACTACCGCCCACATCGTCATCATCCTCAGCAACATCTCAGTGGTACCGTAGTAAGAGTCAGGCTGAGCCTGAGACACCATAGCAACAGAGTATCGCAATGAAAAAAGTGCGTTGTTGAGCCTCATAAAATTTGGGTTCAAGAAGTAACCTGCATCAGTGGCACCAGAAAGGAAAAATATCCAGCCTACCATTGTCAGCATGTTTAGGTCGGAGGGGCAGTACAAACACATCCACCCAATGGCACGTTCTTTCAATGCGAAGCTGACGAAAATGTTAGCGCTGGACCTTCTCCCTTTTTCTTTTGTGGAAGGGGTGAGTTTTATGGAATTTGTGATAGCAATCTTCCCAAAATGGAAGGTTCCCAGATGGTCCTATTTCACCTGAGTTGCTGTTCCAGCACTACATTACAACGTGCTGGAATTAATTGGAAAAGCTTTGCAGCAGAGTGCTGTTCACAATATACACCTGACACCAGACATGTGGGCAAATTGCCAAGCCACTGATTACATGTGCATCACTGAACACTGGATCTATTTTGTGGGTGTTGGAGAAAAGATAACTGCAGCAGGTGTTGTTGTTGACACTGCTGAGATTTAATACCACTCGTAAACATGCAACTGTAGCCATGTTCGCCGTGGGGAATTCTCATAGTGCTGCAAACATTTTGGAAGAGTTTAACAGCAAGGTCTTTGAATGGCTGCACCCAAGAGGGCTTAACATTGGTTTTGTTCCACGGACAATGGCAATAATATAGTTAAGGCCATGGGCAATGGTGGCTATTTCCTGTGTTTGGCGGACAGGATTAACATCATTGTTCAAGACTTTCTGAAAAAAGAATACTGAGTCAGCAACTCACTGACCACCTGCAGAAAAATATGCACACAGTACAGCGATTCTTTTAAAGCCCAGAAGCAGCTGAGGATCATTCAACATGAATAAACAACATCCCTCTGGACCGGACCCCGACATCGGGGTCCGGTCCAGAGGGTATGCTAGGTTGCCGAAGCGGGCTGATAGCGTTGAGGGTGATGTGCCAGGTACGCTTCAACCCCCCTCCCGAGACCCATGGTGCAATTAGCGCCATCCTATAAAGTGCAGATATACTCCTGAATTTGGAGTGTTTTTGGAATGAGCATTTCGCTCTTCCCCACTTTTTTATGCACTTTATGACTTTTTTGATTTTTTCACTTTCACGTCCCCAGGTTAGGGTGGATGATTAGAGAGTCCATACCGCCGGGGTTTAACTAGTCCTGACGAATGCCTAGGTAATTTAAAACCATTTAAAGGCAGAAACATGTTGACTGACTTAATTAGAACTCTGAATTAACCAATCCATTACCTTTGGCAACTTATTCAGACACTTATTTCTTTTTATTTGTGTCTTAGGGATCACACATTAAAATTAATTTTTTTGATACCCTTTAGGCACCTTTTAACTATATAACTCACTGCACGCCCTTTCCACACAACCAGCTCCGCAGTCTCCTGGCGTCATAGCACACAAAAGAGGCACTCGGCCTCTTTTGTGGGGCCCAATGATGAAGCACGACACTGACCAGGTCGGTGTGTGAGGGCCTTCTAAACCACCCAAAGTGGGTGTGTGATTCCCCAGTGCATTGCTCCTTTCTGTGGCTTTTGAAACTTACATAAACCTCTCTTGTGTTGTTTATTTGTACTAAACCGGGGACTAAGAGAGAGTTCCTTATTTCTCCCTGCCTCTCCTATTGTTGTTTTGTGATCATTCAACATGAGCATAGAATGCTAGTTAAAGCACTCCTCCAGGAGGGGCCAACAAGTTGGAACTCAACCTTATTACATGCTTGAACGTCTGTTTGAGCAGTACAGACCAATCAATGACTATGTCATGCAAAGACTAGGGGATGCTACTGTGAAAGGCATGACCATTCAGATGGAGCAATGGGACCTAGTTAAATGCCTGATAGAGATGCTACTTCCTTTTGAGCTCTTCACACGTTAAGTCAGCAAGGACGACTGTCCTATGGGCCAAGCTATCCCATTGTTGCACATGCTAATGCAACAGCTGAAGGCGGTGTCTGACACGTACGCAGGTGTGAAGGAAAAAAATTAAGCATATGAGTTGGAGGAGAGCTTAGCCCATCGCTTAGCTGAAAATACAAGGGTGCAAACTAAGATTATGTCAGACAAACATTACATTTCTGTCACAATTCTGGATCCACGGTACAAATCAGCACTGAACACTAAGATATTAATTCCTTTTTTAGAAGTGGATGTTGCCCAATACAAACCTTGGATAGCTGAGTCAGCCAGTGACTTGGAAAAAGAACATCTGGTAATAAAAGCCCTGCTACTCCAATCCATAACTAGTACTGAAGCAGGGCAACCGGCATCAAGTTTAACTTCAGAACCTGAGGGCAGTGAGTTTGGCTCATAGCAGTGACCAACACTATCAACCACAGCAAGAACAAGATCATCAGCCCCAGTAAAATCGGCACAGGATTGGTATCTACCGCAAGGGCTTATTATGTCCATTGTTGATGCAAAGGCAAAAGAGTCCCAGCAAAGCATTGCACCCCTGAGCATTGAGCAGATGGTCCAAACCTATCTGGTTGACCCAACAGAGGTCTATATTGATCAAAACCCATTGGTGTATTGGTATGGGTAAAGGCGCCCATGGCCAGTCATCAGCACGCTGGCAATAAAGTATCTGGCTTGCCCTGTCGCAAGTGTCTCTTCTGAGCGTGTTTTCAGTGCTGCTGGTACCATTGTAACAGTGAAAAGAGCCAGTCTCTCGCCCAAAAACATGAAGGGGTTAACCATGATCAAAATTAATCAGCACTTTATACCACTGGAATACAAAATACATGAAACGCAGCAGAAAGATAAGGACAGTGACTTATGTGACGGACGTAGTGTGTTAGATGAACTACTTCTGGTTAAACCACCAGATTTTGCGGATGAGCTTTACTTCCCTGACAACTAGGCTTTCAACGTGTTACTTTCTTTCTTCCTTGTTTACTTTTATTTGTGTGTGTCTCTTTCTGGTTTGAAGCACAACAAATCCATCACCACCGTCTTCTCTTTTTATTGCCATATTGGAGTTACAGCTGTGTGCATTAAAATCCACTACTCCGAGTCCTGCTCCATCCTCCTGACTCACCTTAAATCCATTTCCCTCAACCCAGACGTTGGACGGAGAATACTACAAGAAATGTTGCCTCATCGATTCCCTCCAAAAGAAGTAAAACAAAATGACAACATGATGACTATAGCTATCCTCCTTTCCGAGCCGAGAGAGACTGCCCCTTAACTTAAGGTGAGAAGGAATAGGTAATGAATGGCATGCATTGGACACTGACTCTGAGTGATTGGTGTTTGTGTTGTTATTTGTTGTGAATGAAGTGAAGTCAAAGTGTACTAGTATATCAACACACTAAAAGTGACTCAAGTCAATGTTTCCCTTCTTATTGATTAATAACAATACTTCTACTGCAGGCCGATCCATTGCATTTTTGAATATGGAATCTGGACTCACTCGGTACACTGCAGACTGAGTTGGACAACACCATGATGAGGACCACAGTTACATAGTATGTTCGCAGTCATTCAGTATGATTGGAGAAGATTGATGGAATAACTAAGGTGTTTTTCATGAGTGGCATAAAATATAAACAAGACAAGAACAACCACAGCAGACCTACATGTCTGTGTAGTGGTGGAGTCGAGTCACGAGTCTCATAACTGTAGTAGTGGTATGACAGCTGTGCATTGATTTAGTTACTTACTTTGGAAAATGCTATGTTTCTGTATATGTGTACTCTGTCTGGCTCACCTAAAAACTAAGCTAAGTGGAGGTTGGGTGGACACCGTGGCGTGGGCCTGCTCTGTCATGCTGCTGTTGTAGGTTAATGCTGGAAACAGACAACAGAGTAGACATGTTTTAGCCATGCATCCTGTGAAAGTGTTTGCACTCCACCGTAATTTATGCTTTTTTTCCTCCTTGATTTTTCAAATCCCTTTTGTTTTTCCATCTACATTTACAGGCCGGCCTTTACCCTGTGATAAACAGAGAAAAACAACTCACACTCACCTGCCAATCCGCATCCGCCAGGCAGGCGGTGGCACCTAAGATTGATGGATGCAGCGTCCATGGAAGGTAGGACCAAGAGGAATGCCAAGATGCAACTCCTCAATTTGACCAGGATCATACAGTAACTTTAGTATCATCATCTTTTAAATAATTTGATTCATTTTTTCTCTTTAATTATTACAACTGTGTGTTGTTGTTATTGTTGCTCTTTGCTTATTGATCGCTACAGCAATTTTTTTATTTTCTTTGCTAGCTTTATTTTTTTAAATAAATATTTTATTGAATTTTATTAAGTACCTGGTACAGACCATTAAATACAGGATACAATAGACATAAAACCACTATACAAGTATCAAATCGTTAAAAATAATTACAGCTGTAACAGATGGAGATAAAAACAGATATGGATAATATCATATTTCAGTGATTACAGATAGAATAGCAATAGGGCTATAGGTGAGAGTCTCTCCAGGTTTTTAGCGGGGCCCATAGTTTTAGACCTGATTCTCTAGTTCTCCTGCCTCTTGCCCTGTAGAGGGCAGACTCGATATTGTGAATCCCTAACAGGCGAGAGAGCCACATCTGGAAGGATGGGGCCGCAATATCTTTCCAACCTGCTGCCAGAATAATCCGGAGGATAGCCACAGAGATAAACACGGACGCTTCTTCATCCTTATTCAGATTTAATTTGCTGTCATACCCAAGAATCATTAGGGTAGGGGATAGGGTGATCTCTATACCTAGCAGCCCCTCCCAACATTTCGGGATATTAATACGGATCTCTGATAGTTTACGACAGAAATAAAACATATGGGCTAGATCAGCTGCTCCCTCAGTACATCTAGGACATTTATCATCTTCCCTCTTACCCCACCCAAATAGCTTAGCTGGGGTGAAATATAGGTTGAATATCGTCTTATAGTGCTGGGCTCTCAGATTCGTAGAGCGGAACCATTTCCCGGCTAAATCCATCGCCTTTACTAGATCAACCGCCGGATCCCCTAGTTTGACCATCCAAGCTGATTCCATTTTATCAATAACATTCCGGAGAGTTAAGATTAGGACTTTATAGATAGGATTGATTTGCCCCCCCCCACCTACAATATATTCCACCATAGTGTTTTTACCGCCTGGAGAGATGGGTGGCCTAATCCTAGATAGTGTTTGTTGCAACTGCAGAAATTTAAATCCTTGTGCAGCGGGGATTTGATATTTGCTCTGAATTTCATTAAAGCTCAACATCCTATCGCCAATATACAAGTCTCCCACTCTACTGATTCCTTGTACCTCCCACAATCCCCAAAGGCTATCAATACTCAAATACGGAAACCGGCTAGAATTCCAAAGTGCGGTGTAATAATACATTTTTGGAATTCCCAGAAGCTTCTGAATACCCTTCCAAACCTGCCAAGCACTTTCCAATAACTTATATCGTTTTTGTTATAATAATGCTAATCCGTTTTGCTTAAAAGTACACCGGTGGTTTCTTTGCCTAATAGCAACTCAAAAATGAAGGGTAGGTATTTTACCCCTAATGGATGGACAGATGTATTTTGAGTGCCATCTAATAAAATAGCCATCTGGCTAAAGAGACATCTCAACATATAAAATCTTATATTAGGAGCCGCTAAGTCCCCCCTTGTCCAATGGTAGTGAGATATATTTCATAGACCGTCTAATTTTGCCGTATTGCCAGATGAAATTCGCAAAGGCTGCTTCTAAAGATCTTAGCATTTCCTCACCGACAACGAAGGGAATGGTACGAAAGAGGTACAGTAATTTCGGGAACATGGTCATCCTAATGACGTTAACTTTACCTATTAAAGATAGATGTACACAGTCGATTCTTTTTAGCTCTGCCGTGATTGTCTTAAGT
Organism: Lissotriton helveticus; assembly: GCF_964261635.1. Taxonomy (NCBI): domain Eukaryota; kingdom Metazoa; phylum Chordata; class Amphibia; order Caudata; family Salamandridae; genus Lissotriton; species Lissotriton helveticus. Next base: position 795,498,009 of record NC_136057.1, on the reverse strand, counting down.
ACTTGCAAGCAGTCATCACTAACAATTTAATCTACCTTGCAGTTGATCCTAACCCCCAAATAAACTGCTGATTCCATATATCTGCCATTCTTCTTTTGTATATTGTTCGACCAGATTATCTGGGTTTTTGATTCATTGAGATGGTATCCAGAATATTGACCAAATTCCGAGGTGATCTCTACAAGGGCCGCCATAGCCTGCTCCGGGTCTGGCGTTGTTATTGCAAGATCATCTGCATACGCCATAAACTTGGTTTCAAACCCCTTGCACACCACAGGATTGATATGCTCACATCCTAAAATCTTCCTAACTAGTGGGTCGATGTACAAAGCAAATAAGATTGGAGAGCAGGGACATCCCTGTCGTGTCCCCCCCGAGATATTGGGTCCAAAGCCCCTCCGCTCCAATATCCCCCACAGATAGCTCCAGGTGACCCGTAAGAAGGCCTTTTCAGTGTCAAGGAGGATCATGGCAATGCGACCCCCCACAGTAGCCAGGGCGTCAAATAACGCGATCACCCGCCTGATGTGATCAGCGGTGTCACGACCCGGTACAAACCCGTGCTGCCATGGCGAGACTAGATCGCCAATGATCCCCCCAACCTCTTGGCCAAGACCTTCGAATACATTTTAGTGTCTGCGTTTATAAGGGATATTGAGCGATAGGAGCCTATATCTTCCTTGACTTTGCCCTTCTTATGAAAAACAACAATATTTGTGCTTTTCCAGGAGCCCGGCACAACTCCAGAGCAGATTACACCATTGAATAGATCAAACATAAATGGAGCCAAAATATCCTGCAGGCACTATAGGAATATTATCCGGCCCTGTAGCCTTCCCTGCCGCCAAATCTTGCAAAGCTTCTTCCACTTCGCTTATAGTCATGTCTGACTTGAGCATTAATTTATCTTGTTCTAATAGTTTATGGCCAAAATCATCCTCCCCTCGACCTGTCAGGCCATCCCGTCCACCCAATGCAGGCCTATTATTTGTGGTACACAAATGCTGATAGAAGTTTTTAAACACCCTGCAGATATCAGCTGGTTCTACAAACTCCCGATCATCTTCCTGTATTTTTTAAAATAGCATTTCTACTGCTTCCCTGCTTGATTCTTAATGCCAGAAGCTTCCCGGCCTGCTCTCCTGTTTCATACATTTCACCCCTATGCACATGATATTCGTCTGCATGTTTCTGAGCAATCCATTTGTTCAGGTCGGCCTTAATGGTCACAATTTTATGTACACTTTGAACGGTCTCATTTCCACATATAATTTCCCTGAGATGTTGCTCCTCAGCCTTCATTGGCTGCCCAACCAATTCTTCATGTTCTTCACAGTCAGCTTTTCTCTGCCTAGCAGAAAAGCTATATGTCTTCCCCCTAAGTCCTGATTTAAAGGCATGCCAGATGCAATTGCGGGAGGCACTAAACCTGTTTGCATCAAAGAACTCTACAACCCATTTTTCCAAGTGCTCAATGAATTTGGGATTGGCCAAAAGTCTTCTCTCAAATGTCCATCTGGATCTAGTTTTTGGGGCCTCCTCAACATCGTTGATTAAGACCAGGGGGTTGTGATCCGAAATAAGTTTCGGAAGTTTTTTAATCCACACCCCGACACTTCTGATGATGAAATTAGAAAATAATCTAGCTTAGAATATTTCTTATGCGGGTGTGAGAAATATGTATACCCTTGGTCATATTGCTCTTTTTTGTCCCCAGACATCTATTAAACTATACGACCCAATCAAGGAACACAGAGCTTTATAGACCCTGGGCTTACTAACCTTATTAATACTTGACCCGTCCCCACCCCTGACATCAGCAGAGATATTAAAATCTCCACAGCAAATAAGAGGAGAAGCCCAATTCGCTAATTCTATATCCAAATTATTGAATATTTCCGGGTCATCTTGATTAGATCCATAGATTACACACAGCATATGCCTGATCTTTAATTTGGCAATTGCCCAACGCCCCCCAGGATCTGCTAGGGAACGATCAATCCCCCCAGACACGATTTCCCCAACATAGCCACCCCCTTATAGTAGATGTCTGGGAGAAACATACCAACAAATCAAAGCCTTTAAAACTTAATAGATGTTTTTTGGCCCACTGTAAGTGTGTTTCTTGTAAACAAATTAGATCTAAATGATTGATTCTTGCTAAATAACCCAATCTTTGCCTCTCTGACCAATCGTTCAACCCTCCCACATTGATTGAGCATATCCTAAGCTTCCCCATTGCTACTCAGTACAAAAATACTCAACATCTGCCTCCTTACAAAACTGTATAATGCTGATACAAAAAGCATAGTGGTAAAAAAATAGAAACTAAAGTACCAGGTAAACTTGTTTCTCCCCTTCATAGAACAGTCCACCCCCCTCGAACACTCCCCCACCCCCAACCCCACACACCCTCCCTACCTTAGAACACCCTTCCACCCCACTGGGACGCTCAGACAGAGGTCTGAGCATGTGATGTATGCTGAGAAAGTGGGCAGCGGCTAACTCAATGTGCACAAATCATCCTACCGTAACCCTTACTTTTCAAAGACAGTGAGAAACATTGACAAACCTAACCCAAAAGAGAAAGCCCTATGCAAATATCTACTGATTAGGAAGTTCTGTTCCCTTATCCCCACCTGACCCCGTGACTAGCTATAAGTATTATAGATATACAGACATAAACCTCATTTCTCATCCCCTAATACCCCCTAATACCCCCATCAACGAGTGCCAGAATGAAAGAGCCATAGTGCATTTCTCGTTGCACAGAAGAACAGAAAAGCTCTATAACATGGTCACTACTTTTGACAGGAGTTTTGACAGGACTACCACTTTATTTGTCCAATGTGTCCAGATATTCTTTAACCTTAATCTCTGACGTGAAATATAAAACAGATCCATTATTAATTACTTTCTATTGCGCTGGATTGACCAAAAACACCTGTATTTTCTTGTAATGGAATGGTTTGATGAGCTGTCTCAGCCACCAGCGTTTCTCCACTGTTACATGATAAAAGTCCGGGCGGACAAAGAATGAGACCCCACCGCTTGATCTTTTGGCGTCCGCCCTCGCCTTTTCATAGATCGCCTGCCGCAAGAGGAAGTTTCCAAAAAAGACGAGTAGGGCCCAAGGTCTATCCCCGACCTTAGCCGGTGTCCAAGGTTTCAGCGGAATGCGGTGTGCCCTTTGGATCTCTGCTGCCCAATTCCATTCTGACAATTGCGGAGAGGCCCCTTTGAAGAGATCAATTACATATCGTCTAGCATCAGAGTCTTCGAGACCCTCCTGCACACCCAGTACTCAAAGATTATTACGTCTCTGACTGTTTTCGGACTCTTTGAGTTTCCACTGGATGTCTCTAATCTGTGCAGATTGTGCCTCTGCCATAAATGTGGCCTTAGACGCATCAGCTTCTGTTGCAACAATCCTTTCCTCCAAACTCAAAACTCTATCGCCCATATTTGAAAATGCTTTTGACAGCTTGCTCACAACGCCCTGAATTTTCCTCATCCCTGCTTGGGCGTTCCGGCTATCTTGCCTAGTTTCTTCTCTATGGGCCAAAATGGCCTGATGTATTACCTCTAGGGTCGAAGGTGCGCCTTCCTCTGCTAAAAGTACCTCTTTTGATCTTAGCATGGTGGTAGCTGTAAAATTATCCTGAGTCAACTCCCTTCTGCCCTTGGTAAGAGCTCCCCTGTTCAGCATCTCTTTCTGTACAGATTTTACAGCTGTTTGAGGGGTTTCGTCGTTGCTGTCTTCTCCATTTGAATCTAAATTGCTTCCCCCTTGCGATGTGCTTATTCTATCATCAGACCATTCCGCTCCTTCAGATAGAGAGTAAAAACAATCACTAGGCTCCTTTTCCTCTTTTTCCTCCTCTTGCTCCAGTTTAACCTAATCCTTATTCCTTCGCTCATCCCTTTGGTGGTCCGATTTGGGCAATGTGCTCACTATGGGATCTAGTTGTGCCTGGTGGAGGCCGGCAGTAAGGGATTTATCAGATTTAACAGATTTATTTGAGCTTTTGGGCTGGAAATGTCCGATAGTCCGCCCCCCGATCTGACATGTGGAGCCTTCACAGAGGCCCTGCCAATATCCCCCTCACACTCCGCTTCTCTCCCCTCCACACTGCATTCATTTGATCCCCTTGCTGAAGTGGTTAAGCTACTCAGTTCAGTGGGCCTTTCAAATTCCTTATTAGGGACAGTCACTGGAGTCACTGGGGTAGGGAGAAGGGGGTGTGGGAGAGACCAACATCGCCCTGCAGAGGAGTCCCCTTCATGGCAGCCTGGCCTACCTCATCACCCCGGGGGATGTCCTCATTGATCTCTGCACCACTGTCCTGCCCAGATTCCGTGTTCTTTGCTGGATCTTTGGACGCCCTCACCCTCTGCAGGAGCTCAACTACTGAGGGTCTTGCTGGCCGATCCTTGGATGAGGCTCCTCCCCTCCCTCTTCTGAGCAGTGGTGTTGGTATCGGTAGGTCCGGATCAGGATCTGGGGAGAGCATCCTTCCTGATCGCGGTGATCGCGGTGGGGGACTCCCAGCAAACACCTCTGCCTCCGCTGCCTCTGCCTCTCCCTCCACACGGGCCTTGCGGGCCACCGCAGCCGCCCTTGAAGCTGCTGCTGATAACACTCTCGGAGGCATCTCCGAAGCCTCCACGCCTCCGCCGCCTCCGCTCCAAATCACGCCGGATAGCACCACGGGCTCAGCTAGAAGCCTTCAAACAGAGTCCCGCACCAGACGAACAAGTGCGCGAGCGACAGCAGCCATGAAGCAAGCCTTCCAGAGTCTCTGCTGATCTGACTGCCTCGCTTCTACAAGCATCAGGAGCAGTTTGTATCAGGAGACACAAGCAGCGAGGAGTGAAGAGCGAAGACGCGTAATGATGAGGAGCGATGAGTGATGAGCGGTGAGGTGAGATGAGAGCAGGCAAGAGGAGATGGACAAGGAGGTACATAGAGGTAGAGTTGCAGGATCAAAGGTACGATCATCAAAAATCAAAAAGTCGGACCAAAATTCCATCTGTAGAACTTCTCCATCATGTGCACTCGGCTCGGCTCGGCTAATACAGGGTCATATACTCGAGCCTGACGCCGCTGCCCACAAGCTCGGCAGTCAGCCTGCTAAGCACGGCAGTCAGCCTGCTAAGCAGCCGCCATCTTGCTCCGGATGGTCATTTAATTTCAGTTGTGCAGCGTTTTCTTTGCTAGCTTTAAAAGGAAGCCCAGTACAACATAACATAAAATGTATATAATTTGGGTCTCTCTCTATGAGGGCAGACAGTGAAAGCAAATAGCATAATATTAATTAATAATATACTCCTGCCCTGTACTGTCTAGTTAGTAAGTACTACTTATCATTAACCATCAAGTCATCATCATGCAAGCATTTCCTTTTTCTCCCTTGACAGATTTATTAATATGATGGTCGACTGCCAAGATTGTGTTGTTGTTGTTCATGTGTACTGTTAGTCTTTGGCAAACCTTTCCCTTAAATACCACTTCTCAACCATTCATCAAACCCTAACCCTCTAACCCTCTTCCCCCGGGCTGTGTGATTTATATATCTTGGCACTGAATAACAGATGTTTGTTGTTACCCAACTCAGTGGCACTCATTTTTTTGACCTCAGATGAATGAAAGGCAGAGTGAACCCACTGGGATTTGAACCTGTGACCATGAGGTGGAAAACAGGCCCCTGCAGTAGACGCATTAGGCTACTGTACCACCAGACCCAGCTATACAGAGGTGTGACAAAATTAAATTTACACCAATAATTGATCACACACTTGCTGGGGCAGATGTGATGAAAGCAACACTAATTCAATTTGAAGGCAGGGCGCGGGTCTTCTTCTTCTTTTGCTTGCCCACCCATGCTCAGTATTTTTGCAAGTCAATTTTTTTCCAAAGGCACATAATTCATCATATTTAATTGCGGGCATCAAATGGATTCATCATCCTCGTTATACAACACTAAAGGTGACGCTTTTGTCAAGTGACTCAACACAACTACAGTTGGTAACTTAATGTTGTACTAGGCTATCCCCACCAACATTATGTTTTATTTTAATTTAGCATTGCTAATCAGTATTATTATGGTTTATTGTTTGGCAGTATTCTTGTGTACTGTACTGTACTTCATTCTACTCCTTCCAGAGTCTCTTTAAGGCAACTGACTGTCTCATTTTCTTTTTTTGCTAATGCTACTGACAGTTTCTACTACTACCACCACAACCATGTCAACTTGGGAAACCAAATCATCATCACCATGCAGCCATCTCTGTGCCTAAGTTTAAACATCAATCACAGGTAAGAGTGGAAGTTTGGGGGAGGCATAATTAATAATGGAAATTAATTAATTAATTCACACACCCACACCCAGTTGCAGAATGCATATTCTAGGAGACTGACAGTACTAGTAGGACAAGTCACTAGGTGAGGGTACCGCATCTATCTGTTCATGTGTTACAAAAAAATCCACAGATTATTTAAATCAAACACTGCCTGCGGCCCTGCAACAGCAAAGGCAACAGTGTGATGTAAAAGAGTAACCACCCCAAAAAACATGTACATCATTCATATGTAAAGTTGTAGTATCAATATAGTTTAATCCCCTAACAAAAATAAACTATGTAAAAAATAATCCCACAACACCTGACCCACCCCTATCCCTAACCCCAACCAATGCCTTCAAAAATAAAATTATCCATAGATATAACCCCAACATTTCCCCAGTGTGTGCCCAATGCCCACCCACCAAAGAAAGGAATAAGAAAGGGGAATCCAATGGGATCTCTCTATCTGTGAGTTCGCAGTCGCTGGTTAACCGCCAGGACCTCCTGCTTTACTTCCTTTACCTGCTCCTCTAGGCGCGTCATTTGGAGGACCATGCAGCGCTTAAAAAATAAACAATTGCATCTACAGGGGGGCCACAGTTTTCAATGAAGTGCGTCTGGCAGCTTCCAGACCTCAGCGCCGTACCACTGGAGGGGCCTGGCTAGGGCCCAGGGCCTTGGAGGAGGCTGCAGCTGCTGCCGCCTCCTCCTCCTCCGCCAGAACCACCAGTCACCGGTATTCTGTAGGGATGGCCTCCAGCTTCTGGTGCCGGCTCATGGCTCCCAACTCCTTCCTGTCCGGTTTAAATTATTTTGGTATAGAAGGACTAGCTATATCAAGAACAAAAAAGAATATTGTAACCAATATTCTCTTACCAAAACAGTAGCACTAGCAAGCACAGTACATAACATTTGTGGTATCTATCCTCCCACTTCCTCGGCCTCTAACATTTGTGAGAGTTTCAGGCATTATACGAGCACTAGGGACTCACTCGAGTACACCAAGCTTCTTCTTTTCTCTTGTTTAGCTAAATTAAGTAACCTTGTTGTAGTCGGCATGCCAGCTCAGTCAGCTTGCGCCCAAGACACATACTCGTCCTGACACAAACTCATGTTAGTTTTATTTACTACCGTCTGCATATGGGAAAGCTGACTACTACACAATCATCTTATTTTTCTATTATGCGTGGCACTGGCCATACTCTGTTACATCAAGGGCAACTGCTCAATTTTACTTTCACTCTGCCCTGACCTCTATACTACAACAAGGCAGATGATACCTGATCTAAATAATCCTTGCTTATATATCAACAAGATATCAACAAGAGGATATCCTTTAAGCTCCTCATCCACGCACACAAGGCACTCCACGAGACTGGCCCAGCCTACTACCTGCCGAACCCTACACGTAAAACAGTGGTCCTCCATGCACTAATAATCTCTCATTTGGACTACGCGAATGGACTACATCTGGGTCTCTTGCTTGGTTTGATCTGCAGACTACAGATAGTACAAAACACGGCGGCCTGCCTTGTCTGCGGCATTCCACTCAAACAACATATTTCTCCCTTTTTGCGACAACTTCACTGGCTCCCTATCGCTAAGCGAATCGAATTAAGGCATTGACTCTAGCTTTTCATGCTCGCAAAGGGCTGGGGCCGGTCTCAGAAGGAGAATTCGCCCATATGCTCAGACCAGAACTCTACAGTCCAACACTCAATGCCGTCTGGTTACCCCCAGATTTCAAAAAGCTAGATCTGGAGGGAAATCATTTGCGGTGGGTGCCACTCAATGTTGGAACAATCTTCCCCAGTACCTGCGCCTCATCCAGTTGGAACCTTTGTTCCGCAAATCCCTTAAAACTTGGCTATTTAGTCGCCAGGACTATCTATGTCTGGTCAGTTGCCCTCTTTCTGTCTGTGACAGCGCCGGGACACCCCGTTGGGGTAGCTGCGCGCTTAATAAACACCTTATTCTTCTTCTTCTTCTTCTTCTTAATATTATTATTAAAACACATAGGAAGGACTGCAGAAGTTGGTAGGGTCCCCTAGGGATCTTCTACCCCATTAGTTAGGAAGTAGCCAGTGGTTTCCTTTACACATAGGTTGACAGTGGGCATAAATGTGGCACTCTCAGAATGCCTCTCTAAACTATACTGAACCTGTGGGAGTCAAAATAAACACTGCATCTGCTGCTGTGACAGAACCCTAAGGGATGCACCAGCTTCCACTTGTACCCAGGACCAAGGAGGTCCAAGGATCGGTTGGCTTACCTCCTGTTAAGCTATTTGAAAAGAAAAGTGTAAAGAATCCCCATTTCCTGAAGAGCCAGCTAATCATTTACAACTTGACCTGCCCTGTACCCTGCTGGTGGCTTCTGCTGGAGTGAGTCCTGAACCTAAAGTGCTGCTCCTGGGGTTCTGGAATCCTTGGCTGATGTTAGAGTGTACTTCTCCTGTTCAAACTACAAAAACTGGGACTTGGAAACTTTTTGTCAACTTATCCTCTAATGAACCAGCGGGGGACCATTACTGCCGTTGAGCTGAAACTATCAATGTTGAATTGCTGCTCAAACCAATTTGTTTGTCCTCTCCCCTGACAGACATATGACTTTCATAAAAGTTCTAAGACAAAATGCAGAGGGCTTTACTAAGAGCAGCACCGAGGCTATTGCGGATGTGAAGTACGGAAGCTCCGATAGATTACGCTGGATTTAGCTTTTCAAATCTAAAGCACCAACATTGCCTAAAGTTAAAGAATAAAGGACGGCTGATCTCCGAAGAATAATAATGCTCTAATCCATAACTGAAAGGAGATCGATAACATTAAACTCCAATGCGATTCATTCAACCATTGGTGGATACATACAAGAGCAGATTAGGGGCCCGATGTAGGTAGCCCTTTACCGATCGGAATCGGCCGAAAATACAGATTTTTGGCCGTTTCCGATCGGTAAAGGGCTATCGAGATGTAGGGGCACATTTTCGGTAATTTTACCGAATCGTTATCATTTCCGAATCGGTAAAGTTACCCAATCGGTAATATTTACCGATTCGGTAATGATGACGATTCGGTAGAACTACCGAAAATGCAATGTAGGTAGCCAATGTTCCATCAGCACATGGCCTACAGAATCGGTATTTTACCATGGAATACAAATCCATTGTAAAAAACCGATTCCTGTGTACATGCACATCTGTGCATGTACACATGTGCCATGTGACAGACAGACGTGCCCTTAGGGCATGTCTGTGTGCCACATTGCACACATGCCCGTTTTGGGGGTGCTAGAGGGTGTCAAAGTGACACCCCCTGCACCCTTGTGAATTCTTTAATTACCGATTCGTTAAATACCGAATCGGTAATGCCTAATCATTCCTATGGGCTTCAAAGCCCATAGGAATGAATGGGCATTACCGATTCGGTATTTACCGAATCGGTAATTAAAGAATTGTTAAGGATTCGGTAACGAATCCAGATGTTGGGACCTACATCCCATTTACCGATTTTTGAATACCGAATCGGTAGTAGGATTCGGTATTTCAAAATCGGTAAATGGGATTTACCTACATCGGGCCCTAGGATCACACTGTAAAGGGTCACTACCGTTTGCACATTTCTCTGTCCTGAAGATGGTCTGAAGGATTAATTCAAGTCAAGACCGAAACATCGACTACACAGTCCTTTTCTCTGTTTATGATTAATATACATCGGTGGCTATTCTATTGTGGCAGAATAGATGTCATCTAATAGTTTTATTTAAGATTGGACTTTTTTACAAATTAAGTATAGGCTGATTCAACGAAGTCCTTGTTCATTTGTTGATATGTACCCTTTAAATGTCTAAACTACATAAGACAAATTTTACTAAAGAACATTTTTCCTTGTGTCTTTACCATCTCTTTAAATTTGCTGATCAACTGACTTAAATGTTTTGGTTAATTCTGAAAATGTATAACAGTTTTTGATTTGATCAATATGAGTCTGTAATTATTATAATATAGATTCACACACTGAAAGTCGTTAGCTCGAAACGAAGTCCCTTGCTAGCATCCCCAACTTTAAGATATCAGTGAGTAGCAGCCCAACGAGCTCCATAAGTCACTGAAGATAACCTGATACGTAAGTGATATGGATATCCTGGAACTGGATGTGTCCCTGTGCATGAACTGGTATCACAAATGCACTGAACGGAACCACTAGAGGATGTTGCCAGGCAATCCCATTCAAGACATAAGGATATGGGTGAGGATGGAAATTCCAACAGTGTCAAAGGATCTGAGAAGTCCAGCAGTATCAGGGGCCAACTCATCGTAGCCACTGATGACATTTGTTTTGTCCTGGACTGAGGCGAAATGACAGCCCTCATCCTGCCCAACCTCTCCGTGGTCTTCAACACTGTCTTCTCTAACACCCTCAACAAGAGATTCCACAAGATTGCCATAAATGGATCTGCTCTAAAATGTATCTGTTCCTTCATCATGGGAAGAACCCATAGAGTCAGCCTATCACCCTTCACATCAGACCAAGAAATTGATATTAGGAGTCCCTGAAGGATCGTCCCTTTGCCCCACCCTTTTCAACATATACCTGACACTTCTTGCCCCATCATTGAATCACAAGACATACCCGTCATTTCCTACACTAATGACACCCAACTCATCCTCTCCAGAATGGACAATACAACCACCACCAGGACCAACTTCATCAACTGCATGACCATGGTAGCAGTTTGGATATGAACCATCTGCCTGCAGTTCAATTCTGACTAGAGAGAACTACTGGACTTTGACAAAAATACCTCCCAATGGGCCTCCATTTGGTAGCCATTGAACCTAGGACCAAGATCCACAACCACTGACCATGGAAGAACCCTAATGACCCTCCTAGATGACAAACTCAAGGCAATGCAGTGTGCACCTCCTGCTGCTACATCCAAGACATGCTATGAAAGATTTTCAAACGGTTGCCTCAGAATATAAAAATGAACATGACACAACCATCTGGCTGGACGTTGGCACAAATCTCTACGCCAGAATCTCCAATCAACTCATATACAGACTCTACACCATCCAGAACACTGGTGCAGGACTCATACTTAACCTCCCTCTTCACACCCATATCACACCACACCTCAAGAAGCTTCACTGGCTCACCATTCACAAGCACAGTTAATTCAAACTATTCATGCACACACAAAAAGCCCTACACAACACAGGACCAGAATATCCGAATAGCCACATACACTTTCACAAACCCACCTGCCAACTCTGCTCTGCCTCACTTTCATTTTCACTCATACAGATTTCTTGCATCTGTAAAAGCAAAACTGAATGTTGTTCATTCTCCTACATTGCACCCAAGACATGGAACAACCTCTCCCAACACTTCAGAGCCTCCTCACTTCTTGAGTTCCACAAGAAGCTGAAGACCTGGCTCTTTGGAAAAGCACCTTGGGGACCTTGCACCTACAGACCTGCCCAAGCACCTGTATACCCTCTTGGGTGATTAGTGCTCTATACAAATCAATATAACGTAACATAAAATAAAGGTGTTGTCTAAGATATATCAGTTAACTGTTTCTGTATTGCAGTATTAGCTGGTGCCAGATTGGTAGCTGTGCAAGAGATGGTTGCAATTTATGTGATATTGGAGTTGAGCATATACTGTTTTTTCTATTTTATTTTAAACGATGGATAGGTGAGTGATGGGCCCATAGCTCACAAGGTCATCAGTGTCAAGTGTATGTTTATTTAGGAATGGGAGGATCTGACCTGTCTTGAGGGATTCAGGGAATATTGCTTGAGTGAGAGAGGCATTGGCAATCTTAAGTAGGTGTGAGAGAGCTTCTGCTGAGAAAGCTTTGAGTAATTACAAGGGCAAGACATCCTCTTCATAGTAGGTGGCTTTGAAAGAGTAGAGTATGTTGGTGAGCTCTTCCACAGATAGGACTTTTGAAGGATGACTATTGTGGCTTGCTACAAGAACCAGTGCATCTAAGGGGAGAAAAATGCCTGATGTTGTGAATGTGCTTTTAGATTGTTTGTATTTTTGCTCTGAAGACAAGTTGATAGCATTGCACTTGTCTGTGGAGTGTGGCATAGGAAGGTCAGGTAGGGGGTTTATGCAGGGCATGAATTTCTTGAAGAGCTTTCTGCCTATTTTGGTAGTTTCACTGTATGTGTAGGTATATACATTTGTTTTGATTCATGTGATGAGTTGTTTGCATGTGGCATAGATGGACTTCTGTAGTATGAGGTAGTTGGATATTCTGTTTATCTTCCATTAACCTTCCTCTCTCTCAATGAAACAGTGAGGTAATTGAAGCACCAGGGCCCTAAACGTTTAGGCTTGCCCTTCTGTTTCAGTTAGAGCATGGATGCTCTCATAGTTTTCCAGAAAACTGTTAAAGCTTTAGGTTGTCTATGTAGAAGTCTTTGAAGTATCGGAAGGTTAGGTGTTCTTGTTTGTATTTACCTCTGTGATTGGTTATACACTGAGGAGGGACATAGGTTTATTGTTGTAATCTGTCCACTCAAGAAAGATGGGTATGCGCATCAAATTGCTGGTAATGTTGAGAAAATAAGGTCAACAATGTGGCCTTTGAAATGTGTTGTTTGGTTGACTTACTGTATCACAATGAACGTATTGATGAGGTTAAGCAGGGTGTCTCTTGTCTTTTCAAGCATGTGATGTCTGGGAGCTTAAAGGCACACTGGAGGGTAGTGTACGTACGTCAAATGGATGAGGTGGTAAGGAGATCTGAGAATTTGTCATTAACTGTTTCTTTTACCTAGAAGACCTGAAGATATTTTGAAACCTTGGAGGTGGTTCCAGGCACTTTGACCAGTCAGAAAAGAAAATTATTCTTAAAAATCTGAAGACAACCACTTATTTTAAAGTATTGTTTTTACTATCCAATATTTTATTTATTAAATTAATAAAAAACATAACAATGTTACAGTACAATTGATAGATCAATGCTTGCCAAGTAAGACTTAATGGTTGCCATTTGTTATTGAAGTTCAATGTTAATCCAACTTGACTCATTTACTGATAATAGATTAAGCACAATTATTGACTACAAACTGCCAAAACTTCAACCATAAGATGCTATAGTGCATCATCAGTAATTTTATTCCAGCATAAAAAAAACATTATTCCATAAATACTTCATCTAGAGGAAACATCATAATGCCAAATATAAGTTCTGCCATGCTGTTAAATCTAAAACAAAATGCATTAATTAAATTGCCCCTGAACACCATGATCATTTTTGGCAATAGGTGTCTTTGGAGGATACTAACCATCAAGCCTGCAGGCTTTAAATGATAGTTCTTGTGGTCGATAAAGGTTCACTACATTTTTGTGTCTAAAATCAAAAATGTCATCAGTTTGCAGTTGAGCTGAGCATCAGTTGGATCCAGACCTTTTATTTTGGCCCTTCAACTGTATTTTAAAGTACATTTCCTACTGGTGTGAATTTGAATGCTCATGCTGCATTTGAAGATAGAAAAATGTGATCACTGCACAATCAAGGACCCTCGCTATGTTCTGGTTTCATTGTCAAAGCATAACACAGTTTGTGTGGAATGGGCAGAATGCCCATCTATTTGTTTAGGTTAATGATTTTGTTCATGGTTTGACCATAACCCACTTTTCAGTAGTTGCATCTCTTTGGTGAAAGGGTACTCTGAATTAACTGACTTGGTCAAAGGAGGGTAAACACGTGGGACGCTTTAAAAAAAACTGTCACCAAATAAAGTGCAGTTCCGAAAGTTGCTGTGTTGCATTGTGTGACAGGGGAGAGCAAGAATGCAACATATATACAGAAATATGCCACTATACTTCTATTACCTTAGCGCTGGCGCACAGTCAGGCTGCTGAGCACCACACACACAACTTTGCAACACAGTGCAAGGTTGTCTGCTTGAGTCTACCATAGGTTTTTTATTGGAAGGGTACTCTTCCAATCATATATATCATGTTTAGACTACATTTGAAACTTTTCCAATGTTGGATGTGCGTTATACAGTGCAGCACACATGTGGGAAAAGTTAAGAGTAATAAAAGTATTTCTCCTTTTTAATGCCTGCTTTCAAGTGGCATTCATTTTTGGTGCAACCCCTGTCTACTATTGTTACTAGATAGGGTTTCTTGTCAAAAACCATATTTGAATGCATGGAAACACACATGTACCACCCATGAAACTCCCTCTTAATGCAGAGTAACACACAGTAATGCTTCACGCTGGTTGCATTACTTTTCCTTGCAAACTGACGCAAATACCAATCTGCATTGGTTTGTAAATCCCAAAAAGGATGTTGTGTTGGTTCTGCATTATAAAAGTAAGGCAGATCCAACGCAAAACCTTTGTAAATCTAGCTTTAATAGCCATTCCTCTTTCATTCAACTTATTTGATTTCAAACAGGCCCGATATCTCCTACAGGGAAGAGAGAGAGACAGCTTTTCTGTTTATAAATAAGATCTATGAATCACCCTAAGACAACAAAAGGTACAAAGTCTACAGGCACCGCTATACTGGGAATACCCCACATCATATTTACCTGAGGAAGACTAACTTCCACTATCTGCACTCAGGGTAAATTAGGAGGGCCGGCTTGAAGGTTACAAAAATTTAGATAAGGAGAGTCACTAAACAGTCTCCTCACTGCAATGCAAGTAAGAAGGGGCCAGATGCATGACCTGTTTTGGAATGCACAAACGGGTTTGCGACCCCTTTGCCCATGCAAATACCTACAGGGCCATGTACAAACCCTAGTTAGCTAGTAACAATTTATTTGTGACTCGCTAAATAGGATTTGCGACTTGCAATTAGGAAGGGGCATTCCAAGGGCGTCCCTTACTAATTGCGACCCGCTACCCTATGTAAGAATGTTTTGCGACCGCAATTGCGGTTGCAAATCACTCGCAATTTACCGTCCTCTTCAAGATCGTGCTAATGCACTCCCAAATGGGAAGGGGTCTCCAAGGGACCCCTTCTCCTTTGCAAATGCAGGAGAAAATATTTTTTAGGGGCAGGCAGTAGTCCCAGGGATCACTCCTGCCCTTAAAAAAATGAAACAAAACCGTTTGGGACGGGTATGCTCAGACGTGAGTCCCGTGCTCTCCACGCCACTGTAGTCAAGCTATCCTGGCTGATGACGGCTGATAGCCAGAAACTGGTCCTAGGATGCTTGATTCCGGTCCAGGGAAGACATGGCTTGGCACTTCAGGCTGGACTGTTCCCATGGGCACAGGGTCAAGGCTGATTTGCATATGGACATGTCTGAACTAGGGTGGTGTGGTGAGCAAAAAAATGATGGATTTAGGCCCAGATCTCTGTACTGGGGTGAATGTATGACATTGTTCTACATTCTGTCCATCAACTGTTGTTTTTGCATTCGTCACCCCGAGTGCGACGGGTATGCTCAGACGTGAGTCCTGTGCTCTCCATGCCACTGGAGTCAATCTATTCTGGCTGATGATGGCTGATAGCCAGAAACCGGCCCTAGGATGCTTGATTCCGGTCCAGGGAAGACATGGCTTGGCACTTCAGGCTGGACTGTTCCCATGAGGCACGGGGTCAAGGCTGATTTGCATATGGCCAAGTCTGAACTAGGGTGGTGAGCAAAAAACGATGGATTTAGGCCCAGATCTCTGTACTGGGGTGAATGTATGACATTGTTCTACATTCTGTCCATCAACTGTTGTTTTTGCATTTGTCACCCTGAGTGGTACGGGTATGCTCAGACATGAGTCCCGTGCTCTCCACACCACTGGAGTCAAGCTATCCTGGCTGATGACGGCTGATAGCCAGAAACTGGTGCTAGGATGCTTGATTCCGGTCCAGGGAAGACATGGCTTGGCAGTTCGGGCTAGACTGTTCCCATGAGGCACAGGGTCAAGGCTGATTTGCATATGGCCATGTCTGAACTAGGGTGGTGTGGTGAGCAAAATAGCGATGGATTTAGTCCCAGATCTCTGTACTGGGGTGAATGTATGACATTGTTTTACATTCTGTCCATCAACGGTTGTTTTTGCATTCGCAAAATGACATGGTCGAGCATCTGGCCCAAGGTCTTTACTTGACTGCTAGGGAGGAGCTGTACAAAACCATTGGTCATGCGGGCAGTAGAGGAGATAGTGGTAAGGTGTTGGCCTTGCAGGTTCACAAGGCTTTGTATGTTTGGGGAGGAGTTGTAGGGGAAATTGCATGAATTGTTTAAAGAGAAAATGCATTCTTCTTCCTTTAAGCAGTCCTCTGCTACTGGCATTTCCTCTAAGCCTAAATCTTTTTGCATCCTCCCTCTCGTAGGCAGTTTTCCAGGGGCCATAGAAAGTTCTCTTCTGGCAGGGGTTGGGACAGGAAGGGTAAGTCCCTCCTTCCAAACCTCATTCCTGACTCTATGTCTGCAAATCCCAGATTGTTAATAGGAGGTCATCTACAGTTCTTCCTTCCGCTAGGATAAAGTCATGTTCAGACGTATGGGTGCTCGACATTGTTTTTCAGGGTCATGTTAATAAATTCTCGGAGCCTCCTCCGGAATCAGGGATTCGTCCAACTCCTTTTTCGTCTTGTTTGGCCATGTGGTCTGATATGGTGTGGCTCAGTGGTTAGAGGCGGCAGACACGGAAGCTGAGATCGGCTGTGGACCAGGGTTTGATTCCCCGCCTCGGCGGGTCTCGGGCTCTAAAAAATTCCACGGACTCGATAATTCTCGCTCCGGTGCCTCCTCGACTCATGGGGTCACACTCTGCGACTCTGGGCAATAGCTTGCTTAATCTCCCTTACGGCCCCTCGCGGCGGGATGCCTGGCTTTCACCTTGTGGATACCCTGCCGGGGTATCTCACAGGGGAATACCAGGACGGGTTCCCTAAGCAAGCGCTTAGATACCGTGTCGGTGATTTGCGCTATATAAATACATGTACATTTACATTTACATATGTCTCTAGGGGTTGAGTCTTTCCTGCTCAAAGGGGCAATTCTCGCTGTTTCTCCTCTGGAGGTGGGGAGGGGGTTTTCCTCCCTAATTTTCCTGGTTCCTAAAGTAACGTGGTTCATACTGGTCCTGGATTTGAAGGCTCTGAACAAAAAGGTGGTTCATCTGCCTTTTCGAATGGAGAGTTTTCAGTGAGTGATTCCGTTGGTTCTTCCAGTTCATTTCATGTGCACCCTCGATCTCCAGGATGCTTATTATCATGTTCCCTTTCAACACAGCTCTCATCGGTTCCTGAGGTTTTAAATTCAGGGTTGCCTTTTCAGTTTGGGTCCTGCTTTTCGGGCTGAGATCAGCTTGGTGAGTGTTCACCAAATTGGTGGCTCTGTAGTTGGTGGATCGGGTGTTGTATGCTCTGCATTGAGAGCTCATGGATTTCTTCTGAATCTTCCCAAGTGTCAGCTGGAGCCCTCTCAGGACTTGACTTTCAGTGATGCTCGCTTTCTGGCTGATCTCTAAAGGATGTTCCTGCTGGTCCCTTGGGTGGTGACCTTGGTGTCCCTTGCTCAGAGGTTCTCGGAAGGGGGTTACTTTCCTGTTCGCTTTCGGGTCTGGCTTCAGGGTCTCATGGTGGAGAGAGTAACTTGGGCTCGTTTTCACCTCCTCCTCTGTGGTTGTATCTGCGGGCTCATTGGAATCCATAGCCTCGCAATCTGGCGCTTCGGGTTCCTGTGTTCCCTTCCATCCTCCCTGCCCTGCTCTAATTTAGGGTATCGGACCATCTTTTTCGGGGGCTGCCGCTACAAGCCTCTCCTCCAGCTGTCTTGAATATGGATGCCAGTTCTTTCGGTGAGGGGGGCGGCTTTGGATTATCTGTCTCTCCAGGGTCATTGGTCTCTTCTGGAGGGTTGGCGTTCTTCCAAATGGCGGGAGTTGACAGCAGTGTTCCAGGCTATGATGGCAATTCACATCCAGTTGTCAGGGGGCAATGTGGTGGTGCATTCCTACAACATGGTGTTGGTGGCCTACCTGAATCATCAGGGCTGTTCCTGGACCAAGTCTCTGAATGCGGTGGTGGTTCCCTTGTTTTGTTGGGTGGAAGGGCATCTGTTGTCTCTGTCTGCTGTTCATATTCAGTGTGTGGACAACGGGGTGGTGGATTCTCTCATCCATGTTTACACACCTTCCAGGAGTTGTTTCTGACTCCAGTGGCTTTTCAGCTAGTGTGCGGGAGGTTTGGTCTTACCTATCTGGACCTCTTTGCTTACCAGCACAATGTCCAGCTGCCTTGGTTCTGCTCCCGGGATCATCAGGAGGGTTTCTGGGGGTGGGTGCTCTGTCCATTCCTTGGCCAACTTGCTTCCTCTATGCATTCCCTCTGCTGGCTCTGATTCCCCATTTTTTGGCTCGCCTGTGCGGGGAGTCTGGGGAGTTGATTGTGTGGTTCCGTTTTGGCCTCATCGGTTGTGGTTCCCCTCAGTGCGTGTGTTGGCTGTGCAGAGTCCCTGGTATCTCCCTTGCCATATGTCTCTCCTGTGGTCGGCTCCTATGTTGTCGCTCCCTCGGCTACGGCTGTCGGTATGGAAGTTGAGAGGCATCCTAGACTCATCACTATCAACGTCCCAGCAAGTCAACGCCGTCTCCTCCTCCTGCTTCAACACCCTCCGCATGCTCAACAAGATCTACAGAGGGATACCCACCAGAACCAGAAGGACAGTCAGCCAGGCCCTCGTCAGCAGCAGACTGGACTATAGCAACGCCCTCTACACAGGAACCACGGCTATACTCCAAAAATGACTCCAACGCACACAGAATGCCTCGACATCCCCCACTACAGCCACATCACAGCCAACCTAAGAGACCTGCACTGGCTCCCCGTCAACAAGAGGATTACCTTCAAGCTCCTCACTTACGCTCACAAGGCATCGGACCAGCATACCTTAGCAAATGACTCACCTTTTACACCCGAACCACCAGCTTCGCTCCACCGACCTCGCCCTCGCCACCAATCCACGTATCCACAGAACGACTGCTGGCGGCAGATTATTCTCCCACCTCGCCGCCAAGACATGGAACATCCTCCGCACCCACCTGCAGCTGACCCAGGACCAGCTGACCTTCAGGAGACTACTCAAGACCTGGCTGTTCTAGCAGTAGCAGCACCCCCCCTCCCCAGCGCCTTGAGACCCTCAGGGGTGAGTAGTGTGCTTTACAAATGTTGTTGATTGATTGATTGATTGAGGGGCGGTGATATCGGGGGTTTCTGGAGCATTTAGCGGTGGATCTTCAGCAGTCTTGTAAGCCTTCTACCTTGAACTCCTATAGACGTCATTGGGGTAATTTTCAGTGCAGGTATCTGACTATGGGTCTGTCCCCTTTGGTTTGTACTGTGCAGGAGGTTCTGCAGTTTCTTTGGGAGGGCTATGAGAAAATATTGGCGCTTTCCACTTTGAGGGGTCAGTGTGCCGCTGTATGTTCTTTTCGTTCTTCTTGGGGAAATTTGTCGGATGTGGAGGATTTGGAGTCTCATCTTTTGCAGAGTTCTTCCTTATCTCATCCTGTGGTGCGGCCTTCCTTTCTGTTGTGGGATTTGACTTTGGCTCTGAGGGCTTTAGTGGCTTCTCCTTTTGAGCCTTTATCTGAGGTGGGCATCAAACTTGTTACTTTTAAGGAGTTCTTTCTTGTGGCCGTTACCTCAGCTCATCGCGTGGGGGAATTTGAGCTCTGATGGCTCGGGTACAGTTTTTGTCCTTTTCGGAGGATGGGGTGTCCCTTCAGTTGGATTCCTCTTCAAAGTGTCAGTTTCATCGCTCTCAGGAGTTGGTGTTGCCTGCTTTGTGTGCTGATCTTGACTCTCCTGATGACCTTCCTTTGTCTCGCTTGGATGTGTGCAGAGCTTTGCGTGTCTATCTGGATCGCATGAGTTCCTTTCGGAAGTCTGACTCCCTTTTTGTTTACTTTGGGGTTGCCTCTCGTGGTGGGAAGGCTTCTTCGGCTTCCATTGGTTGTTGGCCAAAACAGGTCATTTAGTTGACTTACTCTCTTTCTGGATCTCCTGCTCCGGCATGGGTGCACTGGCGGTCGACTCGGGCGGTCGCTTCTTGGCCTGAAGTTGGGGGTTCCCCTGTCCGAGATCTGTAGGGCAGCCACATGGGTGTCCTCTAATACCTTTGTGAGGCATTATCGGCTCCAGAATTTGCTGAGGGAGGGGGCTAATTTTGGTTTGCTGATACTACATGTTGTGTGCTCCTGAATTATTTCCTGTTGTGCTGTTCAATAAAACACTAGGTTTGCTGTATTTTGTGTCCTGTGGTTTGTTTTAGATGAATGCTATTGGTCGCTTGGGTATTCTCACTTTGTCAATGAAGGGAAGAGGACAGGAGGGACCTGGGGGGTAATGCCCTATTACTTACTGGTAATCTTCATTACTCCTTGTCCTGTTGTCCTACTCCTCTCCATTATTTCCCTGCCTCACTCCCTGTCTTGCCTGCCTTCATCTGGGCTTGGTATTCTCAGGAGGAATGCTGGGATTGGTTTGCTTATTTACTCCCAGAGTGAGGGGTTGGGGTAGGGCCAGCATTCCTTTTTTTTTCCGTCGGTGAGATAGGTTATCTCACTTTGTTAATGAAGGGGAATAGGACAACGGGACCAGGAGTAGTAAAGATTACGGGTAAGTAATAGGGCATTAGCAGAGAAAGTGGATTATATTATAAGAAACTTCAAATTAGTTTTGGGTAATAGCAACATCAAAGATTTCCAGACAATTAGTGATCTAGCCTTAGCTCACAGTCTGAAACAACTAAGGCTCCTCTATAGGCACAGCAAAGGAAACACAGTTGATCTCATGCTGACATTTTAAATTGTGTCCCAATGTTCCTACTAATTTACAAATATGAACTTGCAGTCTAAAAGAAAACGCAGAGATGGATATAGCATTACACATTTCCCTCCTCCTTAAAATGGTTGATCCAAAATAAAATGGTAATACATTAGCCACAGACTACATAAACAAAGTAACAGTGCAAATATATATTCATGCTAAGCCTAATCTGAAAATTCACACAAAGCAAGTTAGCCCTGGCACTCAGTGGAAGTAACCAGTTTAAAAGCAGAATCAGAAAAACAGAATACCTGGAGAAAATTAAAATCATGGCAGTTACGCATAGATTTTTTTTTTTAAATGGCAGCGGAATACAACAAACTATATGCAGTACGATATACAGTACTGAGTTTTGCCATATACATGAGAGAATTACCTGCTCGAAAACAAAACCCATTCCCTTTTCTGGCATAGCACCATAAGTTTAACTCACAAATTAAAAAAGCCTACTAGCGACAACAGAAAGCTGTATCAATTCTCAAGTTACTTTAAAGGGCAAGAAAGTTAAAGAAAACATTGATGATAATCCACAGACACCTGTACTTCCTCCTAAAATCAATTGTGCATGAGAAATCTTAAACATAACCTTGCCAAAAGATCACTGTTCAATCATAAAAAAATTCGAACCCACCAAATGTTTTCATGAGCCCATCTCAGGCAATTTATTGAAAGAATCATTGACATGGTTTAAACTGATAAAATGTTGCATCTCCAAGTATGCTGAAAACCACCAAAATCACTGCAATTCTAAAAAATCATGACCTGGATCTAAATCAACCAGCAAATAGCAAACAGTTCATGACTGGCAAAAGCTATAGAAAAAATCTGTATCCAAACACCTCAAAAATGTCATAGTACGTAAAAATCTGTTATACTAACCCCAAGGTTAGAGTCAAGACGTAGGGGCATATTCACAAGGAGCTATCGCTGAATTAACAGCACTTTATCACAGCCAAAGTCGTGATAAATTTACCCCGCCATTCACAAGCTGGTGCTAACAGCCCACAGCACCACTTTTCCCGCAATAGCAGCCACAAAAAACATCGCCACAGAGGACCCCCGCAACTATCGCTACTGAGATCCAGAGTAGGCGTTTCCGTGCAAAAACCCACGACAACACCACACCTCAACATTCACAATGACCATAATGATCAGCGATAAGAACACAAAACACGTGATAAGGCGCGTTAGCAGCAGGAATTTTACACCCGCTCTGACCTGGTGTAAAGTCGGACGGCAGTCTGCACCAGAAATGGAAGCCCTGCCCGGGCATCATCAGAAGGGCAACAGATGCCATGGAGCAACTGAACATGCAGCACAGACACCTAAGAGGGCCACAACACCCACCCGGCACCCCCCGGACCACCACAGGGGCAGCGCAGACAATTACAGCGGCCGCCCAGGAAAAGCACCTGCCTCACAGCCCCAACATCTGACAATGTCACTGTCCACTACAAACTGAAAAGGACAATGATCCTACGCATCCTGGCAATCATCGCCTAACATGCCTACGGCACCAACACAGTGGACAACCAACATCCCACCCCACACCAAGCTGCTGGCTGTGCACCACCTGTTGGCCCCTGGCACACCCCAAACAACACCTGCCAGAGTCAGCGGAGACTCACAGCCATCCACATCTAAGTTGCCCACACCTGTCCTGGACATCAACATCATCCTGGCACCCCAGTCCCAGTACGGCCAACACAATGCGCAGGACCCGCTGGTGACCAAGCAAGGACCATATGCCATCACCAGATGCACACAGTTGTAGGGGGCAATCCATTGCACACATTTCCCACCTGGGCCCTCTGGCGACACAGCACACAATAAGCGCAACAGGAATCACACCACACACATTAATGTTCAGGCAACATCCGAACACCGTGGGACCATCAACAATGTCGCCTTCAAATACACAGCCAATGTGGATGATCCCTTCACCCTCCAACAGTCCAACAGCAACCAGCCAGCCCAAGATCGCACAAAGGGAAATGCACAGCCCCATGTCAACTTCCCAATTAACACCCCACTCACCTCAACTCCACAACCAAGCAATCCTCAAGTCTGGCAATGCACATGTCACAAAATCACAAACAACATGCACTACAACATGCCCAGACACCAGACACGACAGAACAACTCACAATGGTAACCTGGGCATGCCGTTAAATGAGTCATCAAGGGCATGGCACCTCAGCCTCACAATAGCCGAATGTGGGGAGAAGTGTCAACAAGGCATCTTTGAAGGATGCAGTCTAAACATGATTGTGAGAGTACATAATGCCAAGAGTGGCGGCGAAGTACTGAACAAACCGCACTATGCAGAACACACACATATCCAAGGCAACATACACCTCGGGTGAATGGGGTGTAGTGGACAGTGGACGCAACCATGTTACCCCAACCAATGGGTGTCCTTGCGGAAATGTTGTGCGTTACGCCCCACCCGTAAGCATGAGCAGAGTGGGATCGGACAGCATACGCCTGGCCAGCATAGGGGTGTGAATAAAAAGAACGTAGCCCTGGGTGTTGTCCTCTTCTGGTAAGCCCAAGATCTCTGCCAGGGCAGTGCTTCCCTTCCCGCCACGAGTCTGACGCCATCCTCATAAGCGGAGTTGCCTGAGATCATGTGCGCCTGACATACCGCTGCTCGCTCGGCCACGAATCCGTCAGGCCTGACCCTGCGCAGCCAGGCCACACTGATCATCAGCCGACACTGGCATGTGTCATGGAGGGCCCACCACATGCCAGTGTAATCTCCAAGCCCGAGACTCCCTTTGATCAGTGAGGCTTAGTACCATATGTGCTTCTTGAGACACAACCTGCCACAAACCATGTCCAACGCCATCCTGCGAGCTGTCCTGCTACAAACCCTGTCCAACGCCATCCGGTGACCCGTGCTGCCACAAGCCCTGTCCAACGCCATCCAGCGAGCCATGCTGCCACAAACCCTATCCAACGCCCACCGGCGAACCGTGGATGAGGGACCAGGACAACCCTGCAGACCAGTAGGACTCACATCCAGCACCTAATCGCGAATCACGATTGGCTGAGTCCACACCAGGGGACGCACGGAGAGGAATAACAGGAATGTAATGTAATGTAATATAATTTAATTCTTATAAAGTGCAGCTTTCACTCCAAGGAGCATCTTGGTGCTGAAAACCCGTCACCTAGAGTGGAATAGGCCGGAAGACTAGTCAAGCATCAGTCTGCTATTGCCTATAACATTATACTTATATCAGAGCTATACATGCTTTATCTGAAAGATTAAAAACCCAGGTCTTCAGGGACTTTCTGAAAGGGTTCTCCAGAGGGATTTGGCGCTATTGGAGCGGAAGCTTATTCCAGGCCCTAGAGCCCAGTACACCAAGAGATTTTCCTCCCTTGGTGGATAGCCTGAATTTAGGAATCAACAGCAAGTTCAAGTTTGATGACCTAAGGTTCCGAGACGGCACATATCTCTGAAACCGATTTAGAAAGTATTTGGGTCCTTGCTGGTGGTATGCCCTAAAGGTGATAACTAAGACTTTAAACAGCACCTGTTTGTGGATAGGTAACCAGTGCAAGGTCCTGAGTGCTTCTGAGGCAGATGACTTTCTTGGCCATCTCAGGACAAGACGGGCAGTGGCATTTTGGACCATCTGCAGCCGATGCAGTACTGATCTATTTGATCCTGCGTATAGGCTATTGCAGTAGTCCAGGCGAGATGTAATGAGTGCCACCGCCACCGTCTTCCTGGCTGCCAATGGAAGGAGGTCAAAGAATCTTCTTAGCCCCTTGATTATACTAAAACAGGACCCTGCCACAGCCCCTGCTTGTTGCTTAAATGATAGTGCCTCGTCAAACCTAATACCTAGGTTACGGGCCGTAACAATGGTGTTTGGGGGGTCCTCTGCATTTGGCGGCCACCATAGTCTTGGGGAAAAGAAGTTTTGCTGTCCGAATGGTAGAATTTCGGTTTTGCCCGAATTGCACTTAAGATGATTGTTTCTCATCCAGTCAAAGGTGGCGGCGAGGCAGTCTCTAAGATTTTCCTCAGCCTTCACCGTTTTGCCATCTAGTACCAGGATGAGCTGAGTATCATCAGCATAAGATATTGTGCTGATGTGGAAGGATGTAATAAGCTCAATCAGGGGGGTCATGTACAGATTGAACAGTACGGGGCTTAAGCTTGAGCCTTGCGGCACCCCTGTTGTCAGCGCTTTCTCTTCTGAATGGTACTCCCCGAGCACCGTGACTTGCCTCCTGTGGCTGAGGAAATTCTTTAGCCATTCGAGCACAGCCCCTCCTATCCCTGATGCTACTAGACGGCAAATCAATATGGAGTGTGACACCGTATCGAAGGCCGCCGACAGATCAAGCAGGACCAGTACAGCCTTCTTCCCCTGATCCATGGCAGTCCTCAAGCTCTCCACGGTATATAATAGAGCGGACTCCGTGGAGTGCTTGGCTCTAAACCCGGATTGATTCGGGTGCAGAATATCATTTTCCTCTAGGAACCTTGTCAGTTGTTTATTCACTGCTGCTTCCGTAAGTTTAAAAAGTACCTGGAGCAGCGAGATAGGACGAAGGTTTGGGAGCATGGTAGGGTCTGCTAGAGGTTTTTTTTGCAGCGGTTTTACAGCGGCCATTTTCCAATCCAATGGGATCACTGCAGAGGACAGAGAGGAGTTAATGATGGTATTAATGATCGGATTTACTGTGTACACTAGAGCGTGCAGCATCATAGGGGGCCAGGGGTCGAAAGGAGAGCCTGATTTGCTATATAGTATCGCCTGGTGGTACTCTTCCAAGCTAACGGGAGCGAACATGCTGAGATGAACCATCTCAGTACCAGCTTCACTCACCTCTACCAGAGGGGAGATCAATGGTTGTGGAAAATCTTTAGTGAGGTCTGATATTTTCTGCTCAAAGTAGTTGGCAATCGAATTACAGAGAGTAAGAGAGGGAGGGATTTCTTGTAAGAGAATTCTGGGATTCATGAAGCTGTTAACTATTCTGAAGATCTCCTTTTGTTGATTGTCAGAAGAGTCAATAGCTTCTAGGAAGTACTTTTTTTAATCAATGCGTGGTACTGCCTCCTAGCCTCTTTATAGCTAGTGAGTTCTTCAGCTTCATAAAAACAACGCCATTTCCTTTCTAATATTCTGACCTCCATTTGTTTCTCCTTTAGGGAGAGAGAGAACCAAGGCACGGACATTTTATTCCGCTTTTTGCCCAATTTGCTGGTCTCTGCTGGCCCGCAGATTCCAGCAATCCAGTTACAGAAACTTTTATTATCTGTCTCCGTGTCGCCGGTCAGTAATGGTTTACTTTCCAGGGCAATCTGCTGGAGATTGGGATTGTCCCTTATTTTTTTCCAGTCATATTTTGTACGGCCGCCTGCTTTAATGTGGCCCGTCCTAATCATCTTTCCTTCAACTAAAAGATCAAAAGGTACAAACATATGATCGGACCAGGTCTGGATACAGGGTGGTTTTACTTTCAGAGATTTAAAATTCGTGCAAATACAATCAAGGATATGTCCAGCTTTATGGGTGGGATTCAATGTCAATAGGGTGAGCCCTAGGACATTCATGAGATCTTTAAAGCTTGTCGCACTTGAATCTGCAGCAGAATCTAGGTGGAGGTTTAATTCGCCTAACAGCGTGAAGTTGGCGAATTTGAGGGTGAGATTGCTAAGTACTTCCCCAAGACTCTCAAGGAAGTCCTTTTGTTGTCCTGGTGGACGATAGATTAGGGCTCCTGTGAAAGTAACCGACTCATGTATCTGCAGACAGAAACCCAGGCTTTTTTGCCCCCTTGATATCTGAGAGTTCGAATGGTGTACATTTCACAGAGTCTCGGTGGATGATGGCAAGCCCTCCCCCACGCTGTTCCTGTCTGTCTAATCTTTGAATAAGATAGCCTTGAGGTAAAGCTAATGTAATAACAGGATTACACCAGGCTTTCAGCCATGTCTCTGTGACGAAGAGCCAGTCTAGCTCGTTCTCAGAGATCAGGTCATAGATATGTGCCCCATTCTTGCTCATGGATCTAGCGTTAATACGTCCTCCCCGAAAGGAGGTAGGGCATCCAATAACCGGGATATATTGCTCTGGGATAAGATACGTCCTGCAATGACGACAGCAGATCGGCCCCAGCCAATTTTCCACATTTATGGACTCATGACAATGAGTGGTATGCATATTCAACGAAAGAATCTCCTCTCTAGCTGGAATCGGAGTGGGTATGGATTGGCCAGCATGGCTAGCCCTGGGCCCGGCTGCGGCACGGACGGGCACAGACGGGCTTACCTTTGGCGTACCTTTCGGATGCGGAGGCATCGCCACACGCTATTAAAGGGACGCCGCTTGCGTCAGCTGCCTGAGTGGCACCCTCACCGCCCCGCCTCCGAGGTGGGCATGGAGGGAGAACGCAGCGTTGAGAGGAAGACCTGGACACCGCAGCTAATCGGCAGAGCCTCGGGTCAGCACTACACAGTGCAGGTCTGAATTAAGATAATGCAAAGTTTGCTGAGGAAGAGTGAGTGAGACAAAGGGTTTAAAAAGCGTAACAGTACAGCGCAGATCAAAGTGCTTCCTAAGCCCCGACTTCCGCCTCAGGGGAACAGGATAAGTCAGTTTAAAAAAACAACACAACTCAAAATATTGAAATAATAACGATTTAAAAGCGTAGCAGTGCTTCCTAGCCCCCGGCTTTCCGCCTCAGGGGTACAGAGTGGGAAGATGCGGCTCAGTCCGGATGAAAGGCGGGTCACAGTCACGGAGGTAACCGAACACATGGTGCCACTGAACCTGAACTACACAGGCTGGTGGGGCCACCAACCTATGCCGGCGACATTCGGTGAATGGCCTGTGCTGTCCGCTGCCTCCGGCCTACACTGCTCTCGGCCTGGCTGTGCTCGAGTAGGACACAGATTTGGAACTGAACTTCGAGTGTGCTAAGGCTGATTACACATCATTGCACGCAAGGGGAGGCCTAAGAGGATGTCACCTTCCATCGTCGCGGAGAGAAATGGATCATCATTACAAAGGTGTTTGTACACTACCGACAACTGCCATGGTGTCACTAGGGCTGTGCATCCTGAGGCAAAGACATGTGGCTGTGTGCCACTGCCACTGCTTAACGCTGCCTACGGCCTACAGTGCAGTTCAGTAGGTCACAGAGTCATGATTCAGCTATGGCGGAGTCCTTAACAGTGTACATTCCCACTTGCTACTAAGTCTGTTCCCTGACATTCATGGACACTCTCTGGTCGAACAGTAGTGGCGTCTGAGCCTATGGACTAGGGGGCAGTTTTCACCCCCATGCAGCTGATACAGAATTGGTGGTGGTAATGGGCTGTTGCATTCCTCTCCTCCATTTGCTGCTTACAGGTAAAGTCAAACCTTTCGGCGTCTTGACCTGGAGGTTACCTTCCACTGTCCCCAAAACACTCCGAAACATACACCTAGGACAATGATGGTTACCCGCTCAGGTCGCATGGCCCATCTGATTGCACCGCAAGTCACCGTCTCGTGGCTGGGTGCCTGTACCTGTGCAGTGCATCCGGGGCCATTAACTCTCTGCTGGTCAAGTCAGGGACCCCTTCTCCGGAGACATAGGCTGGGCTCTGAGGCATGGGCCTTGGGCTCATCAATGCCATGACTCTGTGGCCTTGCGCTGTGCGCAGCCTCTGGGCCCACATGTGTCTCACCAGGGCTCACACCAAAGCGAGTCCAGACCGGCTCGGAGGACGCCTCACCGCTGGAGGAACATGACACCCCCGCAAGTACCACCTCCAAACGCCATCGGCGAGAGTTGAAGCATTGGTCCTGACAGACTTTGCGGTTGCTTTGGCCTGTCGTGGCTGCCATCATCGGCCTGTTACCCTGCTTAGCACTCCAGGTGCAAGTCGACTCAGTGCAACCCAGACCAATGTTTGCAGCTGATTGTGTTTTGTGCTGTGGAGCGGTTACGCAGGTATGTCACCTCAAACAGTGTGGGGGCCCTGAGACGTTGATTGGGAAGATAATGCAGGTCTGACACACCCCACTGCATCTGCATCAGGAGTATATCGTAGGGACACAATCGGAGACTTTTTCTGCACATGAGCGCGCTCATCTCTAGTATCCACAGCCTTGTGCACTGTGAGTACGGACACTTCTGTTTGCATGTTGGATGTCCTCTGGACTTTATCCGGATCACCCCATGTTGCTCATCAGTTGACTCTGTTTTGCATGTGTTTTCTGTTTGTGTTGCACTTTTGTCCAATGTCCAAGTGGTTGCCAAAACTAGGCATTCCATGCCGAATGGCTCACACTCACCCCACATACATCCAGCACTGGTGTCACTGTACATGTGGCCCTGCCTATAGCCAGTTCAACATAATCTCTGTGCGTGTCCCGGTGGTCTTGTAGTATGCATGAGGTCCCTGGGCCCTACGACTTTACATAGTGCTGTGTACCATGGATGCAGACATGTCACCGTAGGCAGCAGTTTGGGGCCTGGACATGTAGCTTGGTCATCGCCCACTCCATTCATGACAGGAGTGGCCAGGGCCATCGTACGCACAGCCATCATGGGTGTGTGACTGGTAATTGCGTGCCCCTGGGCGTGGTTCTGTGCTGTGCATGTGCATCTGCATGTGCCTCAATGGCAGTGTGGGTCTCCTTAGTGGGTGTGGGTGGGTCCGGTAGGGTGATAGACCCCTACGTATGTTTTCTGGTTTGCATTCCATGAGTTCAGTCCCCCGACACCTGTTGGGCCACTTCCTTTTGGCGTGCTGACACATGCCATTGGGGTGCCATGTGTGGGTGGGTGGGTGAAGTTTCATGAGCCAGCTGTGCCTGTGGGTGTTTCCTGATGTGTGGTCTGTTGCAGGCTCAGTGTTCTCCTTTGGGTCTCTTGGCTGTCCGGGTCCTGGTGGGGGGTTGCGTGGGATGGCCATGGGCTCTTGTAGGGGGTCGGTGTCAATTGTGTGGTGGCCCTCTCTGGCATCACTGATGTGTTGTATTAGGTGCTCTGCTGCAGGTGTTGTGTGCCCCTCTGCAATGTGTAGGGGAGGTGCGTGTTGCCTTAGTGTTGACATTTATGTTGGTGCATTGTGCTAGTTTGCATGCAGACTCTATGGTCGTGTACATTTTGTCTGTTTGGAGGTGTTGGATTCCTCTGCTTGTGGGTCAGTTGCTGGTAGTGGTCTGTCACATCCTTGACACTGGTCTTGTTTTCCTGCGGTCTGCTCCCCGTCTTCCTCTCCCTCTTCTCCTTGGCCTTCCCTGACCCCATTGTTCCTTGCTGGTAGTCTGTGGGAGTTGTGGGGTTCGAGTTGGGCTCTGCGCTGGGCCAGGGTGCATCCATGTTGCTAGGTGCATGGGCTTGTCTCTGGTGTGTTTTTCCTGGGTTTTTATGGAGCATTCTTTTGGACCCGTGGTTGCCCTCATCGCATGTTTATTTGCGTTCACATGTCACATTTATGCGACATGGCGTTGATTTTCTCGCGGACATTTGTCGCATTGTCTGGTGTCTATCGCATGCTACCGCCATGTTGTGAATTCCACGTTGCCACCGTGTTATTTTCCCGTAATGGGCTGCGATGTTGAAAGTTGCGTTACGCGCCTCTTGCGGTAGTTATCACACCTTCTTGTGAATATACCCCTGAGCGTCATATTTCAGACTGTGTCTAGGGGCATCAATCAGGAATGCCCCATACCCCCTTTACTGTTTGTTCTGCCACTGGAACTGCTTGCGGCCATGCTACAGTCACAGTCCTGGGATTTAGACATTACATTGGGTGACCAGACACGTCATCTCTCTCTATGCTGATGAAATTATACTTTATATACAAGATGTTTGGAGAATTGACCCAGCTCCCATTGATATTCGAGTCATTTGTTAGTCTATCTGGACTCAGGGTTAATTACAATAAGTCCCTTAGCTTCACTTTTCGGGAATACCCAGCAAAAAAGACATATACTCTTGGATGATGGTGCACTAACCTGGGCCCCCCAGTAGGTATTGTATGAAATTCAAATCTACCACAAAAGGTGGATTTTCTTGAGGTCAAACTCGGTAAGGCCATACAATCATTGTGTTCTGGATAACCCTTCAGTTGTGTATAGCAGGCTATGTTGCCCTGTCTCAAATGTTAATGCTGCCACCGCTCCTCTAGCTCTGTCTTAACCTTGTCCCTCCCCGAATCCTCCACAAACCTGACTCTCTACTGACGGTTCTGATTTTGAGGAAAGACCAAAAAGGGTGGCAATGCCCAAGCTGAGGTTTCCATCTGAGGGGGCGGTATGGGTCCTCAGAACTTTTCACACTAGTACCTAGCAGCTCAAATTCAGTGGGTTGCACTTTGGCTTTCGGGCTACCATTGTGGTGTGATGGGGTTTGTACCTTAGAAGATACAAGAGAGATACCTCCATGGCCTACACGTTCCCAGTCCTGCCATCCACAAGTCCCACTCATCCCACTATGTATGGCTGTGGAATGTTTGAGGAGCAGGTTCCGACACACCAAGATGCAGTATCCCTATATCCTGCTGTTGCCACTCATGGGTCTTTCATTTGGAAATGGCACTTCACAAGAAGTGTTCTAGAAACATTTTAGATGGCCAGTAAAACCACGATTGGTGATCTACTTCTGGATGACGCCCTCATGAGCTATCATGAACCTCAGAAGCACCATGACCTTAAAGGCAGAGCCTTTCTGACTTATGGCTCTATTAGACAGGATTGTGTAAGCTTTGGGGGATTTGAGGCACCAAACCCGCTATGAGCCTGTTGTTACACATGTTGCATTCTGTGGGACAGGTTAGACACTTGATTACCTGGCATTTTCACAGGATCCCCTAAGACCCCTGACACATTTTCATACTAAGTGGGAGGACTCCATGAGACAGGTGTTTGATGATCCAGAATGGCTTAAGGCCCTGGAGTATCCTGTACGGTTTCCAGAAGTACCTGCTTCAAAATCATTCAGATCCATATCCTACATCCTCCCATCCTCAGTGCGTTTATCGTCTGGATACTATTTATTCATCCTGCTGGGCCTCTATCCCTGCCCAAAAGATAAAAAGCTACAGCTCAGTTTACTGACCTTGCTTTGCCCTTGGCTGTGCGGGTGGTGTCAATGAAGTGGAAGCCGCGTGCATCTCCCTCGGTTGCACAATTGAGTGCAGAAATAATTAGATAGGCACGGGCAAAAAGCACCCTCATTCACAGGGAAGAGAAGGGAGGCCTATGGGTGTGTCCTTTGTTGACCAATAAGGACATGATCCACCACAACCTTACTGAAAATGCCAAAGACAATGGCTGAGCATCCCAGACAGTTTAGACTGCTACTACTTTCCCTCGGACTGAAACCCAAGCCCCTCACTGACCATCCCTCCATGTCGTGTCCTAATATTCACAATGAGATCCCTATTGTTTTACCGGTTCCACGGGCAACTGCATTCCCTGCTAAATGATACATTGATTCAGTTCCACTATCGAGTGGTCAAACGAATGTGCATACCTATGGTGAGGCTCTCGGGGTTTTGAAGATGGGTCTTTAGGTTCTATGTTTAAATCTAGTTAAATAAGGGATTTAATCATTTAAACAAATAAATATGAAGAAAAAAAATTCCGTACCAACTGAATACAATGTTTTTTCAATGACACACTACAATTGTATATGGATAATTTTACCACCGCATATTACTGGTTACATTCAGGAAATAAACTAGATTTTGTCAGGCAATTTGCCGATTTGATAAGCTTGAATTTGATTTCCTATATTTTACATGTTCTATTTGCTTATAGGTATGTCAATGCTACTGTTTGGGTGTTTAATTTTGGAAATTTAAAACGTCAATACAAATGTATTTACAAAAAAACAATAAAAAGTACAAAGATCTGCTGGTCTCAGAGCAGAACACACAAAAGAAACAGTTAGCTTGAAACCTCTGAACTATGTGTACCAAATGTTCTAGAAAAAGTAAATGCATGCTAATTTGTGTAGCACTACCACCTGCAAGTAGCCTTTATACGACGAGCAGAGCATACCATTGGCAATATTGAATCATCTAATGGATTTCAGAAGTAAAGTTTTGAAATGATGAGGAGTCATATAATGATCAATATTATTTAAACTTTATATGGTGCCAGTGGAATGGACATTGCAGTGTATCGATATGCTGATGTCAGTACTGCATTTGAAAACTGCACCTGTAAACGATTTGGCCACTCTTTGGAATTGCCTAAAAACCTTCAAAATAGAAGACAATTAACTTTTTCCTTTAGAATGCAAATAAGGCAGAACTCCTCCGCATAACGACATCCAACAACAACCGTATTTACCGAACATAGTAAAAGCTCTAAACCGAAAGATTTTGACTGTCAACGTTGCCCTCAGCAAAGGACCTCAGCTTCATACTTTTACACCGTACTAACACAGATCTCAAACATAAATAATGTAGTGAAAGATGCCAACTATTAGTGACATGTACTAATGAAACTTCAACAACTAGCCATACATTACCACATTTAAACACGTGTACACTCGAGAGTCATCTCCTGGTTGGACTTTGGAAATATCTCACCTATAAGAGGTGTACCATTATCTGCATTACCTCCACTGAAACCCATTCTACTTTCGACAGAAAGGCTCGTTTACTCACTCAGCAAAGAGATTTGACCACATGACTCCTGTGCTTTATTGCAGTCCCATAAAAGCTAGGACAATTTTAAAGATGTGCTGCTCAACACACAAGGTCAGCCTCGACAGCAGCCTAGCTGAACTACTAATCATCTCCAAAGATGGAAGAGGGTTTAAAAGTAAACAGTCACTGCTCTTAGAAGTACCCAATTCTGCATCTTCCATAGCACAGAGCTATGTTTGACAGAGGAGCCGTCACGGTATATCTCTCTCTACTACTGAATTTGGGATAACTCTTCTATACTTGCGGTCAACATCTTCATGCAATCCCTAAATTTGCCCACCTCAGTCAACTAAACCCTCGCATTCACAAACCTGATAATAACATGTTCTGTGATTTTATTTCAAATGCTTCCTTCCTAACGTTCCAAGTCATAAAGATACGTCCTTGTATAATGCCTGTAATGAATGCTATGTATAGTGCGATGCCTGACTATTGCTAAGTTCGATTTTTCGGCTTCTATCAGGCCACAGGGAACACGGCATACACAAATCCATTATTCAAATGTTCTTTCATTTGATTATTTCAAATGCTCATTTTTTTTCTCTCTTCCTACAGTGCCAAGTCATAATGATCTATTCGCGTATTTTGTCTGTAATTAAATATTATGTTTCATTTACAGCAGTCTATGGGCCTTGAGCCCAGGAGAACAATACGCGAAATAAAACGACTACATTAAACAATCTTTGAGTCATCATAGATGCCCTTTGACCCTAAAATTAGAGCAGCTGTGAACCATGGTTTCTCCAACTGTCTAAGCCTTATTTCATTTGTACATAATCCGTAATAAATAGCAGTAGTACTTGGCGCTGCTATAAGCCCCTGCCTTGACAATGTAGTTCGTTTCATTCCAGGTTTCCAGTCAATTGTACCCACAGGCTTGAACTGCTACAGAACACCATTCTTCTTCTTTGATGTGGGCTGCAGAAAAAAAGAGCATACCGCCTTCACTAGAAAATCACTACGGTGACCTCTGGTCAAAGAAAGAATGTTCTTTTAAAAATGCCGATGAAATCTGATCGTGTCCTATCTCATGCCTTTTCTACCTCTATACCCCCTCATTTGCAGTGCTTTTCTTAAGGACACTACCTGCTTGATACAACACATACAATTATTAACTGTTTTAATGGAAACAAAATGCTGAACATAAATCAAGGGTAATGGCCAAGAGTGGCGATAGTACCTGCTGCTCAGATGCAACTGGCGATGTCTTGAAGGAGGGCTGAGGCTGACTGCCCTTTTCCAGTCAACAGTAAATCCGACTTAAGAACGTTCTCCACGTATCACTGAGAGAGCCTTTGTTAATGTTCAATGAGAGGGGGTGAAGGTTCAGGACGAAAACTTACCTTTGGAAGCTTGACAGAACTATTGGCACTGGGAAATATATTACTATCCTATTAAAAACTTGAAAATATATTTGCAGCTAAATATGCTAATTAAGAAACATATGTAGTATCCTATTGATATAACCTCTAATCGATTTAAACATGGATTAACCACAGTTCGGCATGTTTGACTGACATAATTGTGGACACTGGCAGTGTTAATAAAGGCACACATGACTAAAGTATAAAAATGATTCACATATAATTTGATAAATGTAATTAGATTTTTGATGTGCTTTTTAAGCTGTAGTGCTTTCTCAGTGAATTTCTAAGGTTCTTTTTCACAAACCGTAAAATCTTACTAATTTCTCAAGCATAGCTCCTATTTATCCTTTTCAGTGGAATTCAATGTTTTTTAACATATAATACTATTTTATTACTACAGCTGTGTTTCAACTGTGCTCGGTGGTAGGCTGGATGCAGGGCCTGGCAGCCAGGCCCTGTGTCTCAACCTCGCATGAGCTTTCCACACCTCGACAGGCGGCCATCCAGCCACAGACCCACGTCATTTTTTATTTCTTGATTTATTTTTTTCTATTCCTGCACTCACGCAGCAGTCCCATGGGAGCACATGGTGGGGGGGGGGGCGGGGGGCACATCATGGTTCATGTGAGAGACCTGTGGGATTGGGAATAGGTAAAAATGGTATTCAATGGCGGCCCCTGTGGGAGTCCATGAAAGGTAAGGGGGGTCACGGTACCACGAGGTTGCCCAATACTATTTTATTTGTTCTGAAATAGTGGCCTCAACATTGTCTTTCATGGTGTGGCTAGCAAATCAGAATGCTTGCTCCTGCCGGATTCACAAAACAATCTGATTGCTCCAATTTATGAACTTGAGTCCAGTTCAGTGTGATTCCTACTGGAATATTGCAGGATTTACTGTCAATAGGTTTATGAATTTTGAACCTTAATTTTTCAAAAACTGCTGAACAGATTTACAGCAAATGACAAAAAGCATACTTTCAGGGTGAAGTTCTAGCCTCCTGCCCAAAATGGTATAGTTATATTCAGCTGTTTTCACTTTATCATTGTCTAAGTTTTCCTGAAGAAAATGCATAGGGTAGAAATTGTTTCGGGACTCCCCTTGTTCTCGGTCCATATTTGACACATCACAACCAAAATCTCCATAACGTCACAGATGGAAAGCACACACGAAGAAATTCAAAGCAAAGTGCTTTATTTGTGCAGACCACTCTGCACTGACAGACGCGTTTCACCTACTGGCTTTATCAAAGTCAGTATTTGGGTGAAAACACGGAAGCATTTAAAGTTTACATGCATCACATGGTTCTTGATCAAAGTTAAAGATGACTTAAATCTCATTGTTGAAAAGTTCATGGTGGCCATCTTTAAATGTCCTATTTACAAATAGTGCTGTCCCTCTGTTAGAATAAAGTGCAATAGTGCAAGTTTAAAAACAGTGTTACACAATTCGTTCATTGAATATAAAAACAAACAAAATGGGATGGGGGCATAATGCTTGTAAATTTCATAAATGAAAATATATACAATATATATACCATATACATTTACACACTTATCTAAGTAAACATTTTCAGC
This sequence comes from Lissotriton helveticus, assembly GCF_964261635.1. NCBI lineage: Eukaryota > Metazoa > Chordata > Amphibia > Caudata > Salamandridae > Lissotriton > Lissotriton helveticus. Next base: position 795,461,208 of record NC_136057.1, on the reverse strand, counting down.
TGACATGAATTATATAAAATCTCCTATAGGCTCATATCCTATAACCTTAATTCATATCGCTAGTGTGTAGCCCTCCTGTGGTTTATTAAGCCCTGAATGGGCATTAAAACATCTTATGAGAGGGAATGTGGCACTAGGTGACACACTGATGATACAATCTTATCTTAATATATATGATATATCACTCCCAGGTTTTTCAGTGTGTCACTATAGGTGGACCCAAAGCTCCTCGTCATTATTTAACCCTACTGGTGCCTTGGTTTGGAGATCGATTATATATGTCGATTCCAAGGTCAGTAGCTTACGCACCCTGTCCCCTCCTCTTTCTGTTTTATCCACTTGATCAATGCAAATCACGGTTTCTCTGTGGAATTGTTAAAAATGGCAAGCAACCGGATAGGTGAGGTTCGTGTTTGCAATAGCACGCATGTGCTCAAGGATGCGCTTTTTGGTAGGGTGTATAGTTGTCCCAATTTAACGTCTGGGCCTGGACAAGTTAGACAATAGACTGTGAAGTCCGAGTTACAGTTTAGTAGCTGTTTGATCTTACGTATGGGTCTAGGATCGCCTGGTCTCCCTTAGAAAGATGTGACCTTTTCGATAAATTAGCAGGCCTTACAAGGTTTGCAGGGGAAGAAGCCTGAGATTCCTATTCGGTTTCTTACTCTGGGGACAAGGTCATAGTGACTATGAATTAAGTAGTCCCCTACTGACAAACTGTGCTTGTATGTCACCTGTGGGCGAGAAGGTAGGTTGTTTCTGAGGATATTATCAGTTTGTAGGATGTGCTAGTTCTTCTTGAAGATCTACACAACCTGACTGGATTTCTCATTAAAACTGGCAATCATCCTCACTGGCCCATTGCACTCTGATCTTGTTGGTTCTTTCATGACAAGAAGATCTTTTCTGTTGACCTTTTTAATTTTCGCTTCTGCTAGGATGAGGTCCGAATTGGTATACCTTCCATCCTTGAATCTCTAATGGCCTTGGTTTTAACCTGTTCAAAATCTTGATTATTGAAACAGTTTTGTTTAAGGCGCAGAAGTTCACCAAAGGGTATATTTCTGATTACACTACTAGGGTGGTAACTTCCGGCCTGCAGGACAGTGTTGCCTGCTGTAGGCTTTCTACACAGCCTGGTCGATAGTGTGTCATTGTCAATGTAGACCTCAAGGTCTAAGTAGGTGACTGAGGTATTACTGATTTCCCCAGTGAACCTTTGATTAAGTTCAATGTTGTTTAGAGAAGCCACAAACTCCTCAGCCGAGGAGCGACTACTGCACCAGACAACCAAAAGGTAATCTATGTAAATTTCCCCCAAAATTATTTTGTCAATATAATGATCATTGGGTTACCCCAAGTCACGTGCTTCTCCCACCAGCCCACGAAAAGGTTTGCGTAGCTTAGGGCGAAGCACGTGCCCATGGCAGTCCCACGCAGTTGGTGGTACAATTGTCCTGCGAATGTAAAGATGTTATTAGTAAGACAAAAGGTAATCATCTGCAAAAGCATTTCATTATGCTTCAAAAATTGCAGCGGTCTTTTGTGTAAAAACCATTTAGCAGCTCTAATTCCGTCAGAGTTGTTTATACAGGTATAAAGACTGGTAATATCCAGGGTAATGAGGAACATGTATTGTTCCCATACGACACCCTCAATTAATATTAAAAAGTCCTGGGTATCCCTGATATATGAGGCCAGGTCCCTGACCTAAGGAGCTAGGAAGGAATCGATATATGTGGACGTGTTCTCTAGGAGGCTGTTGATGGATGCCACGAATGGCCTGCCTGGGGATTAGTCAAGTCTTTGTGTACCTTTGGAAGGTGATAAAACGTTGGTGTTGTGGATGTTCCGTAATACAAGAACAGGTATTCCTCTTGATTCAGTAAACTATTGTTTTTCCAAAGGTGTAGTAAATCATGGTCCACAGTGATACATTCCAGGTACTCCTTTCTTTGTAATGGCATGTAGCACTCCTTATCATTAAGTTGTCGCATCACTTCTTTATATTGTTCTTTGTTAAAAATGAAAATTTTTCCCCCTTTGTCTGAGGGTTTGATTTCGATGGTCTGATCTTTCTCTAAGGATTTCGTAACTTCCAGTATTTCCCAGGGATATTATTTTAGCATTTGTTGAAGTCTTTGCAGGTGGCCAGTTTTTTTAGGTCAAGAATGACTGTGTCACTAAAAACATCTATAGCATCAAAAGGTGTTTTAGGGACTACTCGTGATTTTCTCTTGAAATTGCTTAGTCCCCTTGCTTGATTGATTCCTTCTGCTGCCAAACATTCATCCAAATTATTTTCTCCACTCTGTGTGGATGTGGAACTAAGTGTATGCATGGTCATAAGGGCTTCTAGATCATGTCCTATCAGTGCCTGAGGGTCACTTTCCATCATATCGGATTCATCTATGGGTCTTTCAATTCTAGGGTGGAGTAAAAAGATTTCTGAAGTTTCACTTTTCTGATGTACCTAAATTGGTCAATCCGAGTGCGTGCATAGTCAAACCCTGCAGTGGGGCAAAAGGTGGTGCCCAATTGTAATACTTTGATTTGTTCTGGTGTGAGTGCCTTGTCCGATAAATTAATGACAGTCATCTCCTTTATCGATTGCCCCTCTTCCCCCTTCTGCGTGTCACTCTCTGTGTTGGGGCATCTTCTCCTGTGTTTGTTGCACTTCCTTGTTTTTCGTTTCTTTTGTTTCGTGAATGCGCTTATTGAGGGTAGTGGGTTCTTGGTGTTGGTCTCTGGCGGGTTTCTCTTATTAGCTGATACTCCTAAAAATAAGGAGATTCCGCATTCACACCTGTTTCCTCTGGATTTGTGACTTGCTTGCCTTCTGAAGTTTCCACCTCAGACTCTGACATGTCTTTATTACCACTTCTGCTTGCACCTTGCTGGTTCATTTTTTTCCTTGGCCCATCGAATTTCCAGGCAAAGGTCTGGATGTGGCCTGTGGCGTAGTCCTGCTCACCTCTAAGAAACTTCGTCTGTTTGCGCTTCTGTATGATGGCTTCATAATCTATCAGAGGCTTCATCATTCCATTGCTCAATACCTCACTCTGTTTGGCATCTTTCTCTTTTCCAATCAGGTCTTCCAGTCTTTTAATTTCAGTTAATAGTTTTCGCGGTCACTCCAGGCGTATTTTATAGGGATCCTTACCATTCCTTTTGCTGACTTGGTGGTATGTTCAGCCCAGTCTTTGAGGAGTTCAGGATTGGAGTGTACGTAATATGGAACAGTAAAAATGCGCAGGCCCCTGTGGATTCTGTCGCAATCCATATATCTCTGCAATGAGGTGGCTTCCCACCACTTGCGTAGCTCTCTCTTATGGGCTTTCTCCAATGTTTGGAATAGGATTGCAAGATTGCTCGCTGAGGAACCCCATACTATGTCGTTTCTGGGTTGCGTGTTGCAAGCACCCGATCCTGTTTTGAAAATGTTGCCGCCGCTTCCTCCCTCTCGCTTAGGCTCGAAAAGTTGCTATAAATGTGCACAGTTCTGTAAGTTATCGCGTGGGGGCCTGCAACTGATGGTGTCTTCTCTGGACTGAGGCTTGAAAGTTATAAATGGTATGCGGAAGAATAAGCGAGGTTCACTCACCGGTGTGTCGACAACAGCGAGTCCCGAGTCCCGGTCCATGTCGCATCTACGGCACTGAAATAAAACACCCTCCCATCCTCTCTGCTCAATCCAACTACTTACCTGTTGAGTGCCGTGAAGTCCTACTGCAAAGTCTTTATCCTAAAGCCTTGGTGCTGGCAACCATATAAATTTTCACAACAGCACGTCATCGCCGCCGCTCCATCTTCGTCCCGAGTGCTCAATCCGGCAGTGGTGAACCGCCCACAATCGAAACTATCTAAAACGCCATAACGTCAGAGATGGAAAGCACACACAAAGAAATTCTAAGGAAAGTGCTTTATTTGTGCAGACCCCCCTGCACTGACAGACGCGTTTCGCCTACTAGCTTTATCAATGTCAGTTTTTTGATGCAAACATGGTTGCATTTAAAGTTTACATGCATCACATGGTCCTTGATCAAAATTAAAGACAGACTTAAATCTCATTGTTGAAAAATTCATGGCGGTCATCTTTAAATGTCCTATTTACAAATAGTGCTGTCACTGTGTTCGAATAAAGAGCAATAGTGCAAGTTTAAATACAGCGTTACACAATTCGTTCATTGAATATATAAACAAACAAAATGGGGGGCATAATGCTTGTAAATTTAATATATGAACATATATACAATATATACACCATATACATATACACACGTATCTAAGCACATATATATATATATGTATATATATATATATATATGTATATAACGCTCAAATCCCTCCAACGTCGGGAAAGGAAACAGCACTCCGGTGGTGACAGATAAACAGCGAGTTTAATGATCGCAGCAGCAAGCAAACGTTTCGGCTAACGCCTTCGTCAGTGTTTCGACCAACACAAACATGGTTCCGGTTTAAATAAAGTATTGTATGCGACAGTAAACATCGACAAGGAGCCAGCCCAACCAAGACGGGCGCCATCTTGGAATGGGTTCCTAATATACGAACTAATGCAGGATCGTACCGTAAATCGGTAAACATACATGCATAATGGGCAAAAGGTAATCAAAAATGTACATACATATAAACACAATAAAGCCGTGGATCGGCAATTGCCCCTTAAAAGAAGATGTGTATCAAGCAACAAACATATACATTTAAATGTTCTAAAAAACCTACGGAAGGTCCTAGATCTCCTTCCTACGTCTGTCCGTAGAACGCTGGTGCATGCCCTCGTCACATCGCGCCTAGATTATGGCAATTTGTTGTATCTGGGAGCAACCTGTAAAGCAATAAATCGCCTCCAGGTGTTACAGAATGCGGCAGCTCGCCTCCCAAAAGATCGGCCTCCAAAGCTGCCCTTCAGACCCTCCACTGGTTGCCAGTAAGGAGCAGAGTCGAATTCAAGGCCCTTTTTACTTGTCATCGCATCCTTGCTGGGAAGGCGCCAGCACCCCTCCAGAATCTAGTCACCAGGTATGTACCCACACGCGCCCTGCGTTCCTCCCACGGAGGCCTATTAAAGGTCCCTAGGATAAGGAGGGCTCACATGGGAGGAAGATCTTTCCGCTACCTGGTGGCGAAGAGCTGGAATGCCCTACCTCTTAACCTCCGCCTGGAGTCATCGGAATCCAGCTTCCGGAAGAAGCTAAAAACACACCTATTTTCACGATAATCGGGCTTACTCCATACTCCTGTTTTACGAGTTCTTCGGTTTCAGCGCGGGGACACGCCATCTGAGCGTAACCAGGCGCTTTACAAAATTCTCTTATTATTATTATTATTATTAAATATTACCGTTATTTTAAACCATGAGCATACGTTTGGCGTATTTCATTTAACTACAGTTTGCTATAATTCATGGCAGCAACAATTCAATTAATTAATGCTGACAACAGTTCATGCAAATAATTGTAGAAAATGGAATAATACAGTAACCATCTAAACAACACAGACAACCAAATGCTAACCTAGTGGGGAACAGGAGGCACTAAATATTCCAAATACTTGAGTGAAAAATGGTCTTCATAATAGATTAAATAGACAACTCATCATAGTCCGTAATGTATAATCAATAAATGGTATAATTCATCTAGAAGACCAAAGTTATAGACACTGAGGAGTCAAAAGGAATAAGCAAAAAGATCCAAATACTCATAATCATAATCAATGGCAGCAGGTCACCCAATCGGGGTAAAATTATAATAAAATTACAGGCAAAGACATAGTTGTATATATAGAGACAGACATAGAACATCTCCTACTTCTAGTTGTATAGATCTTAGCAGTAGCAATCATGGAAGGACTTTTACATGGTGGTGGATAACCCTCCACATATCATTCAGAAAAAGACTATAGATATTAACATGTCATTTTCCAAGATGAACTACTATATCCTCCCCGCTATTCATGCCCTTCGGGTACTTTATGGACAGATCGATAATGTATCTTGATTCACGACGTCTCTGTCTTCTTAATCTGTCCCCGCCCCGTGGATTATATGGAACATGATCTAGCCCAAAGAAGCGTAGTTTATTCCTGTCTAGCGGTCGCCAGTAGGTAGTTATAGTTAGGACCGCTCCTTCCCTGAAAGTTTGGGGGTGATTCATCAAGTGGCGGCCGAGAAAAAAGGGGAGTCCCAAAACGTGTTTTCCCAATGCAATTTTTTATTGGGGACCTTTAGCCAGGGCTACAGCCCAAACCGCTGAACAGAATTACACCAAATTTGGCAGCGAGGTAGAGTTCGGTTTGCAGATTGTGCTTTTTGTGTAAATCCGTTCAGTAGTTCCTTACAAAATTACAAGTAAAATCATAGCAATATCTAGAGACAGAGTACAGCACGCGTACGGAAATCCGTACAATTATGAGCACGAGCTGCATGCCAAACCAGGAAGTGTTGGCAGCTATCTTGTTCGTTGCTAGTAGCGACTCACAAGAAAACAGAAAAACAAAGTTGAGAAATAAGGAAAGGGGGCAGGTAGATCCATCCTGACCCTCTTGCTCAGGGGGTCATACATGGATCTTTAGGGTCAATTTTTATTTTCTTTAAAAAAAAAAAATTGGGGGGTAGGCGTATAGTATACGTACGCGGTGGGAAAGGGAAACAAAAAATAGAAGTCAGTTTTATTTATTAGGTCCCGTGGGGAAATTTTGGGGGCAATTTTTTTCATAGTGGGGGGCTTGTAAGGTGCCCCGAGCACTGGGAAATGCCACCCCTCTGTGGTTTTATTTTGAAGTATGCAGGGGGGTTACGATCCTCTTCCCCTCAGTCTCGGGGACCATCACCCCGACAAGGCTTTTTTTTAAATATTTTTTTTTATAAGTGTGTTTTCAGCTCTCCCTCTCTCTCTCACCGTACACGTCGCAGGGACCGCCACCTTCCTTGGGCACTTATATGTAAAATGACCTTCCAGCCCCGGGTACCTGCAGTCCCCGGAGTTTTTTAATGTTGGGAGGGGGTCGCGGTGCCCCCCTCCTGGAACCCTTGGTGGCCCTGCGGTCCACCATCTCCCAGGGTCGGTTCTTGCAGTGTCTCGGGGTGCGTACTTCTGGGACACTGCTGTTTGGTATGGTAGGGCGGTACCGTCGCCGCTTTCACTTTACCACAGGAAACCGCTTTCCTATTTGAAAAAGAGAGCAAGTTAATCTGTTTTCTCTTTCAAGAAAGCAGATTGTTTTTCGAAAGAGAGAGCAGCATATAAGGTGATGTCTCTGATAAGGCAATGCAGGCTCACGAAGGACGCGGGGAGCCGTGTGCGATCGTGGGGCCATTGGGGCTTAAAAAAAAAGTTATTTTTAAGAACTAACTTTACTGGTCAAAAAAAGAGCTATATTTCGATGATAGTATGTAATACTTTCCGGTTGTTTTTGTGCACCAGTTGTACTCTCTACGCATGCACAGCCTTGTTTCCAAGCCCACTTTTTTTCTTTTTCTTCAAGTTCGCCAAGCAAACCTCTCCTCAGGTATTAAATTTGCCGCTTTCTTTTCCCAGGCCGTGTGTGTCATCCGCTGCTATACTTTTGTAATATATTAATAAACATAAACATATTGTATCTATATTTATTTGAAATGTAGTGTCGAGGCGCGAAACGTTGATTACATACTCCGTCCACTGCCATTTTAGTAGTTTTCCTCCGTTATTTTTATTATACCTGTTACTTTCATTTTACCTTTCGCATATTTTCTCTGTGATCGATGAGATTTCCTGCCACAGACACCACGGTGTTTGTCCTTGGCCTCCTATCTTATCAGACTTGGTTACACGTATACCTTGAAACTAATTTGAAGGACGTAAGCCACAGCCATTACAACGCGTGTTTGTCAAACCAAAGACATTATTAAGATTTTGCGTTTATCATGCGTGGTAAATGCATACTAGATGCAAAAGCATGTGTGGTAATGCCATTTGCGTGCTAATAGCTTTTTGGTGACGATCAGGCGTTGTAATGGCTGTTTCTCCCAGGACACTGCAGGAACCAGGGCTGGGCGTGGTGGACTCCAGGGCACCAGGCGGAGGGCCACGCAGCCCCTCACACAATATAGAAGTGTTTGGGGGGTTATTGTATCCGTGCTTTGAGGGGAGTCATTGAGGCGCACACACTTAATTTTGTAGGGGGGTGGGCATTGCATGGGGAAATGTCGCAAGAGGTTTGTAAATGTGGTACACATTGTTTCATATTAGTTTGATTTCTTTACCATGTTGTAGTACATCCAGAGAAAATATAACTCAGTAATTTTCAATCCTAGTCTTGAACATCTTACTATAGTACTTCAACATTTTAAATATTATTTTTATTGTGGATCGTCATCCCCCCCACAAAGAAAAAGTAGTACGTACTTTTTTTATTAAGTTTTATTAAAAGAATAACTGTAAACGAAACGCAATGATAACTATATAATAAAGAACTAGAAAAATAACTTTAAAAAAACAATAGTATAAACAAATTGTGAAGTTGACTCCAAAAGACGTACGATTGGTAATCTGCAATACAAAAAAGAAAATTAGAGTTTAGAATTATGTAGATGTGACGAAATGAGGTGAAGCATTACAAGTCAAGGTAACACTACGAATTTACGTGTGCAGTGTGCCTGGTACATTTCACTTCTGTTATTGTGCTGCGCTCAAGTGGTGTCTATATGGAAGTGCCTACTGTGTCACTGACACAAAAGTTGCACAACAGGATTGTAAATATGGCGACTTATTTCTAATGCATTGTAATGAAGGCATTGTAGATCTAGGCCTCTGTGCTTACCGTTGTATAAACACTGCGGCCAGTGGAATTCAAAACTTATAGACTTCTTTGCTTTTACACGTGAAAGCAGACAGCATTTTCTATAACTTTAAAAGAGAAAGAGAAATGATGTCACAGAGAGTGAGAGAGAGAAAGAGAGAGAATACAACATTAAAACTGTATCGCAGAGTCTGGAGTAGAGATTTTTCTTGAAAAGTCAGACGTAGATTTACAAGCTCCTTGCGTCACTTTTCCCATGTTAAAAGTGACAGAAAAGTGGCGTAATAAGATTGTAGATCTGTTTGTCAGACTGTTGTAACCTATCCGTTGTCACTGCTCGGAGGTAATTATACATTTTACAAAGTGAAGCTGCTGTACACTACCCACTGTCTCCTTTCACAAATGAAGGTAACACTATAGTTTTACGCGTGCAGTGTCCCTACTACATTTCAGTTCTGTTACAGTACCGCGTTCAAGAGGAGTCTATATGGAAGTGCCTACTGCTTTACTGACACAAAAGTGGCACAACGGTATTGTAAATATGCCGAGCTATTTCTAATGCATTGTAATGAAGGCATTGTATATCTAGGCCTCTGTGCTTTCCATTGTTTAAACAGTGCGGCCACCGGAGTTCACAACTTGAGTTCAACTGTTGATCTAGACGTCAAAGCAGACAGCAGTGGCTATAAGTTTAAAAGAGAAAGAGAAATGATGTCACAGAGTGAGAGAGAGAAAGAAAGAGAGAGAAAACAACATTAAAACTGTCTCGCAGAGTCTGGAGTTGAGATTTTTTCTTTAAAATCAGACGTAGATTTACAAGCTGCTTGCGTCACTTTTCCCATGTTAAAAGTGACACAAAAGTGGCGTAATAAGCTTGTAGATCTGTTTGTCAGACTCTTGTAATCTATGTGTTGTCACTGCTCGGAGCTAATTTAACCTTTTAGACAGTGAAGCTGGTGCACACTACCCACTCACTCCTTTTACAGATAATTTGTTGTTGTTTCGGAAACAAAATTGTTTGTCACCTAGTGCCATTGGCATGATTGAAATATGGTGCTCTACGTGTGGAAGAACCCTTCACTGTAATCAAGAGAGTTAATCATTTCAATTCAGATAAGGTTGTATACAGCAGAGTGGAGATAGCAGCGTCCAAATCTTTAAAAAATAAAGAGAAATGATGTGAGAGAGTAAGAAAGAGAAAGGGAAAAAAATATTAAAACGTGGAAGAGACACAACAGGGGAGGGGTATTTGAAGCCAGAGGCGCAACCAGTCAAATTTAACGAGGGTGGGGGGGGGCGCTAGAAAAAATTTGGGGTGGGGGCTTTAGTTCAAGCAAAAAGAAGAGTGGAGCTGCAGGGGCTGTAAGCGGGGGGGATTATCTAAGCCTTATTAACAAGCAAAATGTCTTTAAAAGACCTGTCACGTTCTCGGGTGCGAGTGTGTGTGGGCCCAGGAAGCTACGTCATCCTTGCTGAAGCCCCGTTAGCCCAATGTATTTTTTGCACCTGCGGCATACTACATATTCTCTCCTTTGACAGATAACTTGTCGTTGTTTCAGAAACAAGCTTGTTTGCTCACCTTGTGCTATTGCGGTTGTCCGTGTTACATAATCCATCCTGAAACTGTACATCTAAAAGATACTAAAAGAAAGATGTTATGATTGGTAATTCTTGCTATATTAATTTGGAGTTAGATAATAATGCGCTTTTGATAGAGGTTTGATTGTCGGATTTCTACGAACTGTTTGTATTGTGAATATATTTCGGACATTTTAGCGATTATAAAAACGTTACTGCTATTGGGGAAAAAATTAAACATATACATTAATACATTATGTAGCAGTGCGTTTGTCTAAATTACTAAGTCGCATTTTTGTATGTAGTCAGCTACAACCCTTTGACTCCTTGCGATGCATACTCAAGTCTCACTGCTCACATTTTCATGGAAAAGACACCTTCTTCATGAGGTAGTTCCGATCTCCAACAAAGAAGTCGCATATATGGTGCCGAGTATTGATATCTCTATGGCTAACGATATATTCGTGCTCCCATCATCATCATCGCAGGTTCTTCACCCGTTCAGTGCTTCGGGCACCACTAACTCAGTGATCAAAGTGGCCACGCATGTGGTAGTGGGCCCCTTGTTCGGTGATTTGGGAACAACTCTAAAATGGCGTAGAACACGTGCGCCCCGTCTTTTTTATACATAGGGTCACATGTGTAGTGACGGATGTGCTGGATAGGTGTGGTGTGGGTGTATACCAGCCATGAGAGAGTGTGTGTCGGTCTGACAACTAGACTTGCAACTAAGAAATCACTACAATGGAAATCTGGGCTTTGTACTGTTGTTGTGTTTTTCTGGTACCGTAAGCACAGTAGGCTGTATTAACGTATTCAGTCTCGATTAAATTACCACCTCCCCCAGGGGCTTTTAAATGTTGGGAGAGGGGTCAATAATTGTGTAGACTTTTTTTCTTTAGTGTGCAGTGCTATATTGTTTTATAAAATGTATAAGTCTTCAAACTATCTTTACTTTTACGATGTACTTGCAATATTTCCGTAATTGATTTACGCTTTTTACAGTTTTCTGCCTGTTACCATAGTAACAGTTCGTGGATCACTTGCTTGAGTAGAGAGGTTAGAAGTTCACCACAATATGTTGGTAATTGAAATACTTACTGTGCTGGAGATTTATATATATTTTTTTTCATATGAACTATTAGTCGTAGAAGAAGTTTGTGGAAAAGTTTTATTAAGGATTCCTTCCTGTTCGGGGAGTATTAGGGTAACGTGCTCCAAGCGGTACTTTACGAAGTTTAATGTTCATTGGCTGTAAATTATTAAAAGTAGAAGGTTTGGCAGTCATTCCTTGCTCGTCTTTGGAGAACATGGACATTTCTTTAGCTAAAGTGTTCCGAACACAAGTTTGTTCCTTATTGGGGGGGAACGGTTCACTGTTGTCAGTGATATCGTGGTGCATTTTCCAAAGGAGTATGGGGAAAGAAAGTAGTCGAGGGTAAGTTAGGAAAACTATTAACTGTGTACAGTGCCCATTAGGTGGTGGAGAGGAATTATGAGGTAAACAATTTTTTATATATGTTTCAAGGGCCATTTTTATAATTGCCGTGTGGTGTATAAATCACGGCGGAAAAATGAGTGTTTTGTGCTGTTTTCTTTTATCAAGTTTGTAGGTGACATACTACTATTTACTTATAATGTGGTGTTTACTTTTATGATGAGGAGGTGCGGTTTGCGTGGCAAAAAATTCAGTCTAGTGTTAAAACAGTTTTTATTAAGCAAATACAAATAAACTTTCTTCAGAAAGTGTTGCAGTATATATGAAAGGGGTGACAATAAAAAATGGAATTTCATATAATATCAGTTAAGCATGGCTATATAGTTCATTTTTGTGCTACAGTTTGTAAAAGTGTAGCCCCACATTCTTGTTGATGTAAGAGGGCATCAGTTACCTTTAGCTAAAGTAGAATAGAAGTGCCACAACAAACACTCCCGCACTACATTATCTCAGATCAAGAGAACAAGTAAAACAGTAAAATCTAAATTGTTTCATATTACATAGAAATGCATGCATTATTATTTTTAAAATTTGTATTCTGTACAATTCAGAAACATGCTGTCGTAGTGTTTACAAGTTGCAGACTGTTCCGCTAATAAATCACATACTAACCAAAGAATATACAGAATGTTACTTTTATAATATATAGTACACGTTCTATATGGATTACTGACAAAATCTCGACCAAGAAAATATTGACCTACAGAAATATCGATGCAGAAATATCGAAGGCAAGAATATCGACATCCTATCTACACCATGGTAAGTACAAAAATATCGAAAAAATAATATAGATGTTAAAAATATCAATGTTAAAAATATTGTTTTTTTTCTGTAAAAATATAAATGTAAAATGAAGTAAATGAAATAAACATAGTTAAAAATATCTAATAATGTTTAAAATGAATAAATAATACATATATAATAATAATGCATTAATTAAACATATACAGAAAATATATAATATATACATACTTAACAATAAGTTGTAATTATTGTAATAATTTATAAATTAATACAAAATATTATAAATTACAAATACATTTCCAAACATAAAACAAAAACATAAATAAAAAATAAAGAATTATGTTTAATAAATACAAAAATATATATACTTTCAATATTTTTAAAATTAATTATATACTACAGTATCTAAAATTATACAAAAAATTTAAATAGCTAAATATATAAAAATACTATTCAAAATCCATAAGTTAAAAAAATACAGTAATAAAAATGTTGAATAGCATAGAACTTAAAATTATCATTCCCACTCCACAGAGAGCAACAGTATAGAAACCATTGGATAGCGTAGGGGTACAAATTACTATTCCAACTCCAGAGAGTGCAACAGTAGGGAAAACGTTGGATAGCGTAGAAGTAAAAATTACTATTCCAACCCCAAAAAGTGCACCAGTAGGGAAAGCGCTGGATAGCGTAGGAGTAAAAATTACTATTCCAACTCCAAAGAGTGCAACAGTAAGGAAAACATTGGATAGCGTAGGGGTAAAAATTACTATTCCAACTCCAAACAGTACAACAGTAGGGAAAGCGTTGCATAGCGTAGGGGTAAAAATTACTATTCCAACTCCAAAGAGTGCAACAGTAGGGAAAGCGTTGGATAGCGTAGGGGTAAAAAAAACATTCCCACTCCAGAGAGTGCAACAGTAAGGAAAGCGTTGGATATTGTAGAGGTAAAATTTACTAGTCCCACTCCAGAAAGTGAAACAGTAGGGAAAGAGTTGGGTCGCATAAGGGTGACAATTACTATTCCCAATCCAGAGAGTGCAACAGTAGGGAAACCGTTGGATAGCGTAGGGGTAAAAATTACTATTCCCACTCCAGAGAGTGCAACAGTAGGGAAAGCATTGGATAGCAAGAGTGTTAAATTTATTATTTCCACTCCAGAGAGTGCAAAAGTAGGGAAAGTGTTGGATAGCGTAGGGGTACAAATTACTATTCCCACTCCAGAGAGTGCAACAGTAGGGGAAGCATTGGATAGCGGGAGGGTAAAAACTACTATTACCACTCCAGAGAGTGCAACAGTAGGGAAAGCGTTGGATAGCGTAGAGGTAAAAATTACTATTCCCACTCCAGAGAGTGCAAAAGAGGGGAAAACGTTGGATAGCGTACGGGTAAAAATTACTATTCCCACTCCAGAGAGTTCAACAGTAGGGAAAGCATTGGATAGTGTAGAATTTAAATATAACATACTTATGAATAATTGTTGTAACTAAAATAATACAAATTTGTATTTTTAAATAACTCTATATCATTTGCAAATACACATTAATAATTACTAAAAACATAATTACAATTGAATAAATAATTAACAATAAAATAACAATAAATACCAATAAATATTAATTAATAAATATAAACTACCAAATAATGACCAATTAAAAAAAATTAATTACCAATTAAAAAATGTATTTGCCAATTACAAACTCGAATTACCAATTGAAAGAACTAATTGCCAAATATAAAATGTAATTACCAATTACAAACCTTAATTACCAATTAAAAAAATTCATTACCAATTAAAATAATTAATTACCAATTTGATAGGGTAGAAGTAAAAATTACTATTCCAACTCCAAAAAGTGCAACAGTAGGGAAAGCGCTGGATAGCGTAGGAGTAAAAATTACTATTCCAACTCCAAACAGTACAACAGTAGGGAAAGCGTTGGATAGCGTAGGGGTAAAAATTACTATTCCAACTCCAGAGAGTGCAACAGTAGGGAAAGCGTTGGATAGCGTAGGGGTGAAAATAACCATTCCCACTCCAGAGAGTGCAACAGTAAGGAAAGCATTGGATAGCGTAGGGGTAAAATGTACTATTCCCACTCCAGAGAGTGAAACAGTAGGGAAAGATTTGGGTAGCGTAAGGGTGAAAATTACTATTCCCACTCCATAGAGTGCAACAGTAGGGAAAGCATTGGATAGCGGGAGGGTAAAAATTACTATTCCCACTCCAGAGAGTGCAACAGTAGGGAAAGCGTTGGATAGCGTAGAGGTAAAAATTACTATTTCCACTCCAGAGAGTGCAAAAGTAGGGAAAGTGTTGGATAGCGTAGGGGTACAAATTACTATTCCCACTCCAGAGAGTGCAACAGTAGGGAAAGCATTGGATAGCAGGAGGGTAAAAATTACTATTCCCACTCCAGAGAGTGCAACAGTAGGGAAAGCGTTGGATAGCGTAGAGGTAAAAATAACTATTCCCACACCAGAGAGTGCAAAAGTAGGGAAAACGTTGGATAGCGTACGGGTAAAAATTACTATTCCCACTCCAGAGAGTGCAACAGTGGGGAAAGCATTGTATAGTGTAGAATTTAAATATAACATACGTATGAATAATTGTTGTATATAAAATAATAAGAAATTAAATTTTTAATTAACTCTATATCATTTGCAAATACCCAATAATAATTACTAAAAACATAATTACAATTGAATAATTAACTAACAATAAAATAACAATAAATACCAATAAATATCAATTAATAAATATAAATTACCAAGTAATTAACTATTAAAAATATCAATTACCAATATAAAAAAAATAATTACCAATCAAAAAAATTGATTACCAATTAAAAAATCTATTTGCCAATTACAAACCTTAATTACCAATTAAAAAGTATTGCCAAATATAAAATGTAATTACCAATTACAAACCTTAATTACCAATTAAAAAATAATTACCAATTAAAATAATTAATTACCAATTAAAATAATTAATTACCAATTAATTAGAAAAAAATAATTATCAATACCAATAACAAATAATTAATTACTTAATTACAATTAAATTACTTCCCACCCAATTCCCCTATAAACACACAACCCGCTACAAAACTTAAACGCAGAGATTAATAAAAATTAATTTACAATTACTAAAAATTAATAATTAATTTACTATAATTAAATTACTTCCCACCCTATTCCCCTATAAACCCACAACCCGCTCCAGTACTAAAACATACAATTAAATTAAAAATAACATTTGTAATATTTAAAAAATAGTACACATATAATTTAAAACAAATAAAATACTTAACAAAAAACATTTAACACATACATATAAAATACATAATAAAATACATAACAATAAACTAATATCGATATTAGTAACATCGAACTTAGGGGCTGATTAGGATGGCGGAGTTCCCGCATCCTCCGGGCCGGTGGAAGCGGAGGATGCGGGAAATCTGCCGCGGATGCCTAAAAGACCCAGCGCCAAGTTAGGATGGCGGTGGGTCTCAAAATCCGTCCACTGCTTTTCCGCCGCAGTCGCCTTCCGACCGTGGCGGAAAAGCCCTAACATGGCTGGTGGTGTCTGTCAGACACCGCCAAGCATATTAGGATAGCGTAAAACATATGCTTTTCCACGGCGGCTTTTCTGCCGTGGAAAAGCATACGGAGATTGCCTTCGGGGCCCGTTGCGGGCCCCCTTGGTGACGGGGGGTGGGGGGTGCACATGGGGGGTACCTATGGTACCCACCTGCATTTGCGTGGACAAAGCGGCGGGCACCGCG
This sequence comes from Lissotriton helveticus, assembly GCF_964261635.1. Lineage (NCBI taxonomy): Eukaryota > Metazoa > Chordata > Amphibia > Caudata > Salamandridae > Lissotriton > Lissotriton helveticus. The sequence goes on along the minus strand of NC_136057.1, from coordinate 795,444,798 downwards.
CGGTGCCTGCTGCTTTGTGCACGCAAATGCCGTGCATGCTTTTTTTAACATTGCGGTGGGTGCAGCTTGAAGCTGCACCCGCCGCAATGTTAAAGATTGAGGATGTGACCGCCACCCTGACGGTCACATCCTAATCTGCACGGAGGGACCTCCGCAGCCCCTGCGGACGGTCCCTCCTACTCTATGGTGGCGGACGGACTCAGGTCCGTCCGCCATCATAATCGGCCCCTTAGTGACAACGATATATTTGATATCAATATTACTAACTTCGATATTACTTACATCGATATAAAAAAAATCGATATTTCTTACCTTAGGGTCGATATTCTGTCCAACGATATTCTTCACATCGATATTCTTCCCCTTCGATATTTTTGACTCAATACTACTGTAGGTCGATAATAGGGAATCGATATTTTGACTGTGCACCGTCCTATATATTCTTTAGGGAGAAGGTGAATAGGAATCGCAAATAAGAATAGAAATTAGAAAATAACATTCAGAAATGTAGGGTTTATTACATTTTAAAGTAAGAAAGAATGCATGATAGCTATATTTTAATATATATATAAAAATATCTGAACAAGTTTTTATAAATATTTGATAATTATATTACAGATGGCTGGAAAATCTCCCATTCCTCTTCTGTAGCAATAGGAAAATCTATTATAATATAACGATTGATACCATTGTTACAGTAAAAAGAAAAGTAAAATAAAGTTATGTATTTAACAGAACATCCACAATGAAATCGTTTTGAGCGGTAAATATTTACTGAACTTCTTTTCTCCGGGAGGTGAAAAAATTCGATGTTCGTGGCGACGGGTCATAAACTCCTCTGAGATCATGACGGTGAGAATAATAATATGTATATATTCTCACAGCATATGATCACAAGGGGAAAACAGACTGAAAGCCGCAAGTCGGTAACGTTGCTTACTTACTCTTTGTGACGATGGATCGTGAACTCCACTAAGATCAGCAAGACTGTTAATGTTATAATATACATATTAACAATATGTGATCTCTAGGGGAAAATACAATAATAAGTGGAAGATGGTGACATTGATTGTAAGGTTTGCGTTGACAGGTCACCACCACCTCTCAAGTGAAGTACAGTATCAATATTATAATATAAAAAGTCACTATATATAAGATAAAAGTAGCCAGAAAAGGAGTAATACTTGTTATAATATATCTGTTTCTAGGAACAAGCTGCTGACATTACAGAGAAAAAGGGAAAAACATGCAATAACATTTTATTCTACATATAAATGTTTAAATATTGACAAATAGTCATCTTGAAACAACTTACAACTCTGGAATATGTTTGGTGACGCAAAAAGAGAATCCGATGCTGGAGAACGGAACCTGCAACAGACATTGGCGATTTAGAAATAACTCGGGAAAACAAAACTAATTGCACAGTAGGGGGTCCATTAGGATGGCTCACCCTAACGGAGATCGGGACCGCCCGCCTAAAGGGCGGGGGTCCCGACATTGGCATTAGGATGCGCCCGCCACAGTGGCGGGCGCATTCCTCAATTTAACATTGTGGCGGGCGGTGCTCACTGCACCGCCCGCCACAATGTTAAAAACAAATGCATGCATTTGCATAATCGAAGCGGCAGGCACCGCGCGGTGCCTGCCGCTGCGATTATTCAAATGCAGGGGGGGTACCAAAGGTACCCCCCGTGTGTCACCCCCCTTTGGCCATCACTCTGGGGGCCCACAGGGGCCCCCCAGAGTGAACACCGCATGCCTTTCCGTGGCGGCATTGCCGCCATGGAAAAGCATTGCAAAATGCCCATTGTAATATGGCCTGCGGTGTCTCATAGACACCGCCACCATATTCAACATTTTCCGCCCCGGCCGCAAGGCGACCGGGGCGGAAAAGTGGTGTTTTCTTCCACCGTGGCCCCCCCGCCATACTAATATGGCGGGGGGAATTCAGGGAAAGATGTCGGGCAGATTGCCCCCGCCAGGCTGGCGGTGGCTTCCGCCAGCCTGGCGGGGGCAATCCGCCCGACAATCCTAACTATATAAATCCTAGTGGTTTATATAGTTTTTTGTTGTTTAGTAGTCTATGAAAGGAAGATGTGGCTCCGCCTATGTAGATGGCACGTTTTGCAGTTTACACGTGCTCACGTTTTAACTGTTTAGTTTCAAACTGTGAAGCTGTAAAGGTTTCGATTTTGATAGTAACACGTTTAAGGTATTATTATCTACATAGGTTGGAGAGTTTAAAAAGTGTTACTCGGTGAACTGTGTTCTTTGCATTTTCATTATTAAAGCATCTAAATAGAAGACGTATAAAAAAATATCGTTATCATTAGAAGAAAAAAAAAAGGTTTAATATTTGTTATTTTTATGGTTCTTAATTTAAAAAATGCTAGCAATTGTAGATCGTAATCCTACCCTCAAAAAGGTGTGCTGGCGCTTGGGGCTTTGGGAAGCTTATGAAATTATAAATGCCCTTTTCTATGCACCTGTAGACTTGGCTTTTAAACTTTCAATTGCCTAATCTGTATATTTACACTTCCTCCAAACAAATTGATACTGCTATTTTAGTATTGCAATGAGCCATTTAGCAGTATGTGTTTATGTATACATTGTTCTAAAAGTGAAGCTGCGGTACATTTTGCCAGACACTCTCCTTGCAGAATTGCAATAATTTAGCCAGTACCCAAGTAGTCATGGTGCAAAGTGGGCCTTAGGGCATGGACTGCTTCAAAGTCCTATACACTATGCATGCACTCTTCTTTGCACAGGCAAACTTGTCTTTTATAGATTGTATTATCCAGTCTATGTTCTTACACTTCTAGCAAACTCTTTGTGACTGTTGATTCAGTATTGTAGTGAAGTATTCAGCAGAATGCCATGCTAAAAATGAAGCTCTTCCAAACTCAGACAGACACTCTTGTTGCAGAACTGTAATTATCCAGTCAGTACTCAAGTAATCATGGTGCAAAGTAGGCCTTAGGACATGTACTGCTTTAAACCTGTATAGGGTAGGCTTGCACTCTTCTATGTAGGTGTAGATTTGTTTTTTATACATTCAATTGTCCAGTCTGTATCCCTAGACTTTCACAATCACTCTCACTCTACTGTTTCAATATTGTAGTGAGCCATTCAGCAGTATTTCCTTATATATGTACTGTGGTAAAACTGAAGCTCTTATAAATTCAGTCATGCACTCTCTTTGCAGAACTGTAATCATCCTGTCAGTACCCAAGTAAATATGGAGCAAAGTAGGCCTTAGTATATGGACTGCTTCAAACTCCTATTTACCATGCATGTACTGTTCTATGCACCTGCAAATTTTCCTTTTATATTTTGAATTCCCCAGTCCCTATCCTTACACTTCCAGCAAACACTCTGTCATTCCTCTTATAGTTTTGTAGTGACTCATTGATCAGTGTGTAATAATCCTTTCTCTACATTGAAACAGTAATCAGGAGATGTACAATAAGTTGTACATTCTCAGAGATATGGCAGTTATTGGGCACTGTGATATCAGCACAATGGATGCACCGTATTTACAATGTAGTTTATTATGGAGCAAAAACGGCACAGATATGTGATGTATTTGTGTTGTGAAGGTGGTGTATTGCTTGACTTGCGTTCCAAGTGCAATGCAGCTCCAGCAATGCTTTTGGGGTTCTATGCTCACAAAGCTGTGTCAATCCTTACACCTGTTTCAAGCAGGAGCAGGGTTTTGATGTAGCATAGCACTAAAGGTGACTGAATGAAATATTATAGATTTCACTCAGTCACTTTTAGGAGGTGTTCCTATGCTAGAACACTTGCACTCCCTCCCCCCCCCTCTCTGCGCAGGAAAGTGTCTTTCTGGCGCAGGGCTTTAGAATATCATGCACCTTACATATGCATCACATTGTAAATATCAGGTACTATGGTACAACTTTTGCAACACTGCAGCATCACAAAAGTGATGTGTAAAAGAGGTACAAGGGGGTTGTAAATTCCATAGGTTTCACACATGTTATAGTTAGCTGGAAATTTCACTCATACAAAACCATTGAAATTCCTCCGTTATAGTTAGATCAGCTAACCATACCTCGCGTGCCCGCAATGCACTGTTGATGACGTCACATATTACATCACTCATGACATGGACAGTGACATCACTCATGACATCACTGATGACATCTCATATGCAGACACGGACCAGCAGGTAGGGGCAAATGTCTTCATTTCTTGTTGTATGCCGCCATAACAACATATAAATAAATAAATATATATATATTACCTACTAGTTAGGACCTAGTTTCCATAGAAAACTCGCAACATTCTATTTGGAATAACTTTGGCGCCGGTTGACGAATCTTCACCAAATTCACCAAAGAAGATTGGGTGCTCCGCTCTGCTCCTTCCCTGAAAGTTTCGGGATGATTCGTGAAGCGGGGGCTGAGAAAAAACATGTTTCCCCATTCAATTTTCCAAAGGGTCCTTTAAGTGAGGCTACAGACTGAACTGCTGAACGGAATTACACCAAATTTGGCAAAAAGGTAGAGTTTAGTTTGAAGATTACGCTTTTTGTTAAATGGTGTAAATCCATCCAGTAGTTCCTTAGAAAATCAAAAGTAAATTCTTAGATATATATTCAAAGGTTTACCGTACGCGTACCGTCCGAGGACCGTACGCGTACCATTACGAGAACGAGCTGCATGCTAATTGGCTAAAAGCTGTCTGTCAACACTCCAAATCAGCGAGTGTTGGCAGCCATCTTGTGCCTCGGTAGAACCGAGTCACAAGAAAACAGTAAAGCAAAGTTGAAAAATAAGTAAAGAGGGCAGGGTAGAAACATCCTGACCTTTTAGGCCTGCTCAGGGGGTACCACATGGATCTTTAGGCCGATTTTTTTTAAAAATAAGAAATCGCGGGGTACGTGTATCGTATGCATACGTGGTGGAAAAGGAAAATAAACCTAGAAGTCCCTTTTATTCTTAATTAGCTCCCAGGGGGGCCAAATCCTGGGGTCATTGTTTTTCCATAATGGGGGGCTTGTTTTATTTTGATGTATGTGGGGGGGGGGCTCATGGCACCCCCCTCCCCGCAGCCCCGGGGACCGGCACCCCCTCAGGGTTTTTTAATTTTTTTTTTTTTTAAAGAATGTTTTCAGCTCCCCCTCCGTCTCCCCCATACACGTTCCGGGGACCACCACCTTCCTGGGGCAGTAATATGCAAAAAATGTGAAAAGGGGCAGGGTAGAAACACCCTGATCCCCTAGGTCTGCTTAGGGGGTCCCACAAAAAAAGTTTGAAAAAATCGCGGGGTACGCGTAGGTACGCGTACACTGCTGATAAAAAAATAAAGTGCCCCCGGGGGCTTTTTTTAAAAAAAAAAAAAAAAACCTGTGTGGGGGGCTCAAGCCCCCCCACACACCCTGGAGACCGCCACCTCCCCGGGACACTAATATTTAAAATAGGGGGGTCCGTGCTGGACCACCAGCCCTGGGGACCTCCACCCCCAGGGCTTTGCAAATGTTGGAAGGGGGGCCGCGCGGCCCCCCTCCTGGAGCCCTTGATGGCCCTGGGGACCGCCACCCCCCAGGGCCGGCTCCTGCAGTGTCCCGGGGTGCCTACCCCGGGACACTGCTGTTTGCTATGGTATGGTACCATAGCAAACTGCTTTGGTTTTTGAAAGAGAGAACAGAAAAACCTGCTCTCTCTTTAAAAAACCAAAGCTGATTGCTTTTCTGCATGGGGAGCAGCATGTTAGCTTCTCCCCGTGCACAAAAGCAATGCCGCCTCCCGCAGGATGCGGGGAGTCGCCAGGGACCGTGGGGGGCTTGGGGACCCCCACACGGTCCCCAACGGAGAGGGCAGGCCCCGGGGGATGGGTACCCCGGGGTCTTAAGTGGGCATAGGAGGGGGGCTATGCAGCCCCCTCCACAAAAATAATAAAAAAGTTGGCCATGCCCCTGGGGATGGGTCCCCTCCACCATTAAAGATTTAAAAAAAAAAAATTTGCATGCCCCTGGGGATGGGTCCCCGGGCCCAGAAATGGCCACGGGAGGGGGGCCATGCAGCCCCCTCCCCATAAAAAAATAAATAAATAAGAATTGGGGTGATGCCCTGGGGAATGGGGTCCCCAGGACCAAAGAAAAAAGAAAAAGAAGGGGGGCTACATAGCCCCCCTATTTAAAAGTAAATAAAAAAAGAAAACAGGATGGGGAGGAGGCCATGCCCCCTCCCTGCACCTCTTTGCAAACGTGCCCCCTGGCGCGTTTGCAGAGGGGGAACTAATTCCCCTTGCATACTGGGGGTCCCTGGGGGCCAACTAGCCCACCAGGGACCTTCAGAATGAGCCAGGGGGCTGCGTTGCCGAGAGGTATAAAAAGGGGCATCACCTCATTACACCTCTCTGCAACGCAGCCCCCTGGCACATACTGGAGGTTCCTGGTGGGCTATATGGCCCCCAGAGACCCCCAGTATGCAAGGGGAATTAGATCCCCCTCTGCAAACACGCCAAGGGGCTGCGTTGCAAAGAGGTGTAAAAAGGGGCGTGGCCTCATTATACCTCTCTGCAATGCAGCCCCCTGGCGCATACTGGACGTTCCTGGTGGGCTAGTTGGCACCCAAGGACCCCCCAGTATGCAAGGGACTTAACCCCCCAACTTAGAACACGCTACGGGGCGCGTTTGCACAGTGGTGAAGGTAGGGAGTAGGGCTTGAGGTGATATGAGTGCAAACATGCCCTGTGGAGCGTTTTAAGTTGGGCAATTAATTCCTCTGCAATCCAGAGGTCCCCTAGGGGCCAACTAGTCCAACAGGTACCTCCAGAAAGCACCACGGAGCTGCGATGCAGTGTTGTAAAAAGGGGCGTGCCCTCTGAACACCTCTCTGCAACACAGCTACTTGGCGCATACTTGAGGACCCTGGTGGGCTAGTTGGCTCACAGAGGACCTGAGGATTGAAGGGGAATTAATTCCCCAACCTAAAACGCGCTACAGGGCGTGTTTGCACACATATCACCTCAGGCACCGCCCCATTCCTTCACTATTGAGCAAAATATTCCTCTAAAATCACCCGAACTACGAATTCCGATTTACTCGCCTGTTATCAGGAGAGACCTCAGTGCTGCATCTTTCAGCCCACTACTGATCTTGAAAAGTAATTCTAACCATACTTACAGTAACTTGAATTTCCTTCCATAGGCTAACATTGACTAGTTTCACTTGGAAATTTTTCTAAGTGTGGAGTTTTGAAACATTAGAAAATTCCTCAAAAATCAGCCGAACTACAAATTCCCCTTTACTCACTTGTTATCAGGAGAGACCTCAGTGCTGCATCTTTCAGACCACTACTGATCATGAAAAGTAATTCTAATCATAGTTATAGTAACTTGGATTTCCTTCCCTAGGCTAACATTGACTGGTTTCACTTGGAAATGTTTCTAAGTGTGGAGTTTTGGAACTTTAAAAAAATCCTCTAAAATCAGCTGAACTACGAATTCCGATTTACTAACCTGTTATCAGGAGAGACCTCAGTACTGCATCTTTCAGCCCACTACTGATCCTGAAAAGTAATTCTAACCATACTTACAGTAACTTGAATTTCCTTCCATAGGCTAACATTGAATGGTTTCACTTGGAAATTCTTCTAAGTGTGGAGTTTTGTAACTTTAACAAATTTGTCTAAAATCAGTCGAACTACGAATTGTGATTTACTCACCTGTTATCAGGAGAGACCTCAGTGCTGCATATTTCAGCTCACTACTGTTCCTGAAAAGTAATTTTAACCGTACTCACCAGTAACTTGAATTTTCTTCCATAGGATATCATTGCCTGCTATTTAAAATATATATAAATGAAAAAATATATATAATAAAAAAAGAATAGTGCAATTACAATATTTTTTAAAACATTGTTTTTCAATTTATATTAAAAATATGTAATGTTATTCTTTGTTGCATAATTTATGTGTCACTCTATGCCTGAAAGGATTTTGTTTTGACTTATAGTGGGTGCTTCCTTGTGTCTGGACAAAACTATACCTCTCTGAAGAGCTCTAATTAAACCAAAACACTGTATCAGGGGTTGCTTTTACTCGTTTCAGGTTGGCTTGAGTGGCAATTTTACCAATTCAAAGCTGTAATACTGTGCCTTGAGTGATAAATGGCTTTTGTCATTTTACAGCTCGGCAAGCACAGCACTATGCTAGACCTATGCATAAAGATGTTGATGTAGAAATGGCAAAAGATGTTGTCCTTTTCTATATCGGCGTGGATGACACTGTGCTAATCCTATGCATTCAGACTTTGATAGAAAAACAGACATTTGAGGTGAGTAGATTGAGAGTGTTGCTTTTGTTGAGAGTGCTCTAACAGGAGCTCCTTGCGACCTAAACTTGAGACCAACTCAGAGTTCTTTCCTTATCTTTTGCATAATTTATGTGTCACTCTATGCCTGAAAGTGTTTTGTTCTGACTTATACCGGGTGCTCCCTTGTGTCTGGACAAAGCTATACCTCTCTGAAGAGCCCTAATGAGAGCCAAACACGGTGTCAGGGGTTGCTTTTACTCATTTCAGGTTGGCTTGGGAGGGGTATTTTACCAATTCAAAGCTGTAATACTGTGCCTGGAGTGATGAATGGCTTTTGTCATTTTACAGCTCGGCAAGGACAGAACTGTGCTGGTCCCATACTTAAAGATTTTGCTCCAGAAATGGCAAAATACATTGTCCATTTGTATCTCAGCGTGGAAGGCACTGTGGTAATCCTATGCTGAAAGACTTTGCTAGGAAAACAGACATTTCAGGTTAGCAGATCTAGAATGTCGCTGGTGTTGGGAGTGCTCTAACAGGATCGGCTTTCCACCTAAACTTGAGAACTACCAAGAGTTCTATCCTTCTTTTTTGCATAATTTATGCATCACTCTATGCCTGTAAGGGTTTTGTTTTGACTTATACTGGGTGCTCCCTTGTGTCTGGACAAAGCTATCCCTCTCTGAAGAGCTCTAATGAGAGCGATACACTGAGTCAGGGGTTGCTTTTACTCATTTCAGGTTGGCTTGAGTGGGTATTTTACCAATTCAAAGCTGTAATACTGTGCCTGGAGTGATGAATGGCTTTTGTCATTTCACAGCTCGGAAAGGACAGCACTGTGCTAGTCCTATGGTTAACGATTTTGCTGTAGAAATGGCAAAAGACTTTGTCCTTTTCTATCTCTGCGTGGATAGCATTGTGCTAATTCTATGCTTACAGACTTTGATGGAAAAACAGACATTTGAGGTGTTCTCTCCTTTGTTTTGCATTATTTATGCGTCACTCTATGCCTGAAAGGGTTTTCTTTTGACATATACTGGGTGCTCCCTTGTGTTTGGACAAAACTATACCACTCTGAAGAGCTCTAATTGGAGTTAAAGGCATATCAAGGGTTGCTTTTATTTATTTCAGGTCGGTTTGAGTGGGTATTTTACCAATTCAAAGCTGTAATACCGTGCCTGGAGTGATAAATGGCTTTTGTCATTTTACAGCTTGTCAAGGACAGCACTGTGCTGGTCCTATGCTTAAAGATTTTGCTGTAGACATTGCAAAAAACTTCTTCCTTTGCTATCTCGGTGTGGATGGCACTGTGCTAATCGAATGCTTAAAGACTTTGATAGAAAAACAGACATTTGAGGTGAACAGATCTAGAGTGTCGCTGGTGTTGAGAGTGCTCTAACAGGAGCTGCTTTCCACATAAACTTGAGAACTACCCAGAGTTCTCTCGTTCTTTTTTGCATAATTTATGCGTCACTCTATGCCTGAAAGGGTTTTGTTTTGACATATACTGGATGCTTCCTTGTGTCTGGACATAGCTATACCTCTCTGAAGAGCTCTAATTAGAGCAAAACACTGTGTCAGAGGTTGCTTTTACTCATTTCAGGTTGGCTGGAGTGGGTATTTTACCAATTCAAAGCTGTAATACTGTGCCTGGAGTGATAAATGGCTTTTGTCATTTTCCAGCTCGGCAAGGACAGCAATGTGCTGGTCCTAAGCTTAAAGATTTTGCTGTAGAAATTGCAAAAGACTTTGTCCTATTCTATCTCGGCATGGATGGCACTGTGCTAATCGAATGCTTAAATACTTTGATAGAAAAACAGACATTTGAGGTGAGCAGATATAGAGTGTCGCTGGTGTTGAGATTGCTCTAACAGGAGCTGCTTTCCACCTAAACTTGAGAACTACCCAGAGTTCTCTCGTTCTTTTTTGCATAATGTATGCATCACTCTATGCCTGAAAGGGTTTTGTTTTGACTTATACTGTATTCTACCTTGTGTCTGGACAAAGGTATACCTCTCTGAAGAGCTCTAATTAGAGCAAAACACTGTGTCAGAGGTTGCTTTTACTCATTTTAGGTTGGCTGGAATGGGTATTTTACCAATTCAAAGCTGTAATACTGTGCCTGGAGTGATGAATGCTTTTGTCATTTTACAGCTCGGCAAGGACAGCACTGTGCTAGCCCTATGCTTAAAGATTTTGCTGTAGAAATTCCAAAAGACTTTGTCCTTTTCTATCTCGCATGGAAGGCACTCTGCTAATCCAATGCTTAAAGACTTTGATAGAAAAACAGACATTTGAGGTGAGCAGATCTAGAGTGTCGCTGGTGTTGAGAGTGCTCTAACAGGAGCTGCTTTCCACCTAAACTTGAGAACTACCCAGAGTTCTCTCCTTCTTTATTGCATAATGTATGTGTCACTTTATTTGTGAAAGGGTTTTGTTTTGACTTACACTGTGTGCTCCCTTGTGCCTGGACAAAGCTATACCTCTCTGAAGAGATCTAATTATAGCAAAACACTGTGTCAGAGGTTGCTTTTACTCATTTCAGGTTGGCTTGAGTGGGTATTTTACCAATTCAAAGCTGTAATACTGTGCCTGGAGTGATAAACGGCTTTTGTCATTTTACAGCTCGGAAAGGACAGCACTGTGCTAGTCCCATGCTTAAAGATTTTGCTGTAGAAATGGCTAAAGATTTTGTCCTTTTCTATCTCGGTGTGGATGGCGCTGTGCTAATCCTATGCTTACAGACTTTGATGGAAAAACAGACATTTGAGGTGAGCCGATCTAGAGTGTCGCTGGTGTTGAGAGTGCTCTAACAGGAACTGCTTTCCACCTAAACTTGTGAACTACCCAGAGTTCTCATCTTCTTTTTTACATAATTTAAGCGTCACTCAATGCCTGAAACTTTTTTGTTTTGACTTATACCGGGTGCTCCCTTGTGTCTGGACAAATCTATACCTCTCTGAAGAGCTCTAATTAGGGCAAAACATTGGGTCAGGGGTTGCTTTTACTCATTTCAGGTTGGCTTGAGTGGGTATTTTACCAATTGAAAGCTATAATACTGTACGTTGAGTGATGAATGGCTTTTGTCATTTTACAGTTCGGCAAGAACAGCACTGTGCTAGTCCTATCCTTAAAGATTTTTCTGTAGAAATAGCAAAAGATTTTGTCCTTTTCTATCTCGGCAAGGACAGCACTGTGCTGGTCCTATGCTTTAAGATTTTGCTGTAGAAATTGCAAAATATTTTGTCCTTTTCTATCTCGGCATGGATGGCACTGTGCTAATCCTATGCTTAAAGACTTTGATAGAAAAACAGACATTTGAGGTGAGCAGATCTAGAGTGTCGCTGGTGTTGAGAGTGCTCTAATGGGAGCTGCTTTCCACCTAAACTTGAGAACTACCCAGAGTTCTCTCCTTCTTTTTTGCATAAATTATTGTAGTGTAGTTCCTATATTCCCAATAGGCTCTGCGCATTGGAATAGTATATCCTGCAGCTTAGACGTAGGACTTATGTCGACTAGGTCTCTGCCGAATATATTAGACTTAATTGTGAGTTCCATCTAGCTCAGAGGTCACTAGAAACTTTCTCAAATAAACAAGAAGGGATTAGTCTCTGACAACCATATAAATGAAACGTATCTCTAGAGTCGCGGAAACAATAGACAGCTATTTCACTCAGTCAGAGGTGCATGCTTCGTTTCACCAGAGTTGCTTGGAGAGATGGGCGTTTTCAATAAAAGTATTTATTGAATAGTCTTATTTCTTAAGCATCAGAAATGCACTGCTACAATTGAAATGCTAGTTAAGAAGTATACTGCATATAATACGAATAGTATCATAAAGTAGTACTGTAAAAGCATTATATGGTTTCTGAGCCATATACATAAAATACATAGAATGCATAAAATATATACAATAATAAAATAGTGGCTAAAAGTACTCAACTGGTGCTTCTAACATACGCCTACACCGGTGTACCTAACCAAAGCCTAGTACTAGGGAAGAAGTAGGTGAGGAGTAGTTTAATTTTTCATATTTCTCTGCCAAGAATCTGTTCAAGAATTCTCTAGGGATCTAATCAGCTCCATACCTTTTTTTTCAAAATGATAGAGGTCTTGTATCTCTCTCTCGGGACTCGATCTCCCAGCAACAAGCATGGGTAGCCTGGAAACACTGGAGCTGGATTTCTCGGCAAGAGAAAAGACAGCATCTTTTCAGTCCATCAGTTGGAGGGTTGGCTTCCTTCAGCACTTGCAGCAGCAGGGCGTTGGGCAAGTAGTAAGTGGATCTGCTCCGGAACCACCATGTGTTTGACTGGGCAAATGTAGGCATATTTATACCCCTGAAGGTGCCGAGTCTGACATAAGATTGGACATAATATCGTCACTAGTGCCTCAGTTCCTTGAAAACTCCAGGATTTCTTGGATAAAATAGTATTCAAGCAGGGGGAGGTTCCTGACTGCTGAAGGCTGGTTTTACCATGAAATCAATGTGGATTCTTGGAGTTTAGTGGAAGTAGCCATGCCGTATTAGGGCTGCACAGGCTATAACTAAACAAGGCAATGATTCTTTATGCCTATATAAGGACTGGGTGAATTATACCTATATATGGGCAAGAATCGGGAAAAATTGCACTAGAGTCCTAGATTCCCACATAACACCCACTCCACGCAGGATTCGGGAAATATGGCGGCCGCTGGTTAGGGCAGTGCGCGTGTCTCTAGCAGACCTCTCCTCCAACCTGGGGTAACGAGCGGCGTTTTACACCGGCATTCTGCATGTTTTGTGTTCCGAATCCCTAATCTCTTGCGAATCCTTCACCTGGCAGCCTTACCGTAGCTCTCTTCTTCCCCAGCCGCATCAGTAGCTAGCACCTCGAGGCGGCGTGTGAAAGACAGCTTACTTTCGCCAGGGTTAGCTCATCGCCGATGTGCCTGAGGCCATACCTGACACCGCCCCCCGCCTCCCTCCCGCGGTGGAGGAAAGCCGCCGTGGAGCTTTGGCGGGGCCGCAGGGTGGCAGCGCGCGGTCTCCTGAGAGGGAGTACTCTTGTTTCTGGTAGAGAGAGAGAGCCTGAGATTGTGTCAGAGACAGAGCTGAGGACTACTGCAACGGCAGCCCGCGGATCTCTCCCAGTGCCAGGTGACAATATCTCTGAAAGTAAGGAGAGGGCGCAAGGAGGGGGCGAAGCTCTGAATTGTTCAAAAACAACTAGCAGTACTATTGGAGGGCGTAGGGAGAAGGGCAAAAGACGAGGGAAAAGTACCAGAGCAGGCATTTCTGCTGTGGGGTCAGGAACAGGCATAAATTGTACACTTGAGAGCGGGCTTGTGCACGGACTGGGCTCAGAAGGGGCAGGTGAGCCTGACAGTGAAGTGAGGGCGGAGGCTGGAGTTTCTGTGGACAAAATTCAAGGGACCACCATAAGAGAGGGCACTGCCCACCCTACAACAAACATAAGCACTAGCGCCAGTTCTGGAATCCAGCTAAGAGGTAAAAGTAAATCTAATGGGGCGCGCAGGGGTGCAACACGAGTTACGCCGTCATTGCGTTCCTATTTCAAAGTATTGCCCCAAGTCCTTGACATCCTACAAAAAACATAGGTGGTCGGTGGCAATCGTGAAAGAAACATGAGTGACACTAATACGCAGGTGGGAGAGTCCCCCGCCTCAGCCAGTACTGTAGTGGCGCTTAAGCTAGTGTCAGCAGGAGAGCTCGGGGCACCAAACTCATTAACAGAAGGTGGTGGATGTGCAACTGTTGGTCCCACCATTGGCATAGAAAGTGGGGGCAACTCGGTGGAGGAACTTCTAATGGCAATGAGGGAAGAGATTAAAAGTGGCTTTGCTGAATCTAAATTGAATCAAACCGAGATCAGGGCGGCATGTGAGACCCTGGAAAAAGAGGTGTATGGCCTCTTTGAGAGAACAGAGAACCTGGAAGGGTCAGTGGAGGTGTTAAAAGCTAGTTTGGAGTCTACAGAAACTAAAATCCAAGGCCTTCGGAGAGAAGGGGACGCAATGAAGGACAGGGTCGAGTCCTTGGAGAACTACTCACGAAGGAACAACCTTAGGGTCTTAAAGATCCCAGAGGGGAAAGAGGGGGGTGATATCAAGGCATATGTGGTGCCCTTACTGAAAAACACCCTCAACCTGGAAGAAGAAACGGAGGAGCTGGAAAAAGACATTCAGAGGATCCACAGAGACCCCTTCCGCCTTAACCCTGGGAGAGTGAAGCCGAGGAAGATCTTAGTGAACTTCCTCACCTATTCCATAAAAGAAAATTTTTTAAATCTTGCTTTAAAAGCTAAGTCGCAAAAGGCCCCCGATTTTACCTTTGAAGTCCGCTCAGACTTGTCAAAAACTACACTAGATAGACAGTGGGAGCTGGGCCAGAAAATGGAGAAGTTTAGGGTCTTAGGGGCCACCGTGCAGATACGATTCCCTGCCTTCTTAAGGGTGATGTACAACAACAAAATGCATAACATCCGTTCCCCTTTAGAGGCTGACAAGTTACTATCATCCATTAGCGACCACTTAAAGGGGTGTTACTAAGGTCACTAAGGTCTTGCTACCCTAGGTTAGACTCCCATACAAAGGGCTTGGAAATGTCATGTCTAAAGAGAATAGTGTACTTTAGTAAAATAAAAATAAAAATAAAAAAGATAACGGGGAAATTCAAAATATAAAAAAAACTATATATATATATATATATATAAATTAATTTGACTATGTCTACACGTTGGTTACACGAGGGTTTGAATCTTGTCACAACTGTCACAAATGGGGGAGGGTGGTGGGACACTCCATCCTGACAAACCAACGCCTGCTTAACAAATATCCCGTTATGAATGCCTGTGTTTAGCCGTATCTCTTCTAGTCATATGGTTGGCAGGGCAAGAGGAGAGGGTCTGTCCACAGACACAAAGCTGGCTATCCATCTGGTCAGCGTAAGTAGGGGTGGGTTTTCCGAGGGGGGGTGGGATAAAGTTAAAAAGTCCTTATATGCCGCTCTGCATTTCTAACGTTCCGATCTGTAACTTCTTTAAGCGCCCCATTAATAGGGCAAGCCAGGGTAATAGTTGGTACACTGAGTACATAAGAGAGTATGTTTCTATAGGTGGGTGGGAAAAACGGAGAGGAAAAGGGGATTGATGGGGTTGCAGTTCCTATCCTGGAATGTTAATGGCCTGCGTGTCAGAGGTAGGAGACATAAAATCTTACAATATTTGAGAGGCTCCCCCGCGCAGGTCATCATTATCCAGGAGACACATCTACTTAAAGATGAGGTCAACTAGATGCTGAAGAAGCTGAAGTGTTTTGACAATTATTTATGTACGGACCATAATGCCAACATACGGGGAATCCTTATTATCTTCAAAAAGCAGGCTAAAGCTCATATCGTGGATTATACGGAGGACCACACTGGCAGATGACTTCTTTCAAATATTCGGTTAGACGGCTGTCCTCTTACACTAATAGGGTACTATGACCCAAACCTCGATGACCCCTCATACCTGAATAAGATCGAGAACCATTTGATTTCTTCCCCAAACCCAGTAATATGGGTGGGAGACATCAATATAGTATTAAATCCAAAGTTGGATAAGTCACCTAATTCCCGTGTGATGAAGCTGTCAAAATCCAGGAAAACTCTATTAGCAATAATGTCAACTCTGGGTCTAGCGTATCTTTGGAGTGAGAGAGCGGGGAACGCTCTAGGAGTTTCCTTTCACACCTATAAATATAATCACAAATCAAGAATTGATTATGCCCTCCTCAGCTACTGTCTCAAAGACGCATTGAAGGAGTTAGTTTATCTCCCCTCGCACTTGTCTGACCATTGAGTTATCCTTTTCTCTTTAAACCTTTTTCAGCAGTCAAAACACCCTTCCTGGTCCTTTGACCAATCGTTCCTGCTGGAGGAAGAGGAGACAAGTTTTTTTATGGCAGAGTCAGCCTCCTTTTTGGAAATTAATGTGAACTCAGCCAAGACTGTGACTGTGTGGGAAGCTTTCAATGCCTATCTAAGAGGGTGCATAACCAACCGCACCTCATACAGAGCAAAGGTTTATAGGAAGCGATCACAAGTATAGAAAGGAAATTGGCTCTCTTGAATCAGGGGAGTGACTTCGTCACTGGATCTTCAGTCGACCACGAGAGGCGGGCGGAATTAAAACTAAACTTGGAAAATTTACTTCAAGAAAGGGGGGCTAGGAAATGGGAGGCAAGAAAGCTTTCACAATTCGAGTATGGTGAAGCAGCAGGTAAGGTGCTGGCATGGAAAATCAAATCAGACCAGGCCAAAAAATACATCAGGGAAATAAAAGTGGAAGGGGAAACTACAACTAGGACCTCAAACCCAGGAATTGGAAGTGCTTTTTATGAATTTTCCCGGAATATCTATAAGGAGGAGATTACAGAAAACCAAATGGCCAGGGACCTGTGGCTAGATACAGTTAGATTGCCTACCCTCTCACTAGAGCAGAGCAATTGTCTGGACGAGGCAATAACCGAAGCTGAAGTCAACACAGTGTTCAATAAACTGAAGCGGGGGAAGGACCAGATGGCCTGCCTGGGGAGCTCTACCGAGTACTGGGTCCTGTTATCATCCCAACCTTGACTGCCCTTTTTAATAACATCTTTGTAAACGGGGGCACCTCCTGAGACGTGGAATGAAGCAACTATTATCTTGATCCCCAAACCTGGTAAGGACCCGACTGACTGCGGATCCTATCGGCCTATCTCTCTCCTAAACGACGATTATAAGATCTTCGCTGCCATTTTGTCAGCATGGCTTGGGAGAGAGATAGGCTCAATCATCCATCAAGACCAGAAGGGATTTATAAGGGGGCGCCAGTTGGCAGAACTCACGCATGACCTGGTAGGTACAATAGATATTGCCTCAGCTTTTAGTATCCCCCTGGCTACCTTGACCTTGGATGCTACTAAAGCATTTGATAGGGTCAACTGGCCCTATCTGGCTGCAGTGATGAGGAAATTTCAATTTGGAAATAGGTTTTGCCGAGCCATCAATCTTCTATATCGGGACCCGAGAGCCAGACTGTTGGTCAATGGTGCCCTTAGTGAATCTTTTCAAATCATGAGGGGTACGAGGCAGGGCTGCCCACTTTCCCCGCTCTTATTCAATTTATATATTGAACCCTTCCTGCAAATATTGAGAGAAGAACAAAACATCCCCCCATTTGTATTTGGAGGTTGGGAAAAGTGGGTAGGACTCTATGCGGATGATATCCTGGTCTATACAACTGATCCAGTTCAAGCTTTTCCTGTAGTGGTAAAAAGGCAGAGGAGTTCAGGCGCATCTCGGGGTATGAAATCAATGTGGGAAAAACCGAGATTATGACCTGGAACATTGATAACCTACAGTTTGTAGCGACTCCTTCCATGTGCTACTTGGGAATTAGGATC
Source organism: Lissotriton helveticus (assembly GCF_964261635.1). Classification (NCBI taxonomy): domain Eukaryota; kingdom Metazoa; phylum Chordata; class Amphibia; order Caudata; family Salamandridae; genus Lissotriton; species Lissotriton helveticus. The sequence goes on along the minus strand of NC_136057.1, from coordinate 795,427,083 downwards.
ACTCAGGACATCAATACCCTGGCACAGACCAACTTGGATAAGGTCTTTAGAGAATGCAGGGCGCTGTTACAATCTTGGTCTTTCCTCCCTTTGACTGTCCTCGGGAGAATAAGCTTGGTGAAAATGTCTATTCTTCCCAAGTTTACATTTCTTTTCAACTCCATCCCAGTAGCATTCAAAACAACTACATAAATGTCAGCAGGAAATAAATTCCTTTATTTGGTCCTACAAGGCAACTAGGCTGACATCGAAGAAACTAAGGAGGAGGAGGGAAAAGGGAGGACTCGCACTGCCAGACCTAGAATACTATGCTTGGGCATTCTTGCTGTCCCATTCAAGGATATTGTTGAAAACTCCATCAGGCCCCGCAAAAGGGATTATGTTTAAGGCTATGTTATTGGGGGCAAATTTGCCACTTGATGGATTCTTATTCAAATTCGGAGACCAGAGGTACTTCAAGAAGGTGAGGTTGAAGACTTTACAATCCTTGGCGAAGGCTTGGGCACAAATTAAAAGGAAAGTTGGGTTAGCTTACTACTCAGCCCTTGCCCCAATCTGGGACTCCCCAGGGTTTCCGTTGTGCTTAAAGGACAGGCTTGCGGTCCCCATAAAGGAGGCAGGAATTCTAACATGGGGGGAGTTACTAGCAGAAGGATCACTAGTTAATTGGGAGGATTTATATGGGAGGGTTGGTCCTACCTTATCCAAATTCAAATATATACAACTTGTTAGTTGGTCCCGGGAGTTGATTAGGAAAAAGGCCCCAGTTGGGAGGAGTAGCCCTTTGGAACAACAACTGGTAGAGAGGAAAGTGGGGGGTAAAGAGGTAGCCTTCTGGTACTGGACTATTTTAGAGGAGGTAGATGGGGAACTTACTCTCCTGGAAGAACTATGGGGAGAGGTCCTGGGTGTCCAGTGTGAGGAATTATGGACAAGATCATTTACTCTCTTGGTGGGTCGCGAGTGCACGGAGAGGGAAAACATGGCGGCCGGCTAATTGCGGGTCGCGAGTGCACGGAGGTGGTGGTGCGCTGATTTGAATGCGAGAGAGTTGTCTTCGGTCGGTCGGACGTCACGAATGCCGACAGGAGTGCGGAGTACGGAGCTGAAGCTGAAGCCCGTCAGCTGGGTTGGATTTTGTTTCGGCACGTTTTTTGGGAGCAGTGATACTGCATGGAGAAGAACGCCACGGAGCAAGCAGGCGAGGACGGCAGCGAGCCCCTGGAGGTGGGGTCAGTGGACGGTGGAAGCACCGCGGAGGAGACGAGTCCCGCAGCAGCAGTAGCAGTCGGCTGGGCAAGAGCTGCCCGGGAGGTAGGCAGGGGGAGACGCGCTGCAGCAAAAATAACTTTGAGAGCTGGGGGCGGCCGTGGTAGAGGGCTAGAGCAAATACATGCAATAGATGCCAAAGCAGGGAGTAGCAAACCGGCTCCCCTGGTTGAAACTCACACTCACACTACAGGTACGAGGGCGGATTCGGGGAGGGCAGCATATGTATTAAGGAGTGCCTTTGACTGTGGCTGAGGGCGAGGCAGATGTCACGGGGGATGTCATAGGGGACACACAGGAACCCCCAACAAAAGAAGATAATTTGCACTCTGGTGGAGAGACAGATATAGGGTCGCCTGAGCAAGACGAGGCTAATTCAGACACATATATAGTCACCCTTTTGAGGAAATTAGATAGAGATATGAAGGAAGGATTTCATGTTGTAAAAGCTAATCAGGCAAGCATTCAGGCTACATGCAGTAATTTAGAGGCTAAGTTTAGTGAATTAACTCAGCGCACAGAGGCTCTGGAGTTAGAGGCTAAGAAACTCCGCGAAGAGGTCGTGACTAACAGAAAAGAAATTGACGAGATTAGGCTTCGAGATAGAGTACAGGATGAAAGGATGGAGCGCTTAGAAAATATGCAGAGGCGTAATAATTTAAAAATCCTAAAGTTGCCTGAAAACAGCGAGGGTACAGACATAAAAAGATATGTGGCGCATCTTTTGAGCACAGAGTTAGAGATGGATGAGGACACTATTGTTGCTGACATACAGAGGGTACATCGAGATCCTTTTAGGTTGAACTCTAATAGGACTAAACCGAGGAAAATCTTAATTAATTTTTTGACGTATAATCTAAAAGAGAGTATCCTGTCAGTCGCCTTGAAAAAGAAATTTTTATTAGTTGATGGAGCAAAAGTAGAAATTAGATCAGATCTGTCCCCAGTAACGGCGAACAGGCAATGGGAGATGGGAAAGCGAATGGAGCCTCTAAGGAACTTGGGTGCCACAGTTCAGCTTAAATTTCCGGCATTTCTTAAAGTTATGTGGCGCAATAAGATGCACTCCTTCCGTACAGTTGAGGATGTAGATGACTTTATTGAGAAATGTATAGAGATGACACAAGATGCACCCACTGTAAATCAGGGATCATAATTGTTCCCTTTGTTATAGGCCTAAGACAACTAACGTACAAGATTACTCGGGACTAGAGAAGCACCACCATCATCGCACTCACAAGGCCTATGGCCATGGGTAGACAGGAAGGGTTTTCCAGAGGGAGGGGGGATGGGGGAAGGGTAGGGGGCGGGAAGCGGGGGGGGGAAATCAAAAAATAATCCTCAGAGGCCAAAGGGCTACCAGCGATGTAAAGATCAGTTATATTTTTAGAAAGAATGACGGGGGCTAATAAGAAAGAATTAAGGATTTTGTCCTGGAACGTCAATGGGTTACGGGTGAAATCCAGGAGAATGATTATTTTCAAATATTTAGAAGACTCATTGGCTCATATAATTATTTTGCAAGAGACCCATTTAAATGAAGTAGAAAGCAAGGATTTGTTTGGAACTCAGAAGTGGATAGCTTATAAGTATTATACACCCCAGACTATGGTGACTAAAGGGGTTGCAATTTTAGTTAGGGAAGGGGTGCAGTTTTCATTTGGAGCTATGGTGGCAGATCCTGGGGGGAGATGGCTTATAGTTCAGGCCATGGTGGCTGGGAAAGATCTTGTCCTGGTTGGATATTATGGACCAAATATTGACGACCTGGGACCTTTGGACAAATTAGCAGCCGAATTACTAAATTTTTCTGGCAATATTGTTATGGCAGGAGATTTTAACACGGTTATGGATAAGGACCTAGACCGCTCTGGAAAGAGGGCGCAGAGGAATGTTAAGATGTCTAACAGAGTAAAAATGCTGCTAACACAGCATGGAATGTGTGATATTTGGCGCATTAAATCAGGCCAGAAGGTGGGCTTTACATATTACAATCAAAAGTATAGACATAGGTCAAGGATAGACTACTTTCTGTTAGATCTAAGGATGGTGGAACATGTAACAAGCATCAGTCATGTAGGAGTACATCTGTCGGATCATTCTGCTATCCTTTTACATTTGACGTTTGGCCAAAAAACGCAGAACCCGGTTTGGAGACTAGATCGTACGATTTTGTTAGATCAGGAAGCCATGGAGACTGTAGAAAGAGAACTGGAGTTTTTTTTGACTGCGAACACAGACTCTGCCAAGCCAGATGTGGTATGGGACACGTGTAAAGCCTTTTTGAGGGGGAGGTTGGGGGCATTAGGGGCAAAGAAGAGAAGGATATATTATAGTAGAATTACTGACTTGGAAGAAAAAATTAGACAATATGAGGCAAAGATCATGGGGGAAAACTAGCAGCAGTTAAGGGATCAAGCCATTTCCGACAATTTAAAACTGAAGGCTGAATTAGTCACACTTCTTGCAGCCAGAAATAAAGAGAGATGGGATGCTAGTAGTTTGGCACATTTTAGTTATGGAGAGGGGTGTGGCAAGCTTCTGGCATGGAAAGCAAAGAAGGATTTGGTTCGAAACTTTATCAAGGAAATTAGAGTGGATGGGTCTGAAGGAGACACAGCTATCACAGACAGTGGTGACTTTGCAGAAGCTTTTTTTGAACATTTTTCCACGGTTTACAAAGAGGAGTTAATACCAGACCCACAAGAGGTGATAGCATGGTCACAGCTAATTAAGCCACTCCCAACCCAATACAAACAGGTTTTGAATTCAGAAATTTCACTGATGGAGGTGGAAAAAGCTATAAAAAATGGTAAGAGAGGTAAGGCCCCGGGGCCAGACGGTCTTCCCTTGGAAGTATATAAGACATTGATTGGCTCAATTGCCCCTTTTTTACATCGAGTATTTAATAATATCTTTACTGGAGACACAGTGATGCCGGAGTCTTGGAATGAGGCGGTAATAGTCTTGATCCCAAAACCCGGCAAATCACCTAAATACTTAGATGCATACAGGCCAATATCATTATTAAATAATGATTATAAACTGTTTACCAAAATTATGGCCGATAGACTGAGTCAAGTTATCCCGCAATTAGTTCATGAGGACCAAAATGGATTCATGAAGGGTAGATATTTAAAAGAACTCACCTTCTCAGTGGTTGGCGCAATAGACATGGCAACAGTTTTTAATCTCCCGCTTGCTCTTATTGCCCTTGATGCCGCCAAGGCATTTGATCGTGTGAACTGGCTTTATCTGAAGAAACGTATTCAGCATCTAGGATTAGGTCCAAGCTATACCAACACCTTGCTATCATTGTATAGCTCTCCTACCTCCAAGGTGCTTGTTAATGGCATTTTGACAACTTCTTTTAGGGTAATGAGGGGTACGCGCCAGGGCTGCCCGATTTCTCCATTATTATTTAATTTATATATAGAGCCGCTAGCCAGTAGGATTAGAGATATGGATACAATAGCCCCCTTCAGAGCTGGCGAGTGGAATAAGAAGATTGGTCTCTATGTGGACGATATTATTATTTTTACTTCAAACTTGAAAGAGTCAATGGGAAATATATTTAAGCTTACTAAAGAATTTGGCAAGGTATCAGGGTATGAAATCAACGAGAATAAAACAGAGCTAATGGCATGGAATTTGGACACTAAAGACAATAAATGTGAGAAGGAGATGAGATACCTAGGAGTGAGAATAACGCAGAATATAGCGGACTTAACAAAAATTTAACTTTCTCAGAGTGAAGAAAGAAATAGGGGCTATATTGCGAAATTGGAGTCATCTACATCTCACTCTGTTTGGCCGTACCAACCTGATTAAAATGGTAATTTTACCAAAACGTACTTTTTTATTTGAAACAATTCCCTGGGACTTTGATAAGAAAGGGCTTAAAAAATTACAAAGCGAGATTTGTTCTTTTATTTGGGCCTCTAAGGGATCTCGCCTATCTTGGAAGAAAATCAGAAGAAGATGGGACAAGGGCGGGCTATCAGCCCCAGATTTTCTGTTATATGACTGGGCTTTTCGTTTAAAAAATTTGAGAGAGCTTATGGGAACACCGAAGGCTACAACCATAGGGCATATTTTTTTTTTTTGGCTATGCTAAGTTTGAGCAATTTTGACCAAGACGGATTCATGCATGAATTTTCAGACCCAAATTTTTTTAAAAAAAGTGAAACTAAAATCTTTACGAGAAGCAGCAGAGCTTTGGTATAAAATTAGGAAACTAGCAAAGTTGAGTTATTTTGGATACAGGTCTTCCATATGGGACACACCAGGAGCACCGTCTTGGGCAGAGGATGCATTGGCTATCCCGTTGAAAATAGCAGGATTAAAAACTTGGGGAGACTTATTTCCAGAGGGAAAGTTGATTGGCTGGATACAAGGGGCATAGGTGTGGGGCAAAGGGTTATCTAAATTTAAATACTTGCAGATGCAAAGTTGGGCAAACAAGTCGGACATTGTTATTGGTCTCCAGAATGACTTTGAGGACAAAATATTTTCTCCACAATCACTCAAGAAGGAAGTTGCGACCTGGTATTGGGCAATGGTGGAGATGGAAGATGGCCCGTTCACATTGCCGGAACTGCTGTGGGGAGATTGCTTGCCGGATATCGCTACAGAAAATCAATGGCAAGTAATGATGACTATACTTTATAAAACAGTAAAATCTGCAAATTTAAGGAGAAATGTTTTGTTTACTATCCATAGAGCATATTGGACTCCCCGTAGATTATCGAAGTTTAAAGCTGGGGGACAAGTTGAGTGTCCAAAATGCAGAAATATAAATAAGGGATGACCTGCACATGTTCATGGAGTGTTTGAACATCAGAGAATTCTGGGAGGCGGTAAGCAACTGTTTGTCACAATCAATTGGCTGCACGATAGAGGTAAGCCCTGAATTAATTATTACTGGGAGACATGATTTACATGACAATAGAATGAATGATAAAGTAAAGCTAGTTTTTTATGGGGTTCTGCTAGCTCGCAGGGAAATCTGTAAGGTATGGGTAGGAGCCACGACACCGACACTTATGGATTGGCTAAAGAGTATGAGATACTTTGCGACACTAGACTCCAAAGGTCGGTTGAATACGAAGCACAGATTTTGGTTACCTTTTCTGCAACATTTTGGGTAAGGAGTGGGCCTTCGCCTTGGTATAGTGTAAGAAATTAAGACATAAAATGAAAAATCCTATGATTGAGGCCTTGGCCTATCTCGCAGGCATGTTGAACAGGTCCGTCCTTCGTGAAGGCGGAGTCAGAACCCGGGCTGCGGCCTCCGGTAGAGCTGTGCCATTGTCTTTACAGGGTGGTATAAAGGATTTTGGCCCAGTACTGGCTGGAGAGCCGCATATGCTCGTGTCTATAGCCAGCATATGAGATAAAAAGCCCAGGGCGGAAACAATCGAACAATGGGTGGCGTAAAGGCTAATGAGGATAAAAAAAAAGAAAAAGAAAAAAAAAGATCATTTACTCTCTTGTTTAAAGCCGTTAAGCCTGCTGGTTTGAGGCGCAACCATTTGTTTACGTTACACCGCGCATACCTTTCCCCCCATAGGTTATCCAAGTTTCAATCAGGGAAGTGTTGCAACAAGTGTCTCCACCCCGCAGCCTCCGATATTCACATGTTTTTGGATTGTCCCCTCATTAAAGTTTTTTGGGACGAAGTAAAGGGCACTTTGGACTCGATCCTTAAAACATCAATACCTTTTACCCTGTCCCTTATAATATTTGGTTTGGATGAAAACATCATCGGGCCTGTAAGGCCCTTCATTTTCTATGCAATTCTCCTCGCGAGACGACAGATCTGCAAATTTTGGGTTGAGTCGAACGCACCATCACATGCAGGATGGCTAACGTCTCTATACGAAACATCAAAGGTGGATCTGGCCAGGTCCTGTAGCAAGGGAAACCTCACTTTTTGGAACTTGTTGGTCCAGTGGAGTTAGATCGATCGTTAGGTTCGCCGGGGTTTTTTTTTTCTTCCCCCCCCCGGGTCCAATGATTAAGCTGACATACTGCTCCTACCTGCTTATGGCTTCGCTCAATGAAGTGGGTCCAAAAGGCTGTAAGATGCCTTGATGGAGCAAAGATTCCTGAAAGCCTCTCTCGCCATTCTGGTACCGTTGTGTTGGCCTGGTTTATGGTTCTGCCCTGTGCCAAATGTTACTCAAGGTGGTTGGTGCTTGCTATGGAACAAGAGTTCGGCAAATGAGGACAAAAAAGGGGAAGAAAAAAAAGAGAAAAATGTATTAAAAAAAAAAACACCCACTCCACGAATATTAAGTTCAATAATACATAAGCACTGAACATATTTCAAAGCAAAGTGTTTACAATCCCACCCCAAAATACAAAAATGCATTTTTGAATAGGTTTGTTCACATGAAATGAGCATACATCATGTAGAAAGTCATAGGCATCATATGGAATCAAATATAAACTATGAGCATACATCATCACATTATATAAAATGAAAGTACAGTCATTAATCGATACCTGAGATCAATCCCATAGCATAATTTTTTAATTATCTTTGTAATCGAGGTTGAAGCCAAATATTGTTGTTTAGGAAGTTCAAACACGAAATCTTGTTCTCTAAGAATAGTTCTACTTCAAGCAGATTATTCTGTGCCAAAGTTCTATTTTGGAAAATGTTCAAAATTAGTGGAATTTTTTGAAAAATGAGGACGAATTTGCAGAGTTCAGGGAACGCTGTGTGAAATAATCAAAAGTTATTCTCAAGAATGTCAGTAGAGTCGGGAGAAAACATCAGATTGTCTAGGCTCGCAAAGAAACCGTCTACCGTAGTAGGTGAAAGTGGAACCACTTCAGTTAGCAGATCAAAAGTGCAGAAGTGTGGATCATTGCCATCAGCGTTTGATGCGTTAGCAATGTCTGTAGTAGATGGTACCTGTATGCCTGTAGTTTCTCGTATCTCACCCTCAGTTAGACTTGCCGGTGAGACCTCAACGAATGCCGTCATCAGAATTGCCTGCCGTTGGGGTCAAGATGATGCATGAGCCGTTACAGGACCTAGCAAAGTGTCGACATCCGATGGCAGTACTGCTGGAAGTGTAAGACAAATGTCCAACACGCATTCCAGTCCGCAAAGCAGACATCAAAGAACAGGTAAGATGCAATCTTGCCAGATTGGTCTGAACGAAAGAAACCAGGTTGGGTTCAGATCTCTTAAATGAGCCAAGCCAAGAATCTGTGAAATCCTTTCACGATATCTCATTGCAAGGAGGCATTGTTCCATGGTAGTTTCGGTGTTGCTGGTGACCGGACTTGCCATATCGGAGCAGTGGGAATAAAAATAGAATTCCTGCTACTAGTCCCAAGATGAGAGGCAGGCCGCCGAACACAGAGTGCACGAAATTTAGAAAAATGCAGAGGACTGCTCAAAATGGTGCTAACATTCCTGAAAAAATCGTCTTAAATGCATGTGCGATGCCGTTGGTATCAGACATGTTTAAGATTTGGCTTAACATTTCTGCGAAATGCACTGGGCAGTTTGTTGATAATAATGCATGTATCTCTGCAGAAGACCTTGCTACTAGGAGATCATACGTTACTCTATATGAGGTCAGTGGCACATTTTCTTTGTAAAAGAATGGCTCTCATTCTGCTTAAAGTATCAATTTGTATAGAAGAGATATTCAGTGAAGGCCATATAGCCGTCTCCCTTTCTGTCTCTGTTTTTGGATACAATACTTGCATACAACAAGTGACCGTGGACGACACAGTTACGAGATAACTTTTTCCTGGCAACATGCCACAACAGCTGTGATCATTCAACATAATGTAACTGTCATTGGATAGCTGCCTGAAAACCGGTATTATCGTAGGAGAGGGTGAAGCTTGCAGGTGGCATGAAAGGTTATTTGCAGAACCATCACAGGCCCCGTGTAAATTAACTTCATCGCACAGAAGTGTACCACTAAGGAAAACTTCATGTCCCCTATTCCAACACTTGTGTGTATATGGTCAAACCCAGGTCGACTTAATGTATTCTTTACCCAACCTTTCGTACAGGCCCGCTGGTATATGCTCTAGACAATACTGAAACTGGAATGTCGTGACTGGAATTGAAATAGAGCCATGAATTATCCACTCAATCACAGGCTTCTCGGAAACTGTCAATTGTAATCTATCTAGTTTTTCAATGCTCAGCACCGTATAGTCTGCTCCTTTTTGTGCCAAAGAGATTTGTTTATCTGTAAGGTTAAATACAGCAAACAATGACGTTGTATTGATTAGATGCCATGGCACATAGCCAGAACGCAGATTTTGCAACGTCTAGCCTAACAGCATGATAGAACGCAATTGAGACTGACCATGTTGTAACTTTAGTAAGTCTTGTTCTATGATGTCTATAGAAGATGACATGATGCTGCCCATGGAATATATTCTGGAAGACAGAGACGTTAACCTATTGTCCATTATAGAAAGAGCTTTCTCCAAATTAATACGATCAATTTCTCGTATTTTTTCTGTAGTTTCTATTTGCGTCATTTTCCAAGCTTCGTTGTAAGCCGCATATATACCGGCGTATATGAAACGTTTTTGCCTTGGCTTGCGAGGTCCCATTAAGAAATCTCGCAAATCATTGCTTTCTTTAAGTAAAGATAAGTGTTATTTTATGTCTGGAAGTGTAGATTTCTGAAGCCATTCAAGGCAAAGCTTCCCTACACTGTAAGTAGTTACCATCCCTGGATGTTGTCTCCGGGAATATCTTGGATCTGGCCTATTCCATCTGAATCCTTGTGATTTGTTCAGGAATCTTTCATGACCCATTATTAGTGTCTGTTTGACAGATTAACCATTTTTTCCAGTTAGGATCAGTTCTGTTCTGTTTTAATATATATGTTATGTCTACCTCCTAATCCGAAGCGTTATTACTGTCCGGTGCAGGTTTTGCTAAAGACGGTTTATTCAAATCGTTTATCTTAGCTAAGCCAAGACAAGTAGTCTGTTGAACAGTGTCATTTAAAAACAAAGGGGCATATTACCAAGCAATAGCGATAATTATCGGCAATAGCGATAATTATCGGTATTGCTTGGTTAGAGACAAAATGTTACCGCTGAGCTGCGGCGATTTTTATCGCACATAAACCTTGGTATTACCAAGGTTTATCGCAAATGCGATAAAAACGGCCGCAATGCATGAATATCTCTGAAAAGTCAGCGATATTCATGCATTACCGAGCTAATGCTCTTAGCCATGTTATCCACCTCCCATTGGATAACATGGCTAAGAACTGCTCAGGGGCAGGTGTTAGCTTTTGGAGATATTCGCGCTTAGCGCGAATATCTCCAAAAGTTGGTAATAGGAGATAGCGATGTTAGCGACTGTTTCCAGTCGCTAACATCTTGGCACGCCCACTTTGCATGTCATTAGTGATAAATATCACTGACATGCAAAGTGGGGCCCAAGATGGTTGCTATCTCCAACTAGCTGTCGCTAACTGGTGTTAGCGACAGCTAGGTAATAGGGAGATAATTTTATCTCCGCTTTCTTGGCTTTTAAAGCCAAAAAAGCGGAGATAAACCCCCTTGATAATATGCCCCAAAATTTGCTCTGGTGTAATGCAGGCTCTGAATAGCGCTTCTAAACCTTGTACCTGCCAATCTTTCGTGCCCCAGACAGTTTTTGTCTCGATGTTGTCTTTCCAGTAGTCAAACCCTAAAGTAGACAGTTGAGCATAAAAGTTTGCAGAATAAATTTGTTTAGTATTGGTCAACATTGTTTTCATTTCTGTGTAATTTATATTTTTAAAATAAAACATTGCTGCATTTGTAACATTGAACCCTGTAAAGTATGGAAATGTCTCAAAGAATTTTCTCGAACTGCCTTTTGGCGGTGTTGGACAATGTTCCCATTGATTGTAATAAAATACATTTCTAGGGCTTGCGGATTTATGCAAATAATGGTGACCATAATGATTAAAACAATACATTTGTTCATAATCTGATGACCCTTCTAAGTAGTCATGTTCTGTAAATTTAGCTGATATTTCTAAATCTTTCATCATGTTGTTAATAGTCTCAAAGTCCCAATCATCAGAAAATTCACTAGGTGCGACAAAGTCACTCAAAGAAACCTTAAATTGGTGTGGAAGTTTCAGACGCTCAACCGGACCATAAATGTCATAATCAGTTCTGTCCCATGCAATACCATCAGGTATAGGAACGGCTGTGATGTTCACTGCTGACAGTCCTCTTTTTTCCCCGATGAGATGACTTGTAAGGTTTCAGGACCAAGTTGATTTTCTTACTTGCTGTGTCCATAGTACTGTATTTTCCATCAATCATCCTTCCCAAGCTCAATATTAGCACGAGCCAGAGCAGGAGGAAAAGTACATCCAATCCAATCCAAAATTCCACCCATGGTGAAACCAGATATGTTTTTTCTAGTAGATGAAGGAGTTCTGTTACTTTTTTCTTGAAGTTTGTCTTTGCTGGCTCATCCTCAGGCTCACTGGGATCATCAGAAAAGTTATCGAAGTTGATAAAGTATCCAGAAGCAGTTCTGTCAATTGTTGGGATCGCATCAGGATTACTCGAAATCACTGGTGCTGTCTCTTTCCTTGTCATATTTGTATACTCAGAGGGTACATCATTGTAGACAGGTGTTTCTTGACGAACTGTTATTTGGGTCTCTAGAGGCACAAGTTCCATGGCTTTGTTACATAGTCCTTCTTTTCTTACTGCAGGTTTATCAAAGGTGATAAGTCTTTCAGTTTGAACCTCTTGGATTGTAGCAAGTTTCGGTCGTCTGCTACTTCTCGGGAGTCCACTGGGCCTACTAATTATTATTGGCCACATGTTGTGGTTTGACCAGGTCGATGGATACAATTCTGTTCTCTCTTTTACCAGCAAGGGGCGGTAGTACTACTGATTTTGTTCCTTGGATTGCCAAGACAGGTACAGCTTTTCTGTAAGAAGGCCCAAATTCCTTCTTCACTGCGATCTTCTCCCTGACCAGATCCCCAATCTTTGGAATCCTGACAGGCCTTGCTGGGACAGGTGGTTTCTCTTCAGTGGGCGTTTGTTTCTGTATAGTATTACTCAGACTTCTTCTTGTTTCATTTATGTCCTGTAAAACAGCCAAACGATCTTTAACATCAAAGGGTTTTTGTTCCACCACTGAAGTCTGACTATCGAGGTCTTCAATTATCATTCTAGTACCAAACATTAACTCATACGGAGTGACTCCACTCAGAGAATTTCTTGGCAAATTGTTAAGACTATGTTGGACACTTGTTAGATGTTTGACCCACCCATCACCCGAACCTAATACCTTAGCTGTTATGGATTGCTTTATGTCACGATTTTTTCTTTCCACTACCGCATTTTCTTCAGGATGGAAGGGACTAGAGTACCGCAATGCAATGCCCAAGCTAGCCATGGCCTCCTTGTAAGCTCGAGAGCTAAACGCAGGACCCTGGTCAGAATGTAGCGTGCCAATTGCATATGTGCCGATAAAGACTCGCAAATCCTTTATAACAGTTCTGGCGTCAGCCGAGTGCTGTGGCCACATCCAAATAAATCTTGTGCATGAATCCACTGCGACCATGATATATTTATAGTTGCCATTCCTTGTTAAGGGACCACAGTGGTCCAGATAAACACACGCTAGTGGTTTATCTGAAATCAGAAGGGGCGTCTGTGCAGGGCGCTTCACTGTAGAAACTTTCATTTTTTGGCAGATTTCACATTCTAGAACATAGTTTCTAGTTTGTTTCCTCATGCGCGGCCACCAATATCTTTGTTTTAATAAAGATACTGTGGCGGAAATGCCTGCGTGTGAAGATGCCAGTCCTTCATAAGCTGCTAAGATCAGTCCTAACCTATGTTCCATGTTTGGAATTGCCCTATCCCCCACTCCAGGGATTAGAGCAAAAGGAACATTATTCGTATCAGTTATATATGAGTACTTTATTGGAAAGCCTTTCAGGAGTGTCTTACCACTGTCTTTAACTGAAGCAGTGACAGCCTGCATTATTTCGTTGTCTATTTTTGTTTTTGACCGAGTGATTGCAGCTACAGAAGCCATTTGCATAGCTGCCTTCGCGGCTTCATCAGCCAATGAATTCCCTGCAATGTGAACGCCATCACGCTGATGACTCAGTGTATGAATCACGTGAGCCTTTTGTAGTTCTTTCTGCAAAAGAACTACTTATTCCCAAAACGTTTTATGCTTAATTGTGCCACCTTTTGCGTCTTTGAAACCATTTTAGACCCAGTTCTGTAGATACTCATTGTAAGATTGAACGCAGTAAAACAATTCGCACACTATTAGTGTGTGGAATTCGCGATCGGTATTTTCAAGAGGCATCTTGAAAGCCTGTAGTTCAGCTCGCTGAGCTGTACAGTCTCTGAGTGATTGAGTTTTAGTAACCATAGGTCTGAATTTACCTTCGCGCCAACAACCTTTAACGATCGCGCACGCAGCTTTATAGGCTTGTTTACCCCCAATTGCGGACTGTGCTGATCTGTCTGTATAGATTATACATCCGTAATGTTCTGGAGGCAGAATTTCGGTCGGCATTAGACATTCGTATTCGTATTGTAGGAATTCTTGTGTCTTTAAATTAGGGTCAAAGACATATTCAACATCTGTCGCAGCAAGAGAATTAACCCATTGTATCCTTCTGGGATGTAAAGCCTTAGCATTAGTAATGCTTGCTTTTGTTACTGCCTCTAAGGCAGGTACAGGTGTAACGATCAATATGCGTTTACCCTGCACCAGAGTTCTCTCTTTTGCTACTGCAGTTTGAACCGCTGTCAGAATTTTTTCTGTTGAAGTAAATTTCATTTCTGCTTGTGTGTACAAGTGTGATTTGATTGCAATTGGTACCTTTTCTGCTTCATTAAAGGTCAGGTATGTGAATCGGCATTTCCCTGGGATGACACGGATCACGAGACTGCGCACATTATTGCGTGTATTTAATTTTGTTTTAGTCAACATGACTGTTTGTACTGAACGTAAAATTTCCGTATGTGTTTGAGTCCAATTAGTTGGTTTGAAATCAGGTTTGATTAATTCGTAGAGAGGTTTAACCCTTTCTGCGTAGTTTAGAACATAAGTTCTTCCGAAATTCAGGAAACCTAGAATTGACTGTAAGTTCTTCAGCATTTTCAGCGTTTTCGGAGGTTGGAGCAGCGCACATTTCTCTAGAAAGTTTGGTGCCAGGCTTTTGCCTTCACTTGATAACTCATACCCTAAGAATAGGACGTTGAGGTGGGCAATTTGTGATTTCTTAAAATTGAATTAATACCCTGCAGATGCAAACCCAAGTATTATGGTGTTCACTCTTTTCAAGTGCACGTCCAAATCATCATCTGTAAGAGGATATATGACATTACAACGCATGCTTTTACCACGCATGCCTTTACAACGCGGTTTTTACAACGCAAACCTTTACAACGCATCGCGCTGTGGGGTGCTGGATAGTGAATAGTTTAATTTACTATTCCAACTCCAGTCCCCGTGGACACTAGGGAAGTTGTTGGATAGTAAATTAAACTAATTCCCTATCCTAGAGCGCCCCCCAGCGCAATGCGGTGTAATGGTTTGCGTTGTAAAAGTTGCGTCGTAAAGGCACTGCGTGGTAAAAGTTGCGTTGTAAAGGATGTTTCCCTCTGTAAGATAGATGTCATCGACATAAGATAATGCCTCATCATCGTACATTTGTAGTATTTCTGCTACTCTATTCTTAAATCCCTGGGGGAGACAGCAAAATTGCACCTGTGACCCCAAGATTGAGAAAGCGGTCAAATGCCTGCTTTCTGGTGCAATGTTTTGACAGAAAAACCCATTCGAAATGTCTAATGTGGTTTTATATTTTTTGCGCACAATGTTATTCATCAGTGCTGCACTATGTGAATTTTGTACTGCAAAAGTTTTGCAGCAAGCGTTCAGGTGTCTGTAATCCAAAACTAGATGCTATATATTGTCTGGTTTGGAGACAGGAAACAAAGGACTGTTCATAGATGAGGTGCATGTTTCAATCACCCCTTGATATTCAAGTTGATCTAAGATCTCCCTGACTTGTTTTTTAGCTTCTTGCTTGACTAGATACTGCCTCTGAGCAGTAGGTTGCTTTTTTAACTGGATTTTGTGATGAGGAGAATCCTCATCCCATCCTACGTGATTTTTATATAATGCTGGAGCTTGAGCTACTGCCCATTTCCTGGCATATGTATATTTTTTAT
Source organism: Lissotriton helveticus (assembly GCF_964261635.1). Taxonomy (NCBI): domain Eukaryota; kingdom Metazoa; phylum Chordata; class Amphibia; order Caudata; family Salamandridae; genus Lissotriton; species Lissotriton helveticus. The sequence continues at coordinate 795,411,579 of NC_136057.1, read as the reverse complement.
GAATTGGTATGTAATTTGAGAAGGCTGGCATAATTATCTCTTTGCCGTGTGGGAACTCCCTAACAACTGCAGGTGGCCAGTCCTTTTCAGCTAGAAGTATGTCATAACCCTTTGAAAGCTTGTCCCAGAAAGAGCTTTTATTTTTCTAGTTATGTCCCCCTCCATCCGGAGTGTTACTTCATATAACTTGTGGGGTACACTAACTCTGGTGTCGGCAGTTTCAACCTGAATGTTTTCATTCAAGTCCACTGTCTCCAGATGATCCTTCAGGAACTTGCAAACTATGGTTACTTCCGCTGCACTGTCTAGCATTGTCTGAGCCCATTCCCCGTTCTTGAGTTGTGTCCTCAGAATCCTCGGCATGTCTGATCTTCATGCTTGCTACCTTCTTTTTGGAAAATTGAGCTTTTTTACTTTGGTGAATGGGTTCTTTGTCTTTGGACTTGACGCGTTCTTCTTTGTGTTCTGACCGTCCTCTTCTTTCCGATTTCTGCGAGGAAGTCTGAAAGGAACGTCTATCATTATCTTGATATCTATCAGGTTTTCTTAAAGTATCCCTATTTCTAAGGTTGTATCTTTTTTCAGAGGGTTCCCGTTGGGGAGACCTACCTCCTCGTTGAGGAGATCTTCCTCTGGACTGAGAGTGTTTCTCTTTAGGAGGTGTCTGTTTAGTGTTCTCCAACTTCATTTTAGGAGTAGTGAGATTATTTTTAATAAAAGTTTTTTCAGGATTCTCTGTTAGTTGTGGTTTTAGTGGTTTCCCACCCAAACTATCTCTACCTATTTCTTCATGGGATTTTTTAATAATTCTGGCAAGCTCATACGGTTGCCCAGTAATGTCTGTTTCTTTTAATTTCTGGCGGATTGCCACTGATGCTGCTTCTCCTCTAATGTTAGCTAATGTTGGCTAATAGTATAGCCGAGACCTGTTTTAAATTTTTCAAATTTCATCCCTAGATTTAAGGCCGTTTCTGGACCGTATTCATTTTTAATCTGTCTTAGAACGTCTGGTATCACCGTCATGGACGGAACACCATGTGTTTTAGTGTAGATTGAAGCAAAGACTGAATCCCAAGTGTCACAGTCCTCTATGTGGGGTGTAATCCCCATAGGTAAACAGATTGTCAGAATCCTGTGTTTCTAATGAGGTGTACTATCAGGAAATACTGCCTCTATTTGAATAATTCTTTGTGCTAACCAGAACAGAATTCGTTCTCGTTTTGCTGGTAGTTTACCAATGACTGACTGTATAGTCTGTGGTGTGATTTTATTTGTGTTCCCGTGGTGAGGGGTGTGCTGTAGAATTCTTACAGCTAGTTGGACAGTTAATGTCCACATGACATATAGAACCAATTGTCTATGTATTTTAATTATTTGTTTTAGCTGAGCTAACAATTCTGCATCTGACATCCTTTCAATGTCTGGATGTGGTGTATAGCTGGCTAGTTCCGGCCATGTTGCTCCTGGTCTACCTAGTGGACCGAGCCTGGTAATGTGATTTTCATGTTTTAGGGCTCCTTTAAACCAGAGGTAATGCCCTTGGTAAGATAATGGAATTTCAATGTCCTCAAAAGGAACGTATTCTGCTTTGTAGTATTGGAACTCCTGTGTTCCTGCATTTGCTGCTGGAAACTGAATCCATGAATAGAATACCTCTGTCTGCCGATATTCATGTGCCTCTATGACAAATATTACTCTGCCACCTCTTACTGATACTCCATTATTTATCAGTTTGTAAGTTATACTTTTCCTTACATTTACTGGGAGCAGTATAGCATCCGTATCATTTTCTAGGATTGCTGCGTCATCTAAGATCGCTTGAGCTGCTGCTGCAGCTCTATCCAATTCGGTATCACTATCCGGCATTTTAGTCGGCTGAGAGTTTGCAGAACTAGTTTCAAGGAAACAAAGATTAGGTGCACAATATTTTGGAACACTGTATCCTTCAACGTTGTATAAACCGAAAACTAATACATAGGATTTTTTGCCCTACTCAGTTTTGGCAAATATTATCCTTTCACCCACTCCAGACTTCTTTTGGAGTTTTTACGTGAAAAAGGGGTCTGTGTGAAAAGCACGACTGAGTTACTGTAGTATCTAGCGTTAAATTATCGCCTTACCAAAAGTTGGGCGCCATGTAGTGTAGTTCCTATATTCCCAATAGGCTCTGTGAATTGGAATAATATATCCTGCAGCTTAGACGTAGGACTTATGTCGACTAGGTCTCTGCCAAATATATTAGACTTAATTCTGAGTGCCAGCTAGCTCAGAGGTCACTAGAAACTTTCTCGAATAAACAAGAAGGGATTAGTCTCTGACAACCATATAACATGACCACTTTGTTTCCCCAGAATGAAACGTATCTCTAGAGTCGCGGAAACAATAGACAGCTAATTCACTCAGTCAGAGGTGCATGCTTTGTTTCACCATAGTGGCTTAGAAATATAGAGATGGGCGTTTTCAATAGAAGTATTTATTGAAAAGTCTTATTTCTTAAGCATAAGCAATGCACTGCTACAATTGAAATGCTAGTTAAGAAGTATACTGTATATAATACGAATAATATTATAAAGTAGTACTGTAAAAGCATTATATGGTTTCTGAGCCATATACATAAAATACATAGAATGCATAAAATACATTCGGTGATAAAATAGTGGCTAAAAGTACTCAACTGGTGCTTCTAACATACGCCTACCCCGGTGTACCTAACCTAAGCCTAGTACGAGGGAAGAAGTAGGTGAGGAGTAGTTTAAGTTTTAGTATTTCTCTGCCAAGAATCTTTTCAAGAATTCTCTAGGGATCTAATCAGCTCCGTACCTTGGTTTTAGAATGATAGAGGTCTTGTATCTCTCTCTCGGGACTCGATCTCCCAGCAACCTGCAAGGGTAGCCTGGAAACACTGGAGGCTGAATTTCTCGGCAAGAGAAAAGACAGCGTCTTTTCAGTGCGTCAGTTGGAGGGTCGGCTTCCTTCAGCACTTGCAGCAGCAGAGCGTCGGGCAAGTAGTTAGTCGATCTGCTCCAGAACCACCGTGTGTTTGACTGGGCAAATGTAGGCATATTTATACCCCTGAAGGTGCCGAGTCTGACGTAAGATTAGACATAATATCGTCACTAGTGCCTTAGTTCCTTGAAAACTCCCAGATTTCTTGGATAAATTGGTATTCAAGCAGGAGGAGGTTTCTGACTGCTGAAGGCTGGTTTTACCATGAAACCAATGTGGATTCGCGAAGTTTAGTGGAAGTAGCCATGCCGTATTAGGGCTGCACAGGCTATAACTAAATAAGGCAATGATTCTTTATGCCTTTATAAGGACTGGGTGAATTATACCTATATATGGGCAAGAATCGGGAAAAATTATACTAGGGTCCTAGATTCCGACATAACATTATATGTCACTCTATTCCTGAAAGGGTGTTGTTTTGACTTATACTGGATGCTCCCTTGTGTCTGGACAACGCTATACCTATCTGAAGAGCTCTAATTAGAGCAAAACACTGTGTCAGGGGTCGCTTTTACTCATTTCAGGTTGGGTTGAATGGGTATTTTACCAATTCAAAGCTGTAATACTGTCCCTGGAGAGATGAACGGCATTTTCATTATACAGCTCGGCAAGGACAGCAGTGTGCTAGTCCTATGCTTAAAGATTTTGCTGTAGAAATGGCAAAAGACTTTGTCCTTTTCTATCTCGGCGTGAATGGCACGTTCTAATCCTATGCTTAAAGACTTTGATTGAAAAACAGACATTTGCGGTGAGCAGATCTAGAGTGTCGCTGGAGTTGAGAGTGCTGTAACAGGAGCTGCTTTCCACCTAAACTTGTGACCTACCCAGAGTTCTCTCCTTCTTTTTTGCATAAGTTATGTGTCACTCTATTACTGAAAGGGTTTTGTTTTGACTTACACTGGGTGCTCCCTTGTGTCTGGACAAAGACCTCTCTGAAGAGCTCTAATTATAGTGAAAAACACTGTGTCAGAGGTTGCTTTTACTCATTTTAGGTTGGCTTGAGTGGGTATTTTACCAATTCATAGCTGTAATACTGTGCCTGGAGTGATAAATGGCTTTTGTCATTTTACAGCTCGGCAAGGACAGCACTGTGCTAGTCGTATGCTTAAAGATTTTGCTGTAGAAATTGCAAAAGACTTTGTCCTTTTCTATCTCAGCGTGGAAGGCACTGTGCTAATCCTATGCTTAAAAATTTTGATAGAAAAACAGACATTTGTGTGAGCAGATCTATATTGACCCTCGTGTTGAGAGTGCTCTAACAGGAGCTGCTTTCCACCTAAAGGTGAGATCTACGCAGAGTTCTCTCCTTTTTTGCATAATTTTTGCATCACTCAATGCCTGAAAGGGTTTTGTTTTGACTTATACTGGGTGCTCCCTTGTGTCTGGACAAAGCTATACCTCTCTGAAGAGCTCTAATCAGAGCGAACCACAGTCAGGGGTTGCTTTTACTCATTTCTGGTTGGCTTGAGTGGGTATTTTACCAATTCAAAGCTGTAATACTGTGCCTGGAGTGATAAATGGATTTTGTCATTTTACAGCCCGGCAAGGACAGCAATGTGCAAGTCCTATGATTAAAGATTTTGCTGTAGAAATTGCAAAAAACTTTGTACTTTTCTATCTCGCGTGGATATCACTGTGCTAATCCTATGCTTAAAGACTTTGAAAGAAAAACAGACATTTGAGGTGAGCAGATCTAGAGTGTCGCTGGTGTTGAGAGTGCACCAGCAGGAGCTGCTTTCCACCTAAACTTGAGAACTACCCTGAGTTCTCACCTTCTTTTTTGCATATTTTAAGCGTCACTCTATGCCTGAAACGGTTTTGTTTGGACTTATACTGGGTGCGCCCTTGTGTCTGGACAAATCAATACCTCTCTGAAGAGCTCTAATTAGAGCAAAACACTGTGCCAGGGTTTGCTTTTACTCATTACAGGTTGGCTCAAGTGGGTATTTTACCAATTCAAAGCTGTAATACTGTACCTTGAGTGATAAATGGCTTTTGTCGTTTTAAAGCTTGGCAAGGACAGTACTATGCTAGTTTTATGCTTAAAGATTTTGCTGTAGAAATGGCACAATACTTTGTTCTTGTCTATCTCGGCATGGATGGCACTGTGCTAATCCTTTGCTTAAAAACGTTGATAGAAAAACACACATTTGAGGTGAGCAGATCTAGAGTGTCGCTGGTATTGAGAGTGCTCTCACAGGAACTGCTTTCCACCTAAACTTGAGAAATACCCAGAGTTCTCCCCTTCTTTTTTGCATAATTTAAGCGTCACTCTATGCCTGAAATGGTTTTGTTTTGACTTATAGTGGGTGCTCCCTTGTGTCTGGACAAATCTTTACCTCTCTGAAGGCCCCTAATTAGAGCAAAACACTGTGCCAGGGGTTGCTTTTACTCATTTCAGGTTGGCTTGAGAGGGTATTTTACCAATTCAAAGCTGTAATACTGTGCCTGGAGAGATAAATGGCTTTTGTCATTATACAGCTCGGCAAGGACAGCAGTGTGCCAGTCCTATGCTTAAAGATTTTGCCATAGAAATGGCAAAAGACTTTGTCCTTTTCTATCTCGGCGTGAAAGGCACTGTACTAATCCTATGCTTAGAGACTTTGATAGAAAAACAGACATTTGAGGTGAGCAGATCTAGAGTGTCGCTGGTGTTGAGAGTGCTGTAACAGGAGCTGCTTCCCACCTAAACTTGTGAACTACCCAGAGTTTTCTCCTTCTTTTTTGCATACGTTATGTGTCACTCTATTCCTGAAATGGTTTTGTTTTGACTTACACTGGGTGCTCCATTGTGTCTGGACAAAACTATACCTCTCTGAAGAGCTCTTATTACAGCGAAACACTGTGTCAGAGGTTGCTTTTACTCATTTTAGGTTGGCTTGAGTGGGTATTATACCAATTCAAAGCTGCAATACTGTGCCTGGAGTGATAAATGGCTTTTGTCATTTTACAGCTCGGCAAGGACAGCACTGTGCTAGTCGCATGCTTAAAGATTTTGCTGTATAAATTGCAAAAAACGTTGTACTTTTCTATCTCGCGTGGATGGCACTGTGCTAATCGAATGCTTAAAGACTTTGAAAGAAAAACAGACATTTGAGGTGAGCAGATCTAGAGTGTCGCTGGTTTTGAGAGTGCACCAGCAAGAGCTGCTTTCCACCTAAACTTGAGAATTACCCCGAGTTCTCACCTTCTTTTTTGCATATTTTAAGCATCACTCTATGCCTGAAACGGTTTTGTTTGGACTTATACTGGGTGCTCCCTAGTGTCTGGACAAATCTATACCTCTCTGAAGAGCTCTAATTAGAGCAAAACACTTTGCCAGGGTTTGCTTTTACTCATTACAGGTTCGCTTGAGTGGGTATTTTACCAATTCAAAGCTGTAATACTGTACCTTGAGTGATAAATGGCTTTTGTCGTTTTATAGCTTGGCAAGGACAGCACTGTGCTAGTTCTATGCTTAAAGATTTTGCTGTAGAAATGGCAAAATACTTTGTTCTTGTCTATCTCGGCATGGATAGCACTGTGCTAATCCTATGCTTAAAAACTTTAATAGAAAAACAGACATTTGAGGTGAGCAGATCTAGAGTTTCGCTGGTGTTGAGAGTGCTCTCACAGGAACTGCTTTCCACCTAAACTTGAGAACTACCCAGAGTTCTCACCTTCTTTTTTGCATAATTTAAGCATCACTCTATGCCTGAAATGGTTTTGTTTGGACTTATACTGGGTGCTCCCTTGTGTCTGGACAAATCTTTACCTCACTGTAGGCCTCTAATTAGAGCAAAACACTGTGCCAGGGGTTGCTTTTACTCATTTCAGGTTGGCTTGAGAGGGTATTTTACCAATTCAAAGCTGTAAGACTGTACCTTGAGTGATAAATGGCTTTTGTCATTTTACAGCTCAGCAAGGACAGCACTGTGCTAGTCCTATGCTTAAAGATGTTGCTGTTCAAATGACAAAAGACTTTGTCCTTGTCTATCTCGGCATGGATGGCACTGTGCTTATCCTATGCTTAAAGACTTTGATAGAAAAACAGACATTTGAGGAGAACAGATCTAGAGTGTCGCTGGTGTTGAGAGTGCTGTAACAGGAACTCCTTTCCACCTAAACTTGAGAACTACCCAGAGTTATCACCTTCTTTTTTGCATATTTTAAGCGTCACTCTATACCTGAAACGGTTTTGTTTTGACTTATACTGGGTGCTCCCTTGTGTCTGGACAAATCTATACCTCTCTGAAGAGCTCTAATTAGAGCAAAACACTGTGCCAGGGGTTGCTTTTACTCATTTCAGGTTGGCTTGAGTGTGTTTTTTACCAATTCAAAGCTGTAATACTGTGCCTGTAGTGATAAATGGCTTTTCTCATTTTACAGCTCGGCAAGGACTGCACTGTGCTAGTCCAATGCTTAAAGATTTTGCTGTAGAAATTGCAAAAGACTTTGCCCTTTTCTATCTCGGCGTGGAAGGCACTGTGCAAATTCTATGCTTTTAAGACTTTGATAGAAAAACAGACATTTGAGGTGAGCAGATCTAGAGTGTCGATTGTGTTGAGAGTGTTCTAACAGGAGCTGCATTCCGCCTAAATTTGAGAACTAACCAGAGTTTTCTCCTTCTTTTTTTGCATAATTTATGCATCACTTTATGCCTGAAAGGGTTTTGTTTTGACTTATACTGGGTGCTCCCTTGTGTCTGGACAAAGCTATACCTCTCTGAAGAGCTCTAGTGAGAGCGAAACACTGTGCCAGGGCTTGCTTTTACTCATTTTAGGTTGGCTTGAGTGGGTATTTTACCAATTCAAAGCTGTAATACTGAGCCTGGAGTGATACATGACTTTTGTCATTTTACAGCTCGGCAAGGACAGCACTCTGCTAGTCCTATACTTAAAAATGTTGCTGAAGTGATGGCAAAAGACTTTGTCCTTTTCTATCTCGGCGTGGATGGCACTGTGGTAATCCTATGCTTAAAAACTCTAATAGAAAAACAGACATTTGAGGTGAGCAGATCTAGAGTTTCGCTGGTGTTGAGAGTGCTCTCACAGGAACTGCTTTCCACCTAAACTTGAGAACTACCCAGAGTTCTCACCTTCTTTTTTGCATAATTTAAGCATCACTCTATGCCTGAAATGGTTTTGTTTGGACTTATACTGGGTGCTCCCTTGTGTCTGGACAAATCTTTACCTCACTGAAGGCCTCTAATTAGAGCAAAACACTGTGCCAGGGGTTGCTTTTACTCATTTCAGGTTGGCTTGAGAGGGTATTTTACCAATTCAAAGCTGTAAGACTGTACCTTGAGTGATAAATGGCTTTTGTCATTTTACAGCTCGGCAAGGACAGCACTGTGCTAGTCCTATGCTTAAAGATGTTGCTGTTCAAATGACAAAAGACTTTGTCCTTGTCTATCTCGGCATGGATGGCACTGTGCTAATCCTATTCTTAAAGACTTTGATAGAAAAACAGACATTTGAGGTGAGCAGATCTAGAGTGTCGCTGGTGTTGAGAGTGCTGTAACAGGAACTCCTTTCCACCTAAACTTGAGAACTACCCAGAGTTATCACCTTCTTTTTTGCATATTTTAAGCGTCACTCTATACCTGAAACGGTTTTGTTTTGACTTATACTGGGTGCTCCCTTGTGTCTGGACAAATCTATACCTCTCTGAAGAGCTCTAATTAGAGCAAAACACTGTGCCAGGGGTTGCTTTTACTCATTTCAGGTTGGCTTGAGTGTGTTTTTTACCAATTCAAAGCTGTAATACTGTGCCTGTAGTGATAAATGGCTTTTCTCATTTTACAGCTCGGCAAGGACTGCACTGTGCTAGTCCAATGCTTAAAGATTTTGCTGTAGAAATTGCAAAAGACTTTGCCCTTTTCTATCTCGGCGTGGAAGGCACTGTGCAAATCCTATGCTTTTAAGACTTTGATAGAAAAACAGACATTTGAGGTGAGCAGATCTAGAGTGTCGATTGTGTTGAGAGTGTTCTAACAGGAGCTGCATTCCGCCTAAATTTGAGAACTAACCAGAGTTTTCTCCTTCTTTTTTTGGCAAAATTTATGCATCACTTTATGCCTGAAAGGGTTTTGTTTTGACTTATACTGGGTGCTCCCTTGTGTCTGGACAAAGTTATACCTCTCTGAAGAGCTCTAGTGAGAGCGAAACACTGTGCCAGGGCTTGCTTTTACTCATTTTAGGTTGGCTTGAGTGGGTATTTTACCAATTCAAAGCTGTAATACTGAGCCTGGAGTGATACATGACTTTTGTCATTTTACAGCTCGGCAAGGACAGCACTCTGCTAGTCCTATACTTAAAAATGTTGCTGAAGTGATGGCAAAAGACTTTGTCCTTTTCTATCTCGGCGTGGATGGCACTGTGGTAATCCTATGCTAAAAGACTTTGATAGAAAAACAGACATTTGAGGTGAGCAGATCTAGAGTGTCGCTGGTGTTCAGAGTGCACCAGCAGGAGCTGCTTTCCACCTAAACTTGAGAACTACCCAGAGTTATCAACTTCTTTTTTGCATATTTTAAGCATCACTCTATACCTGAGACGGTTTTGTTTTGACTTATACTGGGTGCTCCCTTGTGTCTGGACAAATCTATACCTCTCTGAAGAGCTCTAATTAGAGCAAAACACTGTGCCAGGGGTTGCTTTTACTCATTTCAGGTTGGCTTGAGTGGGTATTTTACCAATTCAAAGCTGTAATACTGAGCCTGGAGTGATACATGACTTTTGTCATTTTACAGCTCGGCAAGGACAGCACTCTGCTAGTCCTATACTTAAAAATGTTGCTGAAGTGATGGCAAAAGACTTTGTCCTTTTCTATCTCGGCGTGGATGGCACTGTGGTAATCCTATGCTAAAAGACTTTGATAGAAAAACAGACATTTGAGGTGAGCAGATCTCGAGTGTCGCTGGTGTTCAGAGTGCACCAGCAGGAGCTGCTTTCCACCTAAACTTGAGAACTACCCAGAGTTATCAACTTCTTTTTTGCATATTTTAAGCATCACTCTATACCTGAGACGGTTTTGTTTTGACTTATACTGGGTGCTCCCTTGTGTCTGGACAAATCTATACCTCTCTGAAGAGCTCTAATTAGAGCAAAACACTGTGCCAGGGGTTGCTTTTACTCATTTCAGGTTGGCTTGAGTGGGTATTTTACCAATTCAAAGCTGTAAGACTGTACCTTGAGTGATAAATGGCTTTTGTCATTTTACAGCTCGGCAAGGACAGCACTGTGCTAGTCCTATGCTTAAAGATGTTACTGTTCAAATGACAAAAGACTATGTCCTTATCTATCTAGGCATGGATGGCACTGTGCTTATCCTATGCTTAAAGACTTTGATAGAAAAACAGACATTTGAGGTGAGCAGATCTAGAGTGTCGCTGGTGTTGAGAGTGCTGTAACAGGAACTCCTTTCCACCTAAACTTGAGAACTACCCAGAGTTATCACCTTCTTTTTTGCATATTTTAAGCGTCACTCTATACCTGAAACGGTTTTGTTTTGACTTATACTGGGTGCTCCCTTGTGTCTGGACAAATCTATACCTCTCTGAAGAGCTCTAATTAGAGCAAAACACTGTGCCAGGGGTTGCTTTTACTCATTTCAGGTTGGCTTGAGTGTGTTTTTTACCAATTCAAAGCTGTAATACTGTGCCTGTAGTGATAAATGGCTTTTCTCATTTTACAGCTCGGCAAGGACTGCACTGTGCTAGTCCAATGCTTAAAGATTTTGCTGTAGAAATTGCAAAAGACTTTGCCCTTTTCTATCTCGGCGTGGAAGGCACTGTGCAAATCCTATGCTTTTAAGACTTTGATAGAAAAACAGACATTTGAGGTGAGCAGATCTAGAGTGTCGATTGTGTTGAGAGTGTTCTAACAGGAGCTGCATTCCGCCTAAATTTGAGAACTAACCAGAGTTTTCTCCTTCTTTTTTTGGCAAAATTTATGCATCACTTTATGCCTGAAAGGGTTTTGTTTTGACTTATACTGGGTGCTCCCTTGTGTCTGGACAAAGTTATACCTCTCTGAAGAGCTCTAGTGAGAGCGAAACACTGTGCCAGGGCTTGCTTTTACTCATTTTAGGTTGGCTTGAGTGGGTATTTTACCAATTCAAAGCTGTAATACTGAGCCTGGAGTGATACATGACTTTTGTCATTTTACAGCTCGGCAAGGACAGCACTCTGCTAGTCCTATACTTAAAAATGTTGCTGAAGTGATGGCAAAAGACTTTGTCCTTTTCTATCTCGGCGTGGATGGCACTGTGGTAATCCTATGCTAAAAGACTTTGATAGAAAAACAGACATTTGCGGTGAGCAGATCTAGAGTGTCGCTGGTGTTCAGAGTGCACCAGCAGGAGCTGCTTTCCACCTAAACTTGAGAACTACCCAGAGTTATCAACTTCTTTTTTGCATATTTTAAGCATCACTCTATACCTGAGACGGTTTTGTTTTGACTTATACTGGGTGCTCCCTTGTGTCTGGACAAATCTATACCTCTCTGAAGAGCTCTAATTAGAGCAAAACACTGTGCCAGGGGTTGCTTTTACTCATTTCAGGTTGGCTTGAGTGGGTATTTTACCAATTCAAAGCTGTAATACTGAGCCTGGAGTGATACATGACTTTTGTCATTTTACAGCTCGGCAAGGACAGCACTCTGCTAGTCCTATACTTAAAAATGTTGCTGAAGTGATGGCAAAAGACTTTGTCCTTTTCTATCTCGGCGTGGATGGCACTGTGGTAATCCTATGCTAAAAGACTTTGATAGAAAAACAGACATTTGAGGTGAGCAGATCTCGAGTGTCGCTGGTGTTCAGAGTGCACCAGCAGGAGCTGCTTTCCACCTAAACTTGAGAACTACCCAGAGTTATCAACTTCTTTTTTGCATATTTTAAGCATCACTCTATACCTGAGACGGTTTTGTTTTGACTTATACTGGGTGCTCCCTTGTGTCTGGACAAATCTATACCTCTCTGAAGAGCTCTAATTAGAGCAAAACACTGTGCCAGGGGTTGCTTTTACTCATTTCAGGTTGGCTTGAGTGGGTATTTTACCAATTCAAAGCTGTAAGACTGTACCTTGAGTGATAAATGGCTTTTGTCATTTTACAGCTCGGCAAGGACAGCACTGTGCTAGTCCTATGCTTAAAGATGTTACTGTTCAAATGACAAAAGACTATGTCCTTATCTATCTAGGCATGGATGGCACTGTGCTTATCCTATGCTTAAAGACTTTGATAGAAAAACAGACATTTGAGGTGAGCAGATCTAGAGTGTCGCTGGTGTTGAGAGTGCTGTAACAGGAACTCCTTTCCACCTAAACTTGAGAACTACCCAGAGTTATCACCATCTTTTTTGCATATTTTAAGCATCACTCTATACCTGAAACGGTTTTGTTTTGACTTATACTGGGTGGTCCCTTGTGTCTGGACAAATCTATACCTCTCTGAAGAGCTCTAATTAGAGCAAAACACTGTGCCAGGGGTTGCTTTTACTCATTTCAGGTTGGCTTGAGTGAGTTTTTTTACCAATTCAAAGCTGTAATACTGTGCCTGGAGTGATAAATGTCTTTTGTAATTTTACAGCTCGGCAAGGACTGCACTGTGCTAGTCCAATGCTTAAAGATTTTGCTGAAGAAATTGAAAAGAATTTGCCCTTTTCTATCTCGGCGTGGAAGGCACTGTGCAAATCCTATGCTTTGAAGACTTTGATAGAAACACAAACATTTGAGGTGAGCAGATCTAGAGTGTCGCTTGTGTTGAGAGTGTTCTAACAGGAGCTGCATTCCGCCTAAATTTGAGTACTAACCAGAGTTTTCACCTTCTTTTTTGCATAATTTATGCATCACTCTATGCCTGAAAGGTTTTTGTTTTGACTTATACTGGGTGCTCCCTTGTGTCTGGACAAAGCTATACCTCTCTGAAGAGCTCTAGTGAGAGCAAAACACTGTGCCAGGGCTTGCTTTTACTCATTTTAGGTTGGCTTGAGTGGGTATTTTACCAATTCAAAGCTGTAATACTGAGCCTGGAGTGATACATGGCTTTTGTCATTTTACAGCTCGGCAAGGACAGCACTCTGCTAGTCCTATGCTTAAAGATTTTGCTGTAGTGATGGCAAAAGACTTTGTCCTTTTCTATCTCGGCGTGGATGGCACTGTGGTAATCCTATGCTAAAAGTCTTTGATAGAAAAACAGACATTTGAGGTGAGCAGATCTAGAGTGTCGCTGGTGTTCAGAGTGCACCAGCAGGAGCTGCTTTCCACCTAAACTTGAGAACAACCCAGAGTTATCACCTTCTTTTTTGCATATTTTAAGCGTCACTCTATACCTGAGACGGTTTTGTTTTGATTTATACTGGGTGCTCCCTTGTGTCTGGACAAATCTATACCTCTCTGAAGAGCTCTAATTAGAGCAAAACACTGTGCCAGTGGTTGCTTTTACTCATTTCAGGTTGGCTTGAGTGGGTATTTTACCAATTCAAAGTTGTAAGACTGTACCTTGAGTGATAAATGGCTTTTGTCATTTTACAGCTCGGCAAGGACAGCACTGTGCTAGTCCTATGCTTAAAGATGTTGCTGTTCAAATGACAAAATACTTTGTCCTTGTCTATCTCGGCATGGATGGCACTGTGCTTATCCTATGCTTAAAGACTTTGATAGAAAAACAGACATTTGAGGTGAGCAGATCTAGAGTGTCGCTGGTGTTGAGAGTGTTGTAACAGGAACTCCTTTCCACCTAAACTTGAGAACTACCCAGAGTTATCACCTTCTTTTTTGCATATTTTAAGCGTCACTCTATACCTGAAACGGTTTTGTTTTGACTTATACTGGGTGCTCCCTTGTGTCTGGACAAATCTATACCTCTCTGAAGAGCTCTAATTAGAGCAAAACACTGTGCCAGGGGTTGCTTTTACTCATTTCAGGTTGGCTTGAGTGAGTTTTTTACCAATTCAAAGCTGTAATACTGTGCCTGGAGTGATAAATGTCTTTTGTCATTTTACAGCTCGGCAAGGACTGCACTGTGCTAGTCCAATGCTTAAAGATTTTGCTGTAGAAATTGCAAAAGACTTTGCCCTTTAATATCTCGGCGTGGAAGGCACTGTGCAAATCCTATGCTTTTAAGACTTTGATAGAAAAACAGACATTTGAGGTGAGCAGATCTAGAGTGTCGCTTGTGTTGAGAGTGTTCTAACAGGAGCTGCATTCCGCCTAAATTTGAGAACTAATCAGAGTTTTCACCTTCTTTTTTGCATAATTTATGCATCACTCTATGCCTGAAAGGGTTTTGTTTTGACTTATACTGGGTGCTCCCTTATGTCAGGACAAAGCTATACCTCTCTGAAGAGCTCTAGTGAGAGCAAAACACTGTGCCAGGGCTTGCTTTTACTCATTTTAGGTTGGCTTGAGTGGGTATTTTACCAATTCAAAGCTGTAATACTGAGCCTGAAGTGATACATGGCTTTTGTCATTTTACAGCTCGGCAAGGACAGCACTCTGCTAGTCCTATGCTTAAAGATTTTGCTGTAGTGATGGCAAAATACTTTGTCCTTTTCTATCTCGGCGTGGATGGCACTGTGGTAATCCTATGCTAAAAGACTTTGATAGAAAAACAGACATTTGAGGTGAGCAGATCTAGAGTGTCGCTGATGTTCAGAGTGCACCAGCAGGAGCTGCTTTCCACCTAAAACACTGTGCCAGGGGTTGCTTTTACTCATATCAGGTTGGCTTGAGTGGGTATTTTACCAATTCAAAGTTGTAAGACTGTACCTTGAGTGATAAATGGCTTTTGTCATTTTACAGCTCGGCAAGGACAGCACTGTGCTAGTCCTATGCTTAAAGATGTTGCTGTTCAAATGACAAAAGACTTTGTCCTTGTCTATCTCGGCATGGATGGCACTGTGCTTATCCTAGGCTTAAAGACTTTGATAGAAAAACAGACATTTGAGGTGAGCAGATCTAGAGTGTCGCTGGTGTTGAGAGTGCTGTAACAGGAACTCCTTTCCACCTAAACTTGAGAACTACCCAGAGTTATCACCTTCTTTTTTGCATATTTTAAGCGTCACTCTATACCTGAAACGGTTTTGTTTTGACTTATACTGGGTGCTCCATTGTGTCTGGACAAATCTATACCTCTCTGAACAGCTCTAATTAGAGAAAAACACTGTGCCAGGGGTTGCTTTTACTCATTTCAGGGTTGGCTTGAGTGGGTATTTTACCAATTCAAAGCTGTAAGACTGTACCTTGAGTGATAAATGGCTTTTGTCATTTTACAGCTCGGCAAGGACAGCACTGTGCTAGTCCTATGCTTAAATATGTTGCTGTTCAAATGACTAAAGACTTTGTCCTTGTCTATCTCGGCATGGATGGCACTGTGCTTATCCTATGCTTAAAGACTTTGATAGAAAAACAGACATTTGAGGTGAGAAGATCTAGAGTGTCGCTGGTGTTGAGAGTGCTCCAGCAGGAACTCCTTTCCACTTAAACTTGAGAACTACCCAGAGTTCTCTCCTTTTTTGCAAAATGTTTGCGTCACTCTATACCTGAAAGAGTTTTGTTTTGACTTATACTGGGTGCTCCCTTGTGTCTTGACAAAGCTATACCTCTCTGAAGAGCTCTAATGAGAGCAAAACACTGTGTCAGGGGTTGCTTGTACTCATTTCAGGTTGGCTTGAGTGGGTATTTTACCAATTCAAAGCTGTAATACTGCACCTGGAGTGATGAATGGCTTTTGCCATTTTACAGCTCGGCAAGGACAGCACTGTGCTAGTCGTATGATTAAAGATTTTGCTATAGAAATGGCTAAAGACTTTGTCCTTTTCTATCTCGGCATGGATTGCACTGTGCTAATCCTATGCTTAACGACTTTGATCGAAAAACAGACATTTGGGGTGAACAGATCTAGAGTGTCGCTGGTGTTGAGAGTGCTCTAACAGGAGCTGCTTTAGACATAAACTTTAGAACTACACAGAGTTATCTCCTTCTTTTTTGCATAATTTATGCGTAACTCTATGCCTGAAAGGGTTTTCTTTTGACATAAACTGGGTGCTCCCGTGTGTTTGTACAAATCTATACCTCTATGAAGAGCTCTTTTTAGAGTGAAACACTCTGTCAGGGGTTGCTTTTACTCATTTCAGTTTGACTTGAGTGGGTATTTTACCAATTCAAAGCTGTAATACTGTGCCTGGAGTGATAAATGGCTTAGGTCATTAACAGCTCGGAAAAGACAGCTCTGTGCTGGTCCTATGCTTTAGGATTGTGCTGTAGACATTGCAACAGACTTTGTCCTTTTCTATCTTGGCATGGATGGCACTGCTCCAATCGAATGTTTAAAGACTTTGATAGAAAAACAGACATTTGAGGTGAGTAGATCTAGAGTGTTGCTGGTGTTGAGAGTGCTCTAACATGAGCTGCTTTCCACCTAAACGTGATAACTACCCAGAGTTCTCTCGTTCTTTTTTGCATAATTTAGGCGTCACTCTGTGCCTGAAAGGGTTTTGTTTTGACTTGTACTGGATGCTCCCTTGTGTCTGGACGAATCTATACCTCTCTGAAGAGCTCTAATAAAGTGAAACACTGTGTCAGAGGTTGCTTTTACTCATTTCAGGTTGGCTTGAGTGGGTATATTACCAATTCAAAGCTGTAATACTATGCCTGGGGTGATAAATGGCTTTTGTCATTTTGCAGCTCGGCAAGGACAGCACTGTGCTAGTTCTATGCTTAAAGATTTTGCTCTAGAAATGGCAAAATACTTTGTTCTTGTCTATCTCGGCATGGATGGCACTGTGCTAATCCTATGCTTAAAAACTTTGATAGAAAAACAGACATTTGATGTGAGCAGATCTAGAGTGTCGCTGGTGTTGAGAGTGCTCTCACAGGAACTGCTTTCCACCTCACCTTGAGAACTACCCAGAGTCCTCACCTTCTTTTTTGCAAAATTTAAGCATCACTCTATGTTTGAAATGGTTTTGTTTTGACTTATACTAGGTGCTCCCTTGTGTCTGGACAAATCTTTACCTCTCTGAATGCCTCTAATTAGAGCAAAACACTGTGCCAGGGGTTGCTTTTACTTATTTCAGTTTGGCTTGAGAGGGTATTTTACCAATTCAAAGCTGTAATACTGTGCCGGGAGAGATAAATGGCTTTTGTCATTTTATAGCTCGGCAAGGACCGCACTGTGCTAGACCTATGCTTAAAGGTTTTGCTGTAGAAATGGCAAAAAACGTTGTCTTTTTCTATTTGGGCATGGATTGCACTGTGCTAATCCTTTGCTTAACGACTTTGATAGAAAAACAGACATTTGAGGTGAGCAGATCTAGAGTGTCACTGGTGTTGAGAGTGCTCTAACAGGAGCGGCTTTACACCTAAACTTGAAAACTTCCCAGAGTTCTCTCATTCTTTTTTGCATAATTTATGTGTAACTCTATGCCTTAAAGGGTTTTGTTTTTACTGATACTGGATGCTCCCTTGTGTCTGGACAAAGCTATACCTCTCTTAAGAGCTCTAATTAGTGCGAAACACTCTGTCAGGGGTTGCTTTTACTCATTTTAGGTTGGCTTGAGTGAGTTTTTTACCAATTCAAAGCTGTAATACTGTGCCTGGAGTGATAAATGGCTTTTGTCATTTTACAGCTCGGCAAGGACTGCACTGTGCTAGTCCAATGCTTAAAGATTTTTCTGTAGAAATTGCAAAAGACTTTGCCCTTTTCTATCTCGGCGTGGAAGGCACTGTGCAAATCCTTTGCTTTTTAGACTTTGATAGAAAAACAGACATTTGAGGTGAGCAGATCTAGAGTGTCGCTTGTGTTGAGAGTGTTCTAACAGGAGCTGCATTCCGCCTAAATTTGAGAACTAACCAGAGTTTTCTCCTTCTTTTTTGCATAATTTATGCATCACTCTATGCCTGAAAGGGTTTTGTTTTGACTTATACTGGGTGCTCCCTTGTGTCTGGACAAAGCTATACCTCTCTGAAGAGCTCTAGTGAGAGCGAAACACTGTGCCAGGGCTTGCTTTTACTCATTTTACGTTGGCTTGAGTGGGTATTTTACCAATTCAAAGCTGTAAGACTGTACCTTGAGTGATAAATGGCTTTTGTCATTTTACAGCTCGGCAAGGACAGCACTGTGCTAGTCCTATGCTTAAAGATGTTGCTGTTCAAATGACAAAAGACTTTGTCCTTGTCTATCTCGGCATGGATGGCACTGTGCTTATCCTATGCTTAAAGACTTTGATAGAAAAACAGACATTTGAGGTGAGCAGATCTAGAGTGTAGCTGGTGTTGAGAGTGCTCTAACAGGAGCGGCTTTACACCTAAACTTGAGAACTACCCAGAGTTCTCTCGTTCTTTTTTGCATAATTTATGCATCACTTTATGCCTGAAAGGGTTTTGTTTTGACTTATACTGGGTGCTCCCTTGTGTCTGGACAAAGCTATACCTCTCTGAAGAGCTCTAGTGAGAGCGAAACACTGTGCCAGGACTTGCTTTTACTCATTTTAGGTTGGCTTGAGTGGGTATTTTACCAATTCAAAGCTGTAATACTGAGCCTGGAGTGATACATGGCTTTTGTCATTTTACAGCTCGGCAAGGACAGCACTGTGCTAGTCCTATGCTTAAAGATTTTGCTGTTCAAATGACAAAAGACTTTGTCCTTGTCTATCTCGGCATGGATGGCACTGTGCTTATCCTATGCTTAAAGACTTTGATAGAAAAACAGACATTTGAGGTGAGCAGATCTAGAGTGTAGCTGGTGTTGAGAGTGCTCTAACAGGAGCGGCTTTACACCTAAACTTGAGAACTACCCAGAGTTCTCTCGTTCTTTTTTGCATAATTTATGCATCACTTTATGCCTGAAAGGGTTTTGTTTTGACTTATACTGGGTGCTCCCTTGTGTCTGGACAAAGCTATACCTCTCTGAAGAGCTCTAGTGAGAGCGAAACACTGTGCCAGGACTTGCTTTTACTCATTTTAGGTTGGCTTGAGTGGGTATTTTACCAATTCAAAGCTGTAATACTGAGCCTGGAGTGATACATGGCTTTTGTCATTTTACAGCTCGGCAAGGACAGCACTCTGCTAGTCCTATGCTTAAAGATTTTGCTGTAGTGATGGCAAAAGACTTTGTCCTTTTCTATCTCGGCATGGATGGCACTGTGGTAATCCTATGCTAAAAGACTTTGATAGATAAACAGACATTTGAGGTGAGCAGATCTAGAGTGTCGCTGGTGTTGAGAGTGCTCTAACAGGAGCGGCTTTACACCTAAACTTGAGAACTACCCAGCGTTATAACCTTCTTTTTTGCATATTTTAAGCGTCACTCTATACCTGAAACGGTTATGTTTTGACTTATACTGGGCGCTCCCTTGTGTCTGGACAAATCTATACCTCTCTGAAGAGCTCTAATTAGAGCAAAACACTGTGCCAGGGGTTGCTTTTACTCATTTCAGGTTGGCTTGAGTGGGTATTTTACCAATTCAAAGCTGTAAGACTGTACCTTGAGTGATAAATGGCTTTTGTCATTTTACAGCTCGGCAAGGACAGCACTGTGCTAGTCCTATGCTTAAAGATGTTGCTGTTCAAATGACAAAAGACTTTGTCCTTGTCTATCTCGGCATGGATGGCACTGTGCTTATCCTATGCTTAAAGACTTTGATAGAAAAACAGACATTTGAGGTGAGCAGATCTAGAGTGTCGCTGGTGTTGAGAGTGCTGTAACAGGAACTCCTTTCCACCTAAACTTGAGAACTACCCAGAGTTCTCACATTCTTTTTTGCATAATTTAAGCGTCACTCTATGCCTGAAACGGTTTTGTTTTGACTTATACTGGGTGCTCCCTTGTGTCTGGACAAATCTTTACCTCTCTGAAGACCTGTATTTTGTGCAAAATACTATACCAGGGGTTGCTTTTACTCATTTCAGGTTGGCTTGAGTGGGTATTAAACCAATTCAAAGCTGTAATTCTGCACCTTGAGTGATGAATGGCTTTTTTCATTTTACATCTTGGCAAGGACAGCATTGTGCCAGTCCTATGCTTAAAGATTTTGCTGTAGAAATGGCAAAATACTTTGTCCTTGTCCATCGCGCCATGGATTGCACTGTGCTAATCCTATGCTTAACAACTTTGATAGAAAAACAGATATTTGAGGTGAGCAGATCTATAGTGTCGCTGGTGTTGAGAGTGCTCTAACAGGAGCTGTTTCCACCTAAACTTGAGAACTACCCAGAGTTCTCTCCTTTTTTGCAAAATGTTTGCGTCACTCTATACCTGAAAGAGTTTTGTTTTGACTTATACTGGGTGCTCCCTTGTGTCTTGACAAAGCTATACCTCTCTGAAGAGCTCTAATTAGAGCAAAACACTGTGTCAGGGGTTGCT
This sequence comes from Lissotriton helveticus, assembly GCF_964261635.1. NCBI lineage: Eukaryota > Metazoa > Chordata > Amphibia > Caudata > Salamandridae > Lissotriton > Lissotriton helveticus. The sequence goes on along the minus strand of NC_136057.1, from coordinate 795,391,228 downwards.
TGTACTCATTTCAGGTTGGCTTGAGTGGGTATTTTACCAATTCAAAGCAGTAATACTGCAACTGGAGTGATGAATGGCTTTTGCCATTTTACAGCTCGGCAAGGACAGCACTGTGCTAGTCGTATGATTAAAGATTTTGCTGTAGAAATGGCTAAAGACTTTGTCCTTTTCTATCTCGGCATGAATTGCACTGTGCTAATCCTATGCTTTTCAACTTTGATAGAAAAACAAACATTTGAGGTGAGCAGATCTAGAGTGTCGCTGGTGTTGAGAGTGCTCTAACAGGAGCTGCTTTAGACATAAACTTTAGAACTACACAGAGTTATCGCCTTCTTTTTTGCATAATTTATGCGTAACTCTATGCCTGAAAGGGTTTTCTTTTGACATAAACTGGGTGCTCCCTTGTGTTTGTACAAATCTATACCTCTATGAAGAGCTCTAATTAGAGTGAAACACTCTGTCAGGGGTTGCTTTTACTCATTTCAGTTTGACTTGAGTGGGTATTTTACCAATTCAAAGCTGTAATACTGTGCCTGGAGTGATAAATGGCTTTTGTCATTAACAGCTCGGAAAAGACAGCTCTGTGCTGGTCCTATGCTTTAGGATTGTGCTGTAGAAATTGCAACAGACTTTGTCCTTTTCTATCTCGGCATGGATGGCACTGCGCTAATCGAATGTGTAAAGACGTTGATAGAAAAACAGACATTTGAGGTGAGTAGATCTAGAGTGTTGCTGGTGTTGAGAGTGCTCTAACATGAGCTGCTTTCCACCTAAACGTGAGAACTACCCAGAGTTCTCTCGTTCTTTTTTGCATAATTTATGTGTCACTCTGTGCCTGAAAGGGTTTTGTTTTGACTTATACTGGATGCTCCCTTGTGTCTGGACAAATCGATACCTCTTTGAAGAGCTCTAATAAAGCGAAACACTGTGTCAGAGGTTGCTTTTACTCATTTCAGGTTGGCTTGAGTGGGTATTTTACCAATTCAAAGCTGTAATACTGTGCCTGGGGTGATAAATGGCTTTTGTCATTTACAGCTCAGCAAGGACAGCACTGTGCTAGTTCTATGCTTAAAGATTTTACTGTAGAAATTCCAAAAGTCTTTGTCCTTTTCTATATTGGCGTGGAAGGCACTGTGCTAATCCTATGCTTAAAAACTTTGATAGAAAAACAGACATTTGAGGTGAGCAGATCTAGAGTGTCGCAGCTGTTGAGAGTGCTCTAACTGGAGCTACTTTCCACCTAAACTTGAGAACTACCCAGAGTTCTCTCCTTTTTTGCAATTTGTTTTGCGTCAACCTATGCCTGAAAGGGTTTTGTTTTGACTTATACTGGGTGCTCCCTTGTGTCTTGACAAAGCTATACCTCTCTGATGAGCTCTAATGAGAGCAAAACACTGTGTCACCGGTTGCTTTTATTCATTTCAGGTTGGCTTGAGTGGGTATTTTACCAATTCAAAGCTGTAATTCTGTGCCTGGAGTGATGGATGGCTTTTGTCATTATACAGGTTGGCAAAGACAGCACTGTGCTAGTCCCATGCTTAAAGATTTTTCTGTAGAAATGGCAAAAGACTTTGTCCTTTTCTATTTGGGCATGGATTGCACTGTTCTAATCCTTTGCTTAACGACTCTGATAGAAAAACATACATTTGAGGTGAGCAGATCTAGAGTGTCGCTGGTGTTGAGAGTGCTCTAACAGGAACTGCTTTCCACCTATAACGTGGGAATTTCAATGATTTTGTATGAGTGAAATGTCCAGCTAACTGTAACATGTGTGAAACCTATGGTTTTTCAGTGAATTTCTAAGGTTTTTTAAATGCTAATTTCTAACTATAACGTGCCTGAAACCTATGGATTTTTCAGTGAATTTCAAAGGTTTTGTAAATGATAATTTTAAAATGTATTAATTATTATATTTCTTTCTTTTTATAGTAATTTCCTACATTTATATTATAAATACTTATATTTATTTTATTTTTAAAGTTACATTTCATTTTTTTTTTTATTTTTTTTTTTTTAAAAAAATGTTTATTGAAGATTTTTCACTTTTACGTGCAGGGCACGGCAACTTGTTACAACAAAATTGAATATGATATATTTCACTTTTTCTTCCATGTTAAAGAATAAACCACCATGAACAAAATGATAAGCAATTTGAAATATTTCAGATCTTTCTAGTACATAAGATCTCTTCACATTAAAAAGCATAATACAGAGGGGGTTTTTAGGAAAACATCAGACACTCACATTATATGGTCCGACAAACAATAAAACATATATATTTCTAACAGTTCAGTCCATGCTCCCTTCTTTCCATCGGGTAATGGGACCCCAAATTTGTTTACCAAGCTTCCTTCCCTTTTTCCCCTTCCTAGCATATATCTCAGTCTCCAGGTTATATACTACTAGTACTTTGGCCAACCAATGATGAAATGAAGGTGGCAGCGGGTCTAACCATGCAGATGCTATGCAAAGTCTCATAACTGACATAGCTAAAAATAAGAATTCCCCCCCACACTGCAATTGCCCCTCATCCTCCTTCACTCCCAAGAGAATTATTGAAGGGGTTAAGAGAATTTCAGTTCCTAACACTTTATTTATAAAACCCTCGATGCCTTTTTTAAGCAATTGCAGGTGAGGGCATGTTGCAAACACATGTAGCAAGTCTACGTCCAAACTTCCGCACCTAAAACAGCTAATTCCTGTTGTGCCTCCCCACTGAGCTATCTTTGCAGGCGTATAATAAAGATGGTATAAAGTTTTATAGTGTTGTGCCTGGAGAGACGCTGAACACAACAGTGTATAACCCTTTTCTAAAGATATGTAGAAGCTTTCCTCCCTAATATCCAAACTATTTTTCCATTTGTTTGCCCATTTTTCAGTATCATCCTCCTTTGAGGTTATCAATTCAGCGTAAAACCTCTTTATTGTACAATCCTCACCTGCTTGTACCACTTCCATAATAGGATTTTTGCTGAAGCCCGCCGGTCCTCCCTTCTTATTATACAAAAAGCTCCTTATTTGTAGATATTTGTAAAATTATCTATTGTCTAAAGCATACTTTGTCTGTAGTTCGGAAAACTGGTAGACCCCTTGCTGTCCCAATACATCGCCTACCTTTCTGACTCCCTTCCTTTCCCATTCTGGAAATATAGAGCCAGCAAAGACCTCCTCTGGTAGGTTTGGATTTTCTTTTAATCTAGTGTAGAAATTATACCTCCCCAGCCCGAACCTTTTGGCGAAAGCTTTCCAAACTGTATAAGCCGCTGTGAGCGTCTTGAACCGTGTCCTTTTAAAATAGCTAGCCTCCGTATATTTTAAAAGTACATTCTCAGCTTCTGGTCCCAGCACTAGACCATATATTGCCAATGAGCCAAGCTCACTCCAGCCTTCAGACTCTGCCCCCCCACCAAGCCTACCATATATTGTAAAACTGCTGCCCAATAATATAGCTTTAAATCTGGCAGTGCCCACCCTCCCCTCTCCCTTGGTAGTGTCATAAACCTGAGTGCCCTCCTAGTTTTCCCCTTTGCCCAAATAAATCTATTAATCAAATGTTCGATATTCTTAAACAGTTTGGCCTCAAATAATAATGGTATTGCTCTAAAAAATCTAAAAAAATATAAAAACTTAGGTAAAACCAACATCTTTACTACATTTGTCCGCCCCACAATAGAGAGATGTAAATTATCCAACCTATCCAAGTCTTTCCGCACTTTATTGATTAGAGGTGTTATATTCTTTTCTACTAAACTATCTAGATCAGCCGAGATAGTCACCCCTAAGTGTGTTCCTGCTTGGAGCACTCGACTGTCTGAGCAAATAGTATGACAATTTTTAATTATCTGTGTCTTGGCCGTGTTTAGTTTGTAGCCCGAAATCTGCCCAAACCTCAGGGCCTCAATTTCGAATTGAATAATGGCCTCCATAGGGGTCGGCCTGATCACTGCAACGTCATCGGCGTATGCTAGTATTTTACAATGGCCCATACGTGTAGGCAATGGCGTTACTAGCTCACACATCTCTACTCTACGGATCAGTGGATCCATATACATGGCGAATAGTAACGGCGAGCAGGGGCATCCCTGTCTCGTACCTCTCCTTATTCGAAATTGTCCTGTGGACCCCGCATTCACTCGCACAGAAGCCACTGGATCTACATATAGTGCCTGGATTGCTTTAACAAATCGCTTTTTAACACCTGATCTTTCCATTACGTGCCAGAGGTAGTCCCAGGAGACCCGATCAAATGCTTTTTCTGTGTCTAGCAGCATAACCGCCATCGGGTCCCCTGAGACTGCTGTGGCGTCAAATAGAGTGATCACCTTACGTGTGTGGTGGGTAGTGCCCCTTCCAGGTATGAAGCCATGCTGACTCTTGCTTACCACCTTATCTATTATCCTGGCGTATCTTGTTGCTAGCGCTTTAGAGAATACCTTAGTATCCGTATTCATTAGGGTGATGGGCCTATATGATCCAGGTTCTTCCGGAGGCTTCCCTTTTTTCAATATTATCGCGATTTCCGCGCCCCCCCATGATCTAGGAATAGATTCACCTATCTGTGCCTGCTGCAATGTCTTAATTATATCCCCTTCTAGAGTGTCCCAAAACACTTTATAAAACTCTATTGGGATTTGATCAGGTCCTGCTGCTTTCCCTGAGGGGAGGTTCAAGATAGCATTCTTAATTTCTTCTACCTGCAAAACTCTTCCAAACCTTCTGCCTCCTCCTCCGTGAACTTAACTGCCAGAATCTCCTGTAAGTAATCTCTAATTCCCTGGATATCTACCCTCCTTGATTCATCATACAATTTCTCATAAAAGGTTCTAAAGACCTCCCTTATTTCATCTGAATCTGTATGAATTCTACCCACGGTATCCCTGATCTCCCTCACAGTGCCCGACGCCTCTTGTTGCCTTGTCCGTATAGCCAGAGTTCTCCCAACTGTCTCACTGAATTCATGACATCTCTCTCTTTTTGTCATATATATTTTCGCAGCTTTTCTGGCAATATCTCCCTCTGCCTCCCCTTTAGCTTTCAGGAGTTCTATCATAGCAGTATCTAATGGGGTTCCAGTCATGACACACCTCTCCAGCTCCTCCTCAGCCTTGAGTACTGCCCCCGCTATCTCTATATTCCGCATCTGCTCCTGCTTTTGTTTGAAAGAATTAAAGCTCAACGTCTCCCCCCGTACCCCAGCCTTGAAGGCATCCCAGACTACCCCTGTAGCAGCACTACCCCTGTTGATCTCAAAAAATTCCCTAATCCATTTTTTCATATGCTCCACGTATTTATCTTCTTGTAAAAGCCCTCTTTCAAAAGTCCACAATCTTTGCTATCTAGTATTTATTGGCTTAATTATTGTAAGCACGAGAGGATTATGATCGCTAAGGATCCGCGGGAGTCTTTCTATCCTTGAGTCCGAAAGAGCTGTACTTGAAACAAAGAAATAGTCCAATCTTACACAGGTTTTATGTGGGGCGGAATAGTATGTAAAACCCTTTTTATCTGCCCATTTTTTTCCCCAGACATCTGATAAGGCGTTATTTGCTACTAAACTCTGTAGCGCCTGACTTACTCTCCTCTTCCTACCTTGATATTTACCAAATGGACCCAACCCCAAGTCATCAGGACCATTAATGTTAAAATCCCCTGCCAAGATAATTCTGGGCACCCAGGTAGCTAGTTCCACATCCAAGAACTGGAAGATCTCAGGGTCGTCCTCGGTTGATCCATATACTGTTACTAGCCTAGTCCACACCCCGTCTATCATACACTCGATCATTGCCCATCTCCCCCATTGATCCTGTGCCTTTTTTCTAATTAACAAATTTTTGTTTCTAGATAATATAGCTACCCCCCTTTTTTTTACACCTTGCCGCGAGTTTACTAATACATTAAAACCCAGCTGTTTCAAAAAATATTCTTGCGAGGCCATAACATGTGTTTCCTGTAAAAAAATAAAATCGACAATAATTTGCCTTAATACAACTGAAACCTTTAGCCTTTTCTGGGCATCATTTAAACCGCAAACATTCCATGTTACATATCTAGTCCCCATAGATACAGTCTTAGACTATTACCATATATACTCATACATTTATTTACCGGTGCACAGACATAATATCGACTCCACAATATCGAATGGACAAAATATCGAGTTTTAAATATCGTTTGGAGAAAATATCGACAGGACAGAATATCGACAGCCAAAATATCGTTTTTAAGGTAAGTGAAGTAATATCGACTGTAAATAATATCGAAAGTAAAAAATATCTTTTTTTATATAATATGTAATTATTTATAGTGTTTTTATGTTATAATATGTGTGAAAAGTGTCATTTTATGTTAAATTATTTTTAATTAATGATTGTTTTTTAAATTATTGTGTAATTTTATTCTGTAGCGGGTTGTGGGTTTATAGGGGAATAGGGTGGGAAGTAATTTAATTATAATTAATTAAATATGTAAATTTATTAATTGGTAGTAATAATTAATTAATTGGTAATTAAATATTATATGTTAATTATTTAAAATTTAATTGGTAATTTATTTAATTTAATTGATTAATTGCTAATTATGTAAATTAAAATAATGTATTTCCTGTAGCGGGTTGTGGGTTTATAGGGGAATAGGGTGGGAAGTAATTTAATTTTTATTTATTAAATATGTAAATATATTAATTGGTAGTAATATTTAATTAATTGGTAATTAAATAATATTTGTTAATTAATTAAAATGTAATTGGTAAAAATTTAATTTAATTGATTAATTGCTAATTATGTTAAATTAAAGGGGTATTTTTAGGGTTCAGGGTCAGTTTTTAGTTTTTGGGTAAAGGGGTATTTTTAGGGTTCAGGGTCAGTTTTTAGTTTTTGGGTAAAGGGGTATTTTAAGGGTTCAGGGTCAGTTTTTAGTTTTTGGGTAAAGGGGTATTTTTAGGGTTCAGGGTCAGTTTTTAGTTTTTGGGTAAAGGGGTATTTTAAGGGTTCAGGGTCAGTTTTTAGTTTTTGGGTAAAGGGGTATTTTTAGGGTTCAGGGTCAGTTTTTAGTTTTTAGGTAAAGGGGTATTTTTAGGGTTCAGGGTCAGTTTTTAGTTTTTGGGTAAAGGGGTATTTTTAGGGTTCAGGGTCAGTTTTTAGTTTTTGGGTAAAGGGGTATTTTAAGGGTTCAGGGTCAGTTTTTAGTTTTTGGGTAAAGGGGTATTTTTAGGGTTCAGGGTCAGTTTTTAGTTTTTAGGTAAAGGGGTATTTTTAGGGTTCAGGGTCAGTTTTTAGTTTTTGGGTAAAGGGGTATTTTTAGGGTTCAGGGTCAGTTTTGGGTTTTTGGGTAAAGGGGTATTTTTAGGGTTCAGGGTCAGTTTTTAGTTTTTGGGTAAAGGGGTATTTTTAGGGTTCAGGGTCAGTTTTTAGTTTTTGGGTAAAGGGGTATTTTTAGGGTTCAGGGTTAGTTTTGGGTTTTTGGGTAAAGGGTTTTTTTAGGGTTCAGGGTCAGTTTTGGGGTACAGGGGTACAGTGTAAAAATAAAGTAAAATTAAATTTACATTAATTTAATTTAATAAAATAAAATTAAATTAAATTATATTTAAATAATGTTAAATAAATTAAATTAAAATAAATTATTATATACTTACCAATACTTACGTTGTAATGGTAGTGCGTTGTAAAAGTTGCGTTGTAACGTCATATATCCACTGTTGCACTCTTTGCAGTGGGAATAGTAATTTTTACTGTTTTGTATTTGTACGTTAATAATATTGGCTATTATTTAATTAAATTTTTTTACTATATATATATATATATATGTTTTAAGAAATATGATTAAAAAATATTATTTTTTTACTTTCATTAATTATTTAATTATTAGAAGTTATTTTAAGTATTGTTAAATATATTTTAGTAATTAATTTTTTATATTAATGTAATTAAACATGGTTTTTATTAAAGTCGATATTTTTTACAACTATATTTTTGTTAACGATATTTTGTACTCGATATTTTTGTACTTACCTGTTTGTACATACAAACTCGATATTTTGGTTGTAGATATTTTCTCGTCGATATTTTGGGTAGTTGATATTTTGGTAGTCGATATTATTTCAGTGATCCTTATTAACCATATTTATTTTTCCATTATTACTCAATTTTTTTACTTTGTGCCAACCACCCAATAGTGCCTTTATTCCTTTAAGCCCCAAACACCTAGCCCTATCCACCTTCTCTCCCACCTCTTTTTCTGTAAGACATTCCAACTTTTGCTGCTGTACCGTGCCCTGCACCCCCCCTCTCCTTCCACCCCAAACCTCTCCCCTCCCCCCCCTTACTGGCAAATAGGTCAATGCTGACCTATGTCTGACAGCCGAGCCCCCCTAGGACGGTTCTCCCACCCACTCTCCCTTTCTTAGTCCTGCATAGCCAAGCTGATCCGTGCTAATCCCTTCTCTTCCATCCTTTTTACTATGTCAAGTGGGCTGTTTGTCTTATAGCTGCAACCCGGTCGCTTTGCGCCTTTCCTTCTCTTTGCGCTTTCCCTTCTCTTAGGTAAGTCAGGTACTCCTGTGCCACTATTTCAGAGTAAAATACCCTGAACTGACCATTATATCCAACTTTGAGGCGACAGGGAAACATCAAATATACCTCACATCCTACATTTTGGAAGGGTGTTATTAGCTGCCTCATGCGCCATCTTCTCTCCACAGTAGTGTGGCAGAAGTCCGGGCGAGCAAAAAAAGTTATGCCTTTATATGAGCGTTTGGCCACTGGTTTTGCCTTACTGATTACCTCCTCCCTTAACAGAAAATTTCCCACATACACCAATATGGCCCTTGTTTTGGAGTCTGCATTATTCTTTCTTTGAATCAGAGGGAAGCGATGCGCCCGTTGCACCTCCTTATCCCAGTCCCACTTATCCATCTCTGGGAAAGCCCCTTTCAGCAAGTCAACAACAAAAGCACGCACATCACCACCCTCCTTCCCTTCCTCAATTCCAAGCAGCCTTATATTATTGCGCCTTTGTCTATTCTCAAAATCTTCGAGTTTCCAAAGAACGTCCGATGAAGTCCTCTCTTGCTCGTGTCTATACTCCTGTAATTTCACTACTTCATCCTCCACTTTACCTGTCCTCTCCTCCACTTCCACCAGTCTGCCAGACACTTCCGCATACATTTTATTGACTTTGCGGAGAGACCCTTGAATTTTTTTGTTTGCGTGCTTAGCTCTCTGACTCTCGCGCCGAGCCTCCCCCTGTATTTGTTTCAAAGTTGAAAACAGAAGATCAAAGCTAGCAGCATAACCTCCCGCCTGGGCCTGTGTCTGAGCCTAAGCCTGGGCCTGATTTGGTTGTTGGGAGCCACCAACTGCGCCCTCTTGGTACAACTGCGAAGTGGCTGCATAGTCCCAATCCAGTTTCTTAGCTACCCCTGTTTGCGTTGTGCTCCCAAGTTTCTTGGCTCTTCTACGGGACCTCCCTTTGGCTCTACTCAACTTACATGCTGGATTTCGCTTTAGTGCAGTGTTATGCTCTGGCTCTGATTCTAGCTCTGAAGTATCTACTTCTGACTCATCTGAGCAACTCTCCATAGATAATGATAGACCATCTGAGTTAGTAGACAAGTCATCACTTAAAGTTGAGTCTTCACCCTCCTCCTCTTCATTATCCTCTTTATCGTCGTCATTCCCGGTAAAAAAGCAGTCATCACTAGGTGAGCCAGTGGCTGTTGGAGGCAGATAATGTTTCCTACTCTCATCCCCCCTATTAGCTTTCCCCCCATCCATCGCTTGAACATTATCAGGGTTTTTATAGGCGGCTCCCCCACAAGTATTCTTCATATTGCCACCTTTAGTATTGCTCATTTTGTCTGCTGGCTTGTTATTTAAAAGAACCCTCCCTGGTGCTTCCTTATCGCCCAGTAGTTGCTGTACCTCCTCCATTATCAAGGTATCACTGCTCAGATGATTGCCCCCCTCTTGCGCCTTACTCGTCTGACTTGTCTGAGCTTGCTGCATGCTCTGCGCCGGTGTTAATATTGAGGACAAAGACACAGTCTCTAAAGCACCTGCTGAAGCATTTCCCTGTGAGTCTGTTTCCTCTCCCACACTCCCAGACACGAGACTTATCTGCTTCGGGTCAGATAACTGCTCCCAGGTTGCCGCTTCGGGTTGTTCCTTCTTGTTGCGAGCTCTCTCCAAGTACGAGGCGATCACCACATTTTCACTCTCTTCCCCCTGTACTGGGGCTACTGCCTTGCCTACTATCTCTCTCCGTGAGCCGCTGCCGTCACACTCAGTGTCAGGTAGCTCTCCTCCATGACTCACCGCAGCTGCCGCACTGGGCTGCGCCTCGCTCCTCAGGCCATTGACGTCACCCTCTGTCTCAGCCTCTTGGATTGCAGCCTCGCTTACATCAATCAGTGAGCTCATCTGCTCTGTAATCCCGGCTGACCCGGCGGTCCCGGTAACATCAGCAGGCGCACTCTCCGTTCTAAGCACCGGGAATGATTCAAACAATGTAGGATGCCGCAGACTGATTTCCCTTGAGGAGTCAGAGCCAACGTCCATATTATTGAGGAATCCTTTCACAGGTAGTTTCCTTTTCTCGGCTTCTCTATCCTGCTTTTCCTCTTTGCGCAGCCTGGCAGCCTCTCTTCGTGCTTGTGCTCTGTGACGGGCTTTTACTCTCAAATTTCCTGCCGGGATGTCGGAATCGCTCGCTAGGACATCCTCATCTTCTCTCCCAGTTAAATCCTTAATCGCCCTCTGCACTTTTGGGGCCATGACCCGCCTTACAGTCCCCCAACCTGCTTGGAAGTGCTGGAGTGTCTCCACAATCGTCACCCCGACTTTCCGCCAGAAAGTACTCGAATCTTCCTTAGAGCGGGTGTACACACATGTTGGAGGCCACTCCGCTTGTGTAAACCAGTTGATGTAGGTCTCGCGCATCCCACTGCACGGCTCAGCTATTACTCAGCTATTACTACTTCAGCACATGAAATGCAGCGTACAGCATATTCTTAGGTACACTTATTTTTCTACAGAGCAGGTTCCAACAGTTTTTCAAAGTTGCTTAAACCGTGGTTTCCATCACATCGCTGTGGGAGAGTAGGTTAGGAGCAGCCACCTCCTACGGTCTGTCGGCAGCCATCTTGCCCATATTTTTAATGTAAAATATTAACAAAAGTAAAAAAAAAAAAGAATGCACTGCTAGTGAAACTGCCTGGGTGAATTTGTGAGTGTTTGTTTGAGGCAGATTTACAACACCCTTGTGCCTCTTTTACACCGCCGTTGCATCACTTTTCTGATGAAGCGGTGGTGCAAAAGATGCGATGTGGTAATTAGAATGTGACATAACTGGGAGGTGCGTCACATTGTAAATCCCTGTACCAGAAGGAGACATTCCTACATGGGGGGGGCATACCCGCGCAGGAACATCTCCTAAAAGTGGCTGAGTGAAATCTACAAGATACCACTTTGTCACTTTTGGGCTCATGCTGTGTCAAAACCCTGAACTAGCTTGAAGCAGGTGTAAGGATTGACACAACATTCTGAGAATAGGGCCCCAGAACATTGCTGGAGATGTGTTGCACTTGCAACATAACTCAAACAATGCACCACCTTTGCAGCACAGATACATCACATATATGTGCCATTTTTGTCCCATGGTACACCGCATTGTAAATACGGCGCATCCATGGTGGTGGTGTCACGGTGCACAATAACTGGCGTATTCCTGGGGACATGCCAGTTATTGTATATGTGCCCATTAGTGTTTTAATGTAGTGAATGGATTAGTACATACTGATGAATGAGTCACTACAAAACTAAAACAACAGTGACAGAGTGTTTGGTGGAAGTGTAAGGATACAAACTGGTGAATTGAAGGTATAAAAGATAAATTTTCAAGTACATAGAAGACTGCATACATAGTCTATAAGGGTTTGAAGCAGTCTATGGCCTAAGGCCTATTTTAGTGCATGAGTACTTAGGTAGTGAGTGGATGATTACAGTTCGGCAAGTAAAGAGCCTGATTGAATTTATAACAGCCTCAGTTTGACCACAGTATACAGATAAACGCATACTGCTGAATGGTTCACTACAATATTGAAACAGTAATCTGAGAGTGTTTGCTGGAAGTGTGAGGATACACATTGAGGAATTGAAGGTATAAAACATAAGTTTGCTTGTGCATAGAAAAGTGCATGCACAGTCTATAGCGGTTTGAAACAGTCTATGGACTAAGACCTGTTTTAATCCACGAGTATCTAGATAGTGAGTGGATCATTACAGTTCTGCAAAGAAAGTTCCCCAATAAATTTATTACAGCTTCAGTTTTACCACAGTACAATGGAAAAGAACATACTGCTCACTGGCTCACTACAATACTAAAACAGCAGTGTCACAGTGTTTGGTGGAAGTCTAAGGATACAGACTGGGGAATTGAAGGTATAAAACACAAGTTTGCAGGTGTCTACAAGACTGCATGTATAGTCCATAGGGATTTTAAGCAATCCATACCCTCAGACCCACTTTGCATATTTTAAATCAATACAAACATTTAAAGAATATATACCTGAATCCATAAGAGCTTCACTTTTAGTACAATGAATACATTAGTAGATAGTGCTCAAACCTTTATTGTTTTTAAACAATACATTTATTCTTGTAACATCTCATAATTTAACAGACCTTCCAATATAAGTTCATCAGGTATGTCATACAGATCAATTCCCTCGTTAGCAGTTTCTGAATTAATTTGTTCTAAAATGTCAACGTAATTGAATGCTTCCAGAAAATCTGCATCAAAGCTTTCGTCTTCGAAATCATAGCTCATGTCTGCAGCACTAATTTCCCCTTCTTCACTCTCATTGCCTGTGACAGATACGATTAGTTCTTCAATTAAACTCAAGGTAATATCCAAAATCGGCTCAGTATGAGGCTGTTCTCGTTCCATAATTTTTCGTTTATGTTCTTGCTCCTTGAATGAAAATATAAACCGTTAATTTTATCACTTTTTGTAATATATAATACAAAACTACCGTTTTCACCTATTTTGGCCTACAAAAAATACTATATAAATACTATTATCTAATAACATTCCATTAGTAGAGTTTTAGTCCTCTGCAAAGTTATATAAATATAATTACTTATAAGGATATCCTGTTCTTAGCTTTTCTTATATTTTGAAACCAGTCTTTCCTTATGACTATAGGAAAAGACTCAGGCTGTTATAGTAAAATACACTACTAAAAAATGTAGAATATGTCTATTCACCTTACCCATTCCAAAATAGTAAATGTGTTTTAGTAAAATGCAAAAGATACTATTGATTGTCCAGAATAACACTGTGTATATTTAGATATCATTATCACACTACCTTTTGAATATTTCATGTGTTTTCACACAAATAAACTCTTAAAGACCTATCCAAGACTTAGCTTTTAACATAATTAGAAAGTAGTAATTCCTTGTATAAGTCAAAAATACTCCCAACAACAGGTATAGAACACTGGTACTGTCAGGAACAGTAAGCCCAGAAACTCTTACCGAATACTTGCCCAGGAATAGATGATGCTAGTTACCAACTCCCCCTCCAGGATCCTCCAGAGTCCAAACTTTTTAATCTAATCTCTAAAAAAAACAAAGAAGGTGGATAGGAAAAAATAATAAAGAAGAAGAGACTGGCTCGCAACCTCTGAATTTCTTCCTTGGCACCTTCACTCTGGCTGTCTTGTTTTATTCACAGACAATCCCTTCACATGGATACATAACGGAAACTAACAAAGAACAATTATTTAATAACCTACCCTTATCTATCTCTATTCCTCATCTATAACTTAGTCTAACGCTACTAATTACCAACTCCTTGGTCTTTCGAACTAGCCTCTCCTCTATTATTTATCTGCAAACTTGTAGCTTGCGGTTCTTTATTTTTCTCACTGCTTATAACCTATAATTACGTAACATTCCTTAACCTAGGCCTCTCAGTTTATTGTCTAATTTTTATATTATTAATTTACTTGTGTTCTTTTACTAACCTTTTTTATGCAGTTGCTTGTTACCAATTCTGTCAATCCTTGAATAACTTGTGTTTTTCACTAATGTTCCTTCTTAATTCAACAGTCTTTCTGATATTCCTTACTCAATGTGTTATGTTCCCTTAAGACCTTGCTTATCACAAATTTCATCGTTTCTTGTTTTAGGTGAGAGAAAATACACCAAGTGAGTACATTCAATATTCTCTATAATGTTAGGTAAGTTTAGTCAATCAGTAACTTGCCATACGATTATTTTCCAAGAATATACCGTTGTCAACTATTAGGTTTCTTGTATGGTTTCTTGTTCTCTCTGCTCTTCAGGTGCTGAACACAACTGAGTCCGTCTGCCCTGAAGGAGCCGCGACGGGAAAATCAACCGCTGTACAATGTGCGGGCTTCTTCCAACTCGGAAGAAGAATTCTAGTTGCGGGCACGATAACTAAGGTAAGTTTAACCGGGAACCTTCTTTAACACTCTCACAAATATTTGTGCTTTCTCTTCAGGAATATCTATGGAGCAATTGAAAATGGGTCTGAACTCGGGAACGTCTTAGGTGAAGTGCACACTCGTTAGGGAGCGCGCGCCTCACCAAGGATTCCCCACAGGTGTATGGTAAATGACTAGACCGCCACTGTGTCTTTCCTCGAGGCGGCCATCTTAGAATTCCTCTGTTGCACTAAAGCACTCCAAGTATGTTTCCTTGCGGATTCTTCATCTCTCCTGCAGCAGCTAGGGTTTAGATATGTCATTATCGTATCCACTGATTGATGAGGGGTTCTGACAGGTACACTCAATATATAATTTTTTGAAATATTTTGAAATATCTTTAAAAGATACAAACCATCTTTACACTCTTATCTTCTCCGTCCATGTTTTGTTACTTCAGCACAGTTGTAGCACATTCCATCGACCATTTTTAACAGTTACTTGTACTTACCTTAAGCATATTAAATAATAAAAAAAATATATATTATAAAATTATCATCTGTGGAAGACACAAAAAAATACAGTTACAATATATCTTTTACAACACAAAATAATTTGTAAAGTATTACATTTGCCTTTTTTGCTCTTCTCAGAATATATTGAATTTCCCTAGAAACAGTGAGTTCAATAGTACTCATCACATAACAGCGGGCAAAAAAAAGACAAACAATAACATTATCTTAAAAAAAACATTCAACATTCTCAATAACAATCTAAAAAATAGAAATAAAACATATCTTAAATGATTTTTTCTAAGAGCAATTTCTTACGTAAATATGACACAGCTCAAACAATCATAATATAACAAAACATAATGATTAATTTTCATACACTGTAAATAATATTACTTACAAATATATACTGACAAAATATACAACAACAAGTCCTTTATGGTTTCACATACTTTTCCACACGGCTAAATAGTATGCGTCAAATTCTTAGTTTGGAAATTGTTCAATAGTAATCCTGAGCGTCTGCCTCCAGCCTTCTGATCCAAAGCCACCGACATAATTTACTCTGTCCCCCAGTGCTCATCCCTCAACCCGATGCTATTCAACATCTACATGGCCACCCTCACACAAGTAGCCCACCATCACAACCTCAACATCATCTCCTACATCGACGACACCGAGCTCATCCTCTTCCTCACCAAGAATCCACATATCACCAAAAGCAACCTCCACGACACAATGAAGGACATCACCAACTACATAAAGAGCAGCTCCCTAAACATGAACTCGCACAAAATGAAAGTACTCATCCTCAGACCCACCCCCTCAGCCTCGGACGACTCCTGCTAGCTGACTACACAGTGGACAGTACCAACACCTACCAACCATGTCCACAACCTAGGATTCCTCCTAAACTCCTCCCTCTCCATGTGTAAGCAAGTCTACACCGTCTCCTCGTACTGCCATAACACCCTCCACATGCTCCGCAACATTTACAAGTGGATCCTTACCAAAAGAAGAACAGTGACACAGTCCCTCATCAGCAGCAGACTACACTATGGGAAAACACTCTACACATGAATTCCAGCCAAACACCTACAACAACTTTAACAAATCCAAAAGACCTCCATCTGAGTGATTATGAATGTTTCCTGCTGCAGCCACATCACTCACCACCTGATACACCTACACTGCCTCAATATCAACAAGAGGATCGCCTTCAAGCTCCTCACCCTCACTTACAAAATACTCTACAACACCAGACTAATCTACCTTAACAGCAGTAATCCTGAAAGGCCAAATTTTGATCTTAAAATTTTGGCTTTAAAAATATTAGGTAAGAATTTGGTAACTCTTTAGGCAAACGTTGCTTAAAAACTAATTGACTATCATTACAGTGTATCCAACCTTTCAGACATTTTAAATAAACAGTGTAATGTCCAGATGTTGTAGAAGGTCCATCATGAAAAATAATTGCAAACGCTACTAAAGTTTTTCCTGATATTGAAACTTGACCAGCTACAACATTTTTAATTAAAGTTTCCAATTTTCTTCCATCCGTTCTACAACGTTGCAGCATTAAAATTACATACTGTCCATACCTTTGTAAAAATAATGTTGATGACATTTCTGATTTACATTGGCTACACTCCATGTTTTGACTTGCTCCTCTAATTAGATTGTTAAAACACACTGATTCACAGTCAGGTAAAGTCAAATATAGGAATCTTTCAGTGTCTATGTTAGTGCTAAATATAAACAAACAATTTTGACAGTCATGTTGCTATTCATAAGGAAGGCTAAAAAGGTTTTCAATATCTACACCTTCATCTTCCAGTACACCAAGCATAGACATTAAAAATTCCTGACAATCTTGCTGAATAATCTGCGTAAATTGACTAGAACCAGAACATATGTCCAAAACATTTCGAATATCAGAAACACTTTGAATTCTACTTTTATCACCACTACATTTCTCATAAACAGAATACAACAATGAACAGAATATTTCGTCCCGATTTTCAACAATTTTCCGTTGCAAACTTTCAAGAACAAAAACAACATTAACAACTACATTAGCACAGCAGTTGACACCACAACTATTTTCAAACCGATAACCAACATTCTCTTCAACACTGTCCTTTTTCTTTTTGCTTGCAGGTGCAACTTCATCTTGTTTTTTTTCTTTCTCTACAGTTTCACTACAGATATCTTCTTTTTCTACCTACCACACGCTTTTTAAATACTCGATATTGACCTAAATTGGGTGCATATTCTCTTCTTAACCTATTATACTCTGTCACACAATTTGCATCTGCACTAACCTTTGTCTCATCAAAATCAATCCTGTACAATCCAGATAAAGTTCTGACTCGAGACAAAGCAACATATGCCATACCCTCTTTAAACACGGTACTTCCAATATTCACTAAAGCACTATCTACACTTAAACCTTGAGATTTATGAATGGTCACCGCATATGCGAAACAAACAGGAAACAGTTTATTGCATACATATAAAACTTTTACAAGCAGAAACCGAGATGAACAACGACTAAATTGTTGTACTTCAGCAATTTCATCAAATTTGATTTTCAGAAATTCAATCCTATCTCTATTTACATAATTAACAAAATCAACAATTTTACCCATTGCTCCATTTACTAAACCTTTTTCCACATTCAAATTACATCATAAAATTACCCTACAGTTTACACATGCATATAAATTATTTTCTAAACCAGCAGTTTTACTTATCGATTTCTCTAAAGAATCCAATTTCCTCTTTCAACTTTTCAGTCAAAATAATAGTGATTCCTTCATGATCTATTTCATCAATAGCTTCCGATTTTATAATATCTTCATTTCCAACTTCATTGAATATAGAACATTCACGTAGTGTTGGCATTAAGCAGATTACAGATTTGTTTTCTGCAATTCTCATGTATATTTTCTCTGGGACAATATTTTCATTTGGAAACAAATTGGAAAGTAATCGTTTCTGTAAAGTTTGTTTGCCATGTTCAGTCATTTTTCCAATTCTTATATCTTGAAGAATAGTCCCATAACCAGCATCATTTGCCTGTCGCATATTTGTAATAAGTTCCTTATACTCAAAATATGACCAAATGTTTACATTTCCAATGCTCCCCAAAGACTTTCTGGTATCTTCATGCGACTGTTTTAAACACTGGCTGTCCTTTTACAGGAGTAAGTTGTAGTAGATCTCCAAGAACTATGACGTGCTTTCCTCCAAATAATACGTCATACTTTGTTTTAAGAATTTGCTGCATTCTTAAATGCACCAAAGCAAGCATTAAGTTCGATAACATGCTTACCTCATCAATAATGAGAAGTTTCATTTTCCTCAAGACTCTTGAAACTTCACAAGAAGCTTCTCCAGATAGCTTGTGGTATTTATTTTCATGCTCTACTGGTAGCATTATTAAATGATGTAAAGTAATTCCTTTAATATTGTGGGCTGCTAATCCAGTTGGAGCAGTGACGACACAAGACAAATGTGACTCAGTTGTGTTCTGTAAAAAAGTTGTGATTACTTTAATAAAAAACTTTTGCCTGTTTCAGATTGTCCACTCACATACATTCGGATAGGTGCAAATGAATGATAAACAAGAGCACTCTTTCTTCTCATGAAGTAATCCATGGCTAATCTGTTCTCTCTCTTGCTCCTATATTTCTTTCTGCTCAAGATTCATGTTGTTCTTCCAAGTTTCCTAAGTTTGTTACATCTTCTTGACCTTGATACATTACTGTTTCCACCTCTTCCATAGCAGTTGCTGCTTCATTTTGAACAATTGGTTCTCCTAATGGGTCCTGACTCAACAGAGCACAAGTTTGACTGTCTTGAGAACTGTCTCTAGCAATCTCAGCTGCAATACTAGCTTCTTGCTCAATTTCGTCATTAAACATTTTCACATAATTAGCAAAAAAAGGACATTCTATAGTATCTTTATTTGCATTGAAGGAATCTTTATAGCTCTCGAAATCTCCAAGTAATTCCAATTCTAAACGCCATGGCTTGAAAAGTTGCAAAAGAGCTAAATAGTCAAATTCCCTTTTGTCAGGTGTTTCGCAACTCAGTTTACGGTGATTAATCAAATGTCCTTTTCTTTGTTTCACCAGACATCCTTCAGAACCAATAACGGCATATATACCATAAATAATGTTTTCTGTAATATTCCGTTTAAAAATATAGTTTTGCAGCACTTCATAGAGACAACTGTTCTCAAGATGATGACTTCTATTTAGATAATATGTATCCAACATATTTGTTTTCACAATATCCATACTTTCTGGCTCTTTTTCAGCTAAATATTCAATTTCTTGTACAGATTTAAGAACTCGGTTTTGTGCTGCAGTAAGACCTAGACTCACCCAAATGATTCTTCTAGATTTGGAGTATAGACTTGCAGATGATAACCGATCCAAGCATTCATACGCTCCAATTTCCCAATGAGGTAACATCTTCAAACTGTAAGTATATAACTTCTTACTTAGACTCTTCTCGTGGGAAATCTCTTCCCACATTTCCTTCAATTCCATCTTTTCTGATTTTGTTATGTAGGATGTTACATATCGAGTAACAGCAATTGAATTGTCTGCAACATATTGAATATCCATGTTAGCATTCCACAAGGACAAAATGACTGGGTTGTAGTCATTTATGTATTTCGACTCTTCATTTCTTCTTAAGTTGTAGGTATTTTTGGGAGACTTTCTTGTGATAGTATGTCGCAAAGATGACATAAACCTGTTCACTCTTCCTTTCGATATTACAGGACGTGGAAACCCAAAACTACATTTGGTGTAGAACTTGTCCTTCGATTTGTACTTTCGACGACAGTATTTCCCACAACGATGGCTTTGGAATCGTAAGACTTGTTGTCTTAAGTCCTTATCTTGTGTACTATATCACATGTGCAATAGTCTTCAATAAAGGACAACACAGTATCATCTGAGTCTGTTCCAAATTTGGGAGCATCTTTGATCCATATAAGCATATGTATGTGAGGAGCACCTCTCGCTTGATACTCCTTTCTCCAAAAGAAATCCAGAACCTCTCAAAGAGGAGGAGTTTTTTTTATTGGTGATAAAAGACATCATAGCTTTGAATCTAAGATTGAAATACCTGCATACAATTAACTTGATCCAAAGAGCACAATTCTCCCGGTGTCTTGTATTCAATATTTAGTATATTTGGTGTTGCCTCTCGAAGAAATTGAAGTAAATCATCCCAAGCGTACTCAGCACAGCTTAGAGTAAGGAATCATGTAGGAATTCCTACGTCCCTTAGCATACATTTCAGTTCTCCATGACGACGGTACCAGTACTCATTAGTACCACGCTGACATGCCATGAGATTAAACAGCTGAGATTCCAAAACATTATCTTTCTGCAGTACTTTATCCATAAATTCCTTTGCGGAAACATTTTGCAGATGTACACCTGTTTTCAATATATGGTTTACTGCATAAGAAAGTCCAGACAAATCACTCTCAAACAAAAGATGAAACAAATATGGAATACATTGTCGAAATCGTGGATCTTCTGCATATAATCTTGATGTCCGGTATTCAGATGCAGGAATCTGCACAGGTCGGTCATCATATCGTCCTCCTTTTCCTGTGGGAAACAACTGAGGGAAACAACGAGCTTCCAAGCTTTTTTCCTATACACTAATGGGACTTCCCTTTGCTTCTTTCATTTGCAATAACTCTATAGTATTCCCCATCACTTATTTAGAATGAAGTGGATGAACACTGTAATGTTCGTAGATTTCTTCAGTTCTGGACACATCCACTTTTTCAGTTTGTCCAGATGGCGACTCACTATCTTCTTCTACAGTTATTTCTTCTTCTCTCACATACATATTTTTATAATACTGATAATTTTTTACCAGTTACAACCTTGCCTTTTTCACTTTCCTAACATCCACTAATTCTTGCCAGATTTTTTTACTCTTTGTAGGAACGCCATTAACAAGAATAACTAGAGGTTCATCTTCTACATTTTCTACACCAATTGTTTCAATATTTTTCTTTAAATCTAGAGGAAAATATACAACTCTTCCCTTTAATCCTCTCTGTAAATCTGACGGAGGCAATTTACCTGTCTTAGGCTCCATACGAACAATAGCCTGAAATGGCTGCACACATTGAATAAGAATAGACTCATAGGTATTTAAGTCCATCAGTTCAGAAGGAATACTTACCAACTCAAGATTATTATGCACAGCTCTGGCAGGCATTTTGTTCTCACATAATTTGTTATAACAATATTTACAAATACGCTGATCAGAACCCAAATCAAAACAATTCTCTACCAACAAATAAGTTGCAAAATCCTTCCACTCATTATTATTTTCCTTTTCACTTTTTCAGTTTTTCAGTTTTTAACGTCTTTATTTCGATTTTTCATCATAAAAGACACATATATACAAAAAAATTTACATAATCTACAATGGATACATCAGAGTCATAATGATATAAATATTTAAATACATGTAGTAATCAAAAAAAGAAAGGAAGAGAAACAAAACCAATCCATTGAAGACAAAACAAATAAAGTTAAGATCTCAATTAAACGTGCATATAAAGACGTCGAAAAAGATAATAAAATCATTTGATCATATATAAAATTAGCAGATCATCAATACTATTAAATTCATAGACCAAGGAAACAGTCAGGGAACATAGTATACAGGTTATTTGGATCGTGATTTATGAACTGATTGACTTGATTGACTTAGACCTTATCAGCCAAGCCCACCCGAGGAATTTCGCCACCCCTATAGTTAGCCATTCAGAAGTATTCGTTTTCAAGGTGTACAATGCTTCACTGCTCGCTCGGGTGTTTAGTCTAGAACATACAGGTTTCAGCCACTTATTACGGGGTTCGCAATAGGCAGTACAAACAAATAAAAAATGGCCTAGTGTTTCTTCACAAGCGGCACAACAGGGACAGAAGCTAGACTCCCACCTCTGCCAGCCGCT
Organism: Lissotriton helveticus; assembly: GCF_964261635.1. NCBI lineage: Eukaryota > Metazoa > Chordata > Amphibia > Caudata > Salamandridae > Lissotriton > Lissotriton helveticus. The sequence goes on along the minus strand of NC_136057.1, from coordinate 795,369,252 downwards.
ACTAAAGGCCCTCAGGGGCAACGAGCCCACACGGAACTGATGATACAGTTTCCTGTCTAATGTTTTAAGGATTGCATCCCAATATACTTCTTTATTAGGAATTACTTTGTGGAGCAAGAACTGGCCTGTCAAGTTCATTTTCTCAGAAAGTGCAACATGTTCCGTTTTTACCATGGACCAGAAGAAGTGTTTGAATTCATCCTTGGTAGGAAAGTTTTGGGAACCCGGCTCTGACCATAGCAAGGGTAGGCCCATTTCAGTAAGGGTGTTCTTAATTTGCTTTAGCCAAGGTATGTTACCTGCCCCTTGTTGCAGTCTCACATCATGCAACTCACGGGCAAACATGGCCAGTTCCGGGGTGGACCATATGCGTCTCCATAGAGCCACCAACCTATACTGGGCCTGATGTTTAATGCTGTACAAGCCCATGTCCATCAAAAGTGGAAGGACTGGTGTTGATGGGGGGAGACTAACTAGGTTACGAAGAAATTTATTCTGTATCCTATCCAGGACAGCCAAGTCCACACAACCCCAGATATCTGCCCCATACAATATCGCTGAGCTGATTTTTGCACTATAAATTTTGAGCGCGGGCAGTACTCTTTTGGTCAGAGAGCACCGCTGCTCTTTTACTAGACAACCAGTCAAGCGGGCAAATTTCAAACAGAGTGCCTCTACTTGCTCTTTCCATTTCAACCTATAATCCAAAGTAACTCCGAGATAAGTCATTACATCGACCTGTTCCAATCTGGACCCATTCATTAAAATGTTGCCCCTCAATGGCTTTTTCTTGGTCAAGACCATAAACTTGGTTTTGTTAATGTTAATCTCAAGATCATTCAAATTACAAAAGTCCATAAATTTATTTATTGCAACCTGTAAACCCTTCTGCGTTTTGGCCAATATAAGGGTATCGTCTGCGAAAATTAAAAGGGGGAATTTTGTCCCACCCAGAGAAGGAGCATCAGTGGGGGTGTTTGAAAGAAACTCAACCACCTGATTAATGAAGAGCACAAATAGGGTGGGGGCCAGGACACAACCCTGCCTCACACCACGAGTCACGGGGAAGGATTCAGTGACCTGGCCCTGACGACCCCATCTGACCCTTGCAAAGTTACCCTCATGCATTCTAATGGTAAGATCGAAAAGTGCAGAAGGAACCCCCATCCTTCTCAATGCAGCCCACATCTTCCCTCTTGGAACCAGATCGAACGCTGATTTGAGATCCACAAAAGCAGCGAAGATCTTCCCATCTCTCAGTAACACAGTTTTCCAATAAATCATGACAAATCTTAAGATCTGATCAACTGTGCTAATGTGTGCCCTAAACCCAGCCTGCATTGGAGACAGGATATCTACGTCTATCATCCACAGATGAATTTTCCCCAACAACATTCTGGCTATTACTTTTTGAAGGGCGTCGATGAGACTGATGGGACGATAATTTCCCGGATCCGATCTGTCCCCTTTTTTATGCACTGGCAAAATCTCGGCCCCTTTCCAGGAATTTGGGATCCTAGTGCCCCTAGCTATAGCATTTGCTAATGTTAATATATACGGGACCCAGTGTTTTTGATCATATTTGAAGAGGTCTGCCGGGATACAATCTATGCCGGGGGCTTTGCCATTCTGCACTTGTTTAAGAGCAGAGATGGCCTCGGTTTCTGTAAAAACAACGTGATCAAATGAGGGCAATTCAGACTGCACACTGGCATCTTCCCTAATGGTAGTAAGGGAGGTCCGTTCCGTGTGGCTGAACTGCGCCTCGTAATGTTTGACCCATTGCTCTGCTGGAACGTAGTTTACCGGACTATGTACTTCCCCCGATTCTCCCCATTTCACAACCTCCCAAAATCGTTGTTGGTTGGATGAGGTACTTGCCTGGTATAAATCCAACCAACGCTGGTCATCCCATCTAGTTTTTGCCTCTTTTAATGCCTTCTTATAATTCACCCTAGCTATCCTTATATCCACACATGATTTGGATTTAATGGCACTTAGCAGAGAGCTGTGGGCAATACCACAGGTCTTATCGTACCATTTCAGCCTAGGATGTGCTTGGGCTTTGTTACTTCCTCCCTTAACAGTTTTAATAAAAAAAGACTTAATTTTATTAAAAAGAGTCTCATGAATTGTACCAATTTGGTCAAGTGAAGTACCAGCATCTAGTATGGGTGCCATCTGTTTTGTGGCCGCTAAGACCTCCATGGCAACGCTGCTAATAGTAGCAGTGCTGTCTTGGAGCCCAGCCCATTTTACCCTTCTGCAGTCGTTTGTGAGGCCAACATCTGCAGTTTCGATGTTTGTAACAGGGTTCATACAGAGACCCTCAAATACCAATAATGAAATCACCAAGGGATTGTGGTCGCTCTCGGATCTGCTGACTACTTCCATATCCACCAACATTTTCCAGAACTCTATCTTAAGTAGAAAATAATCAATACGACTTGAGTTAATGGAATTATCAAATGTGACTTTACCCATCGGGTCTGATTTGGTCCTACCATTCACTGCGCGTAAGTCCCATTCAAGACAAAAACCCAACCATTGCATAACTGCCTCCGTAACTTTTTTAATAGGGGCGACAGACAAAGGGGGTATGTTCCAGATTTGATCAATTTCCCCATATCCCCCACTATCAAGGTTGGGGAATGGTTCGAAACAACAGTTAAAATCGCCTGCCACCATGACACAGCTATCACTGCTAATGTCATTCAATAAGAAGTCAAGTTCAGCTACCACTCCCGCCGGCTTCCCACCTGGTATCCCTCTAGCATATATATTAAACAGAAAAAATACCTGATTGTTGTTATCTGTTAATTTCAGAGCTAGGATGTCGTTACTCAAAGTAGGGAGTTCAGTGATGGTAATAACTAAGGATTGTTTGATCCAAATGACTAAACCCCCTGACGGACGGCCCTTCGGCCCTTTGCTGGCTGGTTTGTAATAATTAAGATAGCCCACCCGATAGATAGCTTCTGTTGACCAGCTTTCCTGCAGGATGATTACATCATGCAGATCCACAAAAGAACCCCAAGCGGCCTCTAACATTTTCCCCTTCAATCCCGCTATATTCCAAGACAAGACTGCAAGGGTATATGTTGTTTTCTCTGTCGTATTGGCAGATAGGTCAACAGTGGCCTTGGTGATTTTCTGTCTGGGGTTACCTAACAAGAATGTTTCCCTTTTTTCCACCCTCTTAGTTTTAGTGCTAGGTATAGAAACAGTTTCTACCCCTGAAACGCACACTATTTGTGGAGAGCAAGTTAGTACAGCACTAGTACTCCCAATATTCAGTTGTTCTACATCAAGTCAATCCACACCTTCTAAGCCGGAAAGGGGAGCAAACCGGTTCGTAAGGTGAGGATAGAATATTGGATAGAGCGGGGTATCGAAATGAAATCTCCCTCTGGGCCTGTCCCTTCTCGTATGTTGGAACGGAGTGTGGGATCTATTAGCTTGTAAGGCTGGATAAAAATAGTGCAATAGTAAAGTTTGTACGTCCCCAACTCTACCAAATCTTGGTTCCCTGCCAATGAGTTCGGCTACCCAGGGCTCTCTGAAACTAACCACCACACAGTCCCCCTCAAGGTCTTTCTTACCATAACCTATCCAATCCACCCTCCTTACATTGAGTATTTCAGGATTTAAGTTGGGAGGGAGTGGCCGATTTTTATTAAGCCAAAATGTGACCTTATTATAAAGATCCTTGTGTGTTTCCCTCTTACCGGGTACAAGTGGAGCCACTCCTGTTAAAATGATTGTATAGGGCACTGACTCCGGTGGAAGGTTCACACACTGTTTCTTTCGGATAGGTTTGGCAATAGGTTGGTGAGTGGTGTTTAGGCCCCTAGCTGGTGTTGGGTTGTTCTGAACCTGCTGGTTTTTGGTGGGCTTAGGCCTCGTAGGATTCTCAGAAGGGACTATTTTCATATGAGCGGGTCCTGTTTTTTGCGGGGCCTTTGGTTTAGATACTCCTACTTGTGTATTAATACCCCCTGCATTATTATTTGTCACAATTATGGGCTTCGGGTTGGACGGGACAGAAGGGGACAAACCTGCTTTTGCTAGGCTAGAAAGAATTCTATCAGAAGTCGCTAAGTTATCCTTCACCAGAAGATCTAAGGTGTCCATTTTTGCATTTAGCAACCTTGTCCTTTCAAAAAGAGGTAAAACAATAGATTTAAATAGCAACTCGATTTTGGCCAAAAATATTTCTTCTGAGATGCTAGTCATAGTCATAGTCTCACCCCCCCCTTGTTGGGTCGAGGCGTTATTGTCAGGTGACTGTGGGGGTGAAACTGAAGCATTTACCACCCCCTCTGTTTGTTCCTCCAGATCTGGTGAGGCTACCCTCTTACGTTTCCCAGGATTCTGGGTCGGTGTCTGTTCTAATAAAGAGGGAGAGTCCATAGGATCATTACTAATATTAAGTTTTGGAGAGTTTGAAAGACCCGAATTATCCCCGGACTGATCTAAACAAATAGTCCCACCATTGGGTAAGTTCTCATGTGCAGTATTAAAAACATTTTCCTGGTTAGAATTCATAATCTCCCTAGTATGAATCTCAGGAACAGGTGCCAACATTACATCTACATTGCTATCCGCATTCAACATAGAGAGTGGGACAGGGGAGACAGCCTCACTTATTTTCCCTAATGAAGAACGCTTGCCAGTAATGATATCAAATGAGAGGCGTTTTTCAACTAAGGCGATCTCCTTCTCTAATATGGCAGTTGAACGTTTAAAAAATTGATCAATTGTACCAGTAAAAGTACCATTAGAGGTGGAGACCTGAACCTGTCTCTCCTTGCCTGATCTAAGGGTCATTTTTGCTAAATTTTTTTTTTTTTAGGGTATAACAGGCAAAAATGTGACCAACCTGAACAGGTGGCAAAGCCACTCAATGCACAAATTTAAACTAACCAAATAAAGGGACTTTAACAATAATATTAACACAAATTATAACTATGAAAATAAAATTAAAAAAGACCAAGGTACAATTAGATTGTTTAAAAGGGTCTGGAAGGAAGATGTTAGTGGTGGGGCCCAGCCCAGCCTCCTCCGGCCCCGGACGGCCACAGACGGTCCCGCCCTTGTCCCGGGCTTCTCCCGGGACGCTCCCGCACGCTCCCGCGTAGCGTGTGTTTACCTTCACTTAAACAGGAAGTCCCGCAAATCAGAGCGATGGGCGTGGTGATGGCCAGGGAGAGCGGCCAGCTGGTCAGAGGCGCGGTGAGCAGGGACTTCTGGGAATGGAAGTCCTGCCCCGCTCGCTCGCAGCCCTGGTCCGTCCACGCGGGTGCAACACAATCTTCCCTTGCCCTCTGAGGCGCAGCGGGACCCGCGGAGCGGGTTCCGCAAGTCGTAGGATAATTACAGTGCCCAAAAGGAGTGACTGTTAAAGGCAGCAACAGGCAGCAAACGCCAAAGGATTCCCACGTCGGACGATCTACTTCCGCCCTTTAAAGAAGTAAAGGCGGGGCGCGGTGATGGCCAGGGAGAGCGGCCAGCTGGTCAGAGGCGCGGTGAGCAGGGACTTCTGGGAATGGAAGTCCTGCCCCGCTCGCTCGCAGCCCTGGTCCGTCCACGCGGGTGCAACACAATCTTCCCTTGCCCTCTGAGGCGCAGCGGGACCCGCGGAGCGGGTTCCGCAAGTCGTAGGATAATTACAGTGCCCAAAAGGAGTGACTGTTAAAGGCAGCAACAGGCAGCAAACGCCAAAGGATTCCCACGTCGGACGATCTACTTCCGCCCTTTAAAGAAGTAAAGGCGGGGCGCGGTGATGGCCAGGGAGAGCGGCCAGCTGGTCAGAGGCGCGGTGAGCAGGGACTTCTGGGAATGGAAGTCCTGCCCCGCTCGCTCGCAGCCCTGGTCCGTCCACGCGGGTGCAACACAATCTTCCCTTGCCCTCTGAGGCGCAGCGGGACCCGCGGAGCGGGTTCCGCAAGTCGTAGGATAATTACAGTGCCCAAAAGGAGTGACTGTTAAAGGCAGCAACAGGCAGCAAACGCCAAAGGATTCCCTTCACTTTTTAAATACAGATCAAGAGTCCTGGTCTGATTTTTTATAATGAGTTTGTCGACAACAAATACAAGAATAATTTGGCCTTTCACCTGAAATCACCTTAAACTTTGTAATTTCTTGCTCAAAATTTTCTACAGTACAACATTGTACATTCTCTTCCACATTTTCTTCTATTAATATCTCAGTTTCTGCACTGTCTTCCTGAGGACCATAGTAACTAAGCAAATTTCATCACAAACACTCGTTACATCTGATACAGATCCACGCAAAAGAGCACTGTTCAACTTTTTTAATATTAGTGCTGGACTTTTTGCGTAATACAATGTTCTGACTAATTTCCTCATTTGGGGAGTATGATGAACTGCTAACATCCTGAAATGGTGAAAATCACTTCGACATACTTTTTTGGAAAGACAAGCCAGAGAATGACCTTGCAAACCAGTATTTTCTCTCACTCTTCAAGGGTCTAGTCCTTGTAACATCTTATTCTTTTGTTTAACACTTTTCTTAGTATAGTTTCCTGAGAAATTGCTTACAAAATCAATAGATTCTTGCCGTACACTACAAATACTACCACAATTTCAAGTGTACCCTGGAGCTTTAGGACATCTCCTTAAATCTTCATCAGCTAACACCTCTTCTGCATTTCTAGGAACAATTTTCTCTTTCTCAATAGCACAACCATTTCTAACCTCATTAGCACTACCACTAGTGTCAACTGCATGCAACAAATCATTACTTTGAAGATAACTCTCTTCATTAAAAAAAGGCTCAGAACTTGAACTATGTTTCCATTCACCCAAAAAAAACTCAGAAAAGTTACTTCTGTTAATTACTCTTCTCCACTTACTTTTGGCCTTCATTAAATGGATTGGCTTATCTAGTGATCGAATTCTATTGATTAATAAAATAAACAATTTTTTTCCAATTTGAAAGCTTTCTCTACTACATTTTCTATATGCTTTTTTCCTTACAAAAAGCAGGGCTTTTTTTTCATTTCTTGACTTCTTTCAACAAGTTCGACAAAACTCACTTCTTTTTTATAAGATGAATTCCCATGTCTGTACCCTTTCTTCTTGCTTTTCTTTTTATTTGCAGATATACAATTTGTATTTTTCACATTGTGCACACTACTCTTAGTGTTTGATAATTTCCTCAGAAAAGTCTTCGTTCTCTTTCAAGGACTTTTTTCTTATTCTTAACACATTGTTCTTCATGTAAATCTTGTGGATGACTTCTCTTCAAATAAAAACCTTTCTTTCATCCTTTCCTATTTTGAGCTTTTGTAGGCATGATGATTTTTTTCCAGTGTTGATAAATAGAATCTATTTAAAAAAATATGTATAACATTACAAAAATGAATATATTAAATATACTACTATATTACTTATAAGAAGAGAAGGAGGATTATAAGGACAAAGGTGGGACTATGAAAATAAAAGGACTTACAACAAAATAAGAAGGAGTATGATACAAGGGAAAATATGAGGAGAAAGGGGAGTATACACAGACACTGCAATACAAAGAGATAAAGGGAGTATGAACAGACTGGAAAGTATGAAGAGGTAAGAGGGAGTATGATGAGAAAGATGGAAGTAAAAGGAGAGAAGGAAGCGTATAAGAAGAAAGAAAGAGAGAGTGAGCAGAGAGGGGGCAGTATAAAAAGAGAGAGAAGTACTATAAAGAGAAAAGAAGTAATATGAAGAGTGAAACGTGTATGAAGATAGAGGCAGGAGTATGACAAGAAAAACAAATATGAAGAGAGAGGTCATTATGAAAAGACGGAGAGTATGAGGAAAGTGCTGCAGAGTGTATGCAGGAAGTCAAGGAGGAGTAAGACAAGAGAGCAATCACTATCAACAGAAAGAAGAAGTATAAACAGAGAGAACAGAAATTGAAAATATAAAAGGAATATAAAGAGAAACCGGAAAATATGAACACAGAGAGAAGAAGTATAGGACAAAAGGGAATAAACAAACAGGGAGTAGTATGGGGAGACGTGGAGAAGTAAGAGAAGAGAGAAAAGAATATGAAAACAGAAGGGAGTATAAGGATGGGGGGACGATGAGGAGAGGAAGGTAACAATAATAAATGAGGGCAATATCAGTAGAGAGTGGGAAGTATAAGAAAAGAGAGAAAAGTGTGAGCAGAGAGAGGGGAGTATGAGAAGAAAAAGAAAAGTATGAGAAAAGAATACGGAGAATGTGCAAAGAAGAGCGAGAATAAAAGGAAAAGAGAATATAAGAAGAGAAGAGTATATATGAAGAAAGCGGAAAGAATATAAAGAGAGTGAGAGACAAAAATGTTGCGAAAAGACAAATATAAGAGAAGACTTAGTGTATAAGAAGAGAGGGAGTACTATGAGGAGACAGTAAGAACTATGAGGACAGGGGTGAATATAAAGACAAGAAAGAATATAAAGAGTTGGGGAAGTATGCAAAAAGAGGAGCATGTATGAAGGGAAAAGAAAAGTATAAGAAGAGAGGATAATATAAGAAAAAGGAGGTAGTATGATAAAAGAGGCAGGAGTAAGAGGAGAGAGGAGAGAGTATGACAAGAGAGTGTAGAAAATATGGAAAAAGGGCGAATATAATTCTTTAATATACACAGACGCACAGTGTGATATTAGACAAAAAATATGAGACCATGCATATTACTATTTACTACTGAAAAACGTTTAAGTGACTATACACATTCAATATATATAATTACTACATTTCAGTGAACAACCCTGACTCATTTTGCAATACATATGCAATTTACCTTATTTTCACCAACATTACATCAAACAAAAGTGACACAAAAAAATAACAAAAACGCACAAGGGGCTTGTAAAATTGCCCAGAGTGTATACAGAGAGAGAGAAAGGAAAAAGAGGAAAGAACAGAGATTATGAACAGAAAAATTAAGTATAAAAAGAGAGGGAAGAAAATGAGAAGACAGCTGGAATATGAGGGGAGATAGGTAAAAATAAACACAAAGAATGGCAGTATGAAGAGAATTCACACTGTACGTCGTCAGTACGTGCATTGTACTTGTACGATAAATCTACCGTAAAAAAAATAGCCTCTATTACTAATTTTTTATAGTCCCCAGGAAACCCATCCCCCGTGGCTCAAATATAACGTTGGGCACCGTGGGGGGAGCCCCAGGGCCCCCATGATCCCAACCAGCTCCGTGCATCCTTCGGGAGTATATATTTACCACGCATGATAAAGCCATAAGCATGATAATGGCTTAGTGGAGACGGACACGCGTTGTAATTGCTGTGGCTTACGTGCTTCAAATTAGTTTTTAGGTTTGCGTATGACCAAGTCTGATAACATCAGAGGCCAGGGACAAACACCGTGGTGTCTGTGGCAGGAAATCTCATCGATCACAGAGAAGATAGGTGGAGGGTAAAATGAAAATAACAGGTATAATAAAAATAACGGAGGAAAACTACTAAAGTGGCGGTGGACGGAGTATATATTCAACGTTTGGCGCCTCGGCAATACGTTTCAAATAATTATAGATAGAATATAATTATTAATATATTACAAAAGTATAGCAGCGGATGACACACACGGCCCGGGAAAAGAAAGTGGCAAATTTAATACCTCAAACAAGGAGAGGTTTGCTTGGCAACTTGAAGAAAAAGAAACAAACGTGGGATTGGAAACGATGCTGCGCATGCGTTGAGAGTACAACTGGTGCACAAAAAAAATGGAAAGTTTTAGATACTATCATAGAAATATAGGCACCCCGAGACACTGCAATCAATCAATCAATCAATCATAGGCATTTATATAGTGCACTACTCACCCGGAGGGTCTCAAGGCGCTAGGGGGGGGTCCGCTACTGCTCGAACAGCCAGGTCTTGAGCGTCTTCCTGAAGGAGAGGTGGTCTTGGGTCAAGCGTAGGTCGGTCGGGAGGGAGTTCCAGGTCTTGGCGGCCAGGTGGGAGAAGGACCTTCCTCCTGTTGTCGATCTTCGGATGCGGGGGCGTGACTGGTTGAGCGGAGATGGCGTTTGGGAGCGTAGAAGTTGAGGCGGCTGTTGAGGTAAGTCGGGCCTTGGTTGTGTAGGGCTTTGTGTGCGTGGGTGAGGAGCCGGAAGGTGATTCTTTTGTTGATCGGGAGCCAGTGCAGGTCTCTCAGGTGTCTGGAGATGTGGCTTCGTCTGGGGACGTCGAGGATGAGTCTCGCCGAGGCGTTCTGGATACGCTGGAGTCTCTTCTGGAGCTTGGCGGTGGTTCCGGCGTAGAGGGCGTTGCCGTAGTCCAGACGGCTGGTGACGAGGGCCTGGGTGACCGTCTTCCTGGTCTCGGTGGGGATCCACCGGAAGATCTTACGTAGCATGCGCAGGATGTTGAAACAGGACGAGGAGACGGCGTTGACTTGTCTGGTCATGGAGAGGGAGGAGTCCAGGATGAAGCCCAGGTTGCGTGCGTGGTCTGTCGGTTTGGGTGCGTTGCCCAGGGCGGGGGGCCACCAGGAGTAGCCGACCCTGGGAGGTGGGTGGTCCCCAGGGCCATCAAAGGCCTCCAGGAGAGGGGCTGCATGACCCCCTCCCAACATTAACAAGCCCTGGGGAGTGCAGGTCCCCGGGGCTGGAAGGTCATTTTACATATTACTGCCCCAGGAAGGTGGTGGTCCCCGGAACGTGTATGGGGGAGACGGAGGGGGAGCTGAAAACATTCTTTTAAAAGAAAGTATTTTAAAAAAGCCCTGAGGGGGTGCCAGTCCCCGGGGCTGCGGGGAGAGGGTGCCATGAGCCCCCCCACATACATCAAAATAAAACTTGGGGGGATGGCATTCCCTGGGTCTCAGGAGGCCTTACAAGCCCCCCATTATAGAAAAAAATGCCCCCAGGATTTGGCCCCCCTGGGGCTAATTAAGAATAAAAGGGACTTCTAGGTTTTTTTTCCTTTTCCACCGCGTTTGCGTACGATACACGTACCCCGCGATTTCTTATTTTTTTTTAAATTGGGCCTAACGATCCATGTGGTACCCCTTGAGCAGGCCTAGAAGGTCGGGATGTTTCTACCCTACCCTCTTTCCTTATTTTTCAACTTTGCTTTACTGTTTTCTTGTGACTCGGTTCTACCGATGTTGGAGTATATAAATAAGTATACATGAGAGTAAGCTATTTGGAGAGTGGGTGTATAAATGACTGTCTGCTTGTATCAGGGATTGTATAGGGCACTAAGTATAAGTTAGTATCTGCATAAGTAAGTGATGTGGTGTGTGTGTATAAATAACTCAGTTGGTGTATATAACTGTAAACATGAGTAAATGAGTATGTAATGCATTATTTGCATAACAGACTAGGTGTGTGAGTAACTCTATGGATGAGTGGTAGACTGTGACTGTATGTATAGGTGTATGAGGACATATTATAGTACTATATTGATGAGTAACTGTATATATAAGACACTGCATGTGTGTATAGAGCTAGGAAATAATCGGTGGTCTGTAGTATCTGGCATTGTTTGGTGTATGGTTTCAAAATTATTAGTGTGTATTTTTTAGTGGCTGTATCAAAGTTTATATTAGAGCATCAGTATGTGCATTAGTTTATCACGTGGATGATGTCATCAGTGATGTCATCAGTGATGTCATTTGAGATGTCATCAGTGATGTCACTGACCATGTCATGAGTGATGTAATATGTGACATCATCAGCAGTGCATGACGGGCGTGCGAGTTATAGTTAGCTCAACTAACTATAACTCTCAAATTTCTCTGGTTTTATATAAGTCAATTTCCAACTAACTATAGCGTCTCTTAAACCTATGTTTTTTTCAGTGAATTTCTAAGGTTTTTTAAATGCTAATTCCTAACTATAATGTCTGTATAACCTATGTTTTTTTCAGTGAATTTCAAAGGTTTTTGAAATGTTAATTTCATACTTTAATGTTTATAAAACCTATATTTTTTCAAAATCTTTTAAAAATATTTTGCAACTCTATTATCCTTTTTTTAAACTTTAGAAATTATGTAATCTTTTATATCTTGCCCAAAAAATATGTATATCATTTTTAGAAAACTACAGTCCGGTAGTCTACCAAGCTCGACCAGCACGCGAATTCTATCCACTACATTTAAATGATGCACATTTAGTTTCCGATGGGTTTGTGGCACTGTGTCCTGCATAACAACATATAGGTATGAGTTTGCGCCACCTGCTACTGTGGTATGAGACAGGTACGCACTACAAGTGGCGCGTTATGTCATGTACGTTTAGGGTGATGGCCGCTGTCCGTTGTGAATGCAACAAATGCACGCTGCCACGCCCTGTGTTACATCATAGACGTTTGGTGTCAAGCTGCATACGCCATTCCCTCATATTTTGGGGGGGGCTCAAAACTATATCTATATAAGAGCAAGCGATAATTAAAAATATATTAAACATTTATATATTTCTAATAGTAATAAACCTATATTATAGTAAATATATTTTCCCAAAATCACATTGGGTGCAGTCTCATTGCGCACTGAGTGCGCGATTGCCATATGACCATAAAAAATAGCATTTCATTAGTTAATAACATTTCCCATTGTAACAGTTCGAAAACGCCAACCATTTTAGTCAATATCTGTACTGCATTTCAAGAGACACACCACTTCTGCTTAGAGAGCTTTTTTCCAAGCTTTTTGCAATATACACATATCTTAGACTACAGACAACATGCAACCATCATCTTCATCAATATTCATGGTCTGAAAAGTAGCCTTCCCCCTGTGATAGCCATACACCTAAAAGCTACATAACCAAAATGTTCTCCAATATCAGAGGTAACATGTTTGCATATGCTGTCCACAGCACAAGGTAATATAGTATGGCCCAGATACAGTATCATGCATAGATAATCAACACATGGACACTGATAGATATTGGAAGAGGGTGGGGGCACATGCGCTTGACTTCTTTTCATTACCAGGCTCACATATCCAGTGACGTCTGTGCTGGAGGCAAGCCCTCAGGGAATGGTTGCTGCTAGCTTCAACTTCAACAGTAATCATTGGATCACACACAGATATTCAAAATTTACAGAATTAATATTTTGTGCTGCAGTAAGGTAGGGACAATAGATGTGTAATAATACAGAAATAGTTATATCGTAAAAGAACCCCAACTTGTGGTATATTGAGACACAATCAATAGATCTGAAATAATACACAAGAGATTATATCGTAAACACTTCATCAGTTCTAGTGCACTCACATAGCCACATCAAAAGCATTCAGCATGTGCACAGCCAGCGATGATGCGTGCTGCAGGCGGGCCGTACTAGGAGCAATATCTGTTGCCATCAACACAGCATCATCTGCAATAGCGACTCAATCTGAATTGTGAACACTGCTGTCTGCAGTGTAGGCCACAGAGAGCAGTCAGCAAGCACCCACAGCTACGTAAGGTGACTTGACCTGCCTAGTTTGCCATAAGCGAAGCAACAAAAAAGCGTGTGCCGACCCTGCAATAATACGTATGCATGGTGCAGACAGTACGCAGTGGAGCAATGTCTTTTCCTACAGGACTACCTCATCTACAATAGCAACTCGATCTCAATTGTAAACACTGCTGTCTGCAGTGTAGGCCAGAGAGATTGGTCAGCAAGGGCCCTCAGCCACGTGGCATTGTGGTGGTGAGCCTCAGCAAGGCCTACCAGTGCAAGGGATTCGCCCTTCTCTGCACAGAGTCCTCAGACCAATAGGAAGAATTTGGCACAGAAACTGGAATAGTAAAGACAGAGTTTATTAAACCTCATGAGGTGGAACTACATTCACACAACACCCTTCGGTAGTGTATGAGGTAGCACACTGACTGGAAGGAGCTTGGTCCTTTTATACCCACACAGGGGCTCAAATGAAGGTGGTACAAGTACAGAATGCTGGTTTCAAATACATACAAGGTCATACAGAGAGTGTGCTGGCAACAAGTGGGAGGAGCTGACAGTTAGCTAATTATGGTGTACACATCCTGACAGTTACAAGTTGGGTACAGCTGTAAGCTCAACTGGGCATGTGCAAAGCAGAAGAGGCTAAATATATCTTGTCTCCAGGCAGATGTCAAGAGCAGTTAATAGGGAGGTAGGACAGAGCACATGGCAAGCACATGGCAAACAAAATGGCTGCCAGAAATACAAAATGGATTTCACACAACGGACAAGATAGTCTCTAAATACAAGATGTCTTCTGCTAATGCTTAACCTAATCGCTGCTAAATTACAACAGACTACCCTTTCAGCATTAGCTGAAGACATTAGTTTATCTGGGGTAATCTAGATATGCGCCCTGTACATTGATATTCATCATCTCAGTAATTTCATTCTTTAACATTTGCTGTGCTTTTATAGCTGCGATATTTCTTTTGGCAGGTGTACAAGCAGTGATGCACATGGAGCAAAGCATAGGATAACATTGTATACAAGTACAGCATGTAAATAGTATCACCAGTAGTATACATAGAATAGTCAGTAGCTTCCAGCCCCAAGTAGCAAAGAGTATCCATATCCAGTTTGAGAATGTCCATGTACCAGTCTCTGGGTGAATTTCTGCAGCAATCTTATGCAGTTTTGAGATTGCATCATATACTGAAGGTGAGTGATCGGGTATAAATACACAGCAACTGCTACCAATGATGCGACATGCACCACCTCGATCAGCTAAAATCACATCAAGCACCATCCTATTTTGGAGTGCTACAATCCTTGCAATTTGTAGTAGTTCCTCTGTAATGTTCCCAAGTGCCATAGCTGTTTCATTGGTGACAGCTTCCACAACATGAGTTAATCGCCTTATCTTTCTGCTATTCAATGCAGCACCCACAAAAAAGAACAAGCCCAAATTGAAATCGACATAGTATTGCAAAGTGGTGTCTGTCTGGTCAACTTCTTCTGTACTTATTGTTCATTTATATCTATTCTTGGAATTTGCATTATACAACGTTAAATTCAGGTGATATGATGGAGGGGCTAAGAAAACAGGTAGCAACAAAAATGATATGTAACATACCCCGGACCACCCAACAGGTAATTGATAGTATCCTTTATTATCACATTCAAAATACGAATTTTGTGAAGACATAAAACTACTGTTGTTAGCTCATTCAATAATCAATGTCAAAATACATTCACTCCTTTCTACTGGAATTCTCCCAACACTACTTATACATAGTCCTGCTTTAGCTCTGGTTACAGAAATTACAAAAGGTCCATTGTCTTTAATGTGCCTCATATTTGTGAAGACATATGGTGTCGAAATATTGTCCGGTTGGTATTCCTCCCATTCCCATTTAGTCCCTTGGCTTGAGGATAACCATCTTTATCTTGATAGCATACTTTATTCAGACGAAAGATAATTCCTCCTACTGAAGGCTTTCCGAAAGCAAACAAAAGAGCATACTAAGCTTGACAAGAACCATTATGGGAAAACGGTAGAGGAATAAAAGGTGTTCCTCCTTTCTTTTAGTGTGCAGGTATCATCCTACACACCCAACAATTGGTAGTATTCGTGGCATTGTGCGTATGATGCAACATCTGGATGAATGTGTTATTCAGGTAGGATTTTCGATGCTTCTGCTCATGATAGGGAAGCGTAAAATAATTATGTTCCACTGAAGCCGGAGTAGTGGCAACAAGAAGCTGTCGAGCAGGAGCCACTTTCTCAACAAACCAGGTGATTATCGCCATAACCACCAGAGCAACAACAAACCCTACAGCACAAATTATTCTTTTGTTATTCATTTCAGCAATAGCCATAATTGATCTTTCTGAAATTCGTTGAAAACAATCGTTGGAGCTCATATCCCATGGGTAGCCGCTGATTTCTTCTCCCCGGGCCAGGACGGATGTCACTACACTAATGCAGGGCTGATCCCCCCCTTGCCACAATGGCTCTCCATTTCACAAACCCAGGGCGGTAGCTCAACCAGTCTTGTTCAACACTGCAGATTCTTTCCTCGGTCTCATGTGGTATCGCGATGCTCCAGGAATCGTGTGGTCCGGGAAGACATCCGCAGATTCGTCAGGTGAGATAGCTTGACCTTTCTCCGTCTCCAGAATCTCTCAATGGTCAGTCAGTGCAGCAGGTTCCACCAAGGCAGGCGACAACGCTTGCAATGCGTGCTGTCGACCCAGTTCCTTATGTTCATCACTCGAACTGCTGTCCTTGTAGCCAAAAGTACCTCCTCCGGACCTCGCCACCTCGGTTCCAAGCTGTTCGATCTGTCGAAGACCTTGACCATCACATAGTCGCCAGGACGGAGTTCATGGGCCTCACCTGTACATCTGTCAGGAAGAGCTTCTCGAACCTGTTGATGAATAGAGATCAAAATGTTGGTTAACTGTGCCAAATAATCATTCAACAGAACACAAGGTACATCATGTATGGGGCGTGGCTTAGGAACTCCCCAAATGTTTATCGGTCTCCCAAATACCACCTCATACGGGGTAAGACCTGATCGTGAGTGTGGCACCGATCTTATGGATGATAATGCCAAAGGTAGTGCATCTGGCCACTTTAGGGACGTGGAAGCCAGTATTTTTGCCAGCTTCAATTTTAAAGTAGCGTAATACCTTTCCATCAATCCTGCTTATTGCAGGTGGAAGACTGTATGGAATTTTTGTTTGATCCCTAACCCTTTCAGGACATACTCAACAACTTGCCCAATAAAATGAGGTCCGTTGTCACTCCACAAAAGCTTACAAACAACATACCTAGGAAAAAACTCCTTTAGAAGCATATTTGCTGTGGTGAAAGCAGTATTATCCTTTGTGGGTATGCCTCTATCCATTTACTGAAGGCACATACCACTACTAGGACATATTTTAGATGATTGCAGCGTTCAAGTTGGATGTAATCCATCTGCAAGACATCAAAATGTATGGTTGGTGTAGCAAACCCTCCTGTAGGAGTCCGTGTCTCTTTTCCAGGATTATACTGCCAACAGATCAAACAGGACTGTACCACTCTTTTAGCTGTGCTGGCAATTTCAGGATGCTCCCAAACTTGCGTAAGCAATTTAGTTATTGCAAGAGATCCAACATGTGCCAGCCCATGTGCCATTTGAACCATAGGTTGTAAATAGGCTGCAGGCAATTTCCACTTATTCATTTCTTTGTTATGCCAACAACCCTCATCGTCTAACATTCCTTCCTTAGACCATTGCTCAAGCTCTTCCATAGAGGCAGATCTCTGCATATCCAATACTTCCTCTCTAGCGTCATGCCAACGCTCAGCTTGAGATTTCACTACGTACATGAAAGTAGTTTTTCGCTGCATCGCAGTTTCACGAGCTACGCGATCTGCAAAGGCATTACCTTGTCCTATTTTGTCAATGATTTTCTTGTGTGCGCTACACTTCATAATAGCAACTTTCTTTGGGTGTGTAAGTGCAGTCAAGAGATTATGTACTAATTCTCCGCGCATTAGCTGCAGCCCGTGGGATGTAAGAAAGTCTCTTTCCTTCCAGAGCAGGCCAAAATCATGAACCACTCCAAAAGCATAGCGGCTATCTGTGTAAATGTTCACACACAAGTCAGTGCTAAGTTCACACGCTTGTGTCAAAGCTATTAGTTCAGCTGCTTGAGCCAACTTCTGAGGTATGGGAGCTGTTTCCACTACTGTCTCAAGCGTGGTGATTGCATAAGCAGCTGAAGTCGTGGCATCTGCTAACTTCAGACAGGACCCATCAACCCACAGTTCCCTATCTACATCTCTAAGGGGCGTATCTTACGAATCAATGCAACCTTTTGTCTGTTCCTCAGTAAGGAATATACAATCGTGAGGTTCCTTTGACTGGAACTGAGTCGCAGGACATGGCAACAAAGTGGCTGGGTTCAGTGTCGTGCACCTCTTCAAGGTAATATGAGGTGCTAACAGTGTCAATTCGTATCCTGTCAAATGAGCACTAATTAAGTGTTGTGTCTTAGTCTGATTCAAAAGGGCATCAACTGCATGGGGTACTAGCACCAACAGTTTGTGTGACAAAACTATCCCTTCACTCTGACGTATGGACACAGCTGTTGCTGCAACTGACCGGAAACATCCAGGCAACGCACGAGCAACAGGATCAAGAACTGCAGAAAAATATGCACAGGGACGCTGCTTGTCACCGTGTGTCTGTACTAAAACTGACAATGCACATCCATCTTTCTTGTGTACATAGGGTGTAAAAGCCTTCATGTAATCTGGTGTGCCTAACATTGGTGCAGAGCAGAGAGCTTGTCTTAACTGACGAAAAGCATTTTGACATTCATCTGTCCATGAAAGGGGAATCGGAGTGTTCTTAGTCAAAAGTGCTAGCAGAGGTTTAACAATGTGTGAAAACCCCAATATCCATTGCCTACAAAACGAAGTCAAACCAATGAATGCACGGACATCTTTCTGTGTGGAAGGTACTGGGGCGTCTAAAATTGCTTGAATGCGATCTGGTGTCAGTGCACAGCCCTCCTTAGACAGAAGGTGTCCTTAATAGGTCACCTTCGGTCTACAATATTGCAATTTCTTTCGTGATACTTTATGATGGTGTGTAGCAAGAAAAGAAAGCAAGGACAAAGTAAATTTTTCACACTGCTCAGGCTGCCAACAAGATGTCATTGACATATTGTATGAGAGCCACTCCTTCAGGTAAAGTAAAGGAATCTAGCTGTCTCTTCAATGCATGACTGTGAATACTAGGACTCTCAGTATAGCCTTGAGGAACTCTACAAAATCTATACTATCGGTTATTCAAAGTGAAACCGAACAAATATCAACTTTCAGGATGAATAGGGATTGAAAAGAAAGCGTTTTTCAAGTCTATAACAGAGAATATAGTTGCTGTTGGAGGAACCAAAGTAAGTAGTGTCGTTATGTCAGAAACCACAGGCTACTGCGGTACTACAATCTTGTTTACTTCTCTCAAGTCAATGATAAGTCTATAAATCTTAGTGCCAGTATCTTTTTTCAAAATGGGAAGAATCGGACTATTGCAAACATTGTAAGGATCTTCTTCCACAACCCTCACTTTAATCAAATCATGAACAACGCTGGTAAGTGCTTCTTCTCCTTCTTTCAAAATTTTATACTGAGGCAGTCTTGGCAAAGAAGCACCCTCCTTGACACTAATAGGCACCGGCGGAATAGCCATTTGCCCTACATCGGTGTCTGAAGTAGCCCACAAAGTACTAGGGAGTGAGGCTAGTGCAATGTCTTCTTTAACAATACAAGATCTCTCAATCACAAGGTAGTTGTCATTCAAAATAACCCGTACTCCTTCCGGAGAACATCATATCGTAGCCCTGAAATATTTAAGCATATCAAGACCCACAATATTGTCTGGTGTGTTTGGAGAAAGCAAAAAGGGACATGGAGCAGTAAACTTATCAACATGAAATGCGAGTGGTTGTGACAATGGGCTAAGGGAAGGTGTTCCATCGAAACTTATCGATGTAATGGTTAAGCCAGACAGGGGAGCCCTTGGAACCAAAAGTTTAGACAAGGCGCTACGAGTAGCTCCTGTATCAACCAGAAACTGATCAGTAGAACCCAAAACATGTGCTGTAACATAGGGACCCCTCTGAACTACTGGAACTTCAACTGATTCCTTACCCCATCCTAGGCAATCCTATGCATAAGCAGAATCTTGTAAATCAGACGGTACATAGTCGGACATATGATATTGGTTCCTTCTATCAAAAGTGTTAAACCCATCCTGTCCACGTGTATTAGCATCAAACCTAGCACGATCATTTGTGCTTCCTCTAGGCCCTGAATAGCCTGAATGATTTCTCATTTGTCCCCGACCACGTGAACCCTGCTGAGCACGCAGTACTGGACAGTCAGAAAGCCAATGTCCAAATTTCTTGCAATACGCACACTGATCAACAGACAAATTCGAACGAGTATAAGAAGGAAAAGACGAACCATAAGATCCACGTCCGCCTCTATCATTACCTCTAGAAGGTGGTCCATAAGCGTGAGCTTACATAACCTTTGTTTTTGACTCTTTAGAGTTTTTATCCTTATTACTTTTAGCTTCTAATTCTTGTCGCTCATAATACTGAGCCATGGTTAAGAGACAAACCGGAGAAGAGGTAGTGCATGAACTCTCACTGGCCTTTAGGTGACTAACTATTTCTGGAAAAAGATTTGCGACATATTTATCGACAAACAGATGCCTAACTGTGTCATCTGTTAATGACTGGCCACTAAAATCGTGGAATGCCTCTTCAAAGCGTGTAAAGAAATCTGAAACCGATTCATCTGCCTTTGGCTTACACATCGCTAATACAGTCCAATCTATCTTTTTAGGGGGAATAATTGTCTTTAACTTAACTAATATAGCTGCCGGAAGGTCTAAAATTAACTGACACGGTTTCTGTGCAGGTTGTCTATCTTCATCTAACTGCTCTAAATCTTTCCATAATGCTCCAAATGTCGCACAGTCATCAACTTTACGCACAGTTCTCCACATATCAGGCGGAAATATTATTCCAAAAAACAAATCAATATCAGGCAAAGTCATAGTACAAGAACTAATGGCACCCTCAACTTCCTCATAAAAGGCTGCTGGATTATTTCGCGGATCAGGCAATGCATTTTTAAGGGCCATAACATCTGCTCTATTCCAAGGAGTGTAAACCCAATTATGAATAAAATACCCTTTAGCATCTGTAGAAGTCTTATCATCATTTGTACCCGTTCCTTTAGGAGGAAAATATAAAGACGGGGCTTCCTGCATGGGTTTCACATTCATTACAACATTCTTATCTGTTTCAAGAGTAGACGTTCGTACCATGCTGATCTGAGATGTTGATGCAGCTGCGTCTTCTGCCTTTTTCTCCTCTCGCAAACGGGCTGCTTCAACACGCAGTTTAACCAAGCGTCTGATCGTGTCAGCCACCTGGGAGAAGACAAAAAGACCGTCACACAATTGTTTACAATCAGCTGCTACATCATCTGGCTCTATTTCTACCAAATGTTTCCTAAATCGTTCAATAACCTCTGCAGCAAATACCTCAGTAAAATATATCTGCTCCCTTTCCTGCCAACTTTTTATACTATCTAGAAGTTCAGAAGCAGTAGTAGTACTACGAACGGCTTTACGCGCAGCAGATCTAATCTGAGACGTACGTTAAGCAGATAACAACGGGTTTCTCTAGCTTTGTCCTGGTCTGTAGAAGAGTCCTCATCTAACTCATAAGGAGCAGAAGGAAGAGTATATGGAGGTGGACCACGATCTAATAAGAGAGAGTCATCTTGGGGTTTATTAAGAATAGGATGAAGAGGTCTACGAACAGCGTATTGGCCATTTACCTGTAAATGACGCTCCCTATCTTCCCTCTCTTTAATTTCTTTAATTTCCCTATTTTTCATTTCCAATGCTTTCGCATGGATACACTTTCGCTGTTCTTTTTCAATCAAGTAAGCCTGGGCGTAGTTTGCGTAGCAGCACTACATGTAGTTTCACGTAGTATACTTTAAACTTTGCGTAGTACACGTAGTCTGCGTAGCGTAGCTGAAGACACTGTGTACTTGTCTCTACTGCACTAAAACTGCATGACCAGATATAATAAAATAAGCTTTTCTATATTTATATGCTAAAGTGCATATAGTACTTTCACAATGGTGAAAATGAAAAATTAGCAAGCAGTGGGAGATGTACATCTTATTGAACAATTTAGTTGTGGTCCCATCCACTTAGGACAAACCCAAACACAGTTATTGGCAAAAAAATATTCCCAACCAAAGGCCCTGCAAAGCATTATGGGATGAGATTAGCAGTGGGCAGTGAATATTATATAGTATACAATATCAAAAGAATTCTACAAAGAGCTGCAGTTCAACTGGTCGTCCCTAGATGTCCCTCACGAGTCAAATGCAAATTCTTGATGAAAGGGTTTCAATGGTTTTGCATTTGACTCGTGAGGGACATCTAGGGACAACCAGTGGAACTGCAGCTTGATGTAAGAATAATTTCAATGCTTTGCATTTGACTCGACAGGGCCTTTGGTTGGGATTGTTATTTTTGCCAATAACTGTGCTTGGGTTGGTTCTAAAATGATGGGATCACCACTGAAGTTCAACAAAATGTGCTTTTAGTTTATGCTCTTTGTGTTCAAGGCATCTGCTTGGTGCTCCCCCTAGGTTAGTGGGGTCCCCAAAATCATCAGCTCTCTCATTACCTAATGTTTTCATTGTAAAAGTTCATTTTTGTGAATTGGTTATATGCTGTTAAGCATGTAAAATTTATTTTTCCAAGCATCTGAGAATATTGTTCATTTAGATGCTACGCTACGTGATTAAGCACAGTTTTGGTACTGTACTACGTGCAATTTGCAAAGTGCGAATTAGTACAAACTAGGCATGCTCCGTCAACGTAGCGAAGTTTTAAGCCCAGGGTTACAATCAAGGCTTGCTCACGCTTCATTCGTTCATGCACTTCTTTCTCCCACATTTGTACACAGTCAAACATATCTTGTCTAGCCTTTCGCTTAAACATCCGTTGCTCCACATACTGAATTTTTTGCAAATCAAATGACCCATGCATAGGCCAACGCGACTCAGGATCTTTATGAGTATATTTATTCCATAACGTGCTGTAAAATATGGA
Organism: Lissotriton helveticus; assembly: GCF_964261635.1. Lineage (NCBI taxonomy): Eukaryota > Metazoa > Chordata > Amphibia > Caudata > Salamandridae > Lissotriton > Lissotriton helveticus. Next base: position 795,346,644 of record NC_136057.1, on the reverse strand, counting down.
AGAAATACCATACTTAATATGCATGTCCCTATTAGGCGTCCCCTCCGGGGATGGCTTGCTGTGCTTCGACGAGTTTCAAACTGGTACCACTACAAAAGCAACACATCCTACGAAGTGTGCTGAAAACAGGCATGCCATAAATAGTGTAAAATATGCAGTATTATAATCAAAAGTAGCGCTTAAGGTACTCTTCGTGCGTTGCGCCGTTCAAACAAATTAAAATAGAGAAAAATCTCCTCATTACCTGCCTATATGTATTGCAACACATATATATATATTTATCAAACGAGATTCAATATTGGCCAATCATACAAACAAAGCCGCAGTAAGTGTTACTAAACTACCTTACCAGTCAAAGGCATCAAACCAACAGCAAGTGCCCGCAAAACAGCTCTTACCAATCAAATGGTGTCCAGTTTCCAACTGCCAAGTTCTCAAATCGACCAAATGGTCACTGCACGGCAAATCAACAGAAGAGATCTCAGTCGAGGACCGGCGCCACCTGGATGGTCAGATCAGAAAGAAAAGAAAAGAAAAACGCCGGGGTTGCCAAGACTCGGGTCCAAAGAGAGATTCCAATCCTTCGTCGCGACCAGTCCTTCGGGCATCCAAGTTGCCGATGAGCCCCGCGTTGGAAGCGCTAATTTGTGGTGGTGAGCCTCAGCAAGGCCTACCAGTGCAAGGGATTCGCCCTTCTCTGCACAGAGTCCTCAGACCAATAGGAAGAAGTTGGCACAGAAACTGGAATAGAAAAGACAGAGTTAATTAAACCTCATGAGGTGGAACTACATTCACACAACACCCTTCAGTAGTGTATGAGGTAGCATACTGACTGGAAGGAGCTTGGTTCTTTTATACCCACACAGGGGCTCAAATGAAGGCGGTACAAGTACAGAATGCTGGTTTCAAATCCATACAAGGTCATACAGAGAATGTACTGGCAATAAGTGGGAGAGGCTGACAGTTAGCTAATTCTGGTGGACACATCCTGACAGTTACAAGTTGGAGACAGCTGTAAGCTCAACTGGGCATGTGCAAAGCAGAAGAGGCTAAATATATCTCGTCTCCAGGCAGATTTCAAGAGTAGTTAACAGGGAGGTAGGACAGAGAACATGGAGAGCACATGGCAAACAAAATGGCTGCCAGAAATACAAACTGTATTCCACACAACGGACAAGATAGTCTCTAAATACAAGATTTCTTCTGCTAATGCTTAACCTAATCGCTGCTAAAGTACAACAGAATTGACTTGAGCTCTACAGTTTGCAATAAACAAAGCAAAAAAAAGTGTGCAAAGCCTGCAATGATGTGTATGCGTGGTGCGGACAGAGCACACTAGAGTAATTTCTTTTCCTACAGAACTGTGTCATCTACAATACCGATTCAATGTCAAATGTGAACACTGAAGTCTTCAGTATAGGCCAGAGAGGGCATTCAGCAAGGACCCACAGCCACGTGGCATTGACTTGAGCTGCCCAGTTTGTCGTACGCAAAGCAAAAAAAGGTGCGTGCGGATCCTGCAATAATGCGTATGGGTGGTGCGGACAGAGAGCACTGGAGCAATGTCTTTTCCTACAGGACTGCGTCATCTACAATAGCGAGTCGATCTGAATTGTGAACACTACTGTCTGCATTGTTAATTGAAGGTAGTACTCACACACACAACCATGAATACTTTTTCTCACTGCCTCTTCACAAAATACAACAACATAAATTACAGAAAACTGTACAATAAATAAATCAAAACAATTCGAATTGGGATTTCATCTGTCCACAGTCTACACTATTCACTGTTCCTTGGACTTGCAAGATGATTTTGGTCATTTTACTAAACCTATAACTCATCTAAAAAAAAGTCTTCAAGCAAGTATACTATAGTCTTATATATCCCGCTGCAGCAGGCTATACCTGCTATTAAAATCCCTCTCTAGCATTGAAGGCCTGAGACGAAGGCGAGGGTTTTTAACAAGGGAGAGGGACTTTATTAGCCAGTATAGCCCAGCTACGAAGGGCTATAAAGCTATTAGAATATTCTGTCACTAGAGGGTAGAATGTTCTAACAAATAAAACAAAGCCCTAAGGGTGTGTGAGGGGTTTGGAATCCCCTCAAGCTCCTTGTTCATAAGCCTTTGTTCACAGCCATAGCAGTGAACAAAGAAACATTAGAATGTTGGAACTTCAGGCTTATACCAGCCATTATAAGCCCGGAGCGACTCCATTGTTTTCAATAGACCTCCTAACATTTCAATGTTCTAATAATACAATGTTGTGTATATTTCAACAGACGTTCAATCAATCAATCTTCGCATGCAGCCCGGTGGCAGAGGGCTTGCGCGCGGCTGTTACTGGAACCCGATTTTAAATACCTTTTGCTCTCACCTGCTGAATACGAGCAGTTCAGCTCTCCCGTCCCGCTGACCACGAGCGGTTGACTTGATTTCTTTTTAAATTCCACTTCCTAACCCGCCCTGCTGACTCCGCCCACCCCCTCGTCATTAGCCTACTTAAACGTCCCATATGCGTCAGCGCAGCGGACGAGCGCAGCGGGCGCGCCGCAGGCGCGCCGGAGTTGCGCCAGAGTTAAGCCCGTCTGCGCCCGTCCGTGGCCGGACGGGCCCAGGGGCTAGGGACGCCGCCACTGCTATCTCTTACTCCCGCTCTGCTCTTATGAGTTTACAAGCCTCGGCCTGCCCCCTATCTTCCGAGACCTGGACCAGGATTACTTCATTGGGGATTGCAGGCCAGTCCCCCCCCCATTTGGGGCCGGCGTTACCTCTCATCGCTCCTGCTCTTGTCGAGTCGCAGCTCCGGGTATTATACCTAAACACTCGCTCTTTGGTCAGGCATCAAACTGATATTTTCCATCTTCTCATGACGGAGAGGCCAGACGCTCTCTTATTATCTGAGACCTGGCTCACCGACGATTCCCTCCCTGACATCCTCGCTGCGCTACCCCCAGACTACTTTCTGCTGAACACCAACCGTCCTGGAGGCCGCTCCGGAGGAGGGGTGGCAGCGGTAATACGTAAGAATCTTAAGATTATCGCCTCCGCCAACATGACCCTCCCCGAAGTGGACAACCTGGTCCTCCGCCTTGGGACCGAGGTAGGTGCAGTTACCCTTATGGTACTATACCGCCCCCCCACCCCATGCCTTCCTTCCCCTCCTCCTTCATTGAACAGTTAACTAACCTTGCTACCTCTTCCCCCCGCACTATCATTATCGGTGACTTCAACTACTGGTTTCAGAACGAGGACGCTGGCCCCCATGCCATCGAACTGTTCGAGGCCCTCTCGAGCCTGAACTTTACGCAATTAGTCAGGTCTGCCACTCACGCTCATAACACCTTGTGTGTGGTCCGATCATCTTTTGATCGACACCACTTTCTCGGCCGTCGGCCAGATCAGGATCCCACTGCAGGAGGGCGGAACCGCACGCAAGTGGAGAGCCGCCAACCCCTCTAAACTCCTATCTCACCTCTCCCTAACCCGTCCCCTGTTCCCCAACGATTCAAGCACCGATGAGCTTCAGGGACATATTTCTGACTGGCTCATGACAGCCAGCGATATTTTTGCCCCTCTAACTAAGTTCCCCCGATCCCGACATCGTCACTCCCACAAATGGTTTACCCCCCACCTTAAGACCCTGCAGTTGGAACTCCGCCGATCCGAGCGCAGGTGGAGGAGAGACTATTGCTCGTCTAGCAGAGGCGCATATGTGGCCGCGCGTAATAAGTACAAAACAGCTATCTCCGCTGCCAAAAAAGCTTACGCCTCAGAAAAAATCTTATCCGCCCCTTGCAAGTCCAAAGAGATTTTTAAAGTCCTCATTGAATTCACTTCCGACCCCAGGACACTTCCGACTCAGGCCCCTACACAGGAATCTTGTAACGCGCTGAGCACTTTCTTTGTTCATAAAATTGCTTTGATTAAAGATACCATCCCGACTACCCCCCCTGGCGCGGGCTCTGTCTCTCCCCCCCACAATGCTCTTTCTTTTACGCAGTTTCCTCCCTTAGACCCCACTGCCTTGGCCACATTGGCCACCCGCGTTAAGTCTGGATCCCCAGACGACTGTTGTCCCCCCATCATACTACGAGACATCTGCCATTCTCTACCCGACTGTATCCTTCCCCTGCTGAATTCTTCTCTTTCGTCCGGTACGGTACCCTGCTCCTTCAAGGAGGCCGTGCTGGTGCCTCTACTGAAGAAGCCTGGGGCTGATCCCGCCGTCCCGGCGAATTACCGCCCCATCTCTCTCTTGCCTTTTTTCTCTAAAATCTTGGAAGCCCACGCCACCGCCTGTCTCTCACAGTTCATCGAGAGCTCCAACTTTCTTGAGGCCAATCAGGCCGGCTTTAGACCCGGCCACTCCACGGAGATTGTGATCTTGGCCGTGTTGGATGCCTTGAGAGACGGCGCTGACAAGGGTACCCCCCAGGCCTTGGTTTTATTAGATCTGTCGGCCGCCTTCGACACGGTGGACCACAACATCCTTCTCCACCGTGTCGAGCAAGCTGGCATCCAGGGTCTGGCGCTGGCACAGGTCAAATCCTTCCTGACCGGGAGGTCTCAGACCCTCAGCCTGGGCACTTTTAGAGCTCCTAGGGAACACTTGCCCTGTGGGGTCCCTCAGGGCTCCTCTCTATCCCCCCTTCTCTTCAATCTCTATCTTCGACCCCTTCTTTTTTCTTTGAGGCAGTGGGACGTCACTGTTTTTAATTACGCAGACGACCTGCAACTCATCTTTCCTCTCGACTCCCCTTCTGCTATTCCTAATTTCCAGGCAGCCATGTCCCACATCCTACAGTGGATGTGTCAAAACCAGCTCAAATTGAATCCCGGAAAGACGGAGCTCCTTCTTCCTGGCAGGAGCTCCACCTACTGGGGTCCGCATTTTTGGCCGGCAGAACTTGGCCCCCCCACCCCTGTAGCCTCGGTAAAAAGTCTCAGGGTCACTATTGACTCCGGCCTCTCCCTCAGGCCCCAAGTGGGGACAGTCGTCTCCTCCTGCATGTTCCAACTGCGCAGGATTAGGAAGGTGGCCTATCTCCTCACTCCTGAAGCTCTGCTGCAAGTGATCATGGCCCTTGTCCTCTCCCGCTTAGATTTTTCGAACGCTATTTACCACAGTCTGCCTAAAACATCTCTCTCCAGACTACAATCGATTCAAAATCAAGCGGCGAGATTGGCTCTTGGGATTCCGAAATGGCAATCCGCCAAACCCCTTCTTTCCAAACTGCACTGGCTCCCTATCATCTCGAGGGCAGCCTTTAAGATCGGCTGCCTCACCTTCAAATCTTTATCTGGCTCCTGTCCCATCTTTTTGTAATCCCTCATCAGGACCTACTGTCCCTCACGGAACCTGAGATCCTCCCACCTTCACCTCCTACTCATCCCCCCCGTTAAACTCTGCAGATCCGGAGGCCGGAGATTCGCATTCCTGGCCCCTAAACTCTGGAACTCCTTTCCCCTTTCTCTCAAAATCTCTAACTCTCTCTTCCTTTTCCGTAAATCCCTAAAAACATGACTCTTCCCTCAATCCGGCTAAATCCCTCTGGTCCCTCAGTATTCAGCCAGCGCCAGGAAACCCATGGTGTCAGCGCGCTTTACAAGTTCCCCTTACAATACAATACAATACAATACAATCAATCAATCATGCCATTTGTATAGAGCACTACTCACCCGGGAGGGTCTCAAGGCGCTTGGGGGAGGGGTATGCTACTGCTCGAACAGCCAGGTCTTGAGTTGTTTCCTGAAGGCGAGATGATCCTGGGTCAGCCGAAGGTGGATGGGGAGGGAGTTCCAAGTCTTGGCAGCCAGGTAAGAGAAGGATCTTCCTCCGGCGGTGGCTCTTCGGATGCGTGGTACGGCTGCGAGGACGAGGCTGGTGGACCGTAGCTGGCGGGTGGGCGTGTAGCAGGTCAGGCGGTCGTTGAGGTACTTGGGGCCCAGGTCGTGGAGAGACTTGTGTGCGTGGGTGAGGAGCCGGAACGTGATCCTCTTGTCGACGGGGAGCCAGTGCAGGTTCCTCAGGTGTCTGGAGATGTGGCTGCGTCGGGGGACATCCAGGATGAGTCGGGCGGAGGCGTTCTGGATGCGCTGGAGTCTTTTCTGTAGCTTAGCTGTGGTTCCAGCGTAGAGGGCGTTTCCGTAGTCCAGTTGGCTAGTGACGAGTGCCTGGGTGACAGTCTTCCTGGTCTCGGTCGGGATCCAGCGGAAGATCTTGCGAAGCATACGCAGGGTGTTGAAGCACGATGAGGAGACGGCGTTGACTTGTCTGGTCATCGAGAGGGAGGGGTCCAGGATGAAGCCCAGGTTGCGTGCGTGGTCGGTTGGCTTGGGTGCGGTGCCCAGGGCTGGGGGCTACCAGGAGTCGTCCCAGGCGGAGGGCGACGATCCCGGGATGAGGACTTCTCTCTTGTCCGAGTTCAGTTTCAGGCTGCTGTCCTTCATCCACTCGGCGACGTCTTTCATCCCTTCGTGTAGGCAGGTTCTGGCAGTGTCGGGGTCTCTGGTGAGGGAGAGGATCAGCTGGGTGTCGTCGGCGTAAGAGATGATGTTGAGGTTGTGCTGGCGTGCGATGGCTGCGAGAGGTTTCATGTAGATGTTGAAGATGGTGGGGCTGAGTGAAGATCCTTGCAGGACGCCGCAGATGACTTCGGTGGCCTCGGAGCGGAATGGGGGGAGGCGGACTCTTTGTGTTTTTCCGGCGAGGAACGACATGATCAACTCCAGCGCCTTCTCTTGGATACCGATGTTGCTGAGGCGCTGGACTAGGGTGCGGTGGCAGACCATGTCGAACGCAGCGGAGAGGTCCAGGAGGATGAGGGCCACTGTTTCCCCCTTGTCGAGCAGGGTCCGGATGTCGTCGGTGGCTGCGATGAGGGCGGTCTCGGTGCTGTGGTTGGCTCTGAAGCCGGACTGCGAGGGGTCGAGGGATCCGTTCGTCTCGAGGAAGGCGGTCAGCTGTCTGTTGACGATCTTCTCGATGACTTTAGCAGGAAAAGGGAGGAGCGAGATGGGGCAGAAGTTTTTGAGATCGGTGGGGTCCGCTGTAGGTTTCTTCAGGAGGGCGCTGATCTCGGCGTGCTTCCAGCTCTGCGGGAAGGTGGCGGTGTTGAAGGAGGCGTTGATGATGTTCCGGAGTTGGGGTGTGATGGTGGAGTCGGCCTTGTTGAAGACGTGGTGTGGGCAGGGGTCGGTCGGTGATCCGGAGTGGATGGTGTTCATCGTGCGGGCTGTGTCTTCGGTGGTCACTGTGGTCCAGGTGCGAAGGGTGGCGGTGGGGGGCGTTGGTTCGACGGTTGGGTGCGTGGGTGGGGCGCCGAAGCTGTTGTGGATGTCGGCGATCTTGCGGTGGAAGAACGAGGCGAGGGAGTCGCAGAGGTCTTGTGACGGAGTAATGTCGTTGGTGCCGGTGCTTGGGTTGGAGAACTCCTTGACGTTAGTGAAGAGCTCTTTGCTGTCGTGGGCGTTGTTGTCCAGTCGTTCCTTCAGGGATTTCTTCTTGGTGGTGCGGATGAGCTGGTGGTGCTTGCGGGTAGCGTGTTTGAGGGCGGTCATGTTGTCGGTGGTCCGGTCGAGGAGCCAGGCTTTCTCGAAGGGTGCGGCAGGTCTTCTTGGAGTCCTCGAGGTCGTTGGTGAACCAGGATGCCTTCTTGCTTCTAGGTCTGCTGGGAGGGTTCTTTAGTGGCGCAAGGTCGTCGGCGCAGGCGGTCAGCCACTGTGTGAAGTTGCGGGCTGCTTCGTTGGGGTCCGTTGTGTTGGCGGGTGGGCTCTGGCTGAGGGAGGTGGTGAGCTGGTCTGCGGTGATCTTGCTCCAATTCCTGTGAGGTACCTGTTGAGGGTGGTGGTGGGTCGTGGATCTTTTGAAGCTGAAGTGGACGCAGCTGTGGTCGGTCCAGTGGAGTCCAGTGGCGTGGCTGAAGGTGATGTACTTGCTGGAAGAGAAGACGGGATCAAGCGTGTGGCCGGCGTAGTGGGTGGGGGTGTTGACCAGTTGCTTGAGTCCGAGGTTGGCGAGGTTTTCCAGCAGGGCGGTGGTGTTGCCGTCCTTGTTGTTCTCCAGGTGGAAGTTGAGGTCCCCGAGGAGGATGTAGTCGGTGAAGGGGAGGGCGTGCGGGCTGATGAAGTCTGTGATGTCTTTGCTGAATTGTGTGCGTGGTCCCGGGGGTCTGTAGACGAGGGTGCCTCTGAGGGTCGTCTTAGGGTCGGTGTGAATCTGGAAGTGGAGATGTTCGGCTGCGGCGAAGGAGTCGTTGGCGTCGGTCGTGATGCGGATGGTGTTCCTGTGGACGATGGCGATGCCACCTCCGGTCTGGTTGATGCGGTCCCTCCTGATGATCTTGTACCCGTCCGGGATGGCGATGGCGATGTCGGGTGCAGAGGAGGCGTTCATCCAGGTTTCCGTGAGGAAGGCGACGTCCGGTGATATAGCGTCGAGGACGTTCCAGAGTTCCACGGCGTGTCTGTGGACGGAGCGGGTGTTGATCAGGATGCACTTGAGGTGGTTGCTGCTGGTGTTTGTCTTGGCGGGTGCAGGGCAGGTTCGGAGGCAGGTGTTGCAGGTGCAGCAGGTGAAGGGTCCGTGGGTGCGTCTCGGGGTGGCTCGGCAGCATGCGTGGGTCCGGCCGGCATTGAGTGCGTTGAGAGTGGCGGCGTTGTAGGTCAGTCGGGTCGTCTTGCCTCAGCGGGGAGGGCCAGGGGTCCTGGCGCTGGGCGCGGGCCAGGCGCAGACGGGCGCAGACGGGCTTACCTTTGGCGCACCTTCGGCGCTCAATCGGTGCTCCCGCTGCGCGCGTCCGCTGCGCGGTCACTCTGGGGGCGTCATAAGTAAGGAGCCGGGAGGGAGGAGCAGCTGGGTGGCGTGAGCGGGGCGGTGAATGGAATCACAGGGGGGCGGGGCCGCAGGGAGGTAGCGGCGGGAAATTCCAAGAAGCAGCGGGCAGCGGGAAATTCCCAGGAGCAGCGGGAAATTCCCAGGTGCAGCGGGAAATTCCCAGGAGCAGCGGGCAGTGAGCGAAGGAATCTGCAGGCAGGAGGCGGCAAAGGCAGGCAGGAGCGGCAGCAGTGAGTGGGGCGACCAAGCCCTGTGGAGGGCTGAGTGGTCACCTTGTAGTTACTTGACTACTAGATTCTGTAATTAAACAATCACCACTCGATCTGAAATATGAACCCTGCTAACCGCAGTGTAGGCTAGAGGCAGTGGTCATTAACACCTCACAGCCACGTAGCATTGGATTCGAAAGCACAAAGTTGGTTGCACATGATCAGAGGGGGTACACAGAAATCATCACAGACTTTAACTTATGACATCCTCAATCATAGAATCAAGACCCCGTTTCACTGTTCGGACCTGCTGTACCGCAATGTACTCCGCCGACTAGTGTCAACTAAGCCCAATAATCATGTGCAGCAGATGGCTATGGAAGCACAGAGTGTGATGCAACTCAACAGACAAAGATCTGTAAAAAACAAGCAGCAGGTAACATTGGACATCGTCCATTGTGGGATCAAGACACCGTTCCACTGTTGGGACCTAGAGTTGGTTGCACCTGGTCGAAGGGAATACCTTTATCTCCACTCTCAGATGCAGTTCTAACATCATCCATTGTGGGGTTAAGACACCGTTCCACTGTTGGGACCTAGAGTTGGTTGCATATGGTCGAGTGGAGTACCTCCATCTCCACTCTCAGATACAGTTCTAACATCGCCCATTGTGGGATCAAGACACCGTTCCACTGTTGGGACCTAGAGTTGTTTGCACCTCTTCCGAAGGGGTAAACAGAAATCATCACAAACTTTAACTTCTGACATCCTCAATCATAGAATCAGGACCCCATTTCACTATTTGGACCTGCTGTACAGCCGTGTATTCCAGCTATAGCAGTCAACTATGCCCAATAATTATGTGCAGCAGTTTACTACGGAAGCACAGAGTCTGATGCACCTCAACTGTGGGAGTTCTGTGAAAAACCAGGAACAGGTAATATCGACATCGTCCATTGTGGGATCAAGATACCATTCCATAGTTGGGACCTAGAATTTCTTGCACCTAGTCAAAGGGAGTACCTTCATCTCCACTCTCAGATCCAGTTCTAACATCGTCCATTAAGGGATCAAGACACCGTTCCACTGTTGGTACCTAGAGTTGGTTGCACCTCATCAGAGGGAGGAGACAAAAATCATCACACACTTTAACTTCTGACATCCTCAATCATAGAATTAACACCTCGTTTCACTGTTCTGACCTGCTGTACCGCTGTGTAGTCCAGCGACTGCAGTAAACCATGCCTAATAATCAGTTGACTGGGGGTGAGTGTTTGATTTGCTCGAACGCTCCGTCCATCATCCCCTTTTGTATCGCTTTGTTCGCCCTAAGTTGGCAGGGTATGCTCAGACGTGAGTTCCTTGCTCACTTTGCCACTGGATTCAAGATAGCCTGGATGAGGATTATGAATGCGAAACCGGTCCCAGGATGCTTGTTTCCGGTCCGGGGAGGACATGGCTTAGCAGTTCGGGCTGGACTGTTCCCATGAGGTACAGGGTCAGACTGATTTGCATATGGCCATGTCTTAACTGGGGTGGCTGAGCGAGCTAAAGAATGGTGATGGATTAAACCCAGATCAGTTGACTGGGGGTGAGTGTTTGATTTGCTCGAACGCACCCTCCATCATCCCCTTTTGTATGGCTTTGTTCGCCCTAAGTTGGCAGGGTATGCTCAGACGTGAGTTCCTTGCTCACTTTGCCACTGGATTCAAGATAGCCTGGCTGATGAGGATTATGAATCCGAAACCGGTCCCCGGATGCTTGTTTCCGGTCCGGGGAGGATATGGCTTAGCAGTTCGGGCTGGACTGTTCCCATGAGGCACAGGGTCAGACTGATTTGCATATGGCCATGTCTGAACTGGGGTGGCAGAGTGAGCTAAAGAATGGTAATGGATTAAACCCAGATCAGTTGACTGGGGGTGATTGTTTGATTTGCTCGAACGCTCCGTCCATCATCCCCTTTTGTATCACTTTGTTCGCCCTAAGTTGGCAGGGTATGCTCAGACGTGAGTCCCTTGCTCACTTTGCCACTGGATTCAAGATGGCCTGGCTGATGAGGATTATGAATCCGGAACGGGTCCCAGGATGCTTGTTTCCAGTCCGGAAAAGACATGGCTTAGCAGTTCGGGCTGGACTGTTCCAATGAGGCACAGGGTCAGACTGATTTGCATATGGCCATACCTGAACTGGGGTGGCAGAGTGAGCTAAAGAATGGTGATGGATTAAACCCAGATCAGTTGACTGGGGGTGAGTGTTTGATTTGCTCGAACGCTCCGTCCATCATCCCCTTTTGTATCGCTCTAATAATCATGTGCAGCAGCTAACTACAGAAGCATAGAGTCTAATGCACCTCAAAGGAGGGAGTTCTCTGAAAACCAAGCAGAAGGTAATATCGGACATCTTCCATTGTGGGATCAAGACACCTTTCCACTGTTGGAACCTAGTGTTGGTTCCACCTGGTCAAAGGGAGTACCTCCATCTCCACTCTCAGATGTCGTTCTAACATCATCCGTTGTGGAATCAAGACACTGTTCCACTGTCGGGACCCAGAGTTGGTTGCAGCTGGTTGAAGGGTGTACCTCCATCTCCACTCTCAGATGCAGTTCTAACATCATCCACTGTGGGATCAAGACACCGTTCCACTGTTGGGACCTAGAGTCGGTTGCACTTGTTCGGAGGGGGTACACCAAAATCATCACAGACTCTTTGTTCTGACATCCTCAATCATAGAATCAAGACCCTGTTTCATTGTTCAGACCTGCTGTACCACGTTGTAATCTAGTGACCACAGTCAACAAAGCCCAATAATCCTGTACAGCAGTTAGCTACGGAAGCACAGACTGTGATGCACCTCAACGGAGGGAATCCTATCAAAATTAAGCTGCAGATAATATCGGACATCATCCATTGTGGGATCAAGACACCATTTCACTGTTGGGATCTAGAGTTGTTTGCACCTGGTCGGAGGGGTACACACAAATCATCACAGACTTTAACTTCTGATGTCCTCATTCATATAATTAAGACCCGGTTTCACTGTTTGGACCTGCTGTACCACGGTGTAGTCCAGCGACTGCAGTCAACCAAGCCCATTAATCATATGCAACAGTTAACTACGGAATCACAGAGTCTGATGCACCTCAATGGAGGAAGCTCTGTGAAAAGCAAGCACTAGTTAATATGGGACATCGTCCATTGTGGGATCAAGACACCGTTCCACTGTTGGGACGTAGAATTGGTTGCACCTGGTTGAAGGGAGTGCCTTTATGTCCACTCTCAGATACAGTTCCACCATTGCCCACTATGGTATCAAAACACTGTTTCACTGTTGGTACCTGTTGGACTACTGTGTTAGTAGTATACAGAGCACTCCACGGTGCTGGGCCTCAGGCTGGGCGCTGTGGGCCTGTGTCGCGGTAGCCAGCGTTAATCTCAGGAGCCTTCCGAGCTTGCAGACCTCGGCCAAGGAGCTTGGCCAGCACGTGGTGGGCCCTCTTTCACATACGGCGGTGTTGAAAGGTGAAATGTGGGGCATATGACTTGCAGCGGCCATGACGGTTTCTAGATACCAGCACGCTGAAAGCATCATTCACTCAGCCTCCTTCGCTCACGGCGTCTGCCTCGTGGCGGTGTAAGCTGTGCAGACCTGGCAGACATATTCGCCAATCCGGAAGAGAACCACAACCAGAGAAACTTACCAAAATGCATCAGCACCTTCTGTTAAAAAAAACGTTGAAACTTGATTCCAGGAAGGTCGGTGCCTGTTTGAAAACAGCGGTGCAGGAGTGGTAGTGGATGTGAATACAAATATATATATCAATGCTCCAGTTTCAAAAAAACTTGCTGCACTCACGGGGTCCCTTTTAAAATAACTTTATTTGCAAGGACGCGATTCGGCTGTATGCCTTCTTCTGCTTGCTTAATGAATATATATGTGTATATATATATATCATCAATATTATATATATATATATATATATATATACATATATATATATATATATATATATATAATCCAATTGCCTCAGCTTTCCAGGGTGCACTCTACAGCACGTTCCCTCGACGGTCTTTAGCATTTCTCGCCATCATCCGGGTAATTATATTCGCCTGACGCGTTTCTGTGGCCCAAGTACCACTTCCTCAGAGGCGTTCTCCTGCATTGGCTGAATTGCGCTTCTATCACGCATGCTCATTTGCTGATTACCATATGTGGGACCGGCTTAATTTCTTAATTGATCCACACTGCATGCTGGTCTTAGTAGTCCTTTGCGCAAAAAATGTTTTTTTCAGCTAATGCAGATATTTGGAGATAGTGTCATTTTCCTTAGTAGGATCCGATTCGTGAAAGCGAGTCATTTAACATGCAACGCGCTGTGCTGACAGATTGGAAAGGTTCCTCTGCCTTGGCCGCTCGCTTGTCTGAGCCGGTGCATCCTGCACGGGAAGGCCCCCGTGTCAAATTTTTATAATCCAATTGCCTCAGCTTTCCAGGGTGCACTCTACAGCACGTTCCCTCGACGGTCTTTAGCATTTCTCGCCATCATCCGGGTAATTATATTCGCCTGACGCGTTTCTGTGGCCCAAGTACCACTTCCTCAGAGGCGTTCTCCTGCATTGGCTGAATTGCGCTTCTATCACGCATGCTCATTTGCTGATTACCATATGTGGGACCGGCTTAATTTCTTAATTGATCCACACTGCATGCTGGTCTTAGTAGTCCTTTGCGCAAAAAATGTTTTTTTCAGCTAATGCAGATATTTGGAGATAGTGTCATTTTCCTTAGTAGGATCCGATTCGTGAAAGCGAGTCATTTAACATGCAACGCGCTGTGCTGACAGATTGGAAAGGTTCCTCTGCCTTGGCCGCTCGCTTGTCTGAGCCGGTGCATCCTGCACGGGAAGGCCCCCGTGTCAAATTTTTATAATCCAATTGCCTCAGCTTTCCAGGGTGCACTCTACAGCACGTTCCCTCGACGGTCTTTAGCATTTCTCGCCATCATCTGGGTAATTATATTCGCCTGACGCGTTTCTGTGGCCCAAGTACCACTTCCTCAGAGGCGTTCTCCTGCATTGGCTGAATTGCGCTTCTATCACGCATGCTCATTTGCTGATTACCATATGTGGGACCGGCTTAATTTCTTAATTGATCCACACTGCATGCTGGTCTTAGTAGTCCTTTGCGCAAAAAATGTTTTTTTCAGCTAATGCAGATATTTGGAGATAGTGTCATTTTCCTTAGTAGGATCCGATTCGTGAAAGCGAGTCATTTAACATGCAACGCGCTGTGCTGACAGATTGGAAAGGTTCCTCTGCCTTGGCCGCTCGCTTGTCTGAGCCGGTGCATCCTGCACGGGAAGGCCCCCGTGTCAAATTTTTATAATCCAATTGCCTCAGCTTTCCAGGGTGCACTCTACAGCACGTTCCCTCGACGGTCTTTAGCATTTCTCGCCATCATCCGGGTAATTATATTCGCCTGACGCGTTTCTGTGGCCCAAGTACCACTTCCTCAGAGGCGTTCTCCTGCATTGGCTGAATTGCGCTTCTATCACGCATGCTCATTTGCTGATTACCATATGTGGGACCGGCTTAATTTCTTAATTGATCCACACTGCATGCTGGTCTTAGTAGTCCTTTGCGCAAAAAATGTTTTTTTCAGCTAATGCAGATATTTGGAGATAGTGTCATTTTCCTTAGTAGGATCCGATTCGTGAAAGCGAGTCATTTAACATGCAACGCGCTGTGCTGACAGATTGGAAAGGTTCCTCTGCCTTGGCCGCTCGCTTGTCTGAGCCGGTGCATCCTGCACGGGAAGGCCCCCGTGTCAAATTTTTATAATCCAATTGCCTCAGCTTTCCAGGGTGCACTCTACAGCACGTTCCCTCGACGGTCTTTAGCATTTCTCGCCATCATCCGGGTAATTATATTCGCCTGACGCGTTTCTGTGGCCCAAGTACCACTTCCTCAGAGGCGTTCTCCTGCATTGGCTGAATAGCGCTTCAATCACGCATGCTCATTTGCTGATTACCATATGTGGGACCGGCTTAATTTCTTAATTGATCCACACTGCATGCTGGTCTTAGTAGTCCTTTGCGCAAAAAATGTTTTTTTCAGCTAATGCAGATATTTGGAGATAGTGTCATTTTCCTTAGTAGGATCCGATTCGTGAAAGCGAGTCATTTAACATGCAACGCGCTGTGCTGACAGATTGGAAAGGTTCCTCTGCCTTGGCCGCTCGCTTGTCTGAGACGGTGCATCCTGCACGGGAAGGCCCCCGTGTCAAATTTTTATAATCCAATTGCCTCAGCTTTCCAGGGTGCACTCTACAGCACGTTCCCTCGACGGTCTTTAGCATTTCTCGCCATCATCCGGGTAATTATATTCGCCTGACGCGTTTCTGTGGCCCAAGTACCACTTCCTCAGAGGCGTTCTCCTGCATTGGCTGAATTGCGCTTCTATCACGCATGCTCATTTGCTGATTACCATATGTGGGACCGGCTTAATTTCTTAATTGATCCACACTGCATGCTGGTCTTAGTAGTCCTTTGCGCAAAAATTTTTTTTTTCAGCTAATGCAGATATTTGGAGATAGTGTCATTTTCCTTAGTAGGATCCGATTCGTGAAAGCGAGTCATTTAACATGCAACGCGCTGTGCTGACAGATTGGAAAGGTTCCTCTGCCTTGGCCGCACGCTTGTCTGAGCCGGTGCATCCTGCACGGGAAGGCCCCAGTGTCAAATTTTTATAATCCAATTGCCTCAGCTTTCCAGGGTGCACTCTACAGCACGTTCCCTCGACGGTCTTTAGCATTTCTCGCCATCATCCGGGTAATTATATTCGCCTGACGCGTTTCTGTGGCCCAAGTACCACTTCCTCAGAGGCGTTCTCCTGCATTGGCTGAATTGCGCTTCTATCACGCATGCTCATTTGCTGATTACCATATGTGGGACCGGCTTAATTTCTTAATTGATCCACACTGCATGCTGGTCTTAGTAGTCCTTTGCGCAAAAAATGTTTTTTTCAGCTAATGCAGATATTTGGAGATAGTGTCATTTTCCTTAGTAGGATCCGATTCGTGAAAGCGAGTCATTTAACATGCAACGCGCTGTGCTGACAGATTGGAAAGGTTCCTCTGCCTTGGCCGCTCGCTTGTCTGAGCCGGTGCATCCTGCACGGGAAGGCCCCCGTGTCAAATTTTTATAATCCAATTGCCTCGCTTTCCAGGGTGCACTCTACAGCACGTTCCCTCGACGGTCTTTAGCATTTCTCGCCATCATCCGGGTAATTATATTCGCCTGACGCGTTTCTGTGGCCCAAGTACCACTTCCTCAGAGGCGTTCTCCTGCATTGGCTGAATTGCGCTTCTATCACGCATGCTCATTTGCTGATTACCATATGTGGGACCGGCTTAATTTCTTAATTGATCCACACTGCATGCTGGTCTTAGTAGTCCTTTGCGCAAAAAATGTTTTTTTCAGCTAATGCAGATATTTGGAGATAGTGTCATTTTCCTTAGTAGGATCCGATTCGTGAAAGCGAGTCATTTAACATGCAACGCGCTGTGCTGACAGATTGGAAAGGTTCCTCTGCCTTGGCCGCTCGCTTGTCTGAGCCGGTGCATCCTGCACGGGAAGGCCCCCGTGTCAAATTTTTATAATCCAATTGCCTCAGCTTTCCAGGGTGCACTCTACAGCACGTTCCCTCGACGGTCTTTAGCATTTCTCGCCATCATCTGGGTAATTATATTCGCCTGACGCGTTTCTGTGGCCCAAGTACCACTTCCTCAGAGGCGTTCTCCTGCATTGGCTGAATTGCGCTTCTATCACGCATGCTCATTTGCTGATTACCATATGTGGGACCGGCTTAATTTCTTAATTGATCCACACTGCATGCTGGTCTTAGTAGTCCTTTGCGCAAAAAATGTTTTTTTCAGCTAATGCAGATATTTGGAGATAGTGTCATTTTCCTTAGTAGGATCCGATTCGTGAAAGCGAGTCATTTAACATGCAACGCGCTGTGCTGACAGATTGGAAAGGTTCCTCTGCCTTGGCCGCTCGCTTGTCTGAGCCGGTGCATCCTGCACGGGAAGGCCCCCGTGTCAAATTTTTATAATCCAATTGCCTCAGCTTTCCAGGGTGCACTCTACAGCACGTTCCCTCGACGGTCTTTAGCATTTCTCGCCATCATCCGGGTAATTATATTCGCCTGACGCGTTTCTGTGGCCCAAGTACCACTTCCTCAGAGGCGTTCTCCTGCATTGGCTGAATTGCGCTTCTATCACGCATGCTCATTTGCTGATTACCATATGTGGGACCGGCTTAATTTCTTAATTGATCCACACTGCATGCTGGTCTTAGTAGTCCTTTGCGCAAAAAATGTTTTTTTCAGCTAATGCAGATATTTGGAGATAGTGTCATTTTCCTTAGTAGGATCCGATTCGTGAAAGCGAGTCATTTAACATGCAACGCGCTGTGCTGACAGATTGGAAAGGTTCCTCTGCCTTGGCCGCTCGCTTGTCTGAGCCGGTGCATCCTGCACGGGAAGGCCCCCGTGTCAAATTTTTATAATCCAATTGCCTCAGCTTTCCAGGGTGCACTCTACAGCACGTTCCCTCGACGGTCTTTAGCATTTCTCGCCATCATCCGGGTAATTATATTCGCCTGACGCGTTTCTGTGGCCCAAGTACCACTTCCTCAGAGGCGTTCTCCTGCATTGGCTGAATAGCGCTTCAATCACGCATGCTCATTTGCTGATTACCATATGTGGGACCGGCTTAATTTCTTAATTGATCCACACTGCATGCTGGTCTTAGTAGTCCTTTGCGCAAAAAATGTTTTTTTCAGCTAATGCAGATATTTGGAGATAGTGTCATTTTCCTTAGTAGGATCCGATTCGTGAAAGCGAGTCATTTAACATGCAACGCGCTGTGCTGACAGATTGGAAAGGTTCCTCTGCCTTGGCCGCTCGCTTGTCTGAGACGGTGCATCCTGCACGGGAAGGCCCCCGTGTCAAATTTTTATAATCCAATTGCCTCAGCTTTCCAGGGTGCACTCTACAGCACGTTCCCTCGACGGTCTTTAGCATTTCTCGCCATCATCCGGGTAATTATATTCGCCTGACGCGTTTCTGTGGCCCAAGTACCACTTCCTCAGAGGCGTTCTCCTGCATTGGCTGAATTGCGCTTCTATCACGCATGCTCATTTGCTGATTACCATATGTGGGACCGGCTTAATTTCTTAATTGATCCACACTGCATGCTGGTCTTAGTAGTCCTTTGCGCAAAAAATTTTTTTTTCAGCTAATGCAGATATTTGGAGATAGTGTCATTTTCCTTAGTAGGATCCGATTCGTGAAAGCGAGTCATTTAACATGCAACGCGCTGTGCTGACAGATTGGAAAGGTTCCTCTGCCTTGGCCGCACGCTTGTCTGAGCCGGTGCATCCTGCACGGGAAGGCCCCCGTGTCAAATTTTTATAATCCAATTGCCTCAGCTTTCCAGGGTGCACTCTACAGCACGTTCCCTCGACGGTCTTTAGCATTTCTCGCCATCATCCGGGTAATTATATTCGCCTGACGCGTTTCTGTGGCCCAAGTACCACTTCCTCAGAGGCGTTCTCCTGCATTGGCTGAATTGTGCTTCTATCACGCATGCTCATTTGCTGATTACCATATGTGGGACCGGCTTAATTTCTTAATTGATCCACACTGCATGCTGGTCTTAGTAGTCCTTTGCGCAAAAAATGTTTTTTTCAGCTAATGCAGATATTTGGAGATAGTGTCATTTTCCTTAGTAGGATCCGATTCGTGAAAGCGAGTCATTTAACATGCAACGCGCTGTGCTGACAGATTGGAAAGGTTCCTCTGCCTTGGCCGCTCGCTTGTCTGAGCCGGTGCATCCTGCACGGGAAGGCCCCCGTGTCAAATTTTTATAATCCAATTGCCTCGCTTTCCAGGGTGCACTCTACAGCACGTTCCCTCGACGGTCTTTAGCATTTCTCGCCATCATCCGGGTAATTATATTCGCCTGACGCGTTTCTGTGGCCCAAGTACCACTTCCTCAGAGGCGTTCTCCTGCATTGGCTGAATTGCGCTTCTATCACGCATGCTCATTTGCTGATTACCATATGTGGGACCGGCTTAATTTCTTAATTGATCCACACTGCATGCTGGTCTTAGTAGTCCTTTGCGCAAAAAATGTTTTTTTCAGCTAATGCAGATATTTGGAGATAGTGTCATTTTCCTTAGTAGGATCCGATTCGTGAAAGCGAGTCATTTAACATGCAACGCGCTGTGCTGACAGATTGGAAAGGTTCCTCTGCCTTGGCCGCTCGCTTGTCTGAGCCGGTGCATCCTGCACGGGAAGGCCCCCGTGTCAAATTTTTATAATCCAATTGCCTCAGCTTTCCAGGGTGCACTCTACAGCACGTTCCCTCGACGGTCTTTAGCATTTCTCGCCATCATCCGGGTAATTATATTCGCCTGACGCGTTTCTGTGGCCCAAGTACCACTTCCTCAGAGGCGTTCTCCTGCATTGGCTGAATTGCGCTTCTATCACGCATGCTCATTTGCTGATTACCATATGTGGGACCGGCTTAATTTCTTAATTGATCCACACTGCATGCTGGTCTTAGTAGTCCTTTGCGCAAAAAATGTTTTTTTCAGCTAATGCAGATATTTGGAGATAGTGTCATTTTCCTTAGTAGGATCCGATTCGTGAAAGCGAGTCATTTAACATGCAACGCGCTGTGCTGACAGATTGGAAAGGTTCCTCTGCCTTGGCCGCTCGCTTGTCTGAGCCGGTGCATCCTGCACGGGAAGGCCCCCGTGTCAAATTTTTATAATCCAATTGCCTCAGCTTTCCAGGGTGCACTCTACAGCACGTTCCCTCGACGGTCTTTAGCATTTCTCGCCATCATCCGGGTAATTATATTCGCCTGACGCGTTTCTGTGGCCCAAGTACCACTTCCTCAGAGGCGTTCTCCTGCATTGGCTGAATTGCGCTTCTATCACGCATGCTCATTTGCTGATTACCATATGTGGGACCGGCTTAATTTCTTAATTGATCCACACTGCATGCTGGTCTTAGTAGTCCTTTGCGCAAAAAATGTTTTTTTCAGCTAATGCAGATATTTGGAGATAGTGTCATTTTCCTTAGTAGGATCCGATTCGTGAAAGCGAGTCATTTAACATGCAACGCGCTGTGCTGACAGATTGGAAAGGTTCCTCTGCCTTGGCCGCTCGCTTGTCTGAGCCGGTGCATCCTGCACGGGAAGGCCCCCGTGTCAAATTTTTATAATCCAATTGCCTCAGCTTTCCAGGGTGCACTCTACAGCACGTTCCCTCGACGGTCTTTAGCATTTCTCGCCATCATCCGGGTAATTATATTCGCCTGACGCGTTTCTGTGGCCCAAGTACCACTTCCTCAGAGGCGTTCTCCTGCATTGGCTGAATTGCGCTTCTATCACGCATGCTCATTTGCTGATTACCATATGTGGGACCGGCTTAATTTCTTAATTGATCCACACTGCATGCTGGTCTTAGTAGTCCTTTGCGCAAAAAATGTTTTTTTCAGCTAATGCAGATATTTGGAGATAGTGTCATTTTCCTTAGTAGGATCCGATTCGTGAAAGCGAGTCATTTAACATGCAACGCGCTGTGCTGACAGATTGGAAAGGTTCCTCTGCCTTGGCCGCACGCTTGTCTGAGCCGGTGCATCCTGCACGGGAAGGCCCCCGTGTCAAATTTTTATAATCCAATTGCCTCAGCTTTCCAGGGTGCACTCTACAGCACGTTCCCTCGACGGTCTTTAGCATTTCTCGCCATCATCCGGGTAATTATATTCGCCTGACGCGTTTCTGTGGCCCAAGTACCACTTCCTCAGAGGCGTTCTCCTGCATTGGCTGAATTGCGCTTCTATCACGCATGCTCATTTGCTGATTACCATATGTGGGACCGGCTTAATTTCTTAATTGATCCACACTGCATGCTGGTCTTAGTAGTCCTTTGCGCAAAAAATGTTTTTTTCAGCTAATGCAGATATTTGGAGATAGTGTCATTTTCCTTAGTAGGATCCGATTCGTGAAAGCGAGTCATTTAACATGCAACGCGCTGTGCTGACAGATTGGAAAGGTTCCTCTGCCTTGGCCGCTCGCTTGTCTGAGCCGGTGCATCCTGCACGGGAAGGCCCCCGTGTCAAATTTTTATAATCCAATTGCCTCAGCTTTCCAGGGTGCACTCTACAGCACGTTCCCTCGACGGTCTTTAGCATTTCTCGCCATCATCCGGGTAATTATATTCGCCTGACGCGTTTCTGTGGCCCAAGTACCACTTCCTCAGAGGCGTTCTCCTGCATTGGCTGAATTGCGCTTCTATCACGCATGCTCATTTGCTGATTACCATATGTGGGACCGGCTTAATTTCTTAATTGATCCACACTGCATGCTGGTCTTAGTAGTCCTTTGCGCAAAAAATGTTTTTTTCAGCTAATGCAGATATTTGGAGATAGTGTCATTTTCCTTAGTAGGATCCGATTCGTGAAAGCGAGTCATTTAACATGCAACGCGCTGTGCTGACAGATTGGAAAGGTTCCTCTGCCTTGGCCGCTCGCTTGTCTGAGCCGGTGCATCCTGCACGGGAAGGCCCCCGTGTCAAATTTTTATAATCCAATTGCCTCAGCTTTCCAGGGTGCACTCTACAGCACGTTCCCTCGACGGTCTTTAGCATTTCTCGCCATCATCCGGGTAATTATATTCGCCTGACGCGTTTCTGTGGCCCAAGTACCACTTCCTCAGAGGCGTTCTCCTGCATTGGCTGAATTGCGCTTCTATCACGCATGCTCATTTGCTGATTACCATATGTGGGACCGGCTTAATTTCTTAATTGATCCACACTGCATGCTGGTCTTAGTAGTCCTTTGCGCAAAAAATGTTTTTTTCAGCTAATGCAGATATTTGGAGATAGTGTCATTTTCCTTAGTAGGATCCGATTCGTGAAAGCGAGTCATTTAACATGCAACGCGCTGTGCTGACAGATTGGAAAGGTTCCTCTGCCTTGGCCGCTCGCTTGTCTGAGCCGGTGCATCCTGCACGGGAAGGCCCCCGTGTCAAATTTTTATAATCCAATTGCCTCAGCTTTCCAGGGTGCACTCTACAGCACGTTCCCTCGACGGTCTTTAGCATTTCTCGCCATCATCCGGGTAATTATATTCGCCTGACGCGTTTCTGTGGCCCAAGTACCACTTCCTCAGAGGCGTTCTCCTGCATTGGCTGAATTGCGCTTCTATCACGCATGCTCATTTGCTGATTACCATATGTGGGACCGGCTTAATTTCTTAATTGATCCACACTGCATGCTGGTCTTAGTAGTCCTTTGCGCAAAAAATGTTTTTTTCAGCTAATGCAGATATTTGGAGATAGTGTCATTTTCCTTAGTAGGATCCGATTCGTGAAAGCGAGTCATTTAACATGCAACGCGCTGTGCTGACAGATTGGAAAGGTTCCTCTGCCTTGGCCGCACGCTTGTCTGAGCCGGTGCATCCTGCACGGGAAGGCCCCCGTGTCAAATTTTTATAATCCAATTGCCTCAGCTTTCCAGGGTGCACTCTACAGCACGTTCCCTCGACGGTCTTTAGCATTTCTCGCCATCATCCGGGTAATTATATTCGCCTGACGCGTTTCTGTGGCCCAAGTACCACTTCCTCAGAGGCGTTCTCCTGCATTGGCTGAATTGCGCTTCTATCACGCATGCTCATTTGCTGATTACCATATGTGGGACCGGCTTAATTTCTTAATTGATCCACACTGCATGCTGGTCTTAGTAGTCCTTTGCGCAAAAAATGTTTTTTTCAGCTAATGCAGATATTTGGAGATAGTGTCATTTTCCTTAGTAGGATCCGATTCGTGAAAGCGAGTCATTTAACATGCAACGCGCTGTGCTGACAGATTGGAAAGGTTCCTCTGCCTTGGCCGCTCGCTTGTCTGAGCCGGTGCATCCTGCACGGGAAGGCCCCCGTGTCAAATTTTTATAATCCAATTGCCTCAGCTTTCCAGGGTGCACTCTACAGCACGTTCCCTCGACGGTCTTTAGCATTTCTCACCATCATCCGGGTAATTATATTCGCCTGACGCGTTTCTGTGGCCCAAGTACCACTTCCTCAGAGGCGTTCTCCTGCATTGGCTGAATTGCGCTTCTATCACGCATGCTCATTTGCTGATTACCATATGTGGGACCGGCTTAATTTCTTAATTGATCCACACTGCATGCTGGTCTTAGTAGTCCTTTGCGCAAAAAATGTTTTTTTCAGCTAATGCAGATATTTGGAGATAGTGTCATTTTCCTTAGTAGGATCCGATTCGTGAAAGCGAGTCATTTAACATGCAACGCGCTGTGCTGACAGATTGGAAAGGTTCCTCTGCCTTGGCCGCTCGCTTGTCTGAGCCGGTGCATCCTGCACGGGAAGGCCCCTGTGTCAAATTTTTATAATCCAATTGCCTCAGCTTTCCAGGGTGCACTCTACAGCACGTTCCCTCGACGGTCTTTAGCATTTCTCGCCATCATCCGGGTAATTATATTCGCCTGACGCGTTTCTGTGGCCCAAGTACCACTTCCTCAGAGGCGTTCTCCTGCATTGGCTGAATTGCGCTTCTATCACGCATGCTCATTTGCTGATTACCATATGTGGGACCGGCTTAATTTCTTAATTGATCCACACTGCATGCTGGTCTTAGTAGTCCTTTGCGCAAAAAATGTTTTTTTCAGCTAATGCAGATATTTGGAGGTAGTGGATATATATATATGTATATATACATTACCTACTGGCGGTCGCCAGTAGGTATATATAGTTAGGATTTTTTCTCTATGGGATTTTTGAAAATTCTATGTCTAATAACTTTGGCGTTTGTGGACGGAATTGGCTGAAATTTTCAGGAAAATGAAACATTTTGTTTCTGAGCAGCCCCCGAAAATTTGGGGGGGTTTCGTCAAGGGGGGGCCGAGAAAAAAAGTTTCCCATAGGGTGGTTGGCCTCACTTTTAGCCCGAACGGCTGAATGGATTTGCACGAAACTTGGCAAAATTGTAGGGACTGGTAGCCCGATGTGCCTTTGCTAGGTCTCAATATATGTGCTTCAGTGGATTTTGAGAAATTAACGTTCAAAAAAAGATATATATCTGTAACAGCGGACCGGGCAGCGCTCCGGTTCGCGGACTTTTCGCGGTACGGAGCTTTGTGAAGCGAAGCTGATTGGTTCTCCGGCGTCTGTGAACATTCCAAACAGTCCGTAGCGGCCGCCATCTTGTCTCTCGGTAGGATCGAGAGACAAGAGGAGGCCAAAGCGAAGGGGCAAATGACCATAAGGGGGCATAGTAGATCCTCGCTGACCCCCTAGGTTTGATGTGGAGGTTTTAAAAGGGCCCCGCGGGGCAAAAAAAATGGATTTGCACGAAACTTGGCAAAATATTAGGGACTGGTAGCCCGATGTGCCTTTGCTAGGTCTCAATATATGTGCTCCAGTGGATTTTGAGAAATTAACGTTCAAAAAAAGATATATATCTGTAACAGCGCTCCGCTACGCGTACTTTTCGCGTTACGGAGCTTTGCGAAGCTGATTGGTTCTCCGGCGTCTGTAAACATTCCAAACAGTCCGTAGCGGCCGCCATCTTGTCTCTCGGTAGGATCGAGAGACAAGAGGAGGCCAAAGCGAAGGGGCAAATGACCATAAGGGGGCATAGTAGATCCTTCCTGACCTCTTAGGTTTGATGTACCATTTTGCCAAGTTTGGTGTAATTCCGTTCAGCCATTCAGGCTGTAGACGTATGTAAATGTCCTATGGAAAATTGCATGGGGAAAACACATTTGAAAGTGTTGAAATTTAGAACCAATTAAAATGTTACTTTGGTTTTGTATTTGTGTGTGATGAAAGTTAATTGGTTATGTATATATCTCAAATGAGAGGAAACCACAGCCGTTTTGTGATACTACTGTCTGAGGTACATTTGTGAGGAATTTTTGGTGGTGAATTTCTGGTGTTTGATTTACACAGTACTAACACTTCTCCTACTTTTAAAAAGGTGAGTTTTTAATTTGTAAGGGGAACTATGTTGTACACTTGAAGATAATTTGAAAAATGTTTTCTGTTATTTATTTGCAGTCGTTCTGTTATACTAAATACTTGATAAAGTTAGTTTTATATTATGTATTACTAAAAACGATAAATGAAAGTGATTATTTTTTTCTGCAATTTACAGCAAGCAATTTCAAAATAAAATGGCTCACAATGAAGAGACCGTGGCAATTTCTTTCGAAATGTCCACTACATTGATTGAAATTGACAGCAGCAATAATGAAATATTGTCACAAGGAGGAGATGACTTGAATGATTCCACTACATTGATTGAAATTGACAGCACCAATAATGAAATATTGTCACAAGGAGGAGATGACTTGAATGATTTTTTTGATCAATCTGTTGATGGCGAATTTATCGAATGTTTGGAGACCATAGAGTTACAAGAATCATCATTGCAGACTTTTAATGAGGAGATTCCAGATGAGATGATTGAAGAGGAAATTCCTGATGAGGACATGTTACTAGTTCTTTCAAATTTAGAAAATTCAGAAGAATAAATTTATATTTAGAAATCAAAAATTGTTTGAGACATTATTCATTTTTATTTTTATTTTATGAGGTTGTAGCGAAGTGATTGTAGTATAAAATGAGACTTATAGTATAGAGTGCAACATTTTTATGTTACATGGTAAGTTTACTCATATTTACTTCCCTTCTCCCACTATATTATCTCCAATGTGTATTTGACATCTCTTCTTCATCTCCGGCCTCCTTTCTCTCACTGTCTGTCTCTGATGCATCTTATCGCTGCCATTTTGTGTAATTACAGAAGAGAGTAAAATAAAATAGTTCGGAACGTGAAAAGGGGGCAAAGTAGAGTACCCCTCACCCCCTAGGCCTTCTCAGGCGGTCCCAAAAGGATCAGTTTCTGCTTTCCTGAGAGATTATGGTATGAGTTCCATATACCACAATAATTTGCATTACAACATGCAAGATATATATCTCCTATTACCAACTTTTGGAGATATTCGCGCTAAGCGCGAATATCTCCAAAAACTAACACCTGCCCTGAGCAGTTCTTAGCCATGTTATCCAATGGGAGGTGGATAACATGGCTAAGAGCATTAGCTCGGTAATGCATGAATATCGCTGAGTTTTCAGCGATATTAATGCATTGCGGTCGTTTTTTATCGCATTTGCGATAAACCTTGATAATAGCAAGGTTTATCTTCGATAATTTCTGACGATGCTTAGCGGTAAAAAATTCGTTGGTAAGCATCGTTAGCGATATATATCGCTTAACTTTGCTAATATGCACCAACGTCTGTTAACGTTCGATTCGAAGGAAATGAGGAAGTGTTGAAAAACATTGTTTGCGCCATCTTGCCTTTTTTGAAATGCCACACTTTTGTCGTGCACGGCAGCCATTTTAGATGCCTTGACCAGACCCACTCTCTGCACGCTGTCGATTCGTAGCATGGCTCCCCCTCGCAAGCATCTTCCCCAGGCACTGCTCACCCCCGCTCTCTGTGTTATGCATGGGCAATAAACCTCTCCCCATCTGCGCTGCTCTTCCCTGAGAATCACACCCTGTGCCCGCCCGACACCTCCCTTTCGCCCTATTCACTACCGCACCCTCTGACACTCCTCTTCCTCTGTGTCCGATTGTCCAGGCTATCAGCTAGCCCTGCAGATGTAGTTTATGGCCCCAGCTGTAAAGAATCACCCCTCTTCAAAGGAGTTATAGTAGATCAAGGCCCACACCCGATGAGATCCGTCACACCACACGTGTTCCTACTATCTGAAAACCATCCTGTATTGTGATTGGGGAGGGGACCGAGCCTGAAGCGGAAGATTCCAGGGATGACTCTTTGTACATCAAAGTTTTTACATTTATGTGTCACATTAAAAATATATAGCACTCCAACAAAGTAGTAGGATTATAAAACTTTAATAACTCATAAATATATACAACAAAACAAAAACAGTAAAAACATTTAAACAACGAAGAGACCGTGGCAATTTCTTTTGAATTATCCAATACATTTATTGAAATTGACAGCACCAATAACGAAATATTCTCACAAGGAGGAGATGATTTGAATGATTTTTTTGATCAATCTCTTGATGGCGAATTTATCGAATGTTTGGAGACCATAGAGTTACAAGAATCATCATTGCAGACTTTTCATGAGGAAATTCCTGATGAGGACATGTTACTAGTTCTTTCAAATTATGAAAATTCAGAAGATGTTGCCTGGGGGTGGGTCGTCAGTAGCAGTCTGTTGTGCGAATAGTTCGAAGGCAGCAGAACGCGCTGAAATCTAGATGGCACGAAGGTGATGTCTAGTAAGTTGCCGCCCAGCAAATAACGGCGTGGGGCGCCGCGGGGGTGAGTGAGTCCAGTAGGCACCACAGCTATTCTTACCGGCATTGCAGAATTACTGCTGGGGACAATGCCTGTGCTGTAGCAGGGTCACAGCAGAAACAAAAAGGATTCTGTTGAAGATGTTGTTGGTTTTCAATTTGAAAACAGTTCTGGTGTCAACTGCTATGCTAATGTAGTGGTTAATGTTTTGTTTTCTCTAGAAAATGTAAAAGAGGGGGAGGCAGTCCAAAGTTCTGGTAAAAGGGCAAAGGAAAGGATCGGTGGTTTGAACTATCAGTCAAAAAGGGGAGGGGGTGCAACAATTTTTCCTACCGGGTCACAGTGTGCTTTCACCGGAACTGAGGTTTGCAGGATTCTAGTAATTCAAAGTGAGGCTGGCGCCAGCATGGGAGCGCCGACGTCCCGCGGATACAGTTTCGTCACTCCACGGGCGATCATGGCAGTCATTCCCCATCGGGGGTGTCTGCGGGGGTCGGAGACTCCCGCGGCTCCTCTAGAATCTTCAAGGTCGTGGAGGACTACGGTGGTGGAGTCAACCAGTGACCGGGCCATTTCTTTATGCTGGGCCCGCTCTTGCCAGGTCGATCGCCATTTTGAGAGTTCGGTAGCTACTGGCGATCGCGGGGTCAAATGAGCGGACGGGCTCCACCCTGCCGGGCGAGACGTTGCAGCATCGCCACAGTGGAAGAACCCTTTTCCGGGCGCCTGGAGCGCTGAGGGTGCAGGTGGGAAGCCTCCATTGGGGAGGCGGGAGAGGCCTGTTCGCACCGTCTCTCCCTCCCAGTGCACCCCACGGTGTCTCGCTTGAGATTTGTTATGGCCGGACCAGGCGGTGTGGACGAGGGGGGGGGGGTCGGAGGCATGTGCAAGACATCCCCCCCAGTGTTGTCAAAGCCATTATTGAAGAAAGAAGAAATGTCCCGTCCGTCTTCGGGCCGGGCTTCCGGTGGATGTCGGCCGGACGCCCCTTGCTCTGGCCCCATGAACGGGTTCCTTGGTTTATCGGCTGTAGCCGGATCCCATTGGCCCCGGCCGTTGGTGGCCGGACCGGTAGAGAATGTGGCGGGACTACCTGCAACTGTCAAGGGCCACCGCGGCCGGACTGGGAGAGAGATGGGAGGGTCGAGGACACGGACATTCCCCCCCCTGCAACTCTCCAGCGTTGTCAATCCCCCTGGCCGGGTCCCGCTGGCCTTGGCCTCTCCTCCGGCTACACCCTACGTGATGATCTCCTGGCCGAGGCGTGGCAGCAGGACCCGCCTTATATGTGTTGCTTCCGGCTGGGCGTAGCCGAAAACCTGTTGCCCTTTGGAAGTTTCTAGAATGGGGCGGATGTCTGCTGACTTCTATCTTTCCCAGTTTGCCGTTATTTGGCCGTGGCAGGCGGTGGGACAGACACGTTTTGGGGCAGTGAGGGGCGATGTTTTCAGGTTTCTTATTACGGGCTTACTTCTAACGTTTCTTGTTTCTAGGACAATAATAGGTTTTATCATTACGTATTGTTATCGTTTCTTTGTTTGTTATTTAATAAAAAGTTCATCAGTGGCCTACTGATTTTCGTTTTCCTATTCTTTTCTTTCCAGGTTGTTTCATGCTAAAGTTTCTGTTAACAGGATACAGTGATCACTTCGTTATTATTGCATATGTCCTTTTCACTAGGGGTGCTCTCTTGTTGGGCCAGATGACCTATCTCTAGTAAATGGTCCGGGTGAAACAGGTGCATCAATCAGTGGGGAGTAGATAGGCATGACAGATTACAACGGGGGAGAAAGGTCCGCATTACCTACACTTTCACTACTTGCAAAGATTTTCCTACGTTTATTTGCAAACAGGGAATACCTCCAAAAAGAACTAATTCCCAAACAGTCAATTTTCGGACAATCAATCAATCAATGAGGAATGAAATAGGTACGACGTGTTAAAGGCTTGCGTTACCTACCCTTCACTATCTGCAAAGGGAGAGAGAATATTCCTATTCTTCCTCGTTTGCAGGCAGAGAAGATCCTTAAGAGAACCAACTTCGAACAATTCAATGCTCGATTCAAACAATCAACAAGGGGTACTGTGAACACAAATGAACGCCGCTTATGTACATACACATTGCTATTTTCAACAGGTTGTTCCTAATGTTTCTATTTTAGCGAGGTCAAAAAGAGATCCCATTAGTGGCCTACTGATTTTGCTCGATTCCTTTTGTTTTTTTACACGATTTTTCGCTGTCTGCAAAGACTAAACAGAGTATTGCGACTCTGTGCTTGTTTGTAAATAGAGAATGAAGCAAAGAGAACAATCAATCAAATGGAGAGAGAAGCAGGCACGACGGATTACAACGGGGGCAAAGGCCTGCGTTAACTACCCTTCACTATCTGCAAAGAGAGAGTACTCCTAATAGAAATGAGGGGTGGGGGGCAGCATTCAAAGCAGATCAGTGTGCATAAACACGAAAATGTTTTTACTTACCACGTACTTGACATTCGACAGCTTATGATATTTGCTATTAAAAAAACATTGAAATTCACTGAAAAAACCATAGGTTATAGACCATATATAGTTAGGAATTAGCATTTACAAAACCTTGAAAATTCACTGAAAAAACCATAGGTTAGAGACCATATATAGTTAGCTGGACATTTTATTGACATAAAACCAATGAAATTCCATATATAGTTAGTTGCACTAACTATATATCGCGCACCCGCAATCCACTGCTGATGATGTCACATATTACATCATTCATGACATGGTCAGTGACATCACTGATGACATCACTGATGACATCTCAAATTACATCACTGATGACATCACTGATGACATCTCATTTGACATCAATGACCACATCACTGATGATATCATTCATGTGACAATACAATGCATCTCCTCACATTTTAATATAACCTCTATTTCACCCAGTGTTAAATACAGAGTATAATTTTTGAAACCATTGACACACCAATACTAGTTACTACATACGCACTCACTGATTCCTACGTCTACACACACCTTCACTCATTCACCCATAAAATCATTCATACATACAATCACTCATCTTTACAACACTATCATATGCACTCATACACCTATACAGACACTCACAGTCTGCCACTCATCCATGGAGTTACTCACACACCTAGTCAGTCCTGTAAAGAATCAATGACACTTCCATTTTCTTGTCTATACAGTTAAACATAGAGCACCTTACATTTTCAAACATATACTAACACATACTTACCTTCTTATACAATCATTGATACAAGTACACATTGATCTGCACAGTCACACACCTCCCAGCCAGCCACACACACACTTAGTCTCTCATACAAATACTTGGGCAATCAATCAATAACCCATATAGTTACTCATATAGCTACTGATCAACACATGCAGCAGTTTACAGAACAACAGACATAATGATGCACAAATTAAGACAGTTTAGTCACTAACCCATGCACTCAGTGAGACACATTTAATCACTCACTCATACAGTCAGTCATGCACCTACTAAATCCTTCGTCCAGACACTTACACATCCACTCATTCTTCAATATGTAAGACATATTTAAACTTTACAGAAACAAAAAATCACTGGATGTTGTTATCAGTCATGTCATCAGTGATGTCATTTGAGATGTCATCAGTGATGTCATCAGTGATGTCACTGACCATGTCATGAATGATGTAATATGTGACATCATCAGCAGTGGATTGCGGGTGCGCGATATATAGTTAGTGCAACTAACTATATATGGAATTTCATTGGTTTTATGTCAATAAAATGTCCAGCTAACTATATATGGTCTCTAACCTATGGTTTTTTCAGTGAATTTTCAAGGTTTTGTAAATGCTAATTCCTAACTATATATGGTCTATAACCTATGGTTTTTTCAGTGAATATATATATATATATATATATATATATATATATTACCTACTGGCGGTCGCCAGTAGGTATATATAGTTAGGATTTTTTCCCTATGGGATTTTTGAAAATTCTATGTCTAATAACTTTGGCGTTTGTGGACGGAATTGGCTGAAATTTTCAGCAAAATGGAACATTTTGTTTCTGAGCAGCCACTGGAAATTTGGGGGGAGTTGGTCCAGGGGGGGCCGAGAAAAAAGGGGGGTCCCAAAACGTGTTTTTAACATTGAGTTTTCCATAGGGCGGTTAGCCTCATTTTTAGCCCGAACGGCTGAATGGATTTGCACGAAACTTGGCAAATTTGTAGGGACTGGTAGCCCGATGTGCCTTTTGTAGGTCTCAATGTATGTGCTCCAGTGGATTTTGAGAAATTAACGTTCAAAAAAAGATATATATCTAGATCCGCGCCTGGAGCGCTCCCGGATACGCGTACGGGAGAGCGCTCCAGGCGCGCCACGCGACTTGCGCACGGCAAGCTGATTGGTTCTCGGGTGTCTATAAACATTCGAAACAGTCCGCAGCGGCCGCCATCTTGTGTCTCGGTAGGATTGAGACACAAGAGGTGGCAAAAATCAAAGG
Source organism: Lissotriton helveticus (assembly GCF_964261635.1). Classification (NCBI taxonomy): domain Eukaryota; kingdom Metazoa; phylum Chordata; class Amphibia; order Caudata; family Salamandridae; genus Lissotriton; species Lissotriton helveticus. Next base: position 795,314,648 of record NC_136057.1, on the reverse strand, counting down.
GGGAAATGAGCAAGAGGGAGCAGGGTACACACCCCCTGACCCCCTAGGTTTCATGTGGGGGCCATAAAAGGCTCCCGCGGGTGAAAAAATAAATAAAAAAAAAATCGATTTTCGCGGGGGTGAGCGCCCGGTACGCGCACCGGGGAGCGTACGGGGGAGCGTACCATGGAGATTAAAAATGACAGACTTTAAAAAAAATAAAGCTTCTTTTTAAAAATTGGAGGTAGTTCTGAAAAGAACTTTTTTTTTCATTTTGTTGTTTTATATATATTTTTTTTTTGTTTTTTTTGTTTTATATTTTTTTAGACTTTTTAAAACAATTTTATATTTTTTTTGTATTTTTTTCAAGGGAAAAACAAAAACAAGGATTGCAAAACTGCTCAACAGGAGCAAAAAAAATTGAAAATTTAGGGACTGGAAGAGCAGCGGTGTTGCTGTTTCTTTAGAGCAATCAGTTCAACACTCTGCTCCCCATAGCAGAGCAGTTCGTCACACTCTGCGCACAAAAATTTGATGCCCGCAAACACCGGCTGAATGTTAGGGATCATTCTTCCACGGGGTGGTCCCGAAGGTGTTGCTCCACCAGTGGAGGTGCTGCCGCCATCTGTTGGTACATTCCGTGCCAGCTCTCTGACACTCTCCCTGGCAAAGTTGTTAGGGTGTCTTCTTTTGACATGCCGGATCAAATTGGCATTGCCAAAACTATATTTTTTCAGAGGATTGCCTCTGGATAAACTACTCCCACATATTTTGCATGTTACTTTGGGAGCGTTCACTTTTTTCTGTCCTTCTGGGATGTCGTAAAATTTCCAAATGAAATGGGTTTTTTTCTTTTGCTGAGGAGGGTCCTCATCCAAAAATCCCTCTGAATCACTGCTGGATGACTCTCTTGCAGCCATTGCTGGAGATCAGAAAAGTAGGAGATAGAGTAGACACAACAGCTCTTGCTCTCTCCAAGTACAAAGCAATAGTGAGAGAAATGGGTGGGTTTCACACAATTTGGAAAAAAAAAAGTTCTGAACCAATGAAAAGTGTTATTTTAAAGTCACATGGTTTGACGCGCTTACGCTACGCGCCCGGGGCGCGTCCCGGGCGTGTATCGTAAGCGCATCGGGGCGCTTACGTTGCGCGATCGTATGCGCTTCCGGGTGCGCTTACGCGGTGCGTCATAAGACGCATCTCGCGGCTACGCGATACGTGTCTTATGACGCAAGGCGTGGCGGCTACGCGATACGTCACGATGTTGTTTTCGTTCTCGACAATAGCGCTTCCGGGACGCGCATTAGTACGCGCCTCGGGGCGCGCCGCCAGATTGCGCTTACCCGTGCGTTCACCTGTCCGCGCCCCGGGAGCGCACTAAAAATAATATTAAAAAAAAATAAAAAAATTATAAAATATAAAATTAGATTTAAAATGTATTATTTTTATAAAGATTTGCTATTAAAAAACCTATGAAATTCACTGAAAAAACCATAGGTTATAGACCATATATAGTTAGGAATTAGCATTTACAAAACCTTGAAAATTCACTGAAAAAACCATAGGTTATAGACCATATATAGTTAGGAATTAGCATTTAAAAAACCTTATTTTACTCACACAAAACCATTGAAATTCCATATATAGTTAGTTGCAGTAACTATATATCGCGCACCCGCAATCCACTGCTGATCATGTCACATATTACATCATTCATGACATGGTCAGTGACATCACTGATGACATCACTGATGACATCTCAAATGACATCACTGATGACATCACTGATGACATCTCAAATGACATCAGTGATGACATCATGACACACCAATACCAGTTACTACATACGCACTCACTGATTCCTACGTCTACACACACATTCACTCATTCACCCATACAATCACTCATAAATACAGTCACTCATTATTACAACACTATCATATGCACTCATACACCTAGTCAGTCCTGTGAAGAATCAATCACACTTCGATTTCCTCATCTATACAGTTAAACACAGAACACCATACTTTTCACACATAAACTAACACATACTTACTCTCTTATACAATCACTGATACAAGTACACATTGATATGCACAGTCACACACCTCCCAGCCAGCCACACACACACTCAGTCTTCCATACATCCACTCATTCTTCAATATGTAAAACATATTTAAACTTTACAAAAACACACAGACACTAGATGATGTCATCAGTGATGTCACTGACCATGTCATGAATGATGTAATATGTGACATGATCAGCAGTGGATTGCGGGTGCGCGATATATAGTTACTGCAACTAACTATATATGGAATTTCAATGGTTTTGTGTGAGTAAAATAAGGTTTTTTAAATGCTAATTCCTAACTATATATGGTCTATAACCTATGGTTTTTTCAGTGAATTTTCAAGGTTTTGTAAATGCTAATTCCTAACTATATATGGTCTATAACCTATGGTTTTTTCAGTGAATATATATATATATATATATATATATTACCTACTGGCGATAGCCAGTAGGTATATATAGTTAGGATTTTTTTCCTATGGGATTTTTGAAAATTCTATGTCGAATAACTTTGGCGTTTGAGGACAGAATTGGCTGAAATTTTCAGGAAAATGGAACATTTTGTTTCTGAGCAGCCCCTGAAAATTTGGGGGGGTTTCGTCAAGGGGGGGCCGAGAAAAAAGGGGGGTCCCAAAACGTGTTTTTTCCCATGCAATTTTCCATAGGGCGGTTGGCCTCACTTTTAGCCTGAACGGCTGAATGGATTTACACCAAACTTGGCAAAATTGTAGGGACTGGTAGCCCGATGTGCCTTTGCTATGTCTCAAGATATAGGCTCCAGTGGTTTTTACGAAAATTAACTTTTAAAAATATATATTGGGCTACATTGGGCTATATATATGTTGGAGCCCAAATGTAGCCCAATGTAGCCCAATGTAGCCCAATGTAGCCCAAAGATGGCCACCAGAGACAAAAAAAACAAATGTAGCCCAAATATCAGCCAGATGTAGCCCAACTATAGCCCAATGACAGAATGTCCCAGAGTGTTCTAAAGAACAACTAGAGTGCTAACAGTCCTACTTATTACAAAGGTATGGCACACCTGAAGCCATCTTGATTGGAATAAAGTGGTAACTCTTAAAACATTTAATTTAAAAAGGAACAAAATGAGGGGGTTCATTTTGCCATAGAAAGTATGATTAGCGAATATATGACGAAATCCCGCATACCATCAGTCCGCAAAAAAAATCCCGCATGTACTATTAGGCCGCAAATTAAAATCAGAAAACTTTTAGAACGAAAATGCCTTTAGCATACACTAAACAACTAAACTACCCTAAACCCTAAAACACTACCCCCAGCATGACCCTACACTACACAAACAGTACAACACTACCCTAAACCCTAAAACACTACCCCCAGCATGACCCTACACTACACAAACACTACAACACTACCCTAAACCCTAAAACACTACCCCCAGCATGACCCTACACTACGCAAACACTACAACACTACCCAAAACCCTAAAACACTACACCCCAGCATGACCCTACACTACGCAAACACTAAAACACTACCCTAAACCCTAAAACACTACCCCCAGCATGACCCTACACTACACAAACACTACAACACAACCCTAAACCCTAAAACACTACCCCCAGCATGACCCTACACTACGCAAACACTACAACACAACCCTAAACCCTAAAACACTACCCCCAGCATGACCCTACACTACGCAAACACTACAACACTACCCTAAACCCTAAAACACTACCCCCAGCATGACCCTACACTACGCAAACACTACAACACTACCCAAAACCCTAAAACACTACACCCCAGCATGACCCTACACTACGCAAACACTACAACACTACCCTAAACCCTAAAACACTACCCCCAGCATGACCCTACACTACGCAAACACTACAATACTACCCAAAACCCTAAAACACTACACCCCAGCATGACCCTACACTACGCAAACACTACAACACTACCCTAAACCCTAAAACACTACCCCCAGCATGACCCGACACTACGCAAACACTACAACACTACCCTAAACCCTAAAACACTACCCCCAGCATGACCCTACACTACGCAAACACTACAACACTACCCTAAACCCTAAAACACTACCCCCAGCATGACCCTACACTACGCAAACACTACAACACTACCCTAAACCCTAAAACACTACCCCCAGCATGACCCTACACTACGCAAACACTACAACACTACCCTAAACCCTAAAACACTACCCCCAGCATGACCCTACACTACGCAAACACTACAACACTACCCAAAACCCTAAAACACTACCCCCAGCATGACCCTACACTACGCAAACACTACAACACTACCCAAAACCCTAAAACACTACCCCCCAGCATGACCCTACACTACGCAAACACTACAACACTACCCAAAACCCTAAAACACTACCCCCAGCATGACCCTACACTACGCAAACACTACAACACTACCCAAAACCCTAAAACACTACCCCCAGCATGACCCTACACTACGCAAACACTACAACACTACCCAAAACCCTAAAACACTACACCCCAGCATGACCCTACACTACGCAAACACTACAACACTACCCAAAACCCTAAAACACTACCCCCAGCATGACCCTACACTACGCAAACTACCCTAAACCCTAAAATACTACACCCCAGCATGACCCTACACTACGCAAACACTACAACACTACCCAAAACCCTAAAACACTACCCCCAGCATGACCCTACACTACGCAAAAACTACAACACTATCCTAAACCCTAAAACACTACGCCCAGCATGACTCTACACTACGCAAACACTACAACACTACCCTAAACCCTAAAACACTAGCCCCAGCATGACCCTACACTACGCAAACACTACAACACAACCCTAAACCCTAAAACACTACCCCCAGCATGACCCTACACTACGCAAACACTACAACACTACCCTAAACCCTAAAACACTACCCCCAGCATGACCCTACACGACGCAAACACTACAACACAATCCTAAACCCTAAAACACTACCCCCAGCATGACCCTACACTAAACAACCACCACAACTCTACACTACACTAACACAACACTACACTACACAACACTACACTACACTACACAATCACTAACCCACGAAAAAATTAACACAAACCCACTTACCTCTCTCGTCATCGTGGTTTTCACAACGCAAATGCATTTACCATACATGCCTTTAAAATGTAATTCTTTGTAAAGGCATGCGCGATAAATGCACATGCGTTTTGAAAAAATGCGGGATAATGGTATGCGAGGTCAATGACCTTGCGGGATAATGGTATGCGGACTGAAAGTCTGCGGGATAAAAAATGCGGGAAAATGGCTGCAAACCATGATTAGCAGCAGACTTCCCTGGTGAGCACTAGCTTTACTACAGTGATCTAATGAGCAACTAGAGTGCTAACATTCAGAATTTATGGCAAATGTGTGACACATCTGAATGCCTTCTTGATAGAACCAAAGTAAACAAGCATTGAAAATGCAATAGATCTCGCCCTCGTTTAAGTTAAAGCCATTCTGTTTGTATTGAGGTGGCTTTTTAGCTTTGCTTTTATTAGTGTTTTTAAAACTTTCATGTAAATAACATGCATATGTATGCATATATGTATATGTATGCATGCATTTATATTTATATAGATATGCAGATTATATATGTTTATATATGTATATTACCTACTGGCGATAGCCAGTGGGTATATATAGTTAGGATTTTTTCTCTATGGGATTTCTGAAAATTCTATGTCTAATAACTTTGGCGTTTGTGGACGGAATTGGCTGAAATTTTCAGGAAAATGGCACATTTTGTTTCTGAGCAGCCCCTGAAAATTTGGGGGGGTTTCGTCAAGGGGGGGCCGAGAAAAAAGGGGGGTCCCAAAACGCGTTTTTCCCATTCATTTTTCCATAGGGCGGTTGGACTCACTTTTAGCTCGAACGGCTGAATAGATTTACATGAAACTTGGCAAAATTGTAGATATGGTTTGCCCGACGTGCCTTTGCTATGTCTCAATATATGTGCTCCAGTGGATTTTGATAAATTAACGTTTAAAAAAATATATATATCTGTGACAGCGCTCCGGTTAGCGCCCCGGTTCGCGTACCTGCCGCGTAACGGAACTTCGCGAAGCGAAGCTGATTGGCTCTCCGGTGTCTGTCAACATTCTAAACAGTCCGGAGCGGCCACCATCTTGTCTCTCGGTACGATCGAGAGACAAGATGTGGTGAAAAACGAAGGGGGAAATGAAGGAAAGGGGGCAAGGTAGACCACTCCTGACCCCCTAGGATTGATGAGGGGGATATTAAAGTGCCCCGCGGGGCAAAAAATAAAAAAAACATTTTTTTGCGATTTTACGCCGTAGAGGCGCGTCCCGGTACGCGAACCGGGCAGCTCACCGGGCAGCTCACCGGGCAGCTCACCGGGCAGCTCACCGGGCAGCTCACCGGGCAGCTAACCGGCAGCGTAGCTGTCAACATTGTAAACAGTCCGGAGCGGCCGCCATCTTGTCTCTCGGTAGGTTCGAGAGACAAGATGTGGTGAAAAAAGAAGGGGGAAATGAAGGAAAGGGGGCAAGGTAAACCCCTCCTGACCCCCTAGGATTGATGAGGGGGATATTAAAGTCCCCCGCAATTTTTCGCGGTAGAGGCGCTTCCCGGTACGCGAACCGGGCAGCTAACCGGCAGCGTAACGGGAGTCCGCCATCTTGTGTTTTTGGAGCGTCCGGTTCGCGTACCGGGTAGCGTCCCGGTAAGCGTAACAAGGGGAAAACCAAGAGAAACAGTAAAAAAAAAATTAAGGGAATAGATTTCCAGCAAACTTGGCAAAATTGTAGGGACTGTTTGTTTGATGTGCCTTTGCAAGGCCTCAAGATATGTGCACGTGTGGATTTTGTCTAATTAAGGTTAAAAAAAAGATATATATCTGTAAGCGTGCTCCGGCACGCTTACGTTACGGGTTTTGTTTGCGCTGCAGAGCCGATACGTCACGGTTATGCGACGCGTCATGAGGCGTCTCACGTGGCTACGTGATACGTCACGTAATAAAGAATATATTTTACAGCTATAGATATTAGCTTTTAAAAAACCAATGAAATTCACTGAAAAAACCATAGGTTATAGACCATATATAGTTAGGAATTTGCATTTACAAAACCTTGAAAATTCACTGAAAAAACCATAGGTTAGAGACCATATATAGTTAGCTGGACATTTTATTGACATAAAACCAATGAAATTCCATATATAGTTAGTTGCACTAACTATATATCGCGCACCCGCAATCCACTGCTGATGATGTCACATATTACATCATTCATGACATGGTCAGTGACATCACTGATGACATCACTGATGACATCTCAAATGACATCACTGATGACATCACTGATGACATCTCAAATGGCATCACTGATGACATCATGACACACCAATACCAGTTACTACATACGCACTCACTGATTCCTACATCTACACACACATTCACTCATTCACCCATACAATCACTCATACATACAGTCACTCATTATTACAACACTATCATATGCACTCATACACCTATGCAGACACTCACACACTGCCACTCATCCATGGAGTTACTCACACACCTAGTCAGTCCTGTAAAGAATCAATCACACTTCCATTTCCTCATCTATACAGTTAAACACAGAACACCATACTTCAGTGACATCACTGATGACATCACTGATGACATCTCAAATGACATCACTGATGACATCTCAAATGACATCACTGATGACATCATGACACACCAATACCAGTTACTACATACGCACTCACTGATTCCTACGTCTACACACACATTCACTCATTCACCCATACAATCACTCATACATACAGTCACTCATTATTACAACACTATCATATGCACTCATACACCTAGTCAGTCCTGTGAAGAATCAATCACACTTCGATTTCCTCATCTATACAGTTAAACACAGAACACCATACTTTTCACACATATACTAACACATACTTACTCTCTTATACAATCACTGATACAAGTACACATTGATATGCACAGTCACACACCTCCCAGCCAGCCACACACACACTCAGTCTTCCATACATCCACTCATTCTTCAATATGTAAAACATATTTAAACTTTACAAAAACACACAGACACTAGATGATGTCATCAGTGATGTCATTTGAGATGTTATCAGTGATGTCATCAGTGATGTCATTTGAGATGTCATCAGTGATGTCATCAGTGATGTCACTGACCATGTCATGAATGATGTAATATGTGACATCATCAGCAGTGGATTGCGGGTGCGCGATATATAGTTAGTGCAACTAACTATATATGGAATTTCATTGGTTTTATGTCAATAAAATGTCCAGCTAACTATATATGGTCTCTAACCTATGGTTTTTTCAGTGAATATATATATATATATAAAATATTGATGATATATATATTTATATATACATCTATATAAATACATACATATATATCTATATGTATATAGATAGATAGATAGATAGATAGATAGATAGATAGATAGATAGATAGATAGATAGATAGATAGATAGATAGATAGATAGATAGATAATATATCATATATGGGATGTGTTTTATTAACCTATTAACTTATTGCACTTACCATGTGTGGTAAAGGTATGCGTTGTAGAGGCATACAACCCACCTGTATATATAATAATGAACCTGCTATAATTCTGAAAATGTTGAATGTACGTTTTGCTCATAAGATTAGTAAATATTCTGTTCACCTTTTCAACCTAAATTAACTCAACTCAATTATTGTACATTTTTCAAAACGTTGTCGAATGTTTATTTTTTATGCTATTTACTTGAACTAAATGAGAGCTTAGGAGTGAATAACGGCATTACTTTCTAGTAATTATGTGAAACATGTTAAGGACCTGTTTGTGATTAATTGCATTTTCAGTAGAACTAATTGCCAAAAACGCAGTCAAGAAAATAAAGTTACATCTGAATACTGTCCTCAAAAGTAATGAAATTCCGCCACTTCATTCAAAACTCCAACCATGTGTGGTGTACAATTACCAATCTATTCATCTATGTCCTTTGCATTAAATCGGTATATATACTTTTTTATTACATGTTGGAATTATACACTAGAGTAATCAATCCCTGCACACACGTACATTTGGAAAGGAAATGGGCTGAGTGGATAAATACTATAAAGGTAACAGGTGCAGAAAGTCGACCAGTACAGTTGCTTGGTGAAAGATGCATAAATGTTTTCCCTAGAAGGCCTCTTCGTGAGTAAGTGTTCTTTTGTTAATTTCCATTTCGAAAAGTGTTGGAGCTAAACAAGTTTACACGTAGTCTAACAATGTACAATTTATTGGATATCCCTATCTTTAAATGGGATTACAGTGGTCTAATATGAGATCATGCCTATTACAAGATATCACAAAATCAAAGTTCCAATTTGCTCCATACATGTAAATTCAATTCTAAATATTTCCATAACATATATCCGCTGGATATTCGTCCTATTTGTATGTCACTCCAGAATGGATTAACACCATGACAGGCTTGGCTTCGATTCCCTGCATTCGGTGTTCTTAAACAGTTTATATTTGTTATCATATCAAAGACAGACTTGCAGTTTTCAAAAGGAAGGAGAGAACACAGCGCCCAAGGCTCTTCCAGCATTACATTTCTTATTCCATTTTATCTTTCTTGGTTTTGACTAATGTCAGTAAGAGCTACTGGTAATACATTGCTTGTTACAGCATGCTGTTGCCTTGAAGCGCTGCCTTTGATACATTGTCAGCCAATTGGAAGCATTTCCTGATTACATTTCCAAACTGCTTGTTTATTGATCGAAAGTTAATAAAGCAAAATACAATTTTACTACTTAAATTAAATGGAAGATTCTTTGATGTTAAAAATATCCAATCAAGGAATTGAGTAATTGTGCTCAGCATTTTATCAGGCAATATATGAGATAAATGCATTGCATTGAGGTATCTGTATGTGTGAGAAATACAAGCAGTATTACCTCGATAAATGGAATTTTATTTTCATTTGGGAAAGTACAGAGTATTTTTGCGCACAAATAAATACATGTGAAACTAAAATGTAAGATAAAACAGTATGTTTACACCAGTAATAAAACATCACGATATTCACTGTCTCTTGCATTTTTAAAACTTTACAAAACGCACATCTTTGAGGCTCATACATTAGAAACTACTGATGGACACGGAAACGTACCTCCAACAATTACAGATTTAATTGAAAAACGATAACTTCGACTGAATGAATTAATAAACATCAAACACTGCAATTTATTTCGAACAATAAAAAAATGAAAGAATGTAAATAATTAAAATAATGCTTTCAGAATGTATGACTCATACCGACAACAGATTACTAGCAACTACTTCGATAAAACAGAATACAATTGGAGTTGAAGAGATGGTTCATCTATAGCAAAACAATGTAACTTTGAAACTTATTTTGTTTGATTTCAAATGCAAGTTGATTTAAGGTATTAGTGAAAGATTCAGTCATCTGTATGCGGTTAGATTTTGATGGGCAGTTCCTGCACTTGGTGTATTCAATAATTTTATATGAGGTTGCCTTATTTGAGCCTTTCTTAGCCACTATAGGAAAAGCATTGAAGGGAATGTCTCAAGTGCTATAGTCCTCTCTTTAAAATCACAGTGATAAATAGTTAAATACCTTCTCAGATATTAACCGTCAGTCACCATTTACTCGGGTCGTATGTTGCCTTCCCAGCCCCTTAATAACAATATCAGAAATTCCTGACTGGTCTCCCCTGGAGTTGTTTGCCAAGGCTGTTTGCATCAACAATGGTTCTCATAAACTTTTACTCCCTTGGACAACAAGCAGAAAATACTTGCCTAATGCTTAAACCCACACGTTGATGAGAACAATCAAGTGTTCAGCATCCACTTAAAGAGAAAGCTGTGTCATGTAACCGCTCTTAGACATTTGTCGGTTCTCAGTCACTTGTCCTCACAGACCCTTAGGAACATTTATAAATTACATTCCTTTGCAATGGTAGACTGGTGGATGGTCAGCTGACTCCATCATTCTCTGCTCCAGCAGGACATGGTGATCCTGTGTAGGGAAATAATTAATGGTCTACACAAAAATCTAGAAACCTTCCTTCAAGTCTGTCCCATTGATTTTCAAACCACAAACTCACTATGAGAAGGAGGGGTTTAATCTTGAAAAACAAAACGTTCTGTGAGCGGATGCAACAAACATCTCTCTGCAGCCTTTAGAGATAATGCCTTAGTTGTTCTGAAGGCTTAGCGATCTTTACCTGATAGATGGGGAGCTAGAAAAATGTCTGGCGGCACATTGCTAGGTAAATGGAGGCCATAGACTATGGTAATTGAAAGGATAAATGACATATTATCAATAGCAACATTATAGATTCACAAAAATATCAGAAAATAAACATCATTCACAAAATATCACCTTCCTATACTTAACTAATAAAAAACAAATACCGATATCCAAAATATCCTGGTTGAAATATCTATCTTTACTTATCAATAACAAAATGATCAGAAACAAAAACATTCTTACCTTTAAATGAACATAGAAACTGTCAAAATATTGCACCACACAATATTGCCAACGTTGGTATTTCCAAAGTTGAAGACATTTTATTAGTAAACAAACAAGGATTTGAAATGCAACAGGTCTCGCATTTACGCAAGTTTAAGCTATTGGCATTGTAAATGACAATGCCTTTTATTTAGGTTTTTAAAACCAAAACATAATTAAAAGGCTTTGTTATTTATAATGTAAATAGCTTAAATCTGCGTAAATATGAGACCTATTGCATTGCATATGCTTTTTTTTGGATGGCACAGGGAGATTAAGTGATTTCCCCAGAACCACAGGATGTTGAGCCAAAGCAGAGACTCAGACTGGCTCTCCAGCTTCCAAGTTGGCAGCTCTGGCCATTAGGCCACATCGACTCCTCTAATACACTTCCAAAGCACTTACGTCTCATTGCCTATCACGCACAGACACATTATTTTAGCACACACAGCTGTATTCCCAGTATACACACTTACATATTAGCAGACATGCCCGAATAACCCCGCAAACAGATGTATAACTACATACTTCTATCAGTCAACACAGAAACGCATTTTCTCCCATCTCCAATACACATATGTGAATTGGAGAGAACATACAGCACTTTGCTATACCTGGTTAACATGTCACACTTAAAAATAGGCTCTATCTCTGCCTAGGATTCTCAAAGGTGTGCTCCTCTTGTATGCAAGGTGAATGCTGGGGGTCAGAGTGACATCATATATCCATTTTGCTGGACTTAGTTTCTGTTCTTTTGGTGTGATATTCAGGGGGAGACATGGGACAGACAACACCTTCCCAACCAGGTATTGAATTGGACACAAACATACAATGAATTGTGATTGCTGCACTGTGTTTATCGGCTGCCAAGTTACATTTTAAGTTAGTAGGTGTTATACATAACATGTTTGTATTATATATATAGTTTATGTATCGTAAAATGATTTGATTAAACCGAAGGTGGACTGATGGAGGTGTTGCCAAACTATCATTATCGGGGTGTGCTTCAAAATGTCACATTTCCTCATGGTCACTAGTAAAAAGGTCCAAGCAATCTTTTTGCACTGGGGAGTATTTGCCGCATCTTTAACCCCTTCGCTGCTAGGCCTTTTCCCCTCCTGTGCTGAGGCTTTTTTTGGCGTTTTGGAGTAGTGCGCGCTTAGGCCCTTGTAACTTTTTGACCACATGAGGTATCCACGCCAAATTTGCGTCCTTTTCTTCCAACATCATGTGGATTCTAAAGGCGCCCTGGGTTTGTGGATTCCCTTGGAGGGGGCCCAGAAATTTAGCAAAATATAGTGATTTTTTTGTTTTTTTCAGAAAAATGGGAAAAACGGGCTGCAAATGAAAGCCTCTGGGTGTTTCCCTGAAAATGGTATCACAAAAAGGTTTGTGGGGCTGAAATCTCCATTTTCTCAGCTTTCAGGGAATGACAGACTTTTGTCAGAGAACCGAAATTTTTCACTCAGTTTTGGCATTTTTCTGGGACATAGCCTATTTTTGCTATTTTTAGAGCTTTCAACCTCCTTCCAGTTAATGGTAGAAATGAGTTTAAAAGCAATAATGGATCCTGGAAATCTTTACATTTTCGAAAAGTAGACAAAATTCTGAATCCAGAAAGGGGTCATTTGTCTAAATCCATGAAGGTTTCGTTATAGAAACTAACAGTTAGATATTGGAATATTTGAAATTTTGTTGAAAAAAACAGCCTTTTGTCTCAACGTTTTCACCTATAACTTTTTCTAATTTTGACAGCTCTTGGAAAGCAATATACCGTTACATCCGTTAGACCTTCCTGGTTGTGGGGATATATAGGACTTGTAGTTTCACCAAGAACCCGACGAACCCAGATCCAAAAACTGAGCAGCAACTTGCAATGGTATTTTTTCATTTACTGGGTATAGTGCACTTTGTCTTGGAAAATGTATACATGGAATAATCTGTATGAAAGACACCTATGTATTTCTGAATTGGGTACAAATTATAGACTTCAGAAACAGTATATAATTGCACATTTTCAAAGTTGGGAATACTCATACTAGCATGAGAATTATTGGTCATTTTTCATAAAGATTTTTTTTTTACTCAATGTCTTTCATTCAAAGGGAGAAATGCATGAAAGCTCAATTGGTAATAACAGTTGATTTACAAATCTGAATTACCCCAAGTGTCCCGATAAAAACGGTACCTCACTTGTGTGGGTCGGCCTTGTGCCTGCGACAGGAAACGGCGGAAAATGCAACGTGGTCACACCTAAATTTAGCAGTTACAAATTGACCCTTTTTTGGCAAAGTGCCTACCTGTAGTTTTTGCACCCTAGCTCTGCCGGCACCTAGGGAAACTTTGAAAACCTATACATTTTTGAAAAGTAGACACCCAGGGGAATTCAGGATGGGGTGACTCGACTGCCTACCACCAGGTTTTGTTACCCAGAATCCCTTGCAAAGCTAAGTTTTTCACAAAATAAACACATTTTCCTCACATTTCTGTGGTGGAAAGTTCTGGAATCTGCGTGGATCAACAAATTTCCACCCACCCAGCATGCCCCCAGGTCTCCCGAAAAAAATGGTACCTCACTTGCGTGGGTAGGCATAGTGGCTGCGACATGAAACAGCGCAAAACGCAGCATGGTCGCACCTCAATTTCCCAGTGAAATTTAGCACGATTCGGACAAAAAGACTACCTTTTGTTTTTGCGCCGTAGCTCTGCCAGCACCTAGGGAAACCTAGCAAACCTATACATTTTTGAAAACTAGACACCCAGGGCAATTCAGGATGGGGTGACTCGCCTGCCTACCCCCAGGTTTTGTTACCCAGAATCCCTTGAAAACATAAAAATTTGTCCAAAAAAACACATTTTCCTCACATTTCTGTGGTGGAAAGTTCTGGAATCTGCGTGGATCAACAAATTTCCACCCACCCAGCGTGCCCCCAGGTCTCCCGAAAAAAACGGTACCTCACTTGCGTGGGTAGGCATAGTGGCTGCGACATGAAACAGCGCAAAACGCAGCATGGTCGCACCTCAATTTCCCAGTGAAATTTAGCACGATTCGGACAAAAAGACTACCTTTTGTTTTTGCGCCGTAGCTCTGCCAGCACCTAGGGAAACCTAGCAAACCTATACATTTTTGAAAACTAGACACCCAGGGGAATTCAGGATGGGGTGACTCGCCTGCCTACCCCCAGGTTTTGTTACCCAGAATCCCTTGCAAACATAAAAATTTGACCAAAAAAACACATTTTCCTCACATTTCTGTGGTGGAAAGTTCTGGAATCTGCGTGGATCAACAAATTTCCACCCACCCAGCGTGCCCCCAGGTCTCCCGAAAAAAACAGTACCTCACTTGCGTGGGTAGGCATAGTGGCTGCGACATGAAACAGCGCAAAACGCAGCATGGTCGCACCTCAATTTCCCAGTGAAATTTAGCACGATTCGGACAAAAAGACTACCTTTTGTTTTTGCGCCGTAGCTCTGCCAGCACCTAGGGAAACCTAGCAAACCTATACATTTTTGAAAACTAGACACCCAGGGGAATTCAGGATGGGGTGACTCGCCTGCCCACCCCCAGGTTTTGTTACCCAGAATCCCTTGCAAACATAAAAATTTGACCAAAAAAACACATTTTCCTCACATTTCTGTGGTGGAAAGTTCTGGAATCTGCGTGGATCAACAAATTTCCACCCACCCAGCGTGCCCCCAGGTCTCCCGAAAAAAACGGTACCTCACTTGCGTGGGTAGGCATAGTGGCTGCGACATGAAACAGCGCAAAACGCAGCATGGTCGCACCTCAATTTCCCAGTGAAATTTAGCACGATTCGGACAAAAAGACTACCTTTTGTTTGTGCGCCGTAGCTCTGCCAGCACCTAGGGAAACCTAGCAAACCTATACATTTTTGAAAAGTAGACACCCAGGGGAATTCAGGATGGGGTGACTCGCCTGCCTACCCCCAGGTTTTGTTACCCAGAATCCCTTGCAAACATAAAAATTTGACCAAAAAAACACATTTTCCTCACATTTCTGTGGTGGAAAGTTCTGGAATCTGCGTGGATCAACAAATTTCCACCCACCCAGCGTGCCCCCAGGTCTCCCGAAAAAAACGGTACCTCACTTGCGTGGGTAGGCATAGTGGCTGCGACATGAAACAGCGCAAAACGCAGCATGGTCGCACCTCAATTTCCCAGTGAAATTTAGCACGATTCGGACAAAAAGACTACCTTTTGTTTTTGCGCCGTAGCTCTGCCAGCACCTAGGGAAACCTAGCAAACCTATACATTTTTGAAAACTAGACACCCAGGGGAATTCAGGATGGGGTGACTCGCCTGCCTACCCCCAGGTTTTGTTACCCAGAATCCCTTGCAAACATAAAAATTTGACCAAAAAAACACATTTTCCTCACATTTCTGTGGTGGAAAGTTCTGGAATCTGCGTGGATCAACAAATTTCCACCCACCCAGCGTGCCCCCAGGTCTCCCGAAAAAAACTGTACCTCACTTGCGTGGGTAGGCATAGTGGCTGCGACATGAAACTGCGCAAAACGCAGCATGATCGCACCTCAATTTCCCAGTGAAATTTAGCACGATTCGGACAAAAAGACTACCTTTTGTTTTTGCGCCGTAGCTCTGCCAGCACCTAGGGAAACCTAGCAAACCTATACATTTTTGAAAACTAGACACCCAGGGGAATTCAGGATGGGGTGACTCGCCTGCCTACCCCCAGGTTTTGTTACCCAGAATCCCTTGCAAACATAAAAATTTGACCAAAAAAACACATTTTCCTCACATTTCTGTGGTGGAAAGTTCTGGAATCTGCGTGGATCAACAAATTTCCACCCACCCAGCGTGCCCCCAGGTCTCCCGAAAAAAACTGTACCTCACTTGCGTGTGTAGGCATAGTGGCTGCGACATGAAACTGCGCAAAACGCAGCATGGTCGCACCTCAATTTCCCAGTGAAATTTAGCACGATTCGGACAAAAAGACTACCTTTTGTTTTTGCGCCGTAGCTCTGCCAGCACCTAGGGAAACCTAGCAAACCTATACATTTTTGAAAACTAGACACCCAGGGGAATTCAGGATGGGGTGACTCGCCTGCCCACCCCCAGGTTTTGTTACCCAGAATCCCTTGCAAACATAAAAATTTGACCAAAAAAACACATTTTCCTCACATTTCTGTGGTGGAAAGTTCTGGAATCTGCGTGGATCAACAAATTTCCACCCACCCAGCGTGCCCCCAGGTCTCCCGAAAAAAACGGTACCTCACTTGCGTGGGTAGGCATAGTGGCTGCGACATGAAACAGCGCAAAACGCAGCATGGTCGCACCTCAATTTCCCAGTGAAATTTAGCACGATTCGGACAAAAAGACTACCTTTTGTTTGTGCGCCGTAGCTCTGCCAGCACCTAGGGAAACCTAGCAAACCTATACATTTTTGAAAACTAGACACCCAGGGGAATTCAGGATGGGGTGACTCGCCTGCCTACCCCCAGGTTTTGTTACCCAGAATCCCTTGCAAACATAAAAATTTGACCAAAAAAACACATTTTCCTCACATTTCTGTGGTGGAAAGTTCTGGAATCTGCGTGGATCAACAAATTTCCACCCACCCAGTGTGCCCCCAGGTCTCCCGAAAAAAACGGTACCTCACTTGCGTGGGTAGGCATAGTGGCTGCGACATGAAACGGCGCAAAACGCAGCATGGTCGCACCTCAATTTCCCAGTGAAATTTAGCACGATTCGGACAAAAAGACTACCTTTTGTTTTTGCGCCGTAGCTCTGCCAGCACCTAGGGAAACCTAGCAAACCTATACATTTTTGAAAACTAGACACCCAGGGGAATTCAGGATGGGGTGACTCGCCTGCCTACCCCCAGGTTTTGTTACCCAGAATCCCTTGCAAACATAAAAATTTGACCAAAAAAACACATTTTCCTCACATTTCTGTGGTGGAAAGTTCTGGAATCTGCGTGGATCAACAAATTTCCACCCACCCAGCGTGCCCCCAGGTCTCCCGAAAAAAACGGTACCTCACTTGCGTGGGTAGGCATAGTGGCTGCGACATGAAACAGCGCAAAACGCAGCATGGTCGCACCTCAATTTCCCAGTGAAATTTAGCACGATTCGGACAAAAAGACTACCTTTTGTTTTTGCGCCGTAGCTCTGCCAGCACCTAGGGAAACCTAGCAAACCTATACATTTTTGAAAACTAGACACCCAGGGGAATTCAGGATGGGGTGACTCGCCTGCCTACCCCCAGGTTTTGTTACCCAGAATCCCTTGCAAACATAAAAATTTGACCAAAAAAACACATTTTCCTCACATTTCTGTGGTGGAAAGTTGTGGAATCGGCGTGGATCAACAAATTTCCACCCACCCAGCGTGCCCCCAGGTCTCCCGAAAAAAACGGTACCTCACTTGCGTGGGTAGGCATAGTGGCTGCGACATGAAACAGCGCAAAACGCAGCATGGTCGCACCTCAATTTCCCAGTGAAATTTAGCACGATTCGGACAAAAAGACTACCTTTTGTTTTTGCGCCGTAGCTCTGCCAGCACCTAGGGAAACCTAGCAAACCTATACATTTTTGAAAACTAGACACCCAGGGGAATTCAGGATGGGGTGACTTGCCTGCCTACCCCCAGGTTTTGTTACCCAGAATCCCTTGCAAACATAAAAATTTGACCAAAAAAACACATTTTCCTCACATTTCTGTGGTGGAAAGTTCTGGAATCTGCGTGGATCAACAAATTTCCACCCACCCAGCGTGCCCCCAGGTCTCCCAAAAAAAACGGTACCTCACTTGCGTGGGTAGGCATAGTGGCTGCGACATGAAACAGCGCAAAACGCAGCATGGTCGCACCTCAATTTCCCAGTGAAATTTAGCACGATTCGGACAAAAAGACTACCTTTTGTTTTTGCGCCGTAGCTCTGCCAGCACCTAGGGAAACCTAGCAAACCTATACATTTTTGAAAACTAGACACCCAGGGGAATTCAGGATAGGGTGACTCGCCTGCCCACCCCCAGGTTTTGTTACCCAGAATCCCTTGCAAACATAAAAATTTGACCAAAAAAACACATTTTCCTCACATTTCTGTGGTGGAAAGTTCTGGAATCTGCGTGGATCAACACATTTCCACCCACCCAGCGTGCCCCCAGGTCTCCCGAAAAAAACGGTACCTCACTTGCGTGGGTAGGCATAGTGGCTGCGACATGAAACAGCGCAAAACGCAGCATGGTCGCACCTCAATTTCCCAGTGAAATTTAGCACGATTCGGACAAAAAGACTACCTTTTGTTTTTGCGCCGTAGCTCTGCCAGCACCTAGGGAAACCTAGCAAACCTATACATTTTTGAAAACTAGACACCCAGGGGAATTCAGGATGGGGTGACTCGCCTGCCTACCCCCAGGTTTTGTTACCCAGAATCCCTTGCAAACATAAAAATTTGACCAAAAAAACACATTTTCCTCACATTTCTGTGGTGGAAAGTTCTGGAATGTGCGTGGATCAACAAATTTCCACCCACCCAGCGTGCCCCCAGGTCTCCCGAAAAAAACGGTACCTCACTTGCGTGGGTAAACATAGTGGCTGCAACAGGAAACGGTTCAAATTGTACGGTGGTGAATTTACATTACCTTATTGCAAAACTACCTTGATTTTGGGGGGGGGCATCTGAGTTTGTGGCCCGGGGCTCGGTGGTATTCTTTGCAAAGTAGCAAACCCAAACAGTTCTGAAAACTAGACACCCGGGGGACTCCAGGGAGGTATGGCATGCATGGGTCCCCCAATGTTTTCCTACCCAGAACTCTCTGCAAACCTTAAAATTAGGTAAAAATTGCACTTTTCCAAACTTTTTGGCGTGGGATCGCCGGGTCGGCAAAAAAGTCATACCACCCTGCGTTCCCCTTGTTCTCCCGAGTAAAAGGATACCTCACTTGTGTGGGTGCCCCAAAGCAGAATACGCCAAAAATGAATATTTACGTTTTACAAATTAAGCACCCCAGCCTAAGTCACATGCCTTTGGCCCACCCACACAAGTGAGGTATCATTTTACTCGGGAGAACAAGGGAAAAATTTCAGGTTTGCAGGGGTTTCTGGGTAGGAAAACATTGGGGGACCCACGCATGCCATACCACCCTGGACTCCCCTGGGTGTCTAGTTCTCAGAACTGTTTGGGTTTGGTAGTTTCCAAAGATGCCTGCCAAGCCCCGGGCCAAAAGCTCAAAAAATAAGATTATTTGGCTAAAGGTAAAGTTTTTGTCTCCACAGTATGAATTGGGCCTTTTCCTAAAGCAGCCGCTATGCCTACCCACGCAAGTGAGGTACCATTTTTATCGGGAGACCTTGGGGAACGCTGGGTGGGAGGTAATTTGTGTGTGCCCAGTGATGCCACGCTTTCCCACACTAAAACGTGTGAAAAAACTGATTTTTTACCATGCAAAAATTGAGGTTTGCAAGGGATTCTGGGTAAAGGAACGTTGGAGGATCCACGCAAGCCATACCTCCTTGGAAGCCCCCGGTTGTCTACTTTTCAGAAATGTGTGGGATTGGTAGGTTTCCCTAGATGGCTGTCTCGCACGGGGCCAAAAACCCAGGTAACCCCTCTTGCAAAAGCTGGTGGACTTAGGGGTTACCTGGGTTTCTGGCCCCGTGCGAGACAGCCATCTATGGAAACCTACCAAACCCACACATTTCTGAAAATTAGACACCCGGGCGCTTCCAAGGAGGTATGGCTTGCGTGGATCCGCCAACGTTCCTTTACCCAGAATCCCTTGCAAACCTCAATTTTTGCATGGTAAAAAATCAGTTTTTTCACACGTTTTAGTGTGGGAAAGCGTGGCATCACTGGGCACACACAAATTACCTCCCACCCAGCGTTCCCCAAGGTCTCCCGATAAAAATGGTACCTCACTTGCGTGGGTAGCCATAGTGGCTGCAACAGGAAAAGGTCCAAATCTAACAGTGGTGAATATAAAATACCCTGAAGCAATATAACTTTGATTTTTTGGGGGGGAGGCACCTGAGTTTTTGGCCCGGGGTGGGTGGTATTCTTTGGAAAGTAGCAAACCCAAACAGTTCTGAAAACTAGACACCCGGGAGAGTCCAGGGAGGTATGGCATGTGTGGGTCCACCAATGTTTTCCTACCCAGAACTCCTTGCAAACCTTAAAAATAGGTAAAAATAGCACTTTTCCAAACATTTTGGCGTGGGATCGCCGTGCCGGCAAAAAAGTCCTACCACCCTGCGCTCCCCTTGTTCTCCCAAGTAAAAGGATACCACACCTTAACAGAGTTACTCAAAAGTCAAACATTCAAGCACGGCTATCTATTCCTCAAAGACACACACATACAGGTTGGATTTGGCACGAGGGCGAGTGATGGTTCAGTACATAAAATTTTATTAACAAGATATTTCAAAAAAATGAAATGCTCTGTCAATAAATAAATGCATAAAAACTGAACCAGTGACTCGCAACTCGTGAGCTGTAAAGCCACGACAAGGCACCAACCGTTTTACAGGCCATTCACGCACCTTTCATACCTGATACAAACCAGACCATTGACACCATCCGAATGGAAAAGCAACACATAACAACAATCACAATAAGGGGCAAGGTACACCCTACTGCAGAAATTAGAAAAAAAACAATTATTACTGCACACCCATCTAATCCGCAAGCACACACACATACTGGTTGGATTTGGCACGAGGGTGAGTGATGATTCAGTACATACAATTGGATACGCAAGTAATTTCATCATAAATGAAATACACTGCGTATAATTGAAAGTATGATAAACTGAACCACTGACTCGCAGCTCGTGAGCTGTAAAGCCACGTCAAGGCACCAACCTCTTTACAGGCCATTCATACACCTTTCGTACGCGTGACACATACAAAACATTCACACCGCCAGCCGCGGACCCATCACATTTCAACACTCACACCAGCAAACAGCGCCATTCAAGGGCCCATCACTTTCACACGCCCACATTTCTGACACTGCAACTACACAAAATGATGGACTGTGTGGAGTGTCACTCAACTAGCAGTGTGTGTAGTGACCAACAGAAAGTAACTACTCACACACCGCCTGCCGAGCGCCAGTCCACCCACACCACCATCCAAGCACCAGACCATGCACACTGCCAGCCAAACACCACTCAGCGCACACCGACAGCCAACTACCACTCCACACACACCACCAGCCAAGCATCACTCCACGCACACCACCAGCCAAGCGCCACTCCACAAACACAACACCATCCAAGCACCACTCCACACACGCCGCCAGCCAAGCACCACTCCACACACACCGCCAGCCAAGCACCACTCCACTCACACCGCCAGCCAAGCACCTAACCATACACTCCGCCAGCCAAGCAAAAATCCACTAACCCCCCCAGCACAACTCCAATCCATGCACTATTCCAGCCAAGCACCAGACCACGCACACCACCAGCCAAGCGCCTGTCCACGCACACCAACAATCCAAGCACAATCCTGCACACACCACCATCGAAATTAGAATTTTTTAAAGAAATACCACAAATCAAATGTAGAAACCTACAAATCTGCTAACACAAATTCAAAACCTAAATGCTTTGCACTAATGCAAACCTAAAAGCAAACAAAAAAATATTACAGAAAACAAACCAGACAGTACACTTACAAGCTCAATGAAACTCCCAAAACTTCTTTTGTGTGTGGTACGATTTAAAACAAGCTGGCACACACAATCCAGGATTTGAAGGACAGTCAGGACAGTGCATACGAGACTCCCTCCGCACTTCTCTTCGCCAACAGACTCTACATCTTTTAGTGGGTTTGTCTTTTGCAGTTGTGGGAGGAATGTATTCTGGAAAGTGGCGATCTTTCAGTCTAGCCACTTCCTCCACCACTCCAAATCTTGGCACACTTGCCTGTTCCACTAGTACAAGGCTGCCTATTATAGTCTCCTGAAACTTAACAAAAGGCATCTTTGACTCAGGACAAGATTTCTGGAAAACAACAAAAGCATTAAAGGATGCCAAGTGGAAAAGATGGATAGCCAACTTCTTGTACCAAACGTAAGCCTTTCGAAGAGCAGCATAAGGTTCCAACCTCTGATCTACTCTGTCAACACCACCCATGTGCCTATTATAGTCTAAAATGCACACAGGTTTACGCACTTCAGCAGTCTCACCCCGAACTGGCAGAGCTTCAGTGCTTTCGTCATGGATAGTAGTCAGCATGTAAACATCTCTCCTGTCTGAAAACTTCACAGCTAGAAGCTTCCCACATCGCAATGCAGTAGACTGTCCCCGCACAAGCCTTTTGCAAACAAGTTCTATTGGAAAACCTTTCCGGTTACTGCGCATCGTGCCACATGCAACAGTGCCCACTTTGGCCAACTCCTTGAACAAACGCACACTAGTGTAGAAGTTATCTACATATAAATGGTGGCCTTTGTTAAATAATCGTCTACCTAGTTCCCACACAATTTTCTCAGTCACTCCAAAAGTGGACGGACAAGCAGAAGTGTTAATGCTGGAATCCTTACCGGTGTACACCCTGAAATTATAAACATATCCAGTCTCACTGTCACACAGCATATACAGTTTGATGCCATAGCGTGCCCTCTTACTAGGAATGTATTGCCTAAAAACCAAGCGGCCCTTGAACAACACCAACGACTCGTCCACAGCTATTTCTCTTCCAGGTGCAAACATCTCAGGAAAACGATCAACAAAGTGATCAAGGACAGGCCGAATCTTAAAAAGACGGTCACAATCAGGGTGATCGCGTGGCAACGCTAAATCATTATCAACAAAATGCATCATGCGAAGAAGAAGCATATATCGATCACGAGTCATAAGTGCTGGAAATATAGATGTTGCCATCAAGGGACTAGTGGACCAATAAGAAGACATTGATGGCTTCCTTAGCAAGCCCATCAAAAAAGTTAATCCCAAAAACTTCTTCATCTCTTCAACATATGTGGGAGACCAATGGGTAGCTCTGGAATGGGGCTTAAGGCTGGCACTGTGGTCCCTCAAATACTGCTCTGCATACAAATTAGTTTGCTCCACAATCTCCTGCAAAAACTCATCATCAAAAAACAATTGAAAATATTGAATTGGCAAAAAATTGTCAGTATCCACTCTACACCCTGGAACACCAGTGAAGTCTGGCAATTCCGGCTGCACCATGCCAGGGGCAACCCAGACGTCATCACTAACATGAGGAGAAGAAGCCACCCTAGCCTGCAGGCCAGATGCCTCTTGCTGCACTACATCAACGGGAACACTAGCATCCCCAGATGCCTCTTGCCTCACTACACCAACAGGAATACTAGCATCCCCAGATACATTTTGCATCTCTTCACCAACAGAAGAACTCACATCCCCAGCTGCCTCTTGCATCTCAACATCAACAGAAGAACTCGCATCCCCAGATGCCACTTGCTGCTCAACAACAACAGAAAGACTAGCAGCACCAGATGCCTCATGCTGCTCAACAACAGGAAGACTAGCAGCACCAGATAACCTTTGGCGCACCACAGCAATGTGAAACCTTTTGGGCGCAGCCTTTCCCACACTTGCCTGTTCCTGACGAGAAAAAAAGGGAAACCTTGAGGACCTAGGCTGCCGCTCACATGGCTCTTCCCTCTCTACCGGCACATCAATGTCCCTCTCTACCACAGGCACTTCATCAGCACTAGAAGAAGAATCATCATCCGATGATACCATGCGAAGAGAAAACTCACTGCCTGAATCTTCTGCACCTAACTCAAGCTCCGAATCGGAGTCAGTGTCTGGACCATGGTCAGAGGAAGACTCAAAAAGCAAACTAACAACCTGCTTAGCAGTAATCCTGCGAGCAGCCATTATCCTTACAAATCAAGAAGACTACACACACAAGTGAACAACAACCTACACTGTGCAAAGGAAGAAGTAAACAAGGTAGAGTCTTCACACAAAAATCAATACACTCAAAAACAATTCAAATCTAACCAAATATAAGAAGACTCACCAGCACCTACTCTGCTGAAACACAGCAAAAAGAAAGGAAATCCCACTGGAAAGAAAAAAAAACAAGTATAGATTAGACAAAGTACACATCAAGCAGCAATACAAAAAAAAAAGTTAACAATCAAGAAACACAAAGCCACACAAACAGCAATAACTTTATCTAGGAAAAATAGTACAAAAAACATTTACTTACCAAGCACATGCAACTACACAAGCTGCAAAACCAGCATTAACCGAACCACAACCTACACCAATACAAACAGCAAAAGCCTGGATCAAAAACAAAGAAGAAAAAAAATAATTTAATACTACATTTCACAAACAACATAACAAATGAATAAACAATACACAAATGTACCCCCAAAATCACATCCACACAGATGGGCCATCAAAAAGGGCAAAACGGACAAAAGTACGGGTTGATTTGCCCACCGGGGGGGGGGGCCAGAAAATCTAAATTTAAAATCCGACCCACCTGAAAGCGACCCTTGCACAATGGGTCACTTCCTACAATCTAAAATAAAATCCCTGGTGCTAGTGAGGGCATTTCCACCGCACAATCGCAATGCTGTGCGCGACCGTGAGCCAGAAATGCCCTGCAAAGAGACATCAGAAGAGAGGAAAATCACTTACCTCTCCCCTGAAGCCTCTTTGCAAACCCCCCCAAATATCTCAAAACCAACCTAACACCTCCAGGCGCAGGAAGCAAATGGCTTCCGACCGCCTGGGAATCCCTGAAGATGTTGGCGCGTGCTGTGCGCGCTGACATCATCAGGGATTCTCATGGGGAGGGGGACAACAGAATTACTGTGGTTAACTGCGATGCTGGACAGAGGCACTTGCATCCTTGATTTTCACAAGCGCAATCCTAAAACAGTTCCTATGACCAGGAGCTTCTTTCTCCCCATCTGCTGCTCTCAACAGTCTCTGACCATTTATACACATAAGAGGCATGTGAACTCACACAGAAGATCCCCTATTGGCAACGCCCACCAACTAGCGGAGTGCACCATCTTTCCTAAATTTACCCACTATGATGGACAGCTCACTCAAGGGACCTGTGCACACATTGGTGCGATGGCATAGTAACACACACGGACACTGGAGACAAAGCAAGCGCTCGAGTTGCAGCACAAATTCAGGAAAACATTCATCAGCCCAAAAACATTTGTGACCTTCCCACTATGATTCACAGCTCACACAAGGGACCCCTGCGCACATCTGTGCAATTGCATAGTAACGCACACATGGACACTGGAGACAAAGATGGGGCTCGAGTTGCAGCACAAACTCAGGAAAGCAATCATCAGCCCAAAAACATTTGTGAACTTCCCACTATGATGAACAAATGGTCTCTGTTTCCAGATACCTAAGAGCCTTGCTAGTTTATTCAGATAACAACCAACACACACTGGGGTCGATTGGGGTCGATTGTGAAAATATGGTATTGTGTACAAAAAAGGGGAGAAATGCTCCTCTTTTAGGTGTCCCCTCACTCACCAGGGTTGCCCCACGGTGACATGCTTCATCATTGGGGCCATCCCAGTCCTCTACGGGCTGGGGCGTGCTGCGACTTGCGAAAGTTACGTAGGAGCACTTTATTAGACTATGTGTGGTGCATGTGTATTTGAGGAGTGGACTATGTGATGTGTGAAATACCTGCCCAGTAGGTTTACAATAAACTTTATTCTTGCCTCTAGGTGGTAATAAACGGGGTGGAAAGATAGGCTGCCCTAAACGTAATGTGTCCAGATGTACCTATCAACTCCTATCGTCGACATGTTTCGTGCATACACCAAGCACTATGATGGACAGCTCACACAAGGGACCCCTGCGCACATCTGTGCAATTGCATAGTAACGCACACATGGACACTGGAGATGGCGCTCGAGTTGCGGCACAAACTCAGGAAAACAATCATCAACACAAAAACATTTGTGAGCTTCCCACTATGATGGACAGCTCACTCAAGGGACCCCTGCGCACATTTGTGCAGTTGCATAGTAACGCACACATGGTCAATGGAGACAAAGATGGCGCTAGAGTTGCAGCACAAATTCAGGTAACAATCAACAGCTTCCCACTATGATGGACAGCTCACTCAAGGGACCCCTTCGCACATGGCATAGTAACACACACATGGTCACTGGAGACAAAGCATGTGTTTGAAAAGCAGCACACAAAAAAAAACATTCATCAGGCCAAAAACACTAGTGAGCTTTGCCTAGGCAGCACAGGTGTGTTTTTTAGCCACTTCAGAAACACACATCAGTATAAGTAATGAAGGACAGAGGCACTTGCATCCTTCATTACAATGCACTATCATTTTACTTTATAAATGACCCCCATCAGCATTTTTGTACAAAAAACGGCCTTTCCAAAACATTGCAGCCAAGAAAAGACTTCATAGATAATGTTCCCCCAACAAGGGGAGCGACCCTTCCCCAAGGGGCCGCTCCCCGAACTAAGAAACTGATCACAAAACCCCCAAAAAAAAAAAAATCCCTAACATTCCTGCTGCACGATCGCACGATCGTGCAGCAGGAAACCTCTAAAATGCCACCGAGGGAAAGGAAAAGCCTTTCCTTTCCCTCGATGCAAGTTGCATCACAATCCCCCCCGCCCCAGCCGCAAAACTAACCTCTTTGTGCAACGACGCGCAGGAAGCAAATGGCTTCCCTGCGCGTCTGTAAACAAAGGAAGCCTCCGGTGACGTCAGCGTGCCTCGCGCGCTGACGTCATTGATGACGTGGGCGGGGAGGGCGGGGGGAGGCAGGGGAAGGTCTTCCCCTGCCATCCCCGCAAAAACAAAAAAAATCAGGCAGACTCGGAGGGAGCGCTGGCGCTTCCCCCGAGGGTGGGGCTCATGACGAGCTGGGCTCGTCATGAGCGTGCGAGGAGGCTACGCCATGACGAGCCCAGCTCGTCATCAGCCCCGAAGGGGTTAAAAGACACTTTCCTTTAGAGCAGTATTAAGACTGTTTATTTACACAGGTTTATACCGACAGATATCATACTGTGAAAAAAACCTGCCGGCTATATTCCTTAAAATTCTGCATGACCTTGAATTACTATTTCCCTCCTTTATTTTGAATTTACTAATATTTGCCTCTCACATGGCCCCTCTAAGGATCACATCCAAGTCACTAATGTACCACAAAGAAACTAATACCTGGAATACTTACCTTTAGGATGTAAGACTAACTCAATAACCAATGGACTGACCACTAACTTTAGGCTCCCGGGCAGCATGATGTTCACCATAAAGCACTAGGGATAGGAAGCACTATATAAATGCAATTTCAAATCAACATCCCTATCATCAGGTACTCAGGCATGTCCCACCTCCCTACGAGGCAATGACTGCTCCCACCACTGTATCTCTTTATTGGTCTCCACCGCTCTTCTTTGGGACATTATCACCTCCCAAGTATGCCAGGTGAAGTTGCTTAACTGCTAAGATAAGAGAAAGCAGATTTAGATCCTGGCAGGTCTACTCAGCTGTCAACTGTTCAGAGGAAAAATAAATCCATACCACTGAGGTAATCAACAATGCACATACTGTTCTCTGTCAAGTTGTTTCTCAGTGCGAGACAACGCACAACAAATACACCTGTTACGTTTCTCAAACCATCACTAGCTCACTTTTCCCACAAAGGTTCTCCTTGTGGAACGCACTCTGTTTCACTGAATTTCTACCGCAGCTCTCCCCGTACCTCAATTTCTCACCAGGTCCCCGGTATCTCTACTGCAGGTGCGATCAGCCTCCGTGATATAACCCCTAAGGGCCCAGGCCAACTATGGTCACGACATGCTCCGCAATGGGCCGATTTCCCCTAACATTTCATGTGTCTTTCCTGTGGTATCCTCTTAGGATCCAATATGTCCCTCCACAGGCCCCCTTACCTCAGTTATCATGCCCAGGGATGTCCTTCACATTGTACCCCTCCTACAAAGCCGCATTTCTTCTCGTTTTACCCCTTTGTTCCTCTACGGTTCCGCCACGCTTTCATTTTCTAACACTCATCCCACCTTATTTACCTCACTCAGTAAAATGCCAAGATCAGAAATAATGCCTGTCTGCCCCCACTGCAGTCCCCACTGCCTCATCTCTTTGCGCCCAATAGGGTCCATGGTCTGCGAAAATGATCAGTGACTAAATTGTATAAATAGCAGAGGCAGGCCCGCCATGATGAAGAAGGAGGGTACTCTACCAAGACAGTCAAACTAACCGTCCGTATGATTAAACAGAAACTGAAGCATACACGGAAATGAAGACGCCGTCTTTACACAATACGTCTGTATTGAAAAAAACTGATGACTTACGCGTTCTGGGCAATTCAAGCGAAACGCTGAAAATGACAAGGATGAATGACAGTTCCTTATCTTTGCTAATGTATATTTTAGAATTCTTATTTATAATAAAAAACAGATGTTATTTTTAACTAGCGATTTGTGGTCTTGTGACACCTAGTATACAAATTGCTAGATTGGACGACTGTTTGATTTAGTCATTTGTACTTTATAAAAACCTTTTTTAAGAGTTATTTCGTATGTCAAAGAGAAAACACACAATTATTGACGCATACAGACATTCAAAAAATATTCAAAAAGTGATACATAATGCAAAAATACATATAACAAATTACTGTACATATCAAATAGACAACTATACAATGCCTCAAATTACTTCATTGTGAGGCACCAGTCCTTCATATTATATACATACAGACAAGCGGACATTGAATTTATTGCAGTATGTGGGGATGCTCCTGCCCCCCAATGCTGCACCGGGGACCACCACCTCCCCAGGGCATTCCTATTTATTTGGGGGGCCTTGTGGGCCCCTCGAAGCCCCGGGGACCACCACATCCCCGGGTCTACCTGATTAAAATGTGGGGCTACACAGCCCCCTGCAGCCCAGGGGACCACCACCTCCCATGGCTATATTCAAAATTAAAGTGGGAATGGCTCAAGCCCCCCCACACTGCCCTGGGGACCACCACTTCCCCGGGCATTGAGTATACTAATATGAGGGTGTGTTGCAGACCCCCGGGCCCTGGGGACCACCACCTCCCTGGGGCTTTGAAAATGATGGGAGGGGGGCCATGCGGCCTCCTTACTGGAGTCCTCAATGGCCCTGGGGACCGCCACCCCCCAGGGCCGGCTCTTGCAAAATCCCAGGGTTCC
The DNA here is from genome assembly GCF_964261635.1 of Lissotriton helveticus. Taxonomy (NCBI): domain Eukaryota; kingdom Metazoa; phylum Chordata; class Amphibia; order Caudata; family Salamandridae; genus Lissotriton; species Lissotriton helveticus. The sequence continues at coordinate 795,284,799 of NC_136057.1, read as the reverse complement.
CACCCCCAGGACATGACTATTTGCTATGGCAGGGCGGGAGCACCGCTCCCGCCCTTTCATTGCAAACTCTGCTTGGTTTTTGGAAGCGAGAGCAGGAAAACATGCTCTTGCTTACAAAAACCAAAGCAGATTACTTTAGGGCAAGGGGAGTTACATGCTTGTAGCAGAGGAAGCTAACCACTCCAAGTTAATTATAGAAAGCATGTTCTGTAAACAAAATAGACACAGACTAAAGGCATAATTATGATGTTGAGCAGACCGCCTCCAACAGACCGCCAGTGGTGGTCCAAGCATTGCATTACGATGCGGGCGGTCGGACCCTTGTTGGACAGGTAATGGTCTGTTGCCTCTGACAGGATCTACTGATCCTGATGGGGCAACGGTCGAAATCGCAATCCATAATGATGGTGGTGCCGCAACAGGTACCGCAGTCTGGATTAAGTTGTCCTTTTCCGACAGCTTTACAAGGGGGTCCCACAGCCATAAAAAGGCTGTCAGAAATGGACTTGTGGACCCCAAACAGGGCCCCCATCCCTCATGGGCCACACACTTCCATGCACGGTGTGCAATGCACCACATGCTGCATGGCACACAGTGCATGGATGTGCACAAAGTGCTCTTTTACATGGCGGCTTGTGCTGCAGCCCTTTTCCAGTATTGAAGAACACTTTTCCGATGGCCAGCCTGACAGTCGCATCATAATTGGGCAGTCGGACCACTGTCTGCATGCTGGTCTCTCCTGACCAACATGATAGCGGGTATTGGTCCATCAGCTTGTTATTGTAAAAAGGCCCCAAGTCCCCTAATGGACTACTATTGTAGACTGCTCAGCTTTGGATATAGACGCCAACCTAAATTCCAAATACCCTGGTGAAAATGTCTATAATAACACCATGTCTCAAGAAACCCAAACCAATAAAGCACTAGAAGGATGGCAAAATGCCCTCCATTCTATATTAATGAAGGGAAAGCAACCGGGTTGCACTCAATCAGCAAAATACACAAAATGTTGTGACAGTTCAAAAAATGAAACAGTTGCGTGCACCAAGTTAAAGGCCCTGTAAGCCTTTGGGAATACAAATAAAAGATCACCAGACAGAGATCTGGAGAACCTAATGCACTGCTCAAAATGCTCATACAGAGCGTTCAAGAATCATCAATAATTAGTGAATCAGAAAGTAAACCATAATCATCAGTACTTGTACAAAGTGAAACTATATGATGTACAATAACCAATATGAAGTCTTCAAGCTTTCAGTTGAAATTTTTTTATCTCAAAATTAAAGTTTCAAAGATGATGTTCAAAATTCAAACAATCCGAGTGAAAGTTGTTCACAAAACACTTCAATTCAGTTTTTCATAAAAAGTCCCAATGCATTTCGGGCATCATAGGCAGAGTCCAACCTACACTCTAAATATTCATAGAAGCTCTTCCAAAAGAACAAAGCTACTAGCAACTACGAATGGAGCAATCAGTAACACAAATTACTCCTAAAATTAACAAACAGATCAATAGAATGTACAACATGCTTCAATGTAAAACACTTTATTAACATCAAGGAAATACTCAACTTGGGGGCCGATTACGATGTTGTTAGGAAAGGCTCCAGATGGGATTCAGTATTGTCAAATCCGATCCAGAACCCTTGTGTCCAACCGATACGGTCACCCTTTCAGATGACCAAGTATGACGCAAGGAAACCATCCGGGCTGTCCGAATCGGTTCTGAACAGGAATCAGGAAGCCCGAGTCGTTCAGAGCTGAATTATGCAGCCCAATGGAGATGGTCTCCTAATGAGCAAGTACAATAACTGATGCGGACAGCAGTACCAAATCAGTTTGCCCGAGATGAAATGGCTTTTAAAATCAAACTTTGGGGGACCGTTGTGGACCCCCCTTCACCAGGAGGTGACCGAATGTGGCTCATGGGGTTACCTAAGGGGCCCCTCTTCCCAGCCATGCACAATTTTGCAGGCACTAGCAGATGCCCAGCACAGGGTGCAAGGTTTTCCCCAACCACCCCTTCTTCCAATGTGAGCCTTTGTTCTAATTTGGAACACAGGCTCCCATTGCAGTCAATGAGAATCCGACCGAACTGAGTCCGTAGCCATCGAGACACATCAAAACCGGGTGGTAAGACTACCCAAATGCAAATAAAAGTAAAGTAAAGTAAAGTCCACATTTGTAAAGCGCACAATCACCCGTAAGGGTCTCTAGGCGCTGGGGGGCCGTCGGGAAGATTAAGCGAGCTATTGCCCAGAGTCACATGGTGCTGGGCTAACCTGCCGCCGGAGCCGGGGATCGAACCGTGGTCCCCAGATTCCAGCGTCAGTCGCCCTGGCCGCGGCGCCACACCTCTTCCACAAATCAATTCAGAAAGCATTACTAGCCAGATATGGTGGGAATGCTTTCCTAACAACATCGTATTCGGCCCCTTAGAATGAATAATCAACACCTTATTAGAAAAAAAAAGAAAACTACACAGTAACCAATAAACCTAAAGCAACACTCAAACCATCATGGGGAAAATATTTTCAACTAAATATTAAGCAAATTCATTTTATACTTCAGCCCACAAAATATACATCTAAAAGAGCAAATAAGACTGATGCATGACAATACGATGTACATGAATTAGTTAAAAAATGAAAATGTTACCAACCACAAATCTCAAAATTCAAATAAAGTCAAATAGAATCAATTAAATATAACACATAAAGGGTCTAAATATAATGCAGTTGTAAACAACTTTGACCGGCGGTCGGGCCATTCCCACCACATCGTAATATGCCATTCGGATTTCTTTCCGACCGACCCATTACGATTGAGTCGTCAGAAAGGAATGCGATCGGTTATTCCGACTGGCTTCTGACCGGCTCGGAGAGCCCGTCCGCCGGTCGGAATGCGGCCAGTAATCCAAAGGCTAGCTCTTTTCGCCCAAGGGATTATGATGTTAGGTTTACACATCCTTTCTGTGTGGCCTTTCTGACACAGAAAGGCTGTCAGAGCTTGACTTTGGGATTCCCCAGCAGGCCCCCCTTTGGTGCACAGCCAAGAAGGCACCTATGGTGCCCCCCTGTTGATCACTTCACCTTGTGGTGCCTGCCATAGGGTGCAACGATGAATAATAGAAGCATGCATTGCGGCTGAAATACATGCTCCCATTGTAAAGTATAGGAGTGTAACCGAACAATGTTCGGTCGCATCCTAATTGGTCGGTTGGGGCCACCGACCGGGTGTCGATCGGTCCCTTGATCAAGACAATGTTGGGCAGAGGTAACTCTGCCCGACATCGTAAGGAGACCCAATCTACATCATTTTGGAGCTGGTATTGGACCATGAATGGGTTACATTTACTATCCCCACTCAATAGCCAAAAGTAAGCAAATAAAATAACAAGACACTGTTACATTATAAATATTAGTTATATAATATCAGTACAAATTATCGAAACAAATAATAATTTTCAATTGACATGAGATGAATCATACAATATATTCAATATTATTATGCATAATCCGAAAATATCATTTATACTACAACAAATGACTGATTAACTATAAGTAAACAAAATACCTAACTAATAATGTATACATTTAAAATATCATGTACTCATTTAACAAAATATATATATATGTATATCTTATGCTTCATTACCTACTGGCGGTCGCCAGTAGGTATATATAGTTAGGATTTTTTCTCTATGGGATTTTTGAAAATTCTATGTCTAATAACTTTGGCGTTTGTGGACGGAATTGGCTGAAATTTTCAGGAAAATGGCACATTTTGTTTCTGAGTAGCCCTTGAAAATTTGGGGGGGGTTTGTCAAGGGGGGGCCGAGAAAAAAGGGGGGTCCCAAAACGTGTTTTTAACATTGAGTTTTCCATAGGGCGGTTGGCCTCACTTTTAGCCCGAACGGCTGAATGGATTTGCACGAAACTTGGCAAAATTGTAGGGACTGGTAGCCCGATGTGCCTTTTGTAGGTCTCAATATATGTGCTACAGTGGATTTTGAGAAATTAACGTTTAAAAAAAGATATATATCTGTAACAGCGGACCGGGCAGCGCTCCAGGACGCGTACTTTTCGCGCAACGGAGCTTTGTGAAGCGAAGCTGATTGGTTCTCCGGCGTCTGTAAACATTCCAAACAGTCCGTAGCGGCCGCCATCTTGTCTCTCAGTAGGATCGAGAGACAAGCGGAGGCCAAACCGAAGGGGCAAATGACCATAAGGGGGCATAGTAGATCCTCCCTGACCGTTTAGGTTTGATGTGGAGGTTTTAAAAGGGCCCCGCGGGGCAAAAAAAAAAAAAAATAATAATAATCGAACAGCTGAATGGATTTGCACGAAACTTGGCAAAATTGTAGGGACTGGTAGCCCGATGTGCCTTTGCTAGATCTCAATATATGTGCTCCAGTGGATTTTGAGAAATTAACGTTCAAAAAAAGATATATATGTGTAACAGCGCACCGCTTCGCGTACTTTTCGCGTTACGGAGCTTTGCGAAGCGAAGCTGATTGGCTCTCCGGTGTCTGTAAACATTCCAAACAGTCCGTAGCGGCCGCCATCTTGTCTCTCGGTAGGATCGAACAGCTGAATGGATTTGTACGAAACTTGGCAAAATTGTAGGGACTGGTAGCCCGATGTGCCTTTGCTAGGTCTCAATATATGTGCTTCAGTGCATTTTGAGAAATTAACGTTCAAAAACAAGATATATATCTGTAACAGCGCTCCGCTTCGCGGAGATAAAATTATATGTGTATTACCTAGCTGTTGCTAACACCAGTTAGCGACGGCTAGTAGAAGATAGCGACCATCTTGGGCCCCACTTTGCATGTGAGTGATATTTATCACTAATGACATGCAAAGTGGGCATGCCAAGATGTTAGCGACTGGAAACAGTCGCTAACATCGCTATCTCCTATTATCAACTTTTGGAAATATTCGAGATAAGCGCGAATATCTCCAAAAGCTACCACCTGCCCTGAGCAGTTCTTAGCCATGTTATCCAATGGGAGGTGGATAACATGGCTAAGAGCATTAGCTCGGTAATGCATGAATATCGCGGAGTTTTCAGCGATATTAATGCATTGCGGTCGTTTTTTATCGTATTTGCGATAAACCTTGATAATAGCAAGGTTTATCTGCGATAATTTCTGACGGTAAAAAAATCGTTGCTAAGCATCGTTAGGGATAAATATCGCTTAACTTTGGTAATATGCCCCAACGTCTGTTAACGTTCGATTCGAAGGAAATCAGGAAGTGTTGAAAAACATTGTCTGCGCCATCTTGTCTTTTTTCAAATGCTACACTTTTGTCGTGCACGGCAGCCATTTTAGATGCCTTGACCAGACCCACTCTGTGCACGCTGTCGATCCTTAGCATGGCTCCCCACCCTCGCAAGCATCTGCCCCAGGCAGTGGTCACCCCCGCTCTCTGTCTTATGCATGGGTAATAAACCTCCCCCCATCTGCGCTGCTCTTCCCTGAGAATCACACCCTGTGCCCGCCCGACACCTCCCTTTCGCCCTATTCACTACCGCACCCTCTGACACTCCTTTTCCTCTGTGTCCGATTGTCCAGGCTGGTCCTAGGGTATCAGCTAGCCCTGCAGATGTAGTTTATGGCCACAGCTGTAAAGAATCACCCCTCTTCAAAGGAGTTATAGTAGATCAAGGCCCACACTCGATGAGATCCGTCACAGCAGAAGCGTTGCTATTATCTGAAAACCATCCTGTATTGTGATTGGGGAGGGGACCGAGCCTGAAGCGGAAGATTCCAGGGATGACTCTTTGTACATCAAAGTTTTTACAATTATGTGTCACATTAAAAATATATAGCACTCCGACAAAGTAGTAAGATTATAAAACTTTAATAATTTATAAATATATACAAGAAAACAAAAATAGTAATAACATATAAACATTTTTAGGGAAAAACAACGAAGTAGCGGTCGGCTGTGCGAATAGTCCCAACGCAGCACAACGTCCAGATTTCCGGCGTGGGGCGTCGCGGGGGGTGGGTCATCAGTAGCAAACTGTTGTGCGAATAGTTCCAAGGCAGCAGAACGCGCTGAAATCTAGATGACACGAAAGTGATGTCTAGTAAGTTGCCACCCAGCAAATAACGGCATGGGGCGTCGCGGGGGGTGGGTCATCAGTAGCAAACTGTTGCGCGAATAGTTCCAAGGCAGCAGAACGATGGCACCAAGGTGATTTCCAGTAAGTTGCTGCACTGGTTTTGGTATCCTACAATGCTGCTCCGAATAACGGCGTGGGGCGCCCCGGGGGAGGCGGCGTGAACGGGCCTCTGCAGGTGGAGTGTCATCTGTTGTAGTGGGGCGCCCCTTTACCGTTTCAGTTGCCATTCCGTCCGTTTTTGGTCCACTGTGTCAAAAGCCGCAATTCAGCTGAGTTGCGCCCACTCTTGCGGTGCAGCGATAGGCGGCTGTCACAGGACTCTCAAAATGGCGGCAGGCTGTTTCCTTTTTGGGCCTGGTCCACTGAAATGGCCCTGGGACACCTTGGAAATCGGACGCTTGTCTGCTAGGTCTTGGACCCCATTCTCGAAAGCGTCCCCTCCGCCTTGAGAATTCATCAAAAGTTTTGGGGGCTCCGACTCCTGCAGGCTTCTGGTGGGGAGCGGCTGCCATGATTGCTCGCGGAATGACCACGACTGAGCTACGAGATGGTGGTGCTCTCATGCTGACGCCAGCTTCAGTCTGAAACATCCAGAAACAAGGTGGGGCTTTCATCGTTTGGGGAAAAAAAAAAGTTTTCATCCAATGAAAAGTGTTGTTTTTAGGTCACATGATCAAGCCTTCCATCATTAGGAAACCAAAAGTAAAATGAACCAATGAAAAGTTTTATAAACAAGTCACATGACCTGTTATGCGGCATAGGGTATAAAATGCGGAGAAAATACGTTGGCACGTGAGGCGGCGTCAGTAGGGGACCGATGTGCGAATAGGCCGAAGGCAATACAACGCGCCAAGATCCGGATGGCACCGAGGTGGTGTCATAGTTGAGAGTTCTGAGCAGCGGTTATAACATTGTCTGAAGCTTATTTGCAGCTGCTGCAGCTTCACTACGCGCCAAGATCCGGATGGCACCGAGGTGGTGTCTAGTAAGGTGCACTGGTGTGGCCATCCTACAATGCTGAAAGTCGGCGTGGGGCGCCCCGTTGGCCTGTGAGTTTGCGTCAGTAGCGGACCGATGTGCGAATAGGCCGAAGGCAGCACAACGCGCCAAGATCCGGATGGCACCGAGGTGGTGTCTAGTAAGTTGCCGCACTGGTGTGGCCATCCAACAATGCTGAAAGTCGGCGTGGGGCGCCCCGTTGGCCTGTGAGTTTGCGTCAGTAGCGGACCGATGTGCGAATAGGCCGAAGGCAGCACAACGCGCCAAGATCCGGATGGCACCGAGGTGGTGTCTAGTAAGTTGCCGCACTGGTGTGGCCATCCTACAATGCTGAAAGTCGGCGTGGGGCGCCCCGTTGGCCTGTGAGATGGCGTCAGTAGCGGACCGATGTGTGAATGGGGCCGAAGGCAGCGCAACAATATTTTCGGAATAGAAGACACCACTAGGCGCTGAGATGCCAAGATCCGGATGGCACCGAGGTGGTGTGTAGCAAGTTGCCGCACTGGTGTGGCCATCCTACAATGCTGAAAGTCGGCGTGGGGCGCCCCGTTGGCCTGTGAGTTTGCGTCAGTAGCGGACCGATGTGCGAATAGGCCGAAGGCAGCACAACGCGCCAAGATCCGGATGGCGCCGAGGTGGTGTCTAGTAAGTTGTCGCACTTCTGTGGCCATCCTACAATGTTGAAAGTCGGCGTGGGGCGCCCCGTTGGCCTGTGAGATGGCGTCAGTAGCGGACCGATGTGCGAATGGGGCCAAATGCAGCGCAACAATATTTTCTGATTTGAAGACACCACAAGGCGCTGAGATGCCAAGATCCGGATGGCACCGAGGTGGTGTCTAGCAAGTTGTGGCACTGGTGTGGCCATCGTACAATGGTAAAAGTCGGCGTGGGGCGCCCTGTTGGCCTGTGAGATGGTGTCAGTAGCGGACTGATGTGTGAATGGGGCCAAAGGCAGCGCAACAATATTTTCTACAATATTTTCGGAGTAGAAGACACCACAAGGCGCTGAGATGCCAAGATCCGGATGGCACCGAGGTGATGTCTAAGTTGCGGACCGATGTGCGAATGGGGCCAAAGGCAGCGCAACAATATTTTCTGAAGAGAATACACCACAAGGCGCTGAGATGCCAAGATCCGGATGGCACCGAGGTGATGTCTAAGTTGCGGACCGATGTGCGAATGGGGCCAAAGGTAGCGTAACAAGATTTTCTGTATGGAAGATACCACTAGGCGTTGAGATGCCAAGATTCGGATGGCACCGAGGTGATGTCTAGCAAGTTGTGCCACTGGTGTGGCCATCGTACAATGGTAAAAGTCGGCGCGGGGCGCCCTATTGGCCTGTGAGATGGTGTCAGTAGCGGACTGATGTGCGAATGGGGCCAAAGGCAGCGCAACAATATTTTCTGACTGACACCACAAGGCGCTGAGATGCCAAGATCCGGATGGCACCGAGGTGATGTCTAAGTTGCGGACTGATGTGCGAATGGGGCCAAAGGCAGCGTAACAATATTTTCTGTATGGAAGATACCACTAGGCGTTGAGATGCCAAGATTCGGATGGCACCGAGGTGATGTCCAGCAAGTTGCTGTACTGGTGTGGTCATCCTACAATGCTGAAACTCGGCGTGGGTCGCCCCATTAGCCTGTGAGATGGCGTCAGTAGCGGACCGATGTGCGAATAGGCCGAAGGCAGCACAACGCGCCAAGATCCGGATGTCACCGTGGTGGTTTCATAGTTGAGAGGCACTTCATCTGCAGTGGGGCGCCGAGATCCGGATGGCACCGAGGTGATGTCTAGCAAGTTGCTGTACTGGTGTGGTCATCCCACAATGCTGAAATGTAGTGGGGCGCCCCTTTACCGTTTCAGTTGCCATTCAGCTGAGTTTCGGCTGCTCTTGATGCTACAGCGACAGGCGGCTGCAAGAGGACTCTCAAAATGGCGGCCTGTTCTTTGGATTTGGGCCTGGTCCACTAAAATGGCCCTGGGACACCTTAGAACTCGGACGCTCGATTTTTTTTTCCTTTCCTGTACATGCAAAAAAAGGTAAATGCCCGGTACGTTACACGCTTCATCTGCCACGATGAACTCTCCAGAGGAACCGAAAAAAAATATAGTTGTGGTAACTATACCATGCATCGTCATATGGAGAGGTGGCACCAATTAATTATAGTGCTGCATAAAAGAGAGATTTGGAGGAGAACCCCTGACCTGCTAGTACATTCATCAAAGAAGTGGCACTGAGAGCTTCAGAGGCAAGGGAAACGGTCCCAAATATTTAGAAGAACTTTGGAAAGATTAAAATGACATGTTTAGATTGTGGTAAATTAATTTCATGTGGACAGATGAGTGTTACTCTAATAAATACAGCATATGAACATCATCATAGTCGATGGTTGGTAGAGACATTTTGACTATATCCTGGACCTGCCCGTCCTCGCCCAAAATGGCGCCGGAATAAATGGGACTCGTAACTCCTTGTTGTGTACTGGTTGCAGAACCTTGAAATCACGAGATACGAATGCAGTTTTGAAGCACATGGCGGGCGGGGACGAGAATTGATTGAATATTTCGACATCCCTATTGATATTAAGTTCTGATGTGTTATTGATTACTGTACTGTTGAAAATTCGAATTAACGTCACCCATGGTACTTGCCCGCAAATGTATATCTAGATAATTTTATTGTAACTGGCCCTGTCGTATTTTAATTATAAAATGTACGTCCACCGATTCCGTAACTGTTAGACACCTTAGTTCTTGCAACCTAATGGCCCGCCCGTTACGTTCCTCTACAGTGTAAATGTCTATTCATCATATACGATTACAGTTTGCTCCGTGGCAGGCCCACGTGGTTATAGGCTCGTATTTGTATAATGAAATTTTCACAATAAAGGTTTTTAAAAGAAAACATGGTAGTAGTATATACATTGGTAAAGTTTTTAATAATAGTCACTGTTTTAGAATCATTAAAAGGCAAGTGAAATAAAGCAGACCAATTACATGAAGGGTAAAAGGTATAATACGAAGGAACGCAGTAAAGATAAATGGTCAAGGGCTGTTGTGTTTTCTATTCCTGCAACATAAAGTGATCGATAAGAATCTCATATTCAGGCGTATCGGCGACTAAGACAGCAGGTCGACCCTCTTTTGCTCAACGGCTCCGTCATGGGACGAAGAAACGCTCTTTTTCTCGAAAAAAGAATATATTTTACTTGCAGGACAGTTGTAAAATTTCCGGGAAAGTACATTAGCCTGGAACATTATAACATATATTTAAGAAAAAATAATGTTCGGAAGTAATTAAAAGCGTAATTTTTAGGTGATATGACCAAGCCTTTCATCATTACAATAAGAAAAGTAAAATGAACCAATGAAAAGTTTTATTAACAAGTCACATGACTTGTTATGCTTACGTTACGCGCTGCGCGCCCCGGATGACTTCCGGATGCGCTAACGCGGCACGTCATATGACGCATTACGCGACAACGCAGGTCCAGAATATAGTCAAAATGTCTCCACCAACCAGCGGTCGAAACACAACCCCTTTCAGCAGGCTAAATAGTTCTGTTAAATGACAACAGAAGGGACAGGCAACAAGAACCATCAGTCAAAGAGGGGAGGGCTAGTTCTTCTCTACCGGGTTACATTGGGGCGCTACCGGAACTGATCGAATTGGTAGTCTACAGTGTTTCTGGATGTTTCAGACTGAAGCTGGGGTTAGCATGAGAGCAGCACCATTTCGTAGCTCCATTGTGGCCATTCCGCAACCAATCATGGCAGCCGCTCTTTATCGTTATTTTGGGCGGGGTGGGTGGCGGAGCCGAGCTGTTTTGCAGCCATCATTGTGTGAAGTTCAGTTCATCTCACTAGTTTTGTATTTGTCATGAGGGGTTGTTCCTAATGTTTCTATTTTAGCGAGGTCAAAAAGAGATCCCATTAGTGGCCTACTGATTTTACTCGATTCCTTTTCTTTTTTTTTACACGATTTTTCGTTATCTGCAAAGACTAAACAGAGTATTGCGACTCTGTGTTTGTTTGTAAATAGAGAATGAACCAAAGAGAACTAATTCTAAAACAGTAAATACTTGGATAACAATCAATCAAATGGAGAGAGAAGCAGGCACGACGGATTACAACGGGGGCAAAGGCCTGCGTTAACTACCTTTCACTATCTGCAAAGAGAGAGTACTCCTAATAGAAATGAGGGGGGGGGGGCACCATTCAAAGCAGATCAGTGTGCATAAACACGAAAATGTTTTCACTTACCACGTACTTGACATTCGACAGCTTATGATATTTGCTATTAAAAAACCATTGAAATTCACTGAAAAAACCATAGGTTATAGACCATATATAGTTAGGAATTAGCATTTACAAAACCTTGAAAATTCACTGAAAAAACCATAGGTTATAGACCATATATAGTTAGGAATTAGCATTTAAAAAACCTTATTTTACTCACAAAAACCATTGAAATTCCATATAAAGTTAGTTGCACTAACTATATATCGCGCACCCGCAATCCACTGCTGATGATGTCACATATTACATCATTCATGACATGGTCAGTGACATCACTGATGACATCACTGATGACATCTCAAATGACATCACTGATGACATCTCATTTGACATCAATGACCACATCACTGATGATATCATTCATGTGACAATACAATGCATCTCCTCACATTTTAATATAACCTCTGTTTCACCCAGTGTTAAATACAGAGTATAATTTTTGAAACCATTGACACACCAATACTAGTTACTACATACGCACTCACTGATTCGTACGTCTACACACACATTCACTTATTCACCCATACAATCATTCATACATACAATCACTCATCTTTACAACACTATCATATGCACTCATACACCTATACAGACACTCACACTCTGCCACTCATCCATGGAGTTACTCACACACCTAGTCAGTCCTGTAAAGAATCAATCACACTTCCATTTTCTAGTTTATACAGTTAAACATAGAGCACCTTACGTTTTCAACCATATACTAACACATACTTAGTCTCTTATACAATCATTGATAGTAGTACACATTGATCTGCACAGAGTCACACACCTCCCAGCCAGCCACACACACACTCAGTCTCCCATGCAAATACTTGGGCAATCAATCAATAACCCATATAGTTACTCATATAGCTACTGATCAACACATGCAGCAGTTTACAGAACAACAGACATAATGATGCACAAATTAAGACAGTTTAGTCACTAACCCATGCATTCAGTGAGACACATTTAATCACTCACTCATACAGTCAGTCACGCACCTACTAAATCCTTCATCCAGACACTTCTACATCTACTCATTCTTCAATATGTAAAACATATTTAAACTTTACAGAAACACACAGTCACTGGATGATGTCATCAGTGATGTCATCAGTGATGTCATTTGAGATGTCGTCAGTGATGTCATCAGTGATGTCATTTGAGATGTCATCAGTGATGTCACTGACCATGTCATGAATGATGTAATATGTGACATCATCAGCAGTGGATTGCGGGTGCGCGATATATAGTTAGTGCAACTAACTATATATGGAATTTCAATGGTTTTGTGTGAGTAAAATAAGGTTTTTTAAATGCTAATTCCTAACTATATATGGTCTATAACCTATGGTTTTTTCAGTGAATATATATATATATATATATATCCCAACACTTCCTTCGTCTCGCAAAAGAATTGGGGCGCACTCCTTCAGAGATTCCACAGCAGGATTTTTATTGCGATCTTTTCAACGTGAAAGCGAGTGATTTACGTGTTTCGATGCTACCAGCATCTTGCTCATGATCAACTTTACACTTTTTTCAAACTTATTTAAAAGCATTCGAGGATGTGTATTGTATCACTTCCTGTTTCCTGATTGCATTGCATTGTGGATATTATAGTTTTAGTTAAAACCACGAAAGTGAATTTATATCAAACATTTCAATTATTTCATTTGAATATTTGTTATGTTATGTTATGTTAATTGCTTTTATATCGCGCACAGCTGCCCCAGCGAAGGGGCGTCCTGGCGCCCAGAAAGGTAAACACAACATTACACATTACTACTGAATCAGAGGGTTTTGTTAAAAAGTACTGTTTTAATAGCACGTCTGAACTGGAGTAGATCTTCTAGTGCTCGAATTTCCACAGGGAGGGAATTCCAAAGCTTTGCGGCCACCACTCGGAAGGAGCGACCGCCCGTCCTACTCAACAGGAAACGTGGGACCACAGACAGATTCTGACCCATAGATCTCAAGGGTCGGGAGGGAATATACTCATTTTTTTTCACTGGTAACAGAGTCCATTATTTTTACATTGTCCCACCTACTATATTTTAATTGTCTTTTGTATTTTATACCCTCTAGTGGGTTTACGTAGTCTTTCCTTTTGGTTTGTGTAGTCCCTTGAGTGGGATATTTTTGGGACAAAAGACCTTCTTTTCTTTTGTATCAGTCCTCTCCTTCTTTTTATCTGTCTTCTCCAGTATATATTTTTTTATCACTTTTTCTTTTGTTATTTTTTATATTTATTTAGTTTTTCCATTCAATTTTTTCTTTTCTTTATCTGTTTTCCGGGTATATTCTCTTTTTCACTCTTGTTTCCTTTTGGCAAACGTTTATGAAGTCATCTTTATAGGTGAATATATAACTCCTCCGATTGATTTAGGCCATGCGGACTCAGAGTTCAGAGATTTAAGATGTGACGTGACTCCTTCTGCCTTAACAGTTTTTCTCGGTCATGTGATCAAGTGCTCAGGGAAGCGCCAAACGCATCATGGCGATCTGAAGCACCAACAATAAAAGCTTACTTTTGCACCTACTCTGGGTCCGTATCCGTTTCTGCAGCCTGGCAACTCTGCACAAGATATCGGATAATCCTTGTAATATATATATATATATATATATATATATATATATATATATATATATATACATACATATAGTATTCACTGAAATAACTATAGGTTTCAGGGATGTTAAAGTTAGTTGAACAATTGACTCCAACAAAACCAGAGAAATTAGCCTTTTACAGTTAGTTGAGCTAACTATAACTCGCGCGCCCGCAATGCACTGGTGATGACGTCACATATTACATCACTCATGACATGGTCAGTGACATCACTGATGCCGTCACTGATGACATCTCAAATGACATCACTGATGACTTCATATAGTGAATGTGTTTTTCTGAAAGTTTAAATATTTTTCATATATATCTATCCCAAGGTGTATTGAAGAATGAGTTGATTTACATGTGCCTGAATGGATTATTTAGTAGGTGCATGACTAACTGTATAAGTGAGTGATTGAATGTGTCTTCCTAATGCATGGGTTAGTGACTAAACTGTGTGAAAGTCTGTATTAGTCTCTCAGTTGGTGTGTAAGCGGCTGCACGCCTTGGTGGGTGGCTACATGAGTGTCTATATGGGTTATTGATTTGTTGTCTGAGTATCTGTAGGGGTGCCTGAGTGTCTTTGTGGGTGGGTGGCAGGGTGTGTGACTTTGTACAGATGTCTGAGTGGGTGATTCACTGATTGTATGGATTCAAATGTCCATCTAGGAAGGGCTGTATGGGTGAGTTAGTGTGTGTTGGTGAGTTAAGGAATGTCTCAGTGGTATATGTCTGAGTAACTACATATATTTTAAGGCAGTATATGTGATTGTTGGAATATATAAATGACTGTACGTGAGAGTAAGTTATTTGAAGACTGTATCTAAATGAGTGTCTACTTGTATCAGTGATTGTATAAGACAGTAAGTATGTGTTAATACCTGCATAAATAAGTGATGTGGTGTGTGTATAAATAATGGAGTGGGTGTGTATAACTGTATACATGAGTAAATTGGTATGTGATTGATTCTTTGCATGACTGACTAGGTGTGTGAGTAACTATGAATGAGTAGCGGAGTGTTACTGTATGTATAGGTGTATGATTGGATATTATAGTACTGTATTGATGAATAACTGCATGTATAAGTGACTGGATGTGTGTACAGACCTGGAAAATAGTGGGTGGTATGTAGTATCTGGCATTGTTGTATGTATAGTTTCAAAATTAGTAGTCTGCAAAGGGCTGCAGTTTCTTCATGCGGGCAGATATTTGCCCAGCTACGGTTTCTAAACGTTGGCATTTGCGGCAATTGATCTCAGGTTTTCAGGAGAAAGGAGCGACTGTGTGTCTTCAAAACCCGGCGAAGTTGAAAGTAACGGTTAAAGGACAAACAAAATGTTTTGTTTCCGAAATATTGGCTAAGGAGTACTTGATGTCATTATAGAATGGGTATATGTGCTTAACAATTATGTCGCTTTCTTATTGGGGAGAAAAAAAAAATTTCTTACTCTGGAGATATAGTCGGGTTTTTTTTTGTTCTTTTTGCCTGATACTGTTGTGCGTGAACACCAGCAATCTGAAGAAAAATGGATTATTATTAGACAACATTTCTCTTTTTTTCCTAACCTTAAAAGGAGCAGAGGGGCACCTAGGGTTCCCAGGGACCTATGGTCCCAGTGCCTCATGTGGTGGGATGGGTGGGCAGGGTGGAGGGTTGGTTGCAGGCTAGGGAGTGGTGGTGGTGGTGGTGGTGGTGGGGATGGTGGTGGGGGGTGGGGTGTAAGACAGCGGTAGTTATTTTTGAATGTACAGCAGAGCAGACCAATTTTTTATCATGTGTTTGTGGTATGAGTCAAAACAGAGACGTTTCAACTTTGTTATTCTTGAAGTCCCATAATGGATAAGAAAGTAAAACTGTGTACGTTGAATATTAATGGCCTCAATGATTTTAAGAAAAAAGGGATCTTACGTAAAATAATTTAATTATTACAAATAGACATTCTGTGCCTACAAGAGACACATATCTCTTGGGATAAGAGGAATTTGTTGAGACATTTAGGTCTGGAACTTTTAGTTTGTTCAAAGCAGACTGGGATAAAAAGAGGAGTCGCTATCCTTATGAAACAGGTGTTAGGGAAATGTGTTAGAACCTTAGCGGACAAGTGGGGGAGATGGGGGCTAGCAGAAATTAATATTGAGGGAAATAGGTTTACTGTTTGTTCTTTGTATGGACCGAATTTAGATGATAGTGAGGTAATGAATTCGGTTAACTTAGAGCTTGCTGCCTGGTGTCAACCTATAATCTTTTGTGGTGATTTAAATGTGCATATCGAAGCTGATCTCAATATTAGGACTACTTGGAAGTATAATGGTCACAAGACTAGGACTTATAAAGCACTTAGGGAACTTGTACTAGGGAACGGGCTGATTGATGTGTGGAATAGGTTGCGATCTTCCGAACCCGGTTTTACTTTTTTTTCGGTCCCACACCAAAAGTTTGTTCGTCTAGATTTTTTTTTTTATTTCTCCAGATCTTTTAGAGAAAGCGAATATTGATATAATCCCACAACTGGTTTCAGACCATAACCCTGTTGTATTAGAAATACAATTATTCTCCCAAAATAAAGGCCCTAGTAGACAATGGTCATTTCCAAGAAATTTGTTGATGGATGAGGATTATTTGCAGCATATGGGCGAAATTATCAACGAGTTTTTCGCATGTAATTATGAGACAGCTTCGGTCCAAATAATTTGGGACACTTTTAAGTCAATAATAAGGGGAGAAACTATTAGTTATTCCAATTTTCAGCAGAAAAATAAACAAAATAAATTTAAGGAAGAATTGGATAAAGTGATGAAGGCAGAGTTAAAACTTGCCTCTAGTATTAAAATAGGTCAGGGTATCGAAGACGCTCAACGCACTTTAACTATCGAGCGTGCTGCAGTGTATTCTTATTTAGCTGAACAGGTAGCACTCAAATACAAACAATATAAGACCGAATGCTATGAATTAAACGAACAAACGGGTAGGATTCTAGCACAAAGACTTACACAGAAGGCTGCTTTTAATGACATTATAAAAATCACGGATCAAGAAGGAGTAATTCAGGAATCTAAAGCTAGGATATTAAAGGCGTTTCGTGATTTATATCAGTCATTCTATAATAAGTCAAATGATGATATAAACACACCAAGCAACATGTCAGCATATTTGAGAAGCCTTGATGAGTCTTTACTTTCCGAAAAAGATAAGGCTGTATTAGCTGCTCCCATTGCCTGGGAAGAGATTGAGTTAGCTTTTTTAGGTCTTGCCTTAGGCAAAGCGATGGGACCAGACAATATTCCATTGGAATTTTATCGCACCTTTCGCAACATGCTTAAACCAGAATTACTTAAGCTGTTCCAGCAGGGTTTTCAGGGCTATTCACCTGACTCCTGGTCCTTGGCCACTATAGTAGTGTTCAAGAAAAAAGGAAAAGATGGTACCGAGTTAGGATCATACAGGCCAATCTCTCTTATAACCTCAGATAGTAAAATCTTTTCCAAGATTCTTGCCAACAGACTAGATGAATTTATGCCTACCCTGGTTTCTGAGATCCAACATGGCTTTATCAAAAAAAGGGATACAACTGACCATGTCAGACGAGTCATCGCTCTGCTAGATTGGGCGCAGGCCACAGGATCTCCAGTCGGGGTAGCCCTGCTGGATGCAGAAAAAGCATTCGATAGGGTCGACTGGGGATTCCTGTGGTCTGTGTTGACATGGAAGGGGTTTCCTATAGAATATATAGATGCTATAAGGGTGCTATATATTAATCCTAAAGCCATAATCCGGGTTGCTACCGAGACCTCTGAGCCTTTATCGATAACAAGGGGGACAAGGCAAGGGTGTCCTTGCTCCCCCTTGTTATTCGCATTGTATATTGACCCTTACTTGAATAGATTAACAAAAGAAGTCGCTATTCCTCCCGTCAAAATCCATCAAGCAGAATATAAAGTTTTTGCATACGCCGACGATGTAGCGATTGTCACCTCCAATATCCAATCTGCGCTACCTAAAATGATAGAATTAGCCCAGGAGTTTGGC
Source organism: Lissotriton helveticus (assembly GCF_964261635.1). NCBI lineage: Eukaryota > Metazoa > Chordata > Amphibia > Caudata > Salamandridae > Lissotriton > Lissotriton helveticus. Next base: position 795,266,715 of record NC_136057.1, on the reverse strand, counting down.
GAGTCGTCAGGATATAAATTGAATATTTCAAAAACTCAGGTGATCTACTCTACCGAGGGCAGACCGGACGGCATGGCGCTTTTGCCTGAAGCTTTGTATCTTGGGGTAACAATATCTGCCAAAGTAGAGGACATTGTACGGCTCAATACAGACCCTATGTTAGATTCCGCTAATAGGACTCTCGAGAGACTGAATAATTTACATTTATCCTTATACGGTCATACTACCGTATTGAAAATGATAATATTCCCCAAATTTCTTTATTTGTTTCGTACTATACCTTTATTGTTCCCCTCTGTATTCTTTAATAAACTAGACAGAATTGTCTCTAGATTTCTCTGGCGTTATCGAAGAGCCAGAAGATCTCTTAAATGGTGTACCTTACCTAGGATTGGGGGTGGTTGGGGGGTTCCGAATTTTCGGTTATACTATTGGGCAGTTTCTTTAAGATTTATTGGAATTCTAATTTTTCAAGATTTTGTTATGGATGAATCAATTAGACCATCAATCTACGAAATAAATGGTTCTGGGGATTGAAGCACGGCAATGCTTGATGAGATTCATAGAACCTAGTTACTATAAAAAAATAAAATTTAAGATTATGATATCAGTGTTCCAAATCTGGAAACAGTTTAAAAAGAGATTCAATTGCTGTATAGATCTAAATTATTATACACCTCTCTTGAATAATCCGGTTCTGACTGAAATTTTTAGAGGCCTTACTATGCAGGGATGGCATTGTCATGAAGGTGTGTTTATTAGGAGATTTATATCCGGCGGGGCAATTTGCTTCATATTCTTATTTGCAGCAAAAATATAATCTAACAAGAACAGATTTTTTTAAATACCTTCAAATTCGGAGTTTTTTGGAGGCAAAAAATCTACTAAACACTAATATGATGGGAAAAATAGATGTGTTAGAAAGCTGCAGGAAAAGAAGTAAAATTGATGTAATCTATCAGCTGATGCTAAATATAACCCAGGATAATTTAAATGTATATATAGAGAAATGGCAATGAAGTCTCGGAATTGGGAATGTTGACTTATCTAGATAAATTGAGCTTGCTAGTAGGGTTTTATTTAACGGATTGCTTAAAAGCCAACACTTTATGTATATTTTTGATTTATATTATACCCCAGCTAAGCTGGCGAAATGGAAAGCCAAAAGTGGAGACAAATGTAGCCGTGGTAGTTTTTTTGCTGCGGATTCTAATCACATGGTTTTTAGTTGTCCCAAATTAATTCAATTTATCATGGATGTACAATGTTTTTTAAATAATATCTTAGGGACACCAATTCAATTATCCGCAGTATTAGTAATATTTGGAATGCAGTCGGATCAAATTGCTAGAAAAACAATTGAAGAAGAAGGCTTTTTGTTTATATGTATGTCTGTATTTCGATATTGTATAACCTCTCGCTGGCTAGATGTCGATCCACCAACATTTCATCACGGGCAGTCCAAATTATTAAGTATCTATCAACTTGAAAATGCGGTGTATAAACTAAAGGGGCAGAAAAGAAAGGCATTTGACCAATAACTCTGGGGTCCTATTTGCAACTGGATTTAATTATTTTGTTGTAATTTAATATCATAATTTTTTTTGTCTTCTGAATCTTCCGTATTTTCTTTCTTAATTCTTTTCTTCTCTTTTTGCTCTATCACTGAAAAGACGCTTTGCCGGAAATTGTCTTCTTTTTTTTGCTTATTTTCATTATTATTATTTCTCATGATGAATTGTACTATGTACTATGTATAACTATCCGCTGTCATAAAATCAATAAAAAAAAAAATCCATAAAAAAAACAAAATTAGTAGTCTGTATTTTTGAGTGTGTGTATCAAACTTTATATTAAGGCATCAATATATGCATCAGATTTGCACGTGGATGATGTCATCAGTGATGTCATTTGAGATGTCATCAGTGATGTCATCAGTGATGTCACGGACCATGTCATGAGTGATGTAATATGTGATGTTATCAACAGTGTATTGTGGGTGCGCAAGTTACAGTTAGTTCAACTAACTATAACAGGGCAATTTATCTGTTTTATATGAGTCAAATGTTCAACTAACTATAACATCCCTGAAACCTATGGTTTTTTCAGTGAATTTCTAAGGTTTTTTAAACGCTGATTCCTAACTATAACGTCTGTAAAACCTATGGTTTCTTCAGTGAATTGCAAAGGTTTTTTAATGTTAATTTCATATTTTAATGTTTATAAAACATATATTTCTTTTGTTATATTTTTAAATATTTCGGAACTCTATTAAACTTCTTTTTTTAACTTAAAAAAATTATGCAATGTCTTTCTTTTTTTAAAAACTGCACTCCCATACCAGTAGCGTACCAAGCTCCATCACCACGTGAATCTAATCAACCATATTGCTAAACTCCTAAATGATGCGCATTTGGTTTCAAACCGGTTCGTGACTCTGTTTCCAGCTTAACATCATATATGCATGAAGTCGCCCCAGATGCTACTTTGGTATCCGGCGGGTACGCAGTACCAAGCCACGCGTTACGTCATGTACGTATGGGGTCGCACCCCTGCGTGTAGCGTATGCGACGCGTACACGCCGCCAGGGTCTGTGTTACGTCACCGACGTATAGTGTCACGCCGGGTACACAATTCTCCCTTTTTTTGTCTCAAAAGTATATGAAAATAACTTTAAACAGTATATGACAGCAAGCGATAATCTAAAACATTTTAAACTTTTATATATTTCTAACTGTAACAAACTGATATTATGATAAATATATTTTCTCAAAATCGCGCTGTGGGGCCTCCTTGCACGCTTGGTGCGCAATTGCCATATCACCTTAAAAAAAGCATTTGATTGCTCATTGTAACAGTTGGAGGACCCCACCCATTTTAGTCATTCTCTGAACAGCGTTTGATGAGAAACACAACTTCACCTTAAACAGCTTTTTTGAAAAGTTTTTTTTCTGTGTACACATATCTTATACTACACACAACATGCAAGCAACATCTTGATTAATATGATCAATATTCTTGGTCTGTACATTAAGCCTTCCACGTGTGATGGCCATGCATCTCAACGTTACATCAAAAAACAAATGTGTGTTACACGATGCCCTTGGTGTGTGTGTGTGTTCACATTATTGTGCTGCCTTTTGGCCTGGGTATTGGTGGCTCTAAGGAGTATCATCAGCCATGGGCAGAGTTTACATCCTAGATCACATGTCACAAACAGTAAAGTGTAGATTTGTATTGCTGTACGCTCTGTTATCAGGCTTACCAATATAGTAGTGTGTCATATGTGAGACATTCAGATTCATGTTTCACATACATTGCTTGACTATAATGAGCATTATCACTGTGTATGACGTAGCTTCACTGTTGATCCTCCCTCCATCCGAGCACATTCACATGTGTACGCTTCACGATAGCAACACTTTCAAAAATACCGCACACCATTGACATGCATGTCTGCGCATATTCACAACCTTGACAACGACATGTGAGGTTCGCTATTCAATCTTTTTGAACAGCATCTCATTATCGATAGTTGCTGGCCTCCCGATACATGCTACATTAATATAAATCGCAGATTCTGCGACATCAAAACTCCAAAAGAAACACACATAACTACACTTCCTGGCCAGGCCAGATCCCCGGAACAATTATTCACACCCCTACGCTGGCCTGGCATATGCAAGCTCAGCCTTCTTTGTGTATGTATAAATAGGATAACGACCACGTCACATGTCCTAGTTCTTCCACACAGCCTCAGGTGATATGGCTGCATCCACCTCGCATATCACAATGCTTAATAAAAAAAAAGGGATCCATGAGGTGTACACCATCCTGACAATCAGCACTGGTTCTAAATTGTGAACCCTACTGCCCGTCGTGTTTCCGAAGGGATTCATGAGGTGTACACCTTCCTGCAATCAACACTACAACTGAATTGTGAACACTTGCTACCCGTAGTGTTTGCACACACAGCAATGACAGCAGGTGAGCAGTGGGGCCTGGGTGAACAGGGGCTGCAATTGAGCGCGGTGCTGCAGGAGGGGTGGTGTGCATCAGCCTGGGTGCGCAGGTCTGAAGAAGCGATGTTGCAGTGCGTAATGATGTTATCTCTGACCTCATTCAATCACATGTCTGTCTCATTTTAAGGACCTGCTGGACCATACTGTAGGCTTGAGCCAGCTTTTAGGGCACTGTAGTGAGCTCATTACTAAGTGTACATGCACACAGGCTTCTGCCACTGCATTACACATGCACATTATGCTTCTAGAATGCGCTCTGTTCCTTTGTATGTGAATCCTTGTTATAACATATTATTATTTAACCTTGTGTATTGTCGTGCACTCCAACTCCTCTGTGAACCACAATTACCATTAACAGTTAGTAGATTGTACTTCAAAAACGAAGGATGCACTCAACTGGTGTTTTCAATTAACCCCTTAGCCGCGGGGGTAACTCCCACATGGCGTGGGGGAGGTGGGGGCACAGCGCCACGGTGCTCATGACAAGCCCAGCTCGTCATGAGCACAACTCCACTGTGCCTCATGACAAACTTGGCTCATCATTAGCATGGAATGGGTTAAGCTTGCAATAAACCTTCATTTATCTCCAGACATTTCAACCGTTAAAATATTTGTCCCTTTTCAGACACTGAATTGGCCAAAAATGGGCGGAGCGGGTGCTCATCCTGTAATGATGTCCTCGGCATTCTGACGCCTTCCATCCTGGTGTCAAGACACCGTCCCCGACCGGAGCTCTGTTCTCCCACCCTACAAAAATACCCCGGACTCGGAGCTTGCACCAGCATGTCGTTGGACCCACCGATGGTGGCAGGTGAGCAGTGAAGCCTCTGTGCACAGGACCTACAATTGAGCACAGTGGGGGGAAGGGGCTGGGATGCATCAGCCTGGGTGCGCAAGTGCAAACAAGCCATATGGCCATCCGTAATGATGTGATCTGACCTCATTCAGTCACATCTCTGTCTCATTTTAATGACCTGCTGGACCGTACTGTACGCCTGAACCAGCGGGCCGTGATACCCTACAAACATGTGAAGTGTGCAGTGCTGCAGGAGGGGTAGGGATGCATCAGCCATGGTGCGCACGTCTGAGCAAGCAATGTTGCCGTGCGTAATGATGTGATCTCTGACCTGATTCAGTCTCATTTTAAGGACCTGCTGGACCGTACTGTAGCCCTGAGCCAGCGGGTTTTGCTGCCCTACAGACAAGTGGCATTGCCTTTTAGGGCAATGTGGTAACCTCATTACTAAGTGCACATGCACACAGGCTTCCACCACTGCATTACACACGCACATTATGCTTCTAGAATGTGCTCTGTTCCTTTCTATGTAAACGTAAGCATAACATATTATTATTCAACATAGTGTATTCTCATGCACTCCAACTCCTCTTTGAACCGCGATTACCACTAACAGTTGGTAGATCGTACTTCAAAACAAAGGATGCACTCAACTGGTGTTTTCTATTAAGCTTGAAATAAACCTTCATTTACCTCCAGACATTTCCACCATTAAATTATTTCTCACCCCGTCATGATGCCCTTGGCATTCTGACGTCTTCCATCGTGGTATCAAGACACAGTCCCCGACCGGAAACCTGCTCTCCCACCCTACAAAGGTACCCCGGATTCGGCGCTTGCACCAACACATTGTTGGACACACCAATGGTGACAGGTGAGCAGTGAAGCCTTGGTGCGCAGGATCTACATTGAGCACAGTGTGGGGGAAGGTGCTGGGGTGCAGCATCCTGGGTACACAGGTGCAGGTAAGTGATGTTCCCGTAACTAATAATGTAATCTCTGGCCTCATTCAAATGCTTCATTTTAAGGACTTGCTCAACCACACTCTTTCTCGCAGACCCCAGCATCCTAGACAAACGGGTGACGGGACGTAAACACTGAGGGCTGGGTCCAATACGCAGACGCTCTGTCTCCTACTCTCTCTGTTCTTTGACTCTCCCTCCCCTTCTCCCTTCCACCCACTCCCTTTCCCTCCCATTCTCACTATCTTCCTTTCATTCGGACTACCTTTCTTTTCATCTTCCAAATGGCACACATACCTATGTTTCATTTTTGTCTTTCAGGTTAAGTACGCTGCTTCCGGAGGAGTCCCACCCACGTATTTCATGTTAAACTTTTGTTTGTTCTAATAAACTTTTGTTTCCATTTATTTGTGTTGTTTTAATAAAGATTTTTTTTTAATAAATAGCTTAGTGTATAGGTCTTCTTCGTCTAACAACACTTGTCTGTAGTTTATTGTGAAAATCGTCTGTTTATAGGAGGTTTAGAGAGAAAATATTTTAAATTTTGCGGTGCACCTACCAAATATAAACCCAATAGACTATTACATAAATGAAGCCTGTGTAATTCTACAACGGCAAGGATTCTATGTGTGTATCACTTTATAACACCATGAGTGCTGCCTGTGTGATTACAGAACCAATAAGGCCCTGCCTAGCACCACAGGGACCTCAGGGACTGCCGAGGACCACCCTGCATATTTAAGTAAAGCCCTAGAGGGTGGTGATCCCCAGACTTCAGTTTTCCTCAAAGCACCCCGAACAATTAGTAAACAATGCCCGAGAAGGTGGCGATCCCCTACGCTATGTCTGTGCCCTTCCGCGCCTAATTTGCATGTGACATTTAGATCCCCAGTCCTACAGAGAACCCGCAAAATAATATTAGGATTAGCCACGGAACATTACCCACCAGGAGCCTAATTTAAATCAACGAGATGAGACCCTGCTTTTTTTCCTCAATTTTTACCATCCGGATCCACTCTATTAAAGCGATATGAGGTTTTTCTCCTCTCGCTTCAACTAGTCAAACAAGGATATGCTATTACAGGGTGGAAGCCATGCACCCGCCCTCTAATAGCAAACATAAATGTACCGCAGATGCACACCCAGGGACATTGTATGAGCTGCGCCTGGGAGGTCCCGCTCCCTAGGATCATGATGCATTGGTTAGTATAAACACATACTAACACTATTTACACGTGTGTAGTACAGCGACCGGAGTGTAGTGAGGAGGCATAGGAAGCGCAAAATCTAAAAATATAAATTCTACCAGAGTTCGGATGACATAGTTCAATGAGCCGACGACCCATGAGTAGAAACAGCTACATGAAGAAAACGGGTCTTAATGATTTAAACAAAACTCAACTTTGACCACAAACTAGATAAACAATAAAGAGAATAAATTAAAACCATGATACATAAAAAGGTCCTCTGTGATAGCAACCGTAAGTGGAATTGTTAGATAGATTGATTCTGTATGTACCAGAGCACATGATCCTGAACGTTATACATATTGAATGCTCAATTGGTTAATGTTTTTAAATGGAAAAGAAATTGATGTTTTTAATACAAATACAACTTGAGAAGTAAATAGAATTAATCAGTGTCGTGTGGTACTAATCATTCAGTGGTTGTGTAGAATCTATTATCTGTGTCAAATTTTGAACATTAAGTAAATTATGGTCTGTGAGTAGGCCTTTTACATTGGAATACTACACAGAGCACATGACTTTACAGCAATGACCTCATGGTTTCATCTAGGAGTCTTCAGACCGGTAGGGGTGAGTAGTTCGCTTCCCACTCCCTATATTATATAAACACAAACTAACACTACTTCCACAGGTATACTACAGTGCCCAGAGCACATCACTTTACAGCAATTAGCTCCCGATTTAGGCTCATGCTTTAATCCCCGAGTCTTCAGACCAGTAGGAGAAAGTAGTTCGCTACACACTCCCCATATGCATACTAACAATACTTATACAGTTATACTACAGCGGCTAGTATCCTACAGCGCCCAAAGCCCATCACTTTACAGCAATCAGCTCAGTTTGATCCGCACATCTTCACACCGGGAGGCGTAAGTACTTGGCTTCCTGCATAGTATACACCCACAGTAGCGGTCAGTAGTTTGCTTCCCACTCCCCGTATAGTATAAACGCCTACTAACACTACTTGCACACGTATACTACAGCGCCCAGTGCCCATCCCTTCACAGTAATCAGCTCAGTTTGATCCCCGAGTCTTCACACCGGTAGGCTTGAGTACTTTGCTTCCAGTATAGTAAAAGGCACGGTAGCAGTCAGTAGTTCGCTTCCCACTCCCTGTATAGTAGAAATGCCTACTAACGCTACTTGCACATGTATGCTTCAGCACTCAGTACCCATCCCTTTACAGCAATCACCTCGGTTTGATCCCCAAGTCTTCACACCGGTAGGCGTGAGTACTTCGCTTCCCGCTTCCAGCATAGTATAAACCCACAATAGTAGTCTGTAGTTCGCTTCCCACTCCCTGTATAGTATAAACGCGCCCTAACACTACTTGCACACCTATGCTACAAAGACCAGAGCACATCACTTTACAAAAATGAGCTAACAGTTTAGGCTCTCGGCTTCATACCCAAGTGTAGAGGCATATCATCTCAGCATCATGTCACTCTGAGGAACACCCCACTTTTATATATATGTATATATATATATATATATATATATATATATATATAAGGAGGACGCGTTTCAACCACAATTGCAGTCACAAAGCGGCGCACTCTAACTGCTGGTGCAGACGTTGGGGATAGACCACAAATCCCCTGTATCATAACCAACAAACCACACCAGTACGCCTCACTCTCAGGAGTTTTTTTACTTTATTCACATTCCAACCTCATTGTTCTTTCTCAAAGTGGGTATGTCCTGTTTGTTGAAAATCCCCTCCCACCCGATCTGGGGCATTCTGGGAGTTGTGGTGCGGTGTTAGCCTCACTTAGTGGTAGCTTTCCAATTGTCATTCAATTCACAATGTGATGTGAGTCCCGGGCCCATGTCAAATCACGGGCTGCATTGATGAAAAGATCTCTCCTTCCACAGAGCTTTACAAAGGGGGCGTGTAAAAGTTTGTGCCCATCCAGGTTATCACTGTCTTCTGATATATAGTATATTCACCATAGATTAGTATCTCCCTTGTTCCTGCAGTAGGTTCTGCTTGTTATTGGGTGCTTCCAACCCAATATTGCCACAACTGCGGTCACAAATCGGTGTGCTCTAACTGCTGGTGCCAATGCTGGGGATAGACCACAAATCCCTTGTAACATAACCAACAAACCACATGGGGTATGCTGCACTCTCAGGAGTTTTTTTACTTTATTCACAGGTACTTATGACTCACAACACCAGGAACCAACTGACACGTTTCAACCTCATTGGCCTTTCTCAAAGTGGGTAAGTCCTGTTTGCTCAAAAACCACTCCAATCTGATGTGATCTGGGGCATTCTGGGAGTTGTGGTGCAGTGTTAGCATCATTTACATGTAGCTTTTGAATTGTCATTCAATTCACACTGTGATGTTACTCCCGGGAGGGCCCAATTCCAATCACTGGCTGCATCAATAACAAGATCTCTCCCTCTGCACAGCTTTACATAGGAGGGATGTAAAAGTCCCTGCCCATCCAGACTGTGATAGCCTAGATGGGCACAGACTTTTACATGCCCCCTTTGTAAAGCTCTGCGGAGGGAGAGATCTTTTTATCGATGCGGCCCGTGATCCAAAATGGGCCCAAACTAATGCAAAGTTGACGTAATAACATTTTAACATTGGAAGCTATGGATTACAAAAATAAACTAATTTATTTATTTATTTGGTCCTCATTTATGTGATTTAAAAGTTTATGGTAAACAGGGTCACCTTGTGCTAGGTGTATTGGAACCACCCTTCGGTAGAGAGGTGAGACCATGTCTTGAAGAACCTTCAAATTCGATTGGGTTTATCCACCATGGAACCACCATGATAGTTCACCTGAATTTGTTGGGTCGTATTGGGTAAAATCATTGGACAACCCTTCCTACCCTTCCATTAAATTCATCTCCTGAAGCTCCCAACATCTTATTTGTTTACTCTGCCTTCTAGATTTAACTAGTTTTCTGACTTTGTCCACTGAACAAAGCCAATCTACTACTTTAGGGGGGGTAGGAAGAATCCAATTTACACAAACCTCACATCTTGCTAGTAAAATTAACACAAATAATAAATATCTTTGGTTTTTATTCAATATAATAGAAGAATCAAGACTGTCCAAGATACCTAAAATAACAGTAAATGTGCTTGCCTTAATATTTGTTTCTAATGCCTTAGTAATAATCTTACCAACTTCCTCCCAAAATATGTCAAGATGGGCACACAGATGGAACATATGGGTATCGTTCGCTTTTGGCTTGTGACATTTGGGACACAGTTTTGTCGCCTGATTGCTAATTTTAGATAACTTCTCAGGTGTACAGTAAGACCTATGTAAAGTAAAAAGATGATTTTTCCTAAGGGGTACAGAAACAATTATATGCCATAAAAAAGTGCAGGATACTTGCCATTTCTGTTGCAAGTCTTGAGCCGGAAAGACTTTCTTCTAAATGTCGTCTGGTGTAGTGAATTTGTCTGCTTCTTTCTGAATTAAATACCAATACCACTTCGATACCTCTTTCTGGGCTGGGTTTTTTTTTATTTCTTCCTCCAATTTCCTAGTGGATTCTGGATTTTCCTCTTGTTCCTTTGACCAGCTCAGCAACTGGTAGTACTTAAACCTTGATATTTCCCCATTGTTTTTTTCTGAGAGCAAATCTAAACTGAGTAGTTATAAAGTTCACCCCATTTTGATATTCCTGCTTTCTTCAGTGGACCTGCTAGAGAGTCTTTTAAGCAGTCAGGGGTTCGAGGTGAATTTCATATTGGCGCTGAGCTACTATAATTAGGAATCTTCCATACCCTTCTTATTTCGTACCATATTTTGTACGCTGCTCCTAGTACCCTTAATTTAACTTTTTTAAAGTACTTTGGATGCCCGAACTTAAAAAGACAATGGTCGTCAGAGGTTGCAACTTTCCAGTAGGAAAAGTAAAGCTCATATGGTCTAGAGAAAATTCTTATATTTTTAAATTGGAAGGCTCTATAGTAAGACAAGAGGTCTGAGCTTGCAATGCCACCTCGATATTTCTTCTAGCATAACTTTTTCCATGCTATCCTTACGCCTTTAGAGGTCTAAATAAAAGCGTTGATTTTGCTTTGGATCTTCTTTAGCCATTGATGTTTAAACACCAAGGGGATGGCATTAAATAAAAACTTGAATTTAGGCAGGATTGCCATTTTAATAACATTGGCTCTGCCATAAACGTAAGACATAAACGGCTCCATGATTTTAGTAATCTGCTCATTTCCTTCACTTTTTAGTTCAAATTTACTTGGGCGACTTGGTAACCAGAGATATTCCCAAAATCTGTTAAGGATTTTGATATAATAAGAGAGACTTATCTAAATCACTAGTATAGATCATTAGGTCGTCGGCATATAGTGCCACTTTCATAGACCACCCTTTGAATTTAAATGGAATAATTGCCTGGGACATTCTAAGCATGTTAGCTAGGAGTTCTATATATAGATTAAAAAGATGGGGTGATAGAGGGCAACCCTGCCTCGTACCTCTTTTAATCTGAAATTCCTTTGTTAGACTTCCATTGATAAGAATTATGCTACTGGAACCTTATATATGTTTTTAGCTGCTCTTAAGAAGTTTACCCTCAAACCATAGTGAGAAATGGCAGCTTGTAGGAATGACCAGTTCACGCGATCAAATGCTTTATCAGCATCAAATGTAAGTACCGCAAGGGGAATCTGCTCCTGGGTGGCGATATCAATAGCTCCCTTGGTGGGAAAGCTCATGTAACTGTCTCCCCCTAATAAAACCTTTTTGGTCGTTATTAATGAGTTTATCCATAATGGGTCCCAGTCTAGTTGCTAAAATCTGCGTGTAGTCATTCTTCAGGAGGGATATAGGTCTATACGACTCACATGTGAGGGGGTCTTTGCCAGGTTTCATGATCAAACTAATAGTGGCCTCATTCCATGATTTTGGAAGTGGTAGACCTTCTAGAAAGATTGAGTTAAAAAGGTCCAATAGGTACTGGGCCAAGAATGTTTCAAAACTAAGTAAGCTCATTTGGGATGGCGTCTGGGCAAGCTGCTTTCCCTTTCTTTAATCTGCTTATCGCCTTCAGGACCTCCTCGATCATGAATGCTGCATTTAGTGGTTTACGTCCAACTTAGTAATTTGTGAGTCCTTTAATAGGAATCTACTGCAGGGCCCGAAGGTGTTAAATCTTCCTCATACAGTAATTGAAACTAGTCTAAAAATGCCTCTTCTATATCAGTCCTGCCTTCTACCTTTACCCCATCCCGACTCCTATGTACAGCCATCATTTTATTTCTGTTAGATTCAGTTTTTAGTTTCCATGCTAGAAGTTTTCCACTATTCTCCCCATGTTCATAATTTGACAAATTGCTGGCCTCCCATCTTTACCTTACTCTTCCTTCCAGATAAAGTGATAGGTCAAACTTAGTTTTAGGGATTTCTTCTATCGCTTTTTCTTGCTCTTCCTCCGATTTTTGAGCTTCACGCCTTTTTTGCCTATCTAATATATCCTCCTCTAGCTGGCTAATCTGGTGCCTCACCCCTTTGTATCTTTTTGCGGCTAGACCGATCATATTTCCCCTAATTACTGCTTTATAAGCATCCCAAACCACATGGTTAGATACTTCTCCATTAGCATTAATTTGGAATTAGTCTATTTTTGCGTCCCTCAATGCTCCGACAACTTGTTGGTCTAGCAAAAGTGTGCGGTCTAACGTCCACCTTGTCACGCCCTGAAGAGAATTTTGTATTTCATTCCAACTGGAATAAGGAGTGGTCAGAGAGGTGTGCAGGTACATGGGCCACCTTTCGTACATTTTTACTCAGAAGTTTATCTATTAAAATGAAATCCATCCTAGAAGCATGACCATACTTATAATTCCATCTCTAAATCTGCTCAGCCATTCTCTCATTCTTGGGAGATTGGAAACTCTTCCAGGTGGATGCCTATCATTCTTGGGATCTATTAGTATGTTAAAATCTATGCCAAGGATGATTGGTGTGGTTATGTTGATCAGTTGGGTATACAGAGATCGAAGTGGTATGGGATGGTCTATGTTAGGGTCATAGTAACCGACAACCGATATGTGGCAATCTCCTATTTTCTTCTTCACGATGGCCCATCTACCTTTTGAGTCAACGCATTCCTCTAGAATTACTGCCCTCAATGTTTTTTTATTATTATTGACACTCCCTTAATAGCACAGATCTGATTAGTACATACACTGTCATCCACCTATTTTTCATTTTTCATAATTTCGGACCATTCTGTTTTTTGGAGATGGGTTTCTTGCAAAATAATAACGTCACTCTTTACCAATTTTAAATACTCAAAAAAAAGTTTGTCTTCTTTTCTTTACTCTAAGCCTATGTACATTCCAAGTTGTGATTTTTATCTCACCTATCTTGATGTATATTTAATCTGTGTTCTATGATACCTATGACCGTGCGTACCATCATCTCGCATATTTGGACAGTTGTTTTGGTTTGTTTTTTCCCAGATGCTCCCCACCCAAAAGAAAAGACATGAAGTGTGCTCAAAAGGAAAATAAAACTGTCCCTCCAAACCCACCCTGGAGAACCCTCCCCACTGTCATTGGGATAACCTAGTTGCCCTAATTGAGTACCATTGTCGTGAGGTGCATATTTACATTGTTTCTGGCTCTTACTTATTTGCTTTTATTCATTCCAACAGTGTCTCTACTTCTTTTGGCTCCCTAATGTTAAAGGTCTGATTATTCCACATGATTTTCAGGAGGGCGGGGAATTTCAATTGGACCGTTGCTCCTACAGCTCTCAGATCTTGCATAAAATTCCCTAAAGCCCACTGTCTGTCTGATGTTGCTTTAGAGATATCAGAGCGGATTTTGTAATTATAACCATCTTTGGAGAGGGTGCCTGCCTTTAAAGCCTTATTTAGAATACTTGACTTTAGTGTGTAGGTTTTAAAATGAAAGAGTATTCCCCATGAATTTTCCTTGCTTTATTCAATCTAAAATGGTCTCTATGTACTCTTTGAACGTCATCATCTAGGGGTTTTTCTTCTCTGGAGAGATTTCTTTTAACAATTGAACTATGAAATGTTTTGCATTCTGCCCTTCAGAGCTTTCAGGGATATTTAATATTCGTAGATTGTCCCGTCTTGAATTATTCTCTAAAGTCTCAACTTTGTCTCTGAGCTCTTTTTCATTTGATCTTAATTTGTTGATATCGCTTTGGCAGGTTTTCACCTCTTCCCTGGTCTGCTCCAGTGTATTTCCATGGAAGACACTCGATCAACTAAGGCATTGACCTTTGACTCCAGCGCCTCACATGTTGCTTGTATTCTCTCTTAATTTTTTTCAGACTTGGCGAAACTTCACTTAATTTCTTTAAAGAGTGATCCCATCAATTTCCCAAGTTCAGCCTGTGTAGGTAACTCTGAATCTGAGTCCCTGTTCAAGGCTCTTTGGAGTCAATTATCTACACTCTCAGGACCCTCTTCTGCCTCTAGGCCATTTTCTTCCATAGGTTCTCTTACCATGACAGCTTGAAACCGGTTAGAGGTTTCCATTGGAATTATGTTAGGGGAAAGTGTTGATTTTTGCGTGAATAAATATTTATTCTCAGACTTTTTTTCTAATTTCTCACTTTTAGGGACTGACTTCTCCTGAACTTTAAGGAAGGTACAAAGTGAGGGTTTTACTTTTAGATTTGATCCTTTTTTTGATTGTTCTTTTTTTGTTGTTTTGCAGCTCTGGTTGAAATCACAACTGCAGTGCCTCCCTTTATCTTTTGACCTCATTTTTTATTAACTGTATTGACCTTCGAAAAGGTTGTAAATTCTTCTTCGGGAAGAGGCAGTTGATCTACTTCATTATCTCCAAGAGCCGGAGCCAAACCTCTATTTCTTAGCATATACCTTATATCTTGGGTATGGCTCTTCACAATCCCTCTTTTTTCCACTACACTTAATTCTATGTTGTCTTTCTTGGGGGGGGGGGGTCTTGAGGTGGTACGTCAGCGGGGTCCAACCCTTCTTCCAGGTGAGGTTTTGTGCCAACCCTGGAGACAATCAGAGCCCCTCGTTTGCCCCTTCCCCTCCTATTAATTGGACTCATGCACTCTGAGTGCTTTGAGGGTTTATTTTTTTATTTTCTATATATTTGTTGTAATCCTTATGCTCCTCCCAAGATTCGTTAGTGTCATTACTCTCATTTATTTTTAACTTACAATCCCGCTCTGCTTCTATACTTGCAATCACCCTACCAATATTTGTAAGTAGGTTACTTGGGGGGCCTCTGTAACTTACTTGAGTTGCTGCTCTCCTCCGAGATTGCCATCCTTCCAGAAGTCTCCCCGCCTCTTCGTCGCGTTTGGTGGGTTGGAAACAAGCTTTCCTCCAGGTCCCACCTCCGCCTTGGCTTTCACCTCTGTACTGCCTTCTGCTTTCCCCGGCTGGTGAAATTCAATTTTACCGGCGTGTAGTTTTCTCGCACTCGCCGCTTGTTACATGATTTCGGCAGTCAAATGTTAGTCATTTCCTCCTCCGGAAACTTTAAGAGCCTTGAAATGAGAAATGCTTCGAGCCTTTTTGCGTTAACAGTACATATATGCACCTTGCTCGACGGAGCTCATGACCTGAGCGTTACCCGGCCACCATGTTCTCTCCTGGATTCCCCATACATCAAACTTATTTTTTAAACAAAATAAATTTGGTTAATAATTATAAATAATATACCATAAAACACGTAAATATTACACTTTTTTTCATAAATCACCAGAAATGTATAAAAACATGCACACAACTTATGTTTTAAAAATGTTACGTATCATTTATATACAAATTAACATTTTAATATAAAGTTAAAATATTCAAAATATTTCAAAATAAAAAATAAATGTAAACATTTTAAAATTAATGTATCCATTTTAGAATGTAAAAAATCAATACTTTTTAATATATTAAATAATGTTTACAATACAAGCAAATTAATATTGACATATTTTCATAATCTTCCCAAAGTTTTACACTAAAAACTGTACCATAATTACAAATATTTTATTTTTTTTAAAAAATCACGTTTATAATAAAATATTCTTTTTACATTGTTTAAATATAAACATATAAACATAACAACACAAAAACGTAACATTCAACTAAAATATCAAATTACAAAAAGTACTTGGAAATGGACCCAGAAAAAGGGATATAACATATGGGGGCCGATTCTGATTCGGTAAACCAATCGTACGACCGAATCGAATCCGTAGCCCTTTCCGTATGACTCGTACAATTCTGTCCGAATCGCGTAGTACAATTTGTTTGAAAAATGTGCGACCGAATCGTTGCCAACAGTACGAAAAGCAAGGGAAAATCCTTACGACACGGACCCTCACAGTGAACCATACGAATCGTAAACATGCTGTACGACCCAACAAGTACGATCCGGACCGGGGAATGAGAACGTGATTCATATGGAAAACGTCGGGTATGAGCGATTCATACGGAGAGCCACACAATCATACGCACCTTACCCCTGTAATCATGGGGTGTACGCACCGTACCCCTGCAATCATGGGGTTACGCACCATACCCCTGCAATCATGGGGTGTACGCACCGTACCCGGGGAGGGTCCGTTTCGTACGCGGTTCAAGTCGAAATCTGCTTTTCCGGATGTTTTGAGCTCCCGTAGAAAAAGAGTCGTACGGAGTGTTGACAAAACGATTCGTACTTGCTGGGTCGGAAAATGCTGCTTCGATCCGTACGGACGTCGCGTACTGCGTGTTCCGAAAGTGATTCGTACGGATGTTTAAGTCGTATGGTCTTTCGTACAATTCGTACGAAGATCTGCTTTGGGTCTGAATCGTACTTCATCATACATACGGGGACATTTAAGGGTATGATTCGTACGGGAAATATGATCCGTACGGCTATTTGTAAGGGATTTTACTGAATCGAAATCGGCCCCATAATGGTATTTTGAAAACAATATTTTGTTACAGCATTCATTTAAAATGATATATTCTTACCTTTGATATTCATGTCCCTGATATTTTTAACATCATGATATACTTGAAACAATATTCATGTATCATGATATTTTTTACTTCATATTTTTTCCAAACACCAGTTTAAATTTAAAACTAAGAAATTCGAAATAGGAGAACGGTAGAGTGAGCAACAACTAAGGAGAGGTCTAGGGTTAAAAGGAGGAATGAGGTCATGAAGGAAGGACCCAAACATTAAAGAGAAAATGAAGGAGCAAGAAGAGGGGAAAAAGAACTAATGTTAAAAATAATTTAAGGCCCTGATTGGTATTATCCCTTTAAAAAATGTCAGGTGGTAGAACATAGGAAGAAAGGGGATGGAATGCTGGAATGTAAAAACACTAAAGGGAGGGAATGGGGGAATGAAGTAGGGTTAACCAAGCAAAAAAGAATTTCTTTTTTAAAAAGTGACTCGTTGGGGAGATTTGGGAAAAGTATGTTTTCTACCTGAACTTTTTCGAGAGATCAGTCAACTTTGGTATCCTACAAGGGCCAAAGTATGCAAGGTGGTCAACAATTTCAGTGGATATATTACGATGGCGTGGACTCAACCTCACTTATGGTATTGTCTCTGTATAGGTTTCAGACATTGCTGTGAGCAACTGTTGCATGCATGTGTTCAGGCTAATATTAAAGCCCATAAAGTGGAACTTGTAGCTGGTATCATCTGTGCACCTTTGAAATGTTTTGTGTTAACAGTTCATAGTCAGGTGTGTTAACACAAATGTGAGTAAACTACTTGTTGATGCCACTTCAGATTTATCCAGGGCAAGCGAAGGAGAAGGGGCCAACATCTTTGGGAAGCAGCTGGCCACAGTGGTTTCAGTCAAGAAACAACTGACACCGAGGGACCCAGTGGCTGAGAGAGTGCGGGAGTGCCATGGAGGATGGCAGCCCAATGTCATCTTCTTCTGAGTCATCCTCCAATGGACACTCCCGAGAGGAGGTAGACCCCACTGGAAATCTACCAATGTCATCCTTGTCCACCACCCCACATTCTATCTCTAACCCCTCTGTTGTTCCCAACCAGGAATCCGGGTCCATCTCCTTTGCTTCAGGCATCTCTGCCCCTGCCCCTGTTCCCCCTGCTGTGTTGATTGAGGAGACTATTGTACTCCTTCAGAACATCTCCATGGATCAGACTGCACTCCTGAATGCCATCCAGGGACAAGGTAGCCATTTAGATGGTGGCCCGCCTGCAAGGTATTCACAGTGCCATGTCTGGCCTACGGAGATCTTTTCTGACTCTGGCCTCCTCAATCACAGCAACCTCTCGTCCTCCCTACCTTGTGTTCTTTCTCCTGTCCCTTACCCATCCAAATACCCTAGTTCCAAACCTTTCCAAAGCACACATACACGTTCCCACATACCCATTCATACAGACCCATTCAGCACATCCACACATAAGCACACATGACAAAAAAAGACATCACACACATCCAACTGTACAGACACCACACCCACCACTGTCAACACCACAGCCACATACTCATACCAGTCCCCCATCATGTGCTCACACAGCACAGGAGACACCACACACATGCACACCCCATAACCCCAATACCATGTCCCCACCCAGCACAGACAACTTCACACACACATGCATCCCAACAGCCCCAATCACAGTCATATATCCACCACAGACATCCACACAACAGTCACCACCACATCATCAGTCACAACACACACATCTTGCACTTCCACTGCACCAACATCAACAGACACAACACTTACACTCTACACACCTATAAAACTCAAACAGAAATAATCATGTACCCAACATACACCAGAGAAACATACACCAGAGAAACACGACACACCCATACTTGCTGCACCTACACCTGACACACATGCAGCTATTCCCGTAACAGTCCCAACCACATCAGACACTGACACTCCTTCTACCTCTAAGACCCCACAAAGTCCCTCCCAAGTTCCCAACTGAGGATCCAACCTTTCACCTGGCCCTCTACTCACCCAACTCTCATTCTACCCTTCACACAGAGTTTCCATCCCCCTGCCACACCCAAAACTACAACTTTTACCTCCAAATCAACCCCTAGTACACACCCATCAACCCCTTCTACTTCCCAGGGCCCCCCGTCAAAATGTCAGTCCGCCCTCCTGCCTCCCGTCCCCCAGTTGTCCACCACTTCCTCTTCCAAACCCCCAACTTCCACACCCAAGGACACCACTCCCAAAACCTAATGTCCCCCTCCCATGTTACATCGTTGAGGTGCCTGCCATGTCCAATGAATGCCCCTTTGTGAGGAGGTTCCATGACAGTATCATGAAGGGCAGGTTTAGTGGCACAGCAGTATGCTGGATCACACAATGTGTACATGGACTGGCCATTGGCCTTTGGATTACTCCATTTGGGGACTGTGAGGAAATAAAAAAGTAGCTTTGTTTGGAACACATTAGTCCTGCTATTACTTTTCCAACTATTTGATGTTATTGGATACCTTGGGATGTTATGTTATGCATTTTTATTAGGCGCACAGATGCTCCAGCCAAGGAGCGTCCTGGCGCCCGACAAGGCAGCTGCACAACAAAACGAAACAATAATCAAACACAATTAAACTAAGGGAATAAAAAGGTTTTCACCGCCCTGCGAAAAGAAAGCAGATCCCCAAGGGCACGAATCGCCGGGGGAAGGGAGTTCCAAAGCACCGCTGCCCGAACCTTAAAGGAGCGCCCACCAGCTCTACTCCGCTTAAAGCGCGGGACAACAGCCAGTTCTACAGTTGTGTTTCTGATCTGACCTTGGAACTAGTGCTGGAGTAACATAGGACAAGGGGAAAGTTCAATGGATGGATATGGAGGATGAATTCTAATTGGGGCTGACATTGCATTGGGTGGTATTTCATATGGTAAGTATTTCAGCTTGGCTTGGCCAATGTCAACACCATTCAGCTTGCACTCCTCCCTGTGAAATAGGTTTGATATGTGTTTGATTTATGCAAGTTAGCTATGTGTTTATCCATGCATGGATGGTGGTAAATTGTCACACCCTTTTAAAGAAGTTATGGACATGTATACATTTTCATGTGTGCACCTTTTACCTACTTTATATAAATGTGAGACAAACGCTGTTACTTCTTTGTTTGCTTTCATGACTAGCACTTACACATTACCCATATGTGCATTTCACTTGCTTATGCTGTTGGTTGTCCCTGAAATACTTCAAGTCACTGATCCTGTGCACATAGAGGTTTTGAGGCATGTGCAAAGTGGACTATGGCCCAGGGGCCCAGCTTTTCAGGGGTCCCCCTGGTAGAAGCAGACCTATTCTGCAGAGAGTCTTTATATTGTAACCTTTGAATGCTTCTCACACTGATTAATTGGAACCCATTTTTCTAACATTGCCATTTAATGTGGGTGATGTGTGAGAGTCCATTACAGAGAGTTGGCAGAGCAGGTGTTTTTCTATTACTTGGAACATCCATAAATGTAAATCTTCGATATCACAATATAACCTAGTATGTGAGCAATGTGAGGGTGTCATAGAAATTAATATCTGTGATATTGATGAGTAGGTGCTGATGGGTTACAATATTTCATAAACACATCACTATCCCTGATTATTAGATGGAAACATATGTCAACTATACAGACTGTGCATGTGCAGTGTTAGTGACCTGGCCAAAGAGGATGCCGTAGAGCTGTAATTAAATCCTATATTCAGATGCATTCTGAACAGTAGCCCACACAATATGCTTGGCTCAGGGATCCCAAGCCCCTTGACATGTCCATTGCGGGGCATTTTTTTTCTGAGGAGTTGATACAAGCAGGTAATTGTGTAGCTTGCCATTGGTTGCATCCACAATGCGGGTTGTCATAAAGCAGCAGCTGGAAGATGTGTAGGATCAACTCCATGGTGGTACAGGATGCCTGGCGGTGAATACAGGTGAATTGTAACCTTAAATCAGTCTCTTTCTGTCAGCTCAGGTGTGTCGGTTTGACTACTACAGTCACGTCAATGGAAAGGCACATTGTAATTGAGCTGGTGGCAACGCTGGTGGTCTGCCCTCTGACAGCCGCATTGGCTTATACCCCCGTCGTGGCTAAGATTTACTGGCGGTGGAGGCTTGGCTGGGCCTGGCACTCTCCTGGGTCTTCTACAAACTGTCTGCTGTTGCAGAGCCAGCTGCGCAAAAGCTGAGCACTAGGACAAGTATAGCCCCCATGCTGGTATCTCAGATCACCTCACTGCACTGCTGGCTCTCTGGTGGTGCGGTGTTGTGTAGACTTGGTGTGATGCTGCCTCAGAGGGAGTTGCATCTGCTGTCTGTCCGGGATGGGGTTGTGCCGTTGGGGCAGGATGGGCCCTGGGCATCACCATCCCCCATTGAATCAGGGGGCTGTGCAACTGGAGATCCAGCTTACGTAATTGCCTGGAACCACTTTGGGGCCTCCTGTGACAGAGGGGTCTGCTTGGTCTGCACAATGGCCTGCTCCTGCAATGTGGGGTGAGTGATACACTTCTGCCTTCTTGCCTTGCATTTCACCTACCAGCCATGCAGTGTATACCGCTCCTACTACTCTTTGCTCCTGCACTCTATCAGAAAGGGCCTTGACTACTACCCCACCTTTTGCTTGGGAGAGGCATTCCCTTGCCTTGCCTTAGAGAGATGTTTGACAGCCTGGCCTTTAGGCTGTTCAGTGTGTGTGACTTTGCTTTACACCTGGTAGCCTTGGCACCCTAGTAGTTCTATGGAGTGCCTCTCCTACCCTGGGCAACCTCCCAGGGCACCCAAGCCTGCACATGCCCATGAGATTAGAGATCTTTTGGGGTGTGTCTGGGCACGAAGGAGGCAGGTGGGTCATCAAAATCTCCATTCTGTGTTGTGGCCATCCCCGTTGGACCTGCGACTTAACCGCTCTGTCATGCACCACTGAGAGACTCTGCATTGTGTCTCGAAACAGCGGTGCTTCTAGTCTGGGGTGGGCACGTCTCTCGTGATCAACATGGGCATACACGATTCTGCCAGCAGCAGTTTTCTTTTGAGAGCAGACGTTTAAATTGCCTCGCTGAACAACAACCTCCTCCAGATGAGGCTTCCAACTGCCCTCGAGAGAACACTCCATTAGATGTTGAGCTTAAGGAACTTCAGATTGAGGTGAAGTCCATACTAAAATCTACCTCACCCACCTGTCTAGACAATTGGAAACAATGCATAGATAAACATGAGAACAGACTCAACTATTTAGAAATTTGAGTCTCAAATGCAGGTAATGTCAAGCTGAGTCTAAGGAACTCTAGCTGACAATGGACAAGGTCTTTGCAGTAATTAAGGCTAAAAATGAGAGCCTGAATGTGAGATCACACCAGAGAAACCCCTGAACATTGTCTTCCAAGAAGCGGCCTCAATCAATAAAATGGAGTACTTTGTGGAAACCCTACTTCTCTAACTTTTCCGGCAAGGGCCTATCCCAGGTCCTCATAGTGGAACAGATGCATCGCTCGCTGAGGTTGCACTTCCCTCTGGGGACCCCCACATGCTACTGCTGCAAACCTACAGAATTTTACAGATTGCTATACCATCCAGCAACTTGCCTGTGACCGATGAACCATCACCTATAAAGGTAGTGACTATTGTTCTATCCCGACTTCACCTTATCTGTTCAGGCTGTGCTTCAAGAGTTTGTCCCAGCCAAAAGGATCCTTCAAAAGGGGAGCATACTGTAGGCTCTCATCTACCGGGTAAAACTACGTATTACATTTTAGGGGCGCCACACAATTTCACCAATGCTAAGTCTGTCCTGAAATTCCGCAAACATCAGCACAACCTGGGCCTCGCCCAAAGGATCTCCACACAAATCTTCAGACAATCCCCTTAGTGAAAATGGTTGAGGGAAAATCCACTAGATCCCCAGAGAACTAACCTGGATGATATGCCTGGTGGGGGCTGGTGATGGCGTTTACCCTACAACCAAGCGGCTAGACTGTGTTGTAATGTTATTGCTTTTCGGGGATACTTCCTCCCCTCTCAGTACATTCATAGCCTGTATTGAGTCCGCTCTTCCACCTCGGGTTTCGAATACCCATTCACCCGCCTTGTCTGACAGGGATGTCAGTCCAGCCTCCCTCTGCCTCTCTAGAGATGTTTCCTGACCTCTTCACTGTTTTTCTATTGGAACGTTGGGATGAAGGACTGTTTAATTAAACCTTGTTTTGGGTTGGAGTGGGCGGTGAGAGGGTTTGGGTTCTTGAATCTTTTGTTGTTTGAAGATGCACTGCTCTCCCTCCTTTTCTTTAACATGATCTGTCCCATTACTGATCTCCCTTAACAAAGAATGCTCCACAGGTTATATCTATGCCTGATTCCAACGCCCCCTTGTTCCAGTGCCATGAACTCAACTGAGTGCCTTACATGGAATATTCACGGCCTGAATGACTGAAGGAAAGCCTGCTTAGTACATGCATGCCTCAAACTACACCAAGTAGACATCTGTTTCCTTCAGGAGCTACGCCCCAGAGAATGTGCATGCACCGGTGTGGGGAGGCGTGCACCTCTTTCTATTTCAATTATGCTTGAATGGTGGCCATACTGCTAGGTAGCGGCCTGCAGTGACAGATGGACAGTGCCATCTGTGCTGATAGTGGCAGACATGTGCTGCTCACCAGCAATCTGCACTACCAGTTAGTTATATTAGTTGCTGTATGTGGCCCTAACAGTGACGACTCAGACTTTTTTACTTGGATCTGGTGACTTATCCCTATTCTTGGACCTGGAGCTATTATATGAGGCGGTGACTTCAATGTTGCACTAGACGACCACCTTGACACTCTACACCATTACCACACCTGCATGCAAGATATCTGGTGGCACATCCATGCTAACCGGTCAGAAGGCACCTGTATTACAGCTCATCATAATGCATGGTCCAGGATTGATTATGGTTGGTCTCATGGGATGCTCAGACTTTGGTCACACAAGTGTCACGTCTCCCTGGCACCCCTTCTGACCACGTCCCTGTTATGCTGGAGATTCTGACCCTTCAGTGACAACTCCATCTTCATGTTGCATGTCTTCAACTCTATAGAATAGAGAAATGCATAAAAGGTTTATATAAGCTCCAGTCAATGTCAATGAGAGGTCACCTGTGTAAAAAGGGAAGGCACATGACACTACTGAAAATGTTTGGCAAACACAAATACCATAGTGTAACAGTGTTTAAAAAAACCCACATATAACCACTCCAAAATCTGCATGTCACTCTCTGAAGCATGACATCAGTCATTGAAAGCACCTTCAACAGCGAACATGTGTAGTCCATATGACTCCACACTCCCACATCAATGTTAGCAAGGAACAGTTGGTGAGACATAACTGTAAGTGTACATACCACTATATGCATATCCTCAACAATAGGACATGACCAATAAGATAGACCAATGTCTCTTCCTATTTCTATCAAACACTCCCATATCTGCATTCCTAGCATGAATGAGCATTTATCTTTACACTTTGGACAACACATACACATTTGGAGCACCCTCAGCATTAACCTTATATCATGTGTCATGTCCTTGTGCAAATGATTACAAAAATAATGAAAAAAATATATTTGACATCATGTAGGCATAAATAGGCATAAATACAGATGGAAACTTTGTTTTTTTATCTCATAATGCTGTAGATGCACCACTTACCAAGGCCCAAGTATTGCACATTCACTGCATCCTATGGCACTTTAGGCCATGGTACATGTAACAGATCCACAGGACAAGGTACACAGCTTTAGGGGGGCATTACACCTGATACAAAGAAGGCACATTGTCTCTGTGGGACAGCTGACACACACATAAAACATGTGTAGGTGAACTGTCACATTACTCAGCCATGTGTCTGTACTGCGCTGAAGATTGACATGTGACTTCACTCAGCTCTGGATGAGAAGGACAAGACATAACGCTTGCCCAAACATCATGCACCAGTGTCGCTACCTACACATGCAACAACATTGATAATTATTAGGACATGAGTCACCTACAAAGTTGATGGGGAAACTACTGCTTTTAACAGGAGGAATGCGCAATGTCAGACTCGGCACAACACTCACCCCCTCCTTGTTGCTGTTAGAACCTCAACTGCCCATACAGCTTGGAGTAGGTCACCACCAAGATGCGTGCCATTAGGGGAGTCAGGGTCCGATGCGCACCCCTATGACCGGGGGAGGACTTCCACAGATAGATTTCTGCAATGGTCCTGGTCCAGCACCTCAGGTCCTTGCACCTCTTCCTGCAGTGGATGCTGCACCAATTAATAGACGCCCAGGAACTACACTTTTTGGGCAATGGCTTGCCATAATCCCTGCTTCAGATGGGCATTCACCTGCTTTAAAGCAAGAGATGAAGCAAGATATTGTAACTGATAGTGAAGCGTTCAATGTGGAACTTTCACACAATTGTGAGATAGATAGCACAAGCAAGTAACAAATCTTAATAAGCTACGTTTGTGCTCCTTACATGCTCAGCACCACTTATATGGGAATACACAATTTTGTAGTCATCAGCGGTCTATCCTCTTCTATGGTATTGTACTACACTGACAAACACAGACCACCAACACCATGTAGGGCAGGGAAGGGCCATCCCAAATGTAGTCTGCTGTCAGCAGCAGAAGGACACACCACACCATTCAGACCTTCTGAAGGGGAAACCACTTGGGCATGTATGTAGACACCCATTAACAACATGCGTACACTACATACTTCAGGGTACAGATTGACACAAAACACAAAGGTCACAATGTAATGGTTTGCATGTGTCACACTGACATACACTACTCTGGTATACTCCGGCCACGTTGACTTCAGAAAGGGATAATAGACAATGTGTCACTCATTTGGAGTGGTTGCTACTACCATCACAGGACACATGTGGCACTGAAACATGGATGACATTAATAATCATTTGAATACCTAGCTGTACATGTTGCCGTTTAACAAGTTGCTGAACCACCAAAGTTGAATATCTCACACATGAGCAAGTGCCAGGACTGGCAACATGTCATATGAGCACTAGGCCTCTACAATAAAAGCTACATGGAGAGTAACAACACACCAGTAAAAATAAATGCAATGAACTAATCAAATCACACATATCCACAGTGTGGGCCAACCAACAGAAGTCTCAGGTCCGGGGCTGAGCTCAGAGAGCATACAGAAAGTATTACATGCACAGTCAATACATGAAACAGTAATAGGGGAAGGGACACGTTTTGGAAACATCAAAAGATCTGCATGACTAAATTGAACTAAACCTGTTACTCAAATGGCCAGACCAAAGTATCTGTCTTTTAGCCTCTGTCATAGCCAATGATGGGCACAAATCTGCATCTACATTGCCCTCTGCAGCCAGTGTAGACTCAAACCACATTTTAAAGACTTACACAGCACTAAGAAGATTGTACATCTTTGTGCCATATTAAATGTGACATTTATGTTTTGTGGCACTCTGAGGGGGCAATTGCAGTAAAGATATCCTCAAAAGCATCCTGTGACAACTACAGATCTGGCCTGCATCAGTACAACCACTGTTCACATGCCTCAAATCTTCCTTACCTGCTCATTAAGGAAACAAATATAGCACTGACTGTGGGCCTAGAAATATCACCAAACTTCCATCAGGATTTTGAAACACAAGTATTACATGGCACCAATAAAAGAACATATGCACTAAAATTGGCATGCTAGCCAGGAATGTTCTGTGCCTGAACAAACATCACAATGATGATGTGAAGTACACAGAGTAAAGTGCTTAACTATCCATTACATGGATGTGTAAAGTAGGGGCACCAAAATTACACATTTTTCATATCATATTACACACTGGAAACCACAGCCCCACCATAGCCTGGGAGAAAGATGCAATGCAGTCCAGCAGAGTGAGGAAAGTATGTGAGGAACGTACCTGCTGTACTGGTGAGCCATTGAGCTATAATAAACGAAAGAATTGGAGAGAGGGTCCGAGGGAATATTTAACGACCTAGGCACAGTTATAATCCCCCATAGAGCTGACAATACAGGGATACAGGGGAAATTCCTCTTCAAATGGCTTCTCCAGTTACTTTTTTTTTATTTTTTTTTTGAAGACCTTTTATTTCAAAGAGTACAAGTACACGGCAACATGCCTACAACCCTTGATAGGGCCGGCCGCGATCAATTTGGCAGCGACATAGAGAGGCACATAGTCAGACATCTATAACAGTACGTAATGGCATTATAAAGGCAGTCTCTTTCCGCTCCCCAGGTGTCACTTGCATCTTACAATAGCAGTTAACGCAGGAAATATGGTCTCATTTTGTGCTTTATACAGTTAACAAGTCAATACCCCAACTCCCCACCTCCCCACACCCCACGAGTCTGATTCCGAGAGCTGTATACAGTGCCTTAGGTGTCAGATCTAGCTTCTAACAACAGGCAGCCGTATAGTACAACAGGGAGACGTATCTCAAATGCCCTCGATTATTGACAACTGCGCGTCGAGCATGGCAGCATCACATATCCAACTTGCCCTTACGGCATCACATAGAGGCAGCCGACGATAGTCTGTGAATTGGAGAAATCACACCACGCATCCAGCACTTCTCTGTAGTGGACCATCCCTGCCTCAACCTACCCCGGGCCTCCCAGCCCCACCAGGGAGCCATCATGCACACTGCTAGCGCTTCCATCCGCATCCAAAGAGAGCATGTATGCCGTGTACGGGCCCCAGATGTCCCGCGGGCGCGAGCCTGCAGGGAGTCCCTCGTGATAGCAAATCAGTTGATCCCTGCAGTACGCCATATCCTGCAGCCACAATCATACCTCCGGTGCTCGCCTCCCTCCCCAGGCCATAGCCACTCTACGTTTAGCAATTTGTAACGCCAAAATTATCAGTCGTCTCACACTTGCAGGCACTCCAGACGCCATGCCCAACAGGCATAAGCGGATATCCAGCGCAACCTCAACCGACGTCATTGTAGAGAGTGCATCCGTCACAGCGACCCAAAAAGCATACACACGCGCACAGCCCCAGGCCAAGTGCACAAAGTCCGCCCCATCCGCCCCACACCGAACACACCGAGATTTCTCTCGAAGACCATATCTCGTCAGCTGGACTGGGGTGTAGTACCATTGATGCACAAATTTATAGTGTATAAGGCGAAAGTTGCCGTTGGCAACAAAACTCCCAGTCAACACTCAGCCCATTCATCATCTGTTAGCGGGTCAGGCAAGCACGCATCCCACCTAGCCTTCGCTGTCCCTGCACCCCCCCCCCCTCATCCTCCTGCGAGGCCCTATAGAGTCTGGAGAGAAGTTTAACTTTATCCGGGATGGCGTACAGCGACTGCAGCGCACCTAGCGATAATGGTTCCTTAGGATATGTAGGATATAAAGTGCGTACGGCAGCTCGGAGTCGGGCATATATAAATGTGGACATAACCGCGTTTGAGGATCGATCCGTCATATCCCGCAGTGAGAGAAAAGAGGCACCTGGATAGAGGTCCCCTACTATGTTGAGGCCTACCCCCTGAAGGAGCTGCAAGGCCCCAATCTCACTGGAGACCGAGATGCTCGCGTGATACAGCAGTGGCATATCTGGGGCGTATAGCGGCAGCCGGTCCGCCCGCCTGCCCAGTTCTTGCCAGGCGTTGGCAGTGGAGCGCACCGTGTCCACTTCCCCCTCTCAAACACAGAGTGTGAATTAACAATCATTGCTTTCAGTGGAATAGGCTGAACCGCACTGGCTTCAAGTGCCACATGTGGTGTGTACGGCGGAGCCGACAGCCAATAAGCAGCAAACTGCGCCTGAGCGCATAGGTAGTATAGGTTCATATCCGGGATGTTGAAGCCCCCCAACGCATAAGGTTTAGTTAGCACGTCCCACTTCACTCTTGGTTTCTTACCGGCCCACACTAGTGTTATCAGTAAAGACTGTAATCTAGCAAAAAAATGCGACTTAAGCGGGATAGGAATATTACCAAAAAAATATAAAAACTTCGGCAGTATTACCATTTTAATGAGCGATACACGGTCAGCAAACGTAAGCGGGAGGGGAATCCAACGCGCCACCTGATCCTCAAGCTTAGCAATAGCTACGCCGTAATTAGCCCTGATGACTTCCAGACTGTCCCTGTGAATCAAGATTCCAAGGTAGCGAACCGGCTCCTCGGCCCATTCCAAGGGAAATTCAAGTGGGAAGGGAACGGCAGCGTCTGTGAGTGGTAATATAACAGACTTCTCCCAATTGATGGAGAGCCCTGAGTGAAGACCAAACCGAATAAACTCGCGCAGTATGGATTCAAGATACTGCACCGGCTCCCGCACATAGAGGACCATATCATCGGCGTACATGGACACCGCTAGAGACCAAAGCGGAAACTTCAGAGCAGCGTCCGCATACCGCTGCCGCAGGACACATGCTAGGGGTTCCATCACAAGCGCGAACAGCAAAGGCGACAATGGACATCCCTGCCTAGTCCCTCGATTCACAGGAAATGGAGCCGAGACATGGCCATTTACCCGAACCCGCGCCATGGGATTCGTGTATAGTAAAGTCACCAGTGACGTAAAATAAAGCGGCACTCCCATACGCTGAAGTATCGCTATCATGTAGCGCCATGCGACCGAATCGAAAGCCTTTGCAGCGTCTAGCATGACAGCCACCGCAGCCAGGTCCGGTTTGAGAAGATGTAGCACCGCAAAGAGAGTCCTCAGATTGTGGGTGGTGGATCGGAGGTGGATTAAAGCCAGACCTGTCCGGCAAAATCAATCCCGGGAGGAGCAGACGTAATCTGGTTGCCAACACTTTCGCTATAATTTTAACATCAGTGTTCATAAGGGACAACGGCCGATATGATTCGCATTTGTTCGGCGGCTTACCCGGCTTCGGAAGAGCCACCAACAGCGCCTCAGTCATCGTGGCTGGAAATTGTCCCTGTTCCACTGCCTCTTCCAGCACCATCGCCAGATGCGGGAGCAAGAGATCCGCATATTCCTTATAAAATTCAGACGGCAACCCATCGGTGCCTGCCGCCTTGCCATTTGGCAAGGAGGCAATTGCATCCCTAAACTCCCCCTCCGTTATATGATGCATGAGAAACTCCTGCTGACCCCTCGAGAGCCAGACCAGCGCGATATCTTCAAGATATTGTGGGATCTCCTCCTCTCCCGCCGTCTCCCTATACTCATACATGCCTTCATAGTATGTGCTAAAACATTTCAGAATGTCAGCTGCATTAGTAACAGTGGCATCACCGTCCTCTATCTCCTGCACCGCACAATGCCTAGCCCAAGGTTCCCTGATACGATCCGCCAAACCCCGCCCAGGTCGTCCCCCCTCGCCATAATAGCGCGCTCTGGTTTGTTTGGACAGAATCTTTACCTCCTGGTCCGCTAAATCGTTGTACTCAGTTACTTTCACCCGAATATCAGCCAGCAAATTCTCTTCCGGGTGTTCTTCTAGCTGCCTTTCCAACATCATCAGCTCGCCCTCCAACCTAGTCATCCTGTCTCTCAATGACTTAAGCACACTTGACTGCAAGCCTATACATGCTCCACTCACCGTCACCTTGAAGGCTTCCCACACCGTGCACATACTGTCCACTGACCCAACATTCTTGTAAAAAAACTCCTCAATAATCGTCCTCAGCCGCTCACGCAACACCAAGTCAGTCAGCGTGCCCAGCGGTAGTCTCCGGGCAAAAGGGGTTGGCACATGGGATGGTAATCCTAGCTCCATACACACTGGCGCATGATCAGAAAGGGTACGGGGAAGATGCCCTACATTCATCACCCATCCGCTGACATCTCGAGCCACCAACCAATAATCCAGCCTGGACCACGTGTCGTGAGCTGATGTGTAACACGTGCCCTCCTTTCGACCAGGATGTTTCAACCGCCATGCATCTACCATTCCAAGCCCTCCCATGCCATCCAACACCGCGCCAGCCGCTCTCTTACGCGCAGAGGGCCTATCCTGTTTCCTGTCCAAACTCCATCCAGAGCGACATTCAAATCTCCCCCACAGATTATAGCCGAAGGGGGCAATAGGTAGACCCTGTTCCATAGATTGACATAGAAATCGGGGTCGTCAGCATTGGGGCCATAGACATTTATGAGCGTTACCAGCGTACCACACAGCTTACCATGCAGAATAATATATCTACCGTCCTCATCTATGTCCTCATGCAGTGAGACAAACAGTATATTTTCTTGATCAGAATCATAACACCTCTTGCATAGGCTGAATAACTCGAGGCCAGCCGAGTGCCGGCCCACTGCTTCCCCACAGTTTCCGCCGCCCTCCCCCGTAGGTGCATTTCTTGTATGAAAGCCACATGTGCGCCATGCCTGTTCAGGAACGCTAGCATTTGTCTAGATTTCTGTGGCCGATTCAATCCTCTCACATTCCAGGTAATACAGGTCAGCTTACCCCCCCTGTCCATCGAACCCAAACTCAAGTACATCCTGTAAGCATTTGAAAAGGTGCAGTACCCCACATACAGTGCATAGCAGATGAGAAGCAAGCAAAGAACAGACAGCAGGTGCTGCCGCGCAAGTATCGTCTCCCAGCGACCAAAATCGACTCAAGTTCTTTCCCACCCAATCCAACCCCAAATCAGAACACTGATCACAAATCGCCCTGTCCCCCAAGACCCGAAAACACAACATCCCCCCTCCACCCACTTCAGCACCTCAAACCTGCCAAAGCTGTCCCCACCCCCACAAACCCCAAAACCCCAACAAGTCAACCATTAATGTGTGGGGATCTCCCTTATGATGGGGGCGCAGAGTCGCCCAGCTCTCGCTAGCGGGCTAACGAAGAGCTGACCATGAAATTGTATGTACATCCCACCTTTCCCACCCCAGCCCTACAGTAGCCAAAAGAGCAAAGATGTTGTGTGCAACGGCCCTCAGCAACAAACTGAAGGAGAGCCGTAATAGTACCACCCTACTCCCCGCAGCACATGACTCAACAACCGCGCCTCAGGACAGCGCTTGATAGCCTTCGTGCAGTCCAGCTGCGAGCATAACAGTCCAATACAGGCTCACCCCGACTCAGCCACCCCCAATGCACAGTGTCTCTTGAGACCTGGTCTATCAGCAATGCAATATAATAAACACGCAATCATCAAGTCTCAGTAAACCCAGCATACATATTAGGCAAAGGTGTCTGCTGCTAAAAGAAAGCGTAGTTTGATCAATGTTTTTGCAGGTCTAGGAGTGGGCCTGCCCAGTAGCAGGAAGCTGAGCAACAGTCCGTGATCGTCCGCAGTTCGCGACGACCAACCGCAAGAACACTTAAGCCACCTCCTCCTGCAGCACGTCCTCGCCGTCCTGCGCCATATTGGAATCCCTTTTACGCTTTTTCTGTTTTTTGGCGTAGTCCATGGCTGCCTTAGGGGAGGCAAAGATTTTGTTATCCGAGGGAGGCCCAATCCGAAGCCGGGCCGGGTACAGCATGGCGTAAGGGACATTTTCGGCGCAAAGAAGCTGTTTTACAGAGGCAAATTCCTTACGCGCTGTTTGCACCGCAACTGTGAAATCTGGATAGAATTCAAGTTTATTTCCCTGATACTCCACAGATTCTTTTTCCCGGGCCAGGCGCAAGATAACATCACGGTCTCTATAGTTGAGAATACGGGCGATGACAGGGCGCGGCTGCGCCCCCGGCGCCGGCCTCTTCGCCAAGGAACGATGTGCGCGTTCCACAATGAACACCTTCTATAGTTGGTCAGCCCCAAAAATGTCTACCAGCATGCGCTCCATAAAATCCTCCATTTTACCCACATTCGTGGATTCCGGCAGGCCCGTGACGCGGATGTTATTGCGTCTGGACCTCCCTTCCAACTCCTCGTTCTTAGCCTGAATGACCGCTAAAACTCGCTCCATATTAAACACTTTCGTGGTCACCGTGGCCAGCCCATCCTCAGTGGCAGATACCCTCTGCTCCACCTCGCCCATGCGTTCATTTTGCCGGTCAAACTGCGTCGCCATGTGGTCCAACCTATGATTAACTGATTCCATGGTGCCCTCTATGGATTGAAGCGTCTTTTGCATTGCTATCAAAGTAGCTTCCAAGTTAGGGGTGCCGCCGACCGCCCCATGGGGGTCATTATCCGCAGGGCCCTGCGAGGAGGAAGTCGTCGTCTTTTTTGCGTCAAAGTTCAGTTTGGGTTGGTTTCGCTCAGGTCTGCCCATCTCGAGACTCTAGTCCTACCGATCAGCCCTGCAGTTGTAGGCCAAGGGTAATCCCTTAGTGTTTCACTCTGTGCTGGGCCTCCAACCCGCAAGGATCAGTGAGGCCGGGATGCACCTGACCCCCTCTGCCTCCTTCCAAAATGCAGCCGCCTATCGGAGAACCAAAGCGCCGATCCACACCGGCCAGGGCCTCTCCCCCAGTTCATGCAGCAGCCCAGCTCGCAGCCCACTGTGCAGCCAGCGACCCTCCACTCGTGTGCAGCGTTCGAGTATGCTCCCCAAAACCCCTCACCACCAGAGCCGCCACTCCGCCCGCACCCACGCCAGTCGCGGCTCGCTCGGCGCGGCCTAGTGCGGCCCAGCGCCACCTCCGTAGCCTCGGGCTCGCGTAGTGCCGCCCCTCACTCACCGCTCTCAGCTGGGCCGAGCACCGGGCCTCGAGGGTCTCGTTCCTCTGTTCCTCGTTGGAGCCCGCTCTATCCGCCACCGGCTCCGGTCACAGGTACCACGTCCGTCCCTGCAGGGCAAGGGGAGCACCGCAGTTCAGCGAGGCGGCCGACAGCCTCAAGCCACAGGACTGACCATTTCCAGCGTCGGCCCCGACGTAGCACCGCGCCTCCAGAAAAGCCGGTCTATCGTCCCGCCCGGCGGCAGAAAAGCGCCTCTCCGCTCACCGCACCACTGCAGCCGTCAAGTCCCGTCGGGCTGGGGAGGAGTATTAGCAGGATTCTTAGGATAAATGCAGGATTTTACACGGCCTTGGCGGAGCCTCACGTATGTGCGGCCATTTTGCCTGGCGCCCTCTAGCGCCCCCTTCACTTCTCCAGTTACATTTGATAGAAGGTTGGGCCCCTTTTCTAAGGGACATGATAGCTCACAGAGATAGCAAACAGCAGCTGAAGTCAAGGAGGTGTCAATCACAGCAGTATCAGTAGGCAAGTGAAGAGTTCAGCCCAGTACTACATACACGTGC
This sequence comes from Lissotriton helveticus, assembly GCF_964261635.1. Taxonomy (NCBI): domain Eukaryota; kingdom Metazoa; phylum Chordata; class Amphibia; order Caudata; family Salamandridae; genus Lissotriton; species Lissotriton helveticus. The sequence goes on along the minus strand of NC_136057.1, from coordinate 795,232,528 downwards.
ACCACATTGGTGGTCTTTGGCATGCATGGACACAGTCATTAGAACGCTACCTTCAAATTCATACACTGTAACCCAATGATGTATCTGCCGTAGTCAACACTGCCTACTGAACAGTCAACTTCTGCTGGCGATAGTCGAATATTGAATATCCTATACGCTACGTCAGTCATGTAATTGTCAGCATCACAATTAGTACAGCATGTTTTGACATGTCTACAGTAGGTGTAAAGCAATTTTCTGGAACGACCAGTACACATACTAGATTCTACTGCATTCCTTCAGAATTCCCCACCATTTCCACCGTGAGTTTGACCAGGGTCATGACTGAAAAAAAATAGGGTGCAAATATATATATATAGGTCAGGTGAGTGTAGCTGACACCAGTGGAGTATGTACAATGTGTACCTCACTGAAATACACACATGTGGAGGCCAGACAGATCCTTTAATGGGATACAAATATGTCACTCAGTACATAAGTGGATTGTTGTGTTATGCTTAAATATCCAGAACTTTTTGTGCACATGATGAAAATCCTTGTTGCCTCACAGATGTGATCCCTGTCTAAATATGTGTCCATCACACATATTGGTCTAATCTCATAGCTTGTTTGACTAAAATGTCTTATGGCCACCAATTGACCCTGAACACTATTTCTGACACTATCTCTAGATTGGTATATCTTCCTGAAGAGGACACTGTGCTGCAGTGCTATGTCATATATACGTCAGCTAAATCTTGGGCCAGAGTGGTTAGGAATCATTGGCAGGATTAGCTTTCTGAATGATTACCATAGTGATTCCATTTTAACATCATATTTGCAAATTATTAATATGTTGGTATAAATGTAATGGTCATGCAATACAGGACAACAAATTTATGTTGGTCACAAGAGGTTGCTGCAGACTGATAGGTGCTAAGAGATTTGGAAGACCATACACATGCCTGCAATCAACTATTGCTGCACCTCACATGTTTCCTCCAATAGAAATGCATTGCTACATGATCATTACTCTGCATATTGAATAATATCTCCACGTGAAGCCCATAATACTTCACATCACACGATGCATGCAGTTCTTTGTGCAAGGCACAGGAGTAGGATATAGTTTGACTCCAACATCCTAATGGATAGTGTTTGCAGTCAATGTGCAGAGCACCATCTTCTATCACATTTCTGAACTAAATTGTGAGAATACCTCCTAACAAATGTGTATATGCTTTCACACTGGAACACATAGACATATAGTTGAATATAAACAAATTAAGGTTGAGACACCAGTATTATTCATACATCATGAAACACTTACCTGCTACTCTGGTGAGCCATTGAGCTGGCCATACAAGGGAAGGACCTCTCCAACTAGTGTCTCCAAATTTTTGGGTGGGAAGGAGGGGCCCTCTCAACTGCATGGCCTGGCATGGTTGCTCCCAGAGGTGGCACACAGCAGCTGACGGTGAGAAGGTGTTAATGACAGCAGTGGCAGAAGGCAAGTGATTTCTTTTTCAAAACGCAACATACATGTACGTTGTTTATGTGGTCATGTGTGTAGGCCCAAACAGCCATTGGCCTGCGGTGGTCACATTCCCCAATGTTAGCTTATGGCAGGGACCGACTGCCGTGTAAGTAACCACCAAATGCATGGACATTGACTACTGCAAAAAGAACCCTCTATTTGTCCTCTTAGCCAGATCAGGCATCCACCATGGTTGCGGACGTGTTTGCAGTGTCGCAAACTTCATGTGTTCATGTTCATGTTAGCAGAGACTGTAGTTGGCACGCCGGAGTGCACCACCCATACATAAGTGCTGCTGAGACCTTGACAATTGAAACGCTCAATTCCAATGTCATGTACTGTACAACATTTATTCTGTGTAGTGCATTACTATGCATATACGTACAATGTGCACTTAGCTATGTGCAACACGTTCTCAGATTATACATCTCTTGTACACCTCACTGTAGTGCCTTTTCTCTACTTCGATTTAATGGTGTGCATAGTAATGTGACAGCCCTGTGTATGCCTGCTTGTGGACAACTTGTGTATGAGTCAGATTGCAGTCATGAAGTCACATGTTAGTGCTTTTTGATGCATAAATGTAGAAACATATGACTGTAGCCTCACAGGTCACCAATATATAACATTGCAAATAGAGACCATTATTCATGCTACATTTACTTCTCAAAAAGGTACCCTGGGAGAGGAAATAGACGCCATCCCCTACTGTTCCACCCAATCCCGACCTACACACCATGCAAGAGCAGCACATTATCCAGAAGTACAGATTGATTCGTCAAACAATCCTGGAGCCTGACCTCCTACCTCACCTTATTAACCCTAGCTCAATACCACCACTAATTAAACTCATGTCTGTTTTGCATTTCCTGACCACAGGTGAATTTCAATTCACTGTTGCTCTTTCAGGTGGAATGTCACATCTGATGTTCAGTCTTGTCCTCACAAAGGGGCTTGCAGAAATGTTCACACACAAGGCAGCTACATCCAGTTACCCAGACGTGAGTATTTGGCCACTGTAAATGCGGATTTCTATGGTTTTGGTCCCATACCACATGTAAGTGGATCGATTGATGCCACCCAAATTGGCTCAGTACCACCACACAACAGAAAACAAGTCTACCGGAACAGGAAGCACTTCAATTCTATCAACGTGCAAGTTGTCTGTTTAGCAGATTTGTACATCTCCAATGTCTGAGGCCACTTCCCAGGGTCTACGCATGATGGCTTTGTACTGTGGAACAGCACCATACCACAGTTGCTGTCACAACTCATTTGTGAGAGGGCCTGGCTTGTAGGTAAGTGTGATGTGTTGAAGCTCTGTTTTGGGGAAAGTGAGGTGGTAGGATATGATTATGTGTTATAACATGCTGCCTTTCTATCTTTTTCCCATTTAGGAGACTCAGAGTGTCCCAACTGGTGATGGTTTGTATTTTTATTTATATTTTATAAAGCGCAACATTCATCCCTAGGGACATCACAGCGCTAGTATAGAAAGAAACTGTTTAAAGTGGGATGTGGTGCCTGCTAAGTATATCGGGTTTAGAGCCCATGATCCGAGGGTATCACTACTTGAGTCTTGAGAAGAACCAGTTGTTCAGTTTCTTTCTGAAACTCACATGATTTTCCATGAGATGAAGTTCTAGAGGGAGGCTGTTCCAATGAGTAGCTGCCAGTTAGGGGAAAGAGCGACCCCCAGTTCTGACTCTTTTAATCTGAGGAGTTGTGGCTAGAGCAAGGCTGCCCAAACTAAGGTCATGAGAGGGAACATAAAATTCCAGTTTGTCCTGCAGTATTCTGGGGCCAAGTTTATGCAATGCTCTATGCGCATAGCATAGGAGCTTAAACTTGGCTCTTTGTCTGATAGGCAGCCAATGTAAATCTTTCAGACAGGCTGAGGCCGAACAGTATTTAGTTTTGTTGTGAACCAATTTGGCTGTAACGTTCTGAACGACCTGTAAGGGGGAAAACATAGTTGGCCATGCCAACATAAAACACATTCCCATAATCCAGATTGCTGGTCAGTAGGGCCTGGGTAATGGTTTTCCTCCAGTTTAAAGGGATCCACCTGAAGACTCTCCTGAGCGCTTTTAGTGTAGCAAAGCTTTTACCACAGAGAACTCTGACTTGGTCCTGCATGTTTAGTGCATTATCTACCAGGATACCCAGATTTTTTACCACACGTTTGGGCATGGGGGCAGTGACCAATGGCTGGGGCCACCAAGTTGTGTCCCAGACTGAAAGTGCATTGCTGAAAAGCAGTATTTCCTATTTGTCGGCATTTAATTTCAGGCAGTGGGCTGACATCCAGTCTGCAGTTTCTCATATATTCTTGCACAAACATCTTTACCCTGAGCTACACCCACGTCCAGGTACCCAGGTTGGGGTACAGAATAGAGTTTGAGGAATTCATGTGCACAATTATCAGAACAACTGATGTTTTCACTTGAGCTGCTGTATTTATGTGGTTTGACTGTCTACTAACAATAATAAATGGTGGATGACTAACACACTGCCAATGGACACCATCCTGATACACTGTATTGTTTATATTCTCAAATACTGAAAAACTTATTACCAACATGTAACCACAAAATATGACATTTAGTGCAAACAAATCAAAATCTTTACTCAACACACATATATTTGGGCACACAAACTATCTCGGCATTGATTGTTTTACTGTATCATATTATGAGTTCTTATTTTACAAGTGGGGTGTATCCCTCCTGCAGGCAGCGTCTCCACCACGCATGCAGAGGACCCACTTTGCATGCAGAGCGGAGAGCTCTGCCTACCAGAAAATGACAGGAAATGACATGTCAATGATTTCACAAATTCTCTCTTTTTTCACATTCCTTTTCAGTAGACCAGGTTGGTCAAGGACATATGAATTAGAACCAGAGGCAAGAATTCATCTTTCTTGGCTATGGAGTGGTGTTGGAAGGTGGTTTATTAGGAACGGCAGGTAGATACCTACACTTAGTAATAAAACCACAATTACAAATAAGGTCCAGTCAAGTTCTCAATAAATTAAACCTTGATCAACCCTTGGTAGCTTGGCTCTGATCAGACAGCCTTAACTTAGGACACAGGTTTGTAAAGCATTGAAAAAAAGAATATATAAAATAAGTAAACACAACAAACACAAAAAATACAACACTAATTTATAAACATTGGATATATTTTTATGAATAAAATGACACCAAAATGACAAAAATACAATTTAGGGAATCGGAGATATGACTTTTGAGAGAATAAACGTTTTCAGGTGCCTAAAAGACAAAAGTGCATATTCAGGTCATCTGGATGTGCTTGACTGGGACAAAGTCATAGTTTCAGGCCAACAGCAATGGAGCTGGGGTCAGATAAAGTAAGCAGTCTGGCTCAGTCAAGTTTTACCTTCTGTCAGTCATTTATTTGCAACTTTTTCTCGCTGTATCAAGCTGATCTCCTTGGCAGGCCGGGTTTGGGTTGGACAATGGCAGCTTGGTCCAGCTGGAGGCCTCGTTGAACTCCTGGAAGTCTCTTCGACAATGAAAAGCTCTGGAGGTTCAGCAGGACTAACCTGGATTTCAGACTTGTTTGCAGTACAACATTGATGGCTTAACTATTGACTACAGGTCAGTTAAATCATGGAGCTTTTTAACCAAAATTCTGCAAATAATCTCAAACTTATGGATCTTCTCCCAGAAGGTCCTATTGGTTTTCCAAAGTGTCAACAACACCAATCCAAGGTTCAGGATTTGCCGTATACAAGATACCTGGAAAATGGCGTCCTACACCATTTGCCGTATACAAGATACCAGGAAGAGCGAGGTCTAGTTGCAATTAAAACCCGCATAGCTGCAGACGGAGCGAAGAATAAAGCCAGCGCAGTTTTAAAAAAGAATGTCGGGAATTCTACTCTTTTAAAGCGTGCGGGAGACTGATTGAAGCTCCAAGAAGAGTAACATACTCATAACCTTAAGCGGTCTGAAGTTAGGATAGACCATGCAGCTTGGAATAAGCTTTACAGGATATACGAACATTTTATGAAGATATGTGGGTATGAAAGCAACATACGAGGCTGTATGGAACGAAATGATTCCATCTTATGTCTCTACGGAAACAGATTCATACTGAGGAGAAATTGTAAAGCATTGTGTTTAACAAGGATAAGAGAAAAAACAATTGGTGTCTTGATAAAGATGGCAGTATAATTTGAAAACCATCGAAACGCGTCAACGCAGCTAAAAACATAATCCAATGAAGGACCCAAATTAGTCGAATGTCGATTGGATCAGAACATCAACTGTGGTGTCCTATATTTCCTTTGGATATGTACTGGTATTAGATAAGGGCTTACATCTCACATTTGTGTTGTCTCTTTTTTTATGCTGGTCATAAATTGGAATTTGTCTGAATATACAAAAGTTTGTTTGATGCAATAGTAGAACACATTTTTCTGCAATAGCAGGTAATGTTTTTAATGTGTTACTAGTGTATAACTTGTAATTTAATCTGTTTTGTGTAATGAAATGAAGATACTATTGATTTTTTAATAAAAGGGAATGATCATTTACTAAAAATAAGTGGTTACATTTTACATGTTTGTTTGACTATTGGGTTAGATCAATTTTGGGTCAAATGAATTATTTTTTGCCTTGGAAAGATTGTATAACATTATCTTAAGCACAAGTCTACCTGTCAATCATCTGAAAGAGTTGTTTAAGGGAGTCAGCAATTAACGAATCACCTGCCACATATTAGCATGGTGTTGGAAAAATGTATCTTCGCAGTGAGAAGCATTAACCCATTCAGTGGGTAAACTAGCACAGAGAGTGGATTTATCTAGGAGGGTGTGGGTGGAGATTCATGAGTAGGGGATGCCCACTCCTCACCAGGGGTATGTACTTTCAAATGATTGAGAAGCGGAGATGGGCGGTCATGGTATGTGTGCATGTGAGATCTTACAGAATTACCTCTAATTTGACTTTTGCATGGAGATTAATGTTGCTGAGGCCACACTAGCATCAGTGGCTGCTTACCTAATGGCTGGGGATTTACAATCCTCAGTAGGGATTTAGGAGGAACACTACAGTGTGACTGTGAAGTTGTGATGAAGCCATCTTGGGCTCACTTTGGTTCTTCATTTTAGTTCAATATTTTATATGTTTTAGACCGACATTATTTCAGCAATGTTATTTTTACATATTTTGCTTGCACGATATTATTCTGAGAATATGCTGTACTTGCTTGTTTTTAGAAAGGCTTTCTTGTCATGTATTCTGTACACTCTGTTCAAGACTAGGAAAACTAAACAATTTAACCTCGTGCTTGCATTGCCCATTTGGAGATAGTTTCTAACATCTAGACATATCATTGCTGCAGAGCTGTCTCTCTAACACAGTGGCTTTTATTATACAAATGGTACACTGGCTTTCAGAGGTCAGAGAGGAACACTTCGGTCACAACTGTCTTGGAACTAGTCCTGTGTTCAACATGCAGCACTGCTGATATTTCATCCTGCAGAGAAGGATTACCAATCCTATCCCAGGCTGATTACCTCGTCCAGCTATCCAGGGATGGGGGGGGGGATCTGGCTAATCTATGAGATTGGGCAGAGGGTACACTTACTATGCTTTTAGAGAAAGGGAAGTGATAGGCAGAAATATTTAGAATTCAGACTGCCATGGTTGAATGGTTTATTCTTTTCACAATGTTTATCATGCTGGTTACATTGCTTTGTTTTATGTGACTAATAATCGCAAGACTACGTAAGGTTCAATAAATATATTGAAAACTTTATTCGTATTTCATTTGTGTTTACCATAGGCATGCATAAGTAAACAAGAAAGATCTGTTTCCACAATTTAGTCGGGGTTCAGAGGGTCATGTTCAAGGTTGTCAAAATTACCTGCCACATCAGGAAGGTTAAGGATTAAGGTGAGGTACTGTGAGCTAGGTAGGAATAGGGCTGACACTCTCTGATGGTGTAGAATAACTCAGAACCTACATTCTGAAGTTTTGTTGTCCTACTATGTAGCCCTAATTTTATTAATGGGAACCGTATCACATGGTGCCACCAACATGTATAGGTCAGGTAATTATTGAGTAGTTCTTCTGAGTAGTTCTTGTGTGTGCCCAAGGTACTCTATCCGCCTTTAAATGGAGATGCCCATGATGTTCCGGATCCTCCTCAACATTATAAGGAGCACCAATTTTTGTCTGTAGGTTGTTCAAGCTTGAACATTTAAAAGAATACCCACAATAGTAGTTCCATCTCTGAATTCCATTCACTATAATGGCAAATGCAATTAAAATTACTGTAAATTGCAGACCAGCTGTTAGAGCACATTTAACATTACATAGGCTACAACATAATAATATACAGTTCTACCTTTTTTAGTGGGAAACGAATAACAATGTGGCCTTGTTGTGATTTTTCTGTGTGAAGGCAACCATTTTCTCCTCTAGGTCCATGTTTTCCTTCTCTTCAACCAGCTTAGTGAGCTGTGCTTGCTGCAGATATTGTATCTGGGAGGAGGCTCAGTTTTTCTTGGCTTGCCCACCGCCCTCTACTTGTATATGGTTGAGCATTATCATCCTGCTCAATGGCCCAAGAAGCTGGAAGAATATTTCAATAGATGAAGTATCAGATCTAGTTTGATGTCAAAATCTCAAGACAATACTTCAAAAAATATAGTTGGCATAAGCCAAAATACATTTATGGGTATAAAGTAGGACTGGGCTGAACCTGCGGAATTTTATTAAGTGGAATTTGTTGGAGTTACGTAGAAGCTCAGAGAGATTCAGTGGAGTTCTGTGAATAGCAGAATTTCAACATATAATGCTGCCTGTGCTCATTTTTAGCACCAGAAACTTGTTGTTTCACACTGTAAAATCCATGTGAATGGCACCATGCGCTTCGCCAGGCTGTGGTGCTTCTCTCTGCCGCACGAGTAGCAGCATTCTCAATATGAACGGTACTGACCTGCTGCGACGGCATATGTTGAGAAATCATGCTGGGACGTGCCTTAGCGCTCAATTTTTCTCGTTGATGAGCTGCGTATGAGCACAACTCAGCCATGCATCAGTTTGCCAAGTTTTTCCTGAACTCCACGCTCTAGGTAATAATAATAATAATCCACATTTGTATAGCGCACAATCACCCGTTAGGGTCTCTAGGCGCTGGGGGCCGTCGGGAAGATTCAGCAAGCTATTGCCCAGAGTCGCATGGTGCTGGGCTAACCTGCCGCCGGACCCGGGGTTCGAACACTGATCCCCAGATTCCAGCGTCAGTCGCCCTGGCCGCGGCGCCACACCTCTCCCATGAGGTGGAACATGAAGTGGGCAAAAATGCGCAAACTCTGCTGGTGGAGCAGTGTATACTACCCACCCCTAGTGCATGACAAAGGACATTGTGGAGAGGACATTTTTCTTGAAGGGTTGAGATGGACACAGAATGCAGTAACCCTCCTAGGAATAGAGTCAGCCAGCTGAATCTTGGGGATTTTTTTTTACTTCACCTCTCCTCCTCTCATGTTGTTTTTTGTTATATCCAGTATGGTGCAAACCTCCCCCCTAATGCATTCACAGAGTCTGTGACTTCTTGTCATTAGACTGTCTTCTGGGTTCCACTGAGGGAGAACGGAGGCACCGGATGTCATTGCTCATAGTCTTTTCCAAACCTTTACGAAGAGGGCTCCTCCTAAGTGAAATGTCTGTTATCTCTTCAGAACAGGCAGCATCTTTCAAGTGGAATCTAGTTTCTACAGGATCCAAAAGCAGAAGAAGAAAAAAACGGATTCAATGGTGTGTGCAGTATTTATGTGGCTGTAAGGGAATGAGTCAGGGATATCCAATTTCTTTCACATATATATAATGTTCTATTCACTGGTATGTAGAGGCCCTATATATACTGTCATGTTGAGACCCACTATTCCCTCAAAAATGGAGGTCTCAAGGGCGTGGCTAGCAGCCGAGAGTAATGGCCGCAGCCTGAGTGGGCTCCGATCGACCCGTGGTGGCAACTGCAGACACAGCCCACAGATCCGGATAAATTAAGCAGAGACGGCTGGCTTCATTGCCCGACACCCCGTGGGAGCTCTGGTGAGGTGATTGTGAGGCCTGGTCCCCAGGAAACGAAGACTTCACCCCGGAGGACTCCAGGGCTGCACCCCGGAAGATGGCGGCTCCGGCATGGGTGCTGAGTGACGGTGCGGCCGATTAAAAACGGGAACTCCCCCTCGCTTCCTGAGATTGTCAGTTCCCGTTGGCCCGGCTTGCTGAGTGCGGGCGAGCGACATCAGAGGGGAGAAGAGGACAAACCCTGCGGTGGACTGTGGAACACTTTGGCGGTGCAGAGGGGCCGGCCTTGGATCACTGCAAATTTAGTCCCCGGCTTCGAGGCCTGTTGTAGGCCTGTGCTGTAGGTGGAGCCGAGACTGGTCTGCTGTGGACCCCTCCCCGCCCCCCCTCCCATTGCTTATTGATTCCTCTCCACCCAGCTCGCTGAGTGCGGATGAGCGGAGTCGGTGGGGGAGAGAGGACTGATCGGGCGGTGCCCTGCGGAGCACTTTCAAAGGTACAGAGGGGCTGGACTGGGATTATCACTAACCTAGTCCCCGCCTTTGAGGCCTGTTGTAGTCCAGCACTGCAAGTGGGACCGGGACTGGACTGCTGAGGAGCTCCTCCCGGCCCCCCCCCACTGTTTACTGTTTTCTCTACGCCTGGGTTGCTGGGCGCGGCAGTGCACCGCGCGGACATCGAGGAAGGCGGACCCCCCCTGCAGACATTATATCTGTCCGACCACACAGCTGGAGGGCCGTGTTGTTAGAGGCCTGGCTTGCGGCCTGGTGCTGCTCTGTATTCTACTGCGGGACTCTTGGGAGTGTGCCGATCGCGGTGGGGGGGCCGCTTTGGGGCGCTCTGGTGTGGATAGCGTTGTAAGGGAGTGCCCGTTCCCCCCACTCCACCTCCCCTTCTCACTGTGGGCCTGTGGAGCCTGGGGCGGCCTGCTGATCCCACGGGCCGCCACCCGGGTGCTACCCCGCCCTGTTGGGATGACTGCCTCATTTACTCATTAACGCAGCATTAGAGACACCGGCAGGCTATCTATGCTTTTGTGGCACAAATTGGAAACAAGTTTGGGAGGAGGCTGCACCACGATATAGCGCCAAGGGGAAGTTTGATGTCGGCGCTTTCCTCTCCCTTCTCCCACCCACGGTGGAATTGCTTGCATAGGGGGATCTTAACATTTTATGGTGATGGCAGCACTCTCTGAAGGTGCCCCTACAAGTCTTTGTCTGTGACGGTGTGTTGACCGGTCACCGGAGTACGGTTGGCAGCCTGCTCTGCACCGTCAGTGTGGACAGATCGTGACGCATGCCGCCGGATATTGTTGGCGCATCCCCAAACACTGCTGGCTGCTGATAGACACGTTCAGGCTCTGGAGTGCCATGTGCCACCCGGAGTGCACGCTGTGGCTTGATAGACCTGTGGGATATCAGAGCGGGCCAGGGTTGTTGTTGAAGCATGTGCCCCTAGCTAATTTTATATGCCAACGAAGAAGATGGCTACGGGGGGCAGGGGTTCCAGGACTACCCATCAGGCACAGCTGACTAAATTCACCTGGAACAAAGTAGGTGAAAAAGGCGACTCGCCAAAGACTGCCAAAGAGAGCTGCAAGAAGATACCTCTGAATTGCAATGCCAGGTGTCCGACTTGGAAAAGAAACAGACTCGAATGGCGCAGCAACTGGATGACTATGAAGGGAGGGCCCGTCGGAACAACATACGAATCCTTGGGGTTCCGGAAAAAACGGAAGGGCCCACGGCGGACCTCTTTGTGGAGGAACTGGTCATGAAGCATTTGAAACCCAAGGCGCTTTCCAATTACTTCTCTATTGAACGAGCCCATAGACTACCGGGCAGTCGCCCCAAGCCTGGGGCTCCGCCTAGACCCTTGATTGCGAGAGTTTTTAATTTCCGAGATAGGGACAACATTTTGCAAGCATCCAGAGGTCTCCTTCTTCCTGGACTTCACGGCGCGGGTCCAGGCACAGAGACGCAGCTTTCAGGCAGTGAAGTAGGAACTCCGCAGCAGGGAAATCAAATATGCCATGCTCTTTCCGGCCAAATTAAGAGTGGAATGGGAAGGTAAACCGTGGTTTTTTGACACCCCAGATGCAACTTGGCTGGAGGGATGGATGAAGGTCGGAGACACGAGAGGTGCCCGCCACAACAAGGCGTATTGAAGGAGTGATGGGGAGCCAGACACTTCTGCGACGATGCCCGGAATGGCAGCCAGTGGACTGGACGAACAGGAATGAGTGACATTTGGCACTGCCTACGGGGTCGGCTCCTGGTGATAGTCACAAGTAACGGGTGGGGGGCTGTGTGCTGGGGGGGCGGTAATTTTTGGGGGGGTGGACTTTGGGGGAAGCCTGGGCTCTAGGCTCCGGCTTTGTAAAAGGTCTAGTGTACGATTTTTTACAACATGTTATGGTACTTTTCGAAGGGTTGTGTCTTCAAAGATTAAGTGATGTTTTATTAAAGACAATGCGATGCCACGGGTCGGGAGGGGTCACTTCACCTCCGCAAGTTTAGCATGGGTAGGGAACGTACAGGCACTTTGCCGTGTTGGGAGGTGGGCAGTTTGAGGTCCACAGGCAGGGGAGCAGGGAGGGGGGGAGTTTGAGGGGGAATTCTGAGGCAAGAGACATTGAAGATTCTGATTGCTATGATATTGTGCAGACAGTGGTGGAGGGGGGGGCGAGTTTGATTTTGTTAGTGGTTTTGGTTGTGGGCTACATTTCAAGGTTTTAGATGTGCAGCAGCATGGTACAGTGCTGGGCTTTCGACGATGTTTTAATTGTAATAGCAGACGAGGAATTGGATGATAGGATAATAGACGTTAGCGCCCCGCCCATGGCCCTGGTGTCCTCCATGACGTTAATTACTTGGAATGTGCATGGTTTGGGAGATAAAATCAAGAGGGGATCGGTATTGCAGTATGTACGCCGGGCAGCCTTGGAGCTTCTTCAGGAGACGAATTTGGTGGGGTCGACGTGCAAGGCTCTAGACCGATGGGGGTATGCCATGGCAGTGCACTCTGATTTCTCTACTGGCTCTAGAGGGTTAGGCATACTGGTTTGTAAGCGCTTTCCTTTGATAGTACAACAGGTTTGGAAGGACACGCAAGGGCAGTTTGCAGCCATCTCAAGCTTGCGGGAGGGAAAGAGATTCACTGTGGTGTCCGTTTACGTTCCGCCTGCCCTGCATGCTGTTGCACTTCCCGCCCTTAGTGCTTTTTTGTTACAGTTGCCAGAGGGTGAGCTCATAATAGGGGGGCGATTTTAATGCGGTTGTTAACGATAGACTTGACCGTCATCCCGATAGGATGTCGGGGTTGAATAAGTCCCGACTGGCTGGCTTTGTGGAGGCCCTCGGTCTCACGGACGGGTGGAGGTTTAAGCATCCCGGGGAACGTAGATACACCTTCTATTCAGGGGTGCACAACAGTCTCTGGCGCATTGATTACTTCTTCCTCACTGCAGATAGTTTACCCCATATAACGGAGGCAATGATAGGCCCGAGAGGTATCTCGGACCACTCCCCGGTCTCCATGGTATATTCTTCCTAGTGCAAGCCCGGAGGCGCATTTTGCCGATCTCCCCTGTCTATTTGCAGATTCCAAAAATTAGAAAGGAATTGATCGTGGTTACGAAAGGCTACTTCCAAGAAAATACAGATTCCGTTGGCTCGCCAGGGGTCTTGTGGGAAGCATACAAAACGGTGCTTAGAGGCCAGGCGATAGCTTCAATAACGGGCCATAAGCGAACTGTACACAAGGACCTCCAGGTGTTCGAGGATGACCTATGCGAGTTACAGTCCCGAAACGATCAGAATCCTACTGAGAAGACCGCGCACTAGTTGCGCCTCAAACAGGCTGAATTTACTGAATTCCAGCGGGTTCAGGTTAGACAGCGGCTTCTGCACACACAGCACACTATCTATGAGTTGGGAGATAAGGCGGGCAGACTCTTGGCATGGTTAGATAAGAAGGACAAGGCTCAAAAGACGATAGCACAGTTTTGCGACGCCGACGGTAGGTTGGGCACCACCCCAACTGACATAGTCGACACTTTAGCAAACTATTTTGAGGCAGTTTACACCCCTACTGCCCAGATGTCATCTGAAGAGGCGCAGACTTATATCAAAGATATACGAATGCCCTCCCTCACAGACTCTGACAAGGCGCTGTTGGCATCTGACTTTACGACGGATGAGGTTGTGAATGCAGTGCACTCCCTACAGTCAGGTAAAGCCTTAGGGCTGAACGGAGTCCCTATAGAACTCTATAAGGGAGTCTCTGACCTCACGGCTCCACATCTATTGCGCATGTTTGAGGATAGCCTGGCTCAGGGGAAATTGCCTAGGGATCAGCAGACAGCCACGATAATAGCCATACCAAAACCTGGCAAGCCCCCAGACGAATGTACGTCGTATCGTCCGATTTCATTGTTAAATGCGGAGGCGAAAATACTGGCCAAAATGATAGCTGCTCGACTAACCCCGCACTTGGAGACACTTATCCACCCGGACCAATCCGGGTTTATGCCAAACAGGAACACTGCTCTCAATTTGCGACGGGTCCACGCAGTAATGGCGCAAATACCCAGTCTCTCGGTGGTGGTGGTGATTCTCTCATTAGATGCCCGAATGGCCTTCGACATGGTCGAATGGCCTTATCTTTTTGCGGTTCTTCGACACCTTGGCTTTGGCCCCAAATTTTGTGACTGGGTGCGGTTATTGTATACAAAACCCCTCGCACACGTTGTAGCTAATGGCCATATCTCCAGGGACTTTCGACTTGGCCGTGGCACGCGTCAGCGATGCCCCTTGTCGCCCCTGCTGTTCGCACTGATCTTGGAACCTCTGGCGGCGTGGATAAGGTGGGACCCCATGATAAAAGGTCTTAGCTGGACCGAGTCCTGGGAGGACCGCATATCCTTATACGCTGTTGATATTCTTCTTTACCTGACCCTTCCCGACAGTCGATCATAATTCTTCTGAACATCTGTGAGATTTTTGGAAGGGCCTCGGGATACACAACTAATTGGTCCAAGTCGGTACTGTACATCCTTAAGGGACCCCCACCGCGGCTCCCGGATGATTGTCAACTGGTGATCACTGATGGCCCCTTTAAGTATCTGGGGGTGTGGGTGACGCCGGATCGAGAGGCCTTCTTTCACCACAATTTGTCACCTCCACTTGAGCGGTTCCGCAGGGATGTGAAACACTGGCACACCCTGCCTCTGTCCCTATTAGGAAAGCAGCGTTGTTTAAAATGATGACCTTACCACGGTTATTGTACATCCTTGAAAATACTCCGTTTCTTGTGCGTCTATAAACGCACTGGTTTCCGGTCTCCTCTGGTGGGACAAACCAGCGCGCATTTCCCGGGAAAAAAGTTGGTTAGGGGTTGGTTTGATGGTGGCATAGCACTTCCAGATATTCGATTGTACTATTGGGCAGCCCAGTTAAAGATCATAAACCACTGGCTCCACGCTCCACAGACCGAGCCAGCGTACAAAGCGGATAGGTATGACTTAGGGTGGGGGGGTGTGATGGCTGCGCTCTATGACCCCAGAAGTGCGGCGGCCCTGCTGGGCCCCACAGCGCATACTGTGAGGTTATGGTACCTGGCCTCTGCTCGCCTTAAATGCAAAGATAAGATCACGCAGATGACGCCGCTATGGTCGTCACAACGCCTCGGCCGGCTTTGCAACAGTAGGGGATTTGAGGCCTGGGACCTGATAGGCATCTCGACAGTTGGAGACCTTTGGAGGCGGGGTGCCGTCCTTACCTTTGACCAGCTGGTGGATCAGTTTGAACCGGGGGTAGACGGAGCGTTTCCCGTACCTGCAAGTTCGCCACGCTCTCAAGTCAGTGATCCCAATGGATGGTGAGCTACCTGAATCCACTCCCTTAGAGGATAGACTACATACGGAGCATATGCTCAAGAAGGCGACCTCTCTGGTTTACCGTAAGCTCGTCAAAAATCTGCCTGATCCCACTGGGATAATTAAAGTAGCCTGGACTGCGGAGATAGGCGACTTTGATGAGTCCGATTGGCAGGCCGCCCTGTCCTCTCCCCGAGAGGTGGCTGTGTCATCGCAGCTCCGACTGATACAGCTGAAAGTTCTGCATTGGGTGGATTATACTAAGGTCACACTACACAGGATAGGAAGAATTACACATCAGTACTGTTTGAGGAGCTGTGGGGAGGAAGGGACCTTTTTCCATTCCATTTGGGACTGCCCTCTTATTGCCTGTTTCTGGTCCAAGGTTATGCGAACTATATCACAAGTTGTTGGGGTCTCCTTGGTCCCTGATCCACGTTGCTGTTTGCTGAACATTTGGGAGCCTAATGATGAGAGGGGTTAGCCTAACGGCTAGGGCGCTCGACCTCGGACCTGGGGATCTGGGTTCGAGTCTCGGTAACGACGCCAAAAACCTCCTGTGATTCTGGGCAAATCACTTAATCTCCCCGTGCCTAAAATGAATGTGTGTCCTCATGTAACGTAACTGGTGCTATGTAAAGCTCTCTGATACCTGATTCAGTTCACGCTATATAAAACTCTGCAAAAAAAAAAAAATGATCTTAGGCACCCCCTACAGGACTGGGCCACGCTAGGCATCATGTATGCTAAATGTAATGTGGCTAAAGCCTGGGGATCACCCTTGATTCCGACTCTCAGGGACTGGTGTGCTGATCTAGACTCAGCGATGATGGCCGAAAAAGCGGTGTATCTGAATCGTAAATGTCCGAGGAAGTGGGCTAAGATTTGGGGAGCATGGAATGAATATAGAGGGTTCATTTGCGAACCACCACAGATGGACAGCGATACTGATTCCGAATAGTGGGAGAGGGGGATGAAGGGCCATGGGAGAGGGGTGGAGGGATTAATACACTGCCGCAACTGTACTGATAATTCCTTTTTGTAATGCTCTAATGTACCTAATTTGATTTACCTTTCTATTTTGTCCTATTAATGTACGCACTGACTGTCTTCTGCAAATGCCCAATGTTTATTTTTATATCAATAAAAATGTTTTTTTTTAAAATGGAGGTCTCTGCCCCACTAGAAGGTTCCATCACATGTGAGGACATTGCCTATTCACTACCATATGGAGAATCGGACCCGAGATTAGCGACTTCACCGTGAACCCAGAGGTCCCACTAGACATAAAATGCGGTCATAAACTAATTTTCCTTACTATAGGGGCATACATTATGATCACTGTGACTCCACCCGCTAAACTGAGGGAATGGAGAGATGTAGGTCTACACTTTTGTGCAACTTTATGCTTGAAATTTGTAAATAACCAAAAGTGGTAAAGTTACTCAAAAGTGTAACTGTAAAGTAACATTTGTAGATTACTCCTGAGTGTAACTTACCTTTGTGAATAACCACTGTTGTTTTTCCACTTATTTTGGATCAGAAGCACTGAGGCAAAATTGCAGCGTGACCACTGCAACCTTTTTTGTTTCTTGGTTTACTCTCGATATTTAACAGTCACAAGTAGCTGATCACAAAAGATGCTTTCATATAAAGATCACAAAATAAATAGCAGGTTCTTATATACATTAGAAACCAGAGAGTTTCAAAATAATTAATTTTCAGTTGATCTGTGCCAGATTCTTCCTTTTTCATGATGACATTTTGCCCTCCAAACATTTTATATGAATGTCAAACAGGCATGTCCACGATTTGCTCCACCACTCAGAAAGCATTTAATTGAGGTATGTTCAATGCACATTATGCAATCACTGTTCCTTTAATGACCAATAAAACATTGCATTGGGCTGCTACACACTCCTGTCACTTCTTTGGAGAAAGTTGCTAGTTTTCCATTTTATTGAATGTATTTGAAGCATCAAACCAGCCCACTCCAACCAATCCTGGTATTTCTTCCATGTTGATTAATATTATTAACAGCATGAGAGCAGCATCTGGATTGGTTAGGGAAGTTGACTCTGGGAGCCTGCACATGTAGCCACAGACTGCCAAGATGGAGGGGAACACAGAGACAGTTTGACAATCGGGTCACTTTTTCACTTCACTTATTTTAATACCGGTTCCTCGCGAATGGCGAGGTTCAATGTATTCACTTTTGAATCACATGGGTTGTAGCAAAGAGCACTACTTTGCACATGAGTGGTTACTTCACTTTGATAGAACATCGCCGTTATGTGTTCTGTTTGGTACCTCACAATCCATGCATTACCTCCAGTATTAAATGCATACTTTTGTTTTCAGAAACATGTTCCCTGACGATGGCTATTTAATAGCCGAAATGCATTGGATGAATGAATTACATGTGTTTGGGAATTGAAAAATTGGATCTATGAGTGTATTACAACTCGGAATTAAGAAATGAAATAAAGAAGTATTTAATAAAATTTCAGATAAATCGATTGACTGAACATTATTCTGATATTAACACAATCCCGGCTGGGGACATAGCAGTGACCAGGGGACGTTCCCCAGGTGAGGGGCACGCATTTTTTGATCCTGCAGAAGGGGCCATTTCCAAACTAGACCAAGAAGTGGAGTATAGATAGGAACCAGGTAGCACCTGTAGAGGAAGGTCCAGGGGACTCTGGAAGGATAGAACCCTAAGTCTGGGATGGGAGAGACCTCTTCTGACCGAAGGTTGCAGGTTGTATTGCCATAGAGATAGGAGACAGAAGATATGGGCCAGGCAGACTCCTGCAGGACACAAGTGTGTGTCATCTTTGAGATGGACAGTGTGTTCATTTAGTAGTCCTTGGCAGCACCTAAGTGTTTGGTCTCAGAGTACAGAACCTGTGCTGAAGGGTCGTACTCAGGATGTCACCCTTTAAGAGATAGAAGTGAAAGTGCAAGTAGGGTATTTGAAGCCTCAAGGTAAAGCCCCAGCATGAGAAACCTAAGATGAGAGAGATATCTCAGGAGCAAGTAAATGACTCTTAGTTGGCCTACAGCCTAGAAGTGAGGCCTACCCAAAGCCACGGATTGAAACATCCATTAGTCTTTGGATTGTCGGTGGCCTGGTTAGAGACTTTGACAACTGTCAGTGGCCTCTGTTGGTTGCTTGCCTTTTGGGCAGAGCTGGTCCTAAGTTGAAGGCAGATGTCTGGCCTAGGGGGGTAAATTGACAAACATGTAACCCTGATTGTGATGGTGGTACTATCTGCAAATGAGAACCATTCACCTTTGTTAGGGTTAGAGACCAGAGCTGAATGTGACAGAACTGAGTGCCGACTCAGCAGTAGGAAATGATTATGCCAATGCATAGGGCTTTTCCACATCCTTTCCTCTTAGAAAATGAGAATTGGAAAGCAGAAGACTATGTTACTTATTATCTGGTTGGGGGCAGTGTAAGAAAATGTTCCCTTGTGTGTAGTCATCCGCCAATATTTGGGAACTGATGCTGCTCGTTTATAAACTATGCCAACCGGGTTTCAATTGCCCAAGCCCCAATGTATGTACTCTGACCACTAAAACATGGTAAAATTGTTTGTGCTCAATTGACATATTTACATTTTACCAAAATACATCAATGGCACAGAAACATTTGCCACCTCGGGACTATAGCACCTACTGTGCCATACCCTGAGCTGACAAGGAATACATAGCTTTTTGTCTACATGTGCAACCTGATCCCTTCAGATTTTAAACCTATAAGCAGACCTGCCAAAATAAACATTTTAACAGGAGGAAAAACTACTTTTAAATATTAATGGCATCTCCCCTAAGTAGCCCTTATAGCTCACAAGGTAGGAAACCTGGTATTTAAAAAAAATTAAACATGTTAGAATGTAATGTTTGCATGTTGCTCCAGCGACTAGCCTTTAAAAGTTATTTTATCTGTTAGAGCTATAGCTGGCTCTATGACGAAAAAGTAAAAGTACAGTTAATATGCTAATCCTGATCCTTTGATTTGGAATAAGACATAGGGCAGGTTTATCTCCGGGTTTTAATATTTATTAAAAGTTCAATTCGATTGTGAAGTTAAACCTTTGGTCCCTATCTCCCTTCAGGGACAGAAATATTTGGCTATGTTGGATTTTACAGAGAATGTGCCACTGTGGGATAGTTACAGTGAGGCAACAAGGGAGTGATGCAAAAGTGTGTGGTTTTGCGCTTGGCAACTATGTGCCCATTGGTCAGGTAATATGGAGGGGACACTCTCACCCACTGGCTAGTAGATTGAACAAAAGTAGCACTTCAACCCTATCCCCTGTCAGAATTGCTGTCAGAAATCAGTACCGAGGCTTGATGGCTAGATTTGTTGCCTCTTGTGCTCCAGATGAAGAAGTGGATTCCAATTGGCTGGCCCTCTGTGTAGCTAGAGGGGCATACAAAGATGCAAGATGCTTTTTTCTATATGTGGCTAATGGACCAGTTTTAATTGAATTGGAACTGGTGGTCCTTGCTAGTTATCTCTGTTGGAGTGTGACCTGGAATTAATAAAGTTTACCATAACATGATTATGGCATACATAAGGCTACTTTCAAAGGCATTTATTACATTTAATGGCACGAAAGATGGTTCAGTTGATATGCTTTTTGGCAAAGAAATATTTCTTCACTTGAAGAAATATATTGGTCTTAAATATTACTAAAGGTGTTTTCATATGTTTTCCTGTGACCTCAAGTTCAACAAACCAACTGCTCTAGATCCTTTCGTGTCCATCTTTGGAAATACAAGACCAAATGCTTCATACAAAATATTCTCAATGTAAGGCTAAATGTTCTGTCATCTACTGCTAATGGCGTCATGTGAAGCAATGTATTAATGACCCTGATATAGTCCACCCAGTCTTAAGGAAGGATTTACAGAAAAGTGACCATATACTATACAAATCGTACTGCATTTGTTTCAGTGACTGTTCCCATCTTTTCTTCCCAGGAAAATCACAGTAATGGCTCTAGAAATTCCAACAACATTAGCCAAGGCAACACAGAATTAAAGTTTGTGGCTTTAGTGCTTCAACATTTGATCAAGACTTCTATTTCCACCAGCAATAGTTTGATTGACGTGAAAAAAGCTGAGGCAACACCATTGGAAAAGGGCTTGTTCTCAGTTCAAGTGGACTAAATAAATGTGGCTTCATATCTAATCAGCACCTCCCTGTCAAATACTTGCAGAAAATCGATTCCATCTCCTCATCACTCAGGCCTTGTCAATTTCAAAGCACCAGCACAATTTTGTTGAAACATTTTAGGGTGGATTTTCAAGCCCCTTGCACTGTCAGTACGTCACTTTTTGTGACGCACTGGCAGCACACATCATCACCCGAAGGACCTACGCTCTAATCTACCGTTCGGACAATTTCTCCGGATTAGACGCAATTGTAGCGAAGTGTCTGATTACAAAAAGGAATCCACTCTCCTATCCAGGAATCTCCTGGACAGAGGGTATCCTAGGAGTGATGTCTACAAAGCCAGAAAACGGGCCCGGAACAATAACCGAGAGGCCCTACTTGAGAGACAGGAGAACGCAACGGTTGAGAACCAAGTCATTACCTGTGTCACCACCTTCACCCCCCTGTCCAACAAAATCAGAAATACCATCAAACGCCACTGGGGGATACTCAATACAGGTGATCGGACTCTAGAACAACCCCGGTTTGCATTCAAGAGATCACAGAACCTTAAGGATATACTGATCAGCACCAGGCCCAAGACCACCATAAAAGAGACCCAACAAACTCTTTGGCATCTACCACCTGTCACGGGCCATTACCCGTGTGGCTCTTGTGTGGTCTGTAGATTTACCCTGACACTAAAAACCATCAAGCTCTCTGAGACTTTCAACTGGGAACTGAGGCACCACACTAATTGCAACACAACACATTGTATCTATCTGTTGACCTGCCCTTGCAATTTGCAGTATATTGGGATGACCACCCGCCCAGTAAAAACCCGTATCATTGAACACCGCAGCAATTTTCGCTGCAAAAAGACCCATACCAAAATGTGCAAACATTATGTGGATTCCAACCACAACGCGGACTCCATGACATGGGTTGTCTTGGAATCAAGTCCCAACTGCCCTAAGAATGCGCTCTTTAGGAAGGAGCAAAGATGGGTCCATCGTCTTTCCACTGATAGCCGAGGGCTTAATGAAGATATCCCCTGGCATTCATTGTAAAGCATACATTAGCCATCCAGATATGTTTTATATGGCCCCCTATAAACCCAAGGGTCATATCCCCCTGGCCTAGTCCATTCGGACCCATATTTGACCCTGTCGCCGATGTATCCTACACCTACTGTTTGACACATCATAACCACCCAAGGCACATGCCAGACCACGTGACCACCTAGACTCGCATGTATGGCTCGTAAATGCAGATAGATTATTGTAGGGGTCTTCAGACGGGCTCATCACACAATTTAACCCGGGCACAATCACCTGATTCACTGTGGACCCCCTTCCCCTCTTCGCCCCACTCACTTAGCCCACCCATGTATGTGGGGGGTACTTTACCCTTACATCATGGCCGACCCACACTCAATTATCAACACTTACGATATTCTCGCTATTACCGGCATAAGACATCATGTCTGTTGTGGCCACACACCGGACCAAGTGATTTCCCGTGTTTCCTCCATTATTGGCGTTAAGATACTCGTCCGGAATAACCCCCGTGATATTAGACTCAACAATACCTAACCTTTTGGTTGATATACTGAAAATATTCCCTTTCACATCTTACGCGAATTATACATGATCCAGGTCCTAATTGGACTTCGAACAACACGGTCTTAGCCAGTATTACCCAGTTTTCTATACTCTGGCAAATTTATGTCGAGATGACAGTTTTTTTGAAGCACACGGTGAGGAACATGTTATAACACTACTAGTCCCCATGTAAACGAAGAAATATACACTTATTCTTATACGTATCACGTATATACATGTACAACACGGTCCACTTGCACCACTCCATCATGGCCGACCGAGTCACCGCCCTTGTCACGTGACATTGGCGGGAGGCGTGGTATTGACCGGAACCCTTGAGCCAGGCTTCAATAAAAACAAACACCGCGATCCCTACCCATCTATCCGAGCTCGGCGGAGATGGGTAGGTGATACGACGCGGACACGGGCTGATTGAGGTAAGACGTGGGGGCTCGCTCTGAGAACTGACCGCATGGAGGCTTTTACATCGGCTTCCTGATTCCTTTTTGCAGCGCTACCGCGCGGTAATCATACCTGATTTATCCGGAGGGATTTCTTTAACCTTTTGCAATGTATCCACTTTCTAGCCAAGTCTGAAGGCTTAACCCCGTTGTGCCGACCCGCCGACCACTCATGTGGCATTTAGCCCTTAACCATTAGGTGAGTCCGGCGCTAATTTTCTCACTATCCAGTGTGCCACCTAGGTCTGACAGTCCAAACTGAGTCTCAGTTGTTGACACCCACACCATCAATGTTTGTGTTGCCACCCCGAGTCAATTTGGTGTTTCTGTAGTTGCCTGCTGTTTTTACATATTGTTTTTAATGCTCTACTTCCTCACTTATATAGTTTTAGAGTGTGTGTACACCTCACACTGAACGCTGAAACCACCTGGCATGGAGAGGTAGTGACTATTCCCCACACTGCCCCAAGCATGCCTTATTACGTTCACATTCTGGCGCTGACAATCCTTGCTGCTATAATGAGAAATGTACTACTAATATGTATCTCCTTCTTTCTCATGTTCCAGGCATAGGACTTTCCATTGAGGTAATAAATATACCCGCACCACACCATATACATGACACTGGCATGTTATTGAGTTTATTTTCTTTATAGTTTTCACTTTTTAAGGTCCTGATGAATCGCTGGATAGTATTCCTTTCGCGAGAAACATGTTGACCACTTGTTGTTTTCCAGAGCTCCACACAGGTCACTCTACCTAACGAGGTGACACTGAGTGAGCTTGTCTTCACGATTTTAACTGCAACAGGGGGACCACCAGAATAAAATAGTTTCCGGCACCCCTTGCTGCATTTTAATTAGCACCTCAGGCTCAGTTGCCTCCCCGCCCACACACCCACACTTCACCACAGGGCAGTTGGATACAAAAGATCTCCGCTAAAGTGCCCCTCTTCGAGGTGTGCCCGTCGGGGATTGCACCGCCCCCCCGACGAGGAGCAACCGCCGATGATGAAGCATGACATCCTTCGGGGTGTGTGAGGCAAATACATCCGACAAAGGGATGCCCACAGGTGTCACGCTTACACCTCTGGTCACGCCAGTTTTTGCTTAGCCCTTCCTAGTATTCCTCTAACCTTCCCTGTAGGAACAGTTCAGCCCCCCGCTTTGTTGGTGAGCACACAACACTGCCCCTTATTTACAAGGACAGGAAAAGCCATCCTGCGTGGCTTTTCCTGTCCTTGTAAATATGGCCCCTTAACACGCAGCACTTTGCATGAAAGGGGCATTACATGAGTGTTGCTGTGGATGTTCTCAAGCAACACCTATGGAACAAGACACATTTCCAAATTTACAAGGAATCGTAAATCTGGAAATGCATGTGAATGCTACGCCTCCCCAGGGGAGGCATAGGGATGCACAATGAGGAGAAATGTATTCATTTATCCTCGTTTTCGGTTCTTGTTTCTATGCGTGCTGCATTCTGAAGCACACATTGAAAGAGGAAATACACCTCTAATGATTATTTTTGTTCAGGAAGGGTTCCCTTCCTGCACATAAACAATCATTGAAAGAATGCTGGGCCATATTAGCAAGAACCTCGTTAAAATTAACGCCGTTTTTGCGGCAGGAAACTGCCGCTAAAACGGCGATAATGGGCTTATTAATATGCATTATAGAATTCCAATAGAAGCCCAGGTTAGATGTGCAGGACATCTAACATGGGCTTCTATTGGAATTCTATAACGCATATTAGCAAGCCCATTATCGCCGTTTTAGCGGCAGTTTCGTGCCGCTAAAACTGCGATCATTTTAACACCGTTCTTGCTAATATGCCCCCCTGTTTTTCAGCTTCTATGTGTGCTAGTGCAGCACACATATTAGTCCAATATTTTACTGAGCTTGACTGCTGTATTTCGGGAACCCTACTGGTCTCTAGCATGAGAATACATGGTCATGTTGGTGTTACATTCTACTCAAACCGCTGTACATTTGCAGTGAATTAATTGGACTGGATCTACCTAGACTTATATAAATCTTATAGTTTGTCTTGTGCTTTTCTCAAGGTACTTTGCCAAGGGTTCTAACAGTGTAGGAAAGAGACTAAAGGCCTTATTGCAACTTTGGCGGTCCCTTAGCAGATGGTGAAATGCGCTGTCCACTGTAGGACTGTCAAAGCTGTAGTGCTACCGCCTGCCAGATTAGGAGTTAAATCCTGGTCTGGGGGGGGGTCCTGTGGCAGTATGACAGCAGTGGTCTGTTAGGCTCATGGAAAAGCCTAACATACAGACCACATCTCTTAGAGCACTGACTGCACCTTCTTGCACAGTGTGGCCTACATGCCACACTGTACAGGAACTGGGGGTGTAAAACCAGGGGGACACTGCATGTGCTCCTCGTATGCACCCACAGGTCCAGGAGTGTCAGGGGGCCGTATACTTTGCTGCCTCTCTGCCACCCTTTTCATGGCAGGCTCGCCACCATGAAAAGGGCGTTGGACAGGTAAATCCTAATATGCTTGGTTGTGCCGCAGCAGCACCACCAGCATATTAGTTCTCCTGACTACTGCACGACTGCCAGATGCAAAAGAAACGGGCCATAATTGGAAAACTATTCTCTTTTTTTATTGCTGGTTTAAGAAGCAATCATTCTAAAATCTCAGTGTGGTAATAACAACAGTCAATACTGTGAAGACTGCTTATTGTACTCCTTCCACGGCTCGCACTACTTTCTGTTCCTTACTTTCTAGAGGCATACCATACTTGTTTTTACATGGTTCGGTCTTATGCAGTTTATCTCTGTAAATCAAGTATAATTGTCACCTCGGGATCCAAACTTGTGACAATGAAGTCATACATGCATAAACGTGTGCATGCACACTCACACACACATGCTCCCAACTCTTGAGCACCTGCTTTATCCCATTTACTCACCAACGAGCGCATTTACTATACAAGTTGCTATGTCTTTAAATCTAGTAACACAAAACATAGGAAAAGCACTTCAGGGCATATTTATGCATTACAAATTACCATCTTAAAGTAAAGAGAGAAGTTGCATGTTTTATGAAACTAGTAGCTTTAAGATTCACAAACTATTATCTAGGCTTACCTTACACGTCAACAGAAGGTATTAATCACCCCAAGAGAAGCTTAGCATTATAAATAATATGTCTGCCAAGTGTCAGCATCAATGTTTGATAACATTAAAAATGAATATGTCCACATCTGCATTTTAAAGCAGAATGTCATTGCAGCATTATAAGTGTGGTGCTTAAAGGTTCCAGTTCTTAATTTGAAAGAAGGTGTCAGGGCTCAGAAAAGTTATTAGCATATGAGAGATTTGATGCCTTCAGGTCCGGTAAGTGTGATGAGGAAAACTTTATATTCGACAGGCCGCATCAAAATCTAGAAAAATACTACTTAGATTAATTTAACATTTGCAGTTGGAGTGTACATAGTGTATTGAATGTGATAGGTGTAAATTGTAATCTGTTACTTGTTACTAAAGAAAACAAGCATTTGCAATGCAATAGATCTGGTATTTCCGCAGGTTTAAACTATTGGCATTGTAAATGGCATTCCTTTTATTTATGTTTTTAAAACAAAGATAAAAGGCATTGTCAGTTACAACGTCAATGGCTCAAATTCGTGTAAATGTGAGATCTATTGCATTGCAAATGCTTGTATATAGAGGTGTTCTGTGTACTTCCTCACACTGGAATTTTCAGCTGTATGCTAAGAAGTGTAGAACTACAAAGCCATACATATAATCTGATTTCATTACATAACCTAATTCTGTTTATGATATTTGCCTTCCACACGAGTGAAGATGTTAAATGTGTTTAATTCAGATATGTTACATTTATATTTGCACATTAGTGCATGAAATATTTTGTGCACATTTTTGTCGTCCCTTTAACTCAGACAGCACCCTTCTTGTATTATTTATTTTAATTTATATTTGGTGGTAGATAGGATAACACAATCTTGAATGTCTCCCTACATCCAAAGAAAAAAGTATTGACTTGTTGGCTCCCTATTGTACGCTTACTATATATCTTGTGTATAAGTTTGCCATACAATTTGTTAGAGAATATTGAAGTAAAAGAATGCACATGGGTGTTAACATTACTACGAGTATAAGACTAAATATCTGCACCTTAGATTTTGAATTTAAAAAAATAATAATCATGTGCTCTTGCCCAAACTAACCTTCCTCCAACTTCTGCAGATATGTCCCAATTCCTAGTTTTTGTTTAGCCAATCTAAATCTTTTGGTCTCCTCAAACCTTCATGTGCAGCTTCTAAGTTTTGGTCCTGGCCTTCTTTCTATGTTCCCGCTCCTTCAAGTCTGCTTTTAAGGATCACCTCTTGTTAGGTGAATCCTCATAAGTAACCAAACACCAACCTCACTTTCTCAATAATTCGGGCCTTACCTATATATACAGAAATAATTTGCACTGCCTTCTCTGTGCTAAGCATCGACCACACGTCACTTCCAGAACTTTCTCTATGTACTTCCATACCAACTTATAAACTACTTGTGTATTGTGCAACCATTACTGAGGTCAATACTGCTGGGCAAAATCCTTTTGTGGCAAGTAGTAAATAAATAATGATGTGAGGTGAAGGAGAAAGAAAGGCGCTTTATTGCTCCATTTGGAGCTTTGTGCAGGAAAACAACAGGAGGAAGATCCCTAGCCTTGATCACCTCCGAAGCATGGAATGCTATGCTCGTCTCTCTCAGGCCCCAAAACAACTTTCTAAGTCTTCCCTTGCAGCTGAAGATACATTCACTTGATCCAACACTGTCGTATTGAGTATCTGCCTGAACCTTTTTGTTTCTCCTTAATGGTCAGGGAGTAAAGCTCTTGGATATCTCTTGTAGAAGTGTATGCTGCAAAAAAATTAAAATGTCTCATTTAGTCGAATAACTTATGGTCACATGTTCACCAGATGTAATGTTTGACCCTTCAATCATACTGCCTTCTAAGAGTTACTTGTTCTCATTTGGCAGTGAAAACGAAAATACATGTATGTAAGTTTCCAAAAGGATTTGTGTTTATTTCTTGATTACATCGTATTTCGGGATAGATACTTTACTGAGCAGCATGAAGGGTATTAACAGAATAAACAATCTGATTGGCAAAATACTATTTCAGACAGCTATACAAATAAGAAAGTTTTATCCAATCGAAAAGTTCCTTCTTTGCAACTGAAAGACAGGAGTTTGTAATATGTAATATTCACATAATGGAAAAGCTTTAAAATAGCTCATGTTAACGTGGATTGCAGCCTTAGGTCAGTGTGCATGTCGTTATTAACAATGAGTGAGTGAGTTTTTGGATCGTATAATGCTTTTGATGGACCTGGCCTGACCTTGTCTTAGTACTGCAACATGTACATTGTAGGTGGTCTTCGCAAGTATATATACAACAGGTATCGCGGTACAAAGTTGTTCCTCGCAAGATTACTATAAGACTCGGTGCAGTACAGTCGCATTTCTGCCCAGCACGACACACCATCGCCTCTGACACTGCAGACTTGTGAAGCTATCAGTGGAAGTCAGTTCAATCTCATACAGCACACTGATATTTACATTTGAAGGGTTTGTTCTAAGTTATAACGTTCTACAGAAATTACACTCAATTAAAAAAAAACCTGGCTTTAGAGATATCAAGTTTACAATCACATGGCATAAATGTGTGCTGTAATAAAAACATGTATCTTCGACAGAAAAAATCAAATTTCTATAGAAGGTAAGATTACGATGGGAAAGCAAGAAAAGGGGAGTCCTGTGCTAGGTCACTGACTCACTACTGAGTCATCCTCATCAACAAATTGAGACCTCACGTGCACACTAACATAACGTACATAATATGAGTATATCCATACTCACAGACAACCGAATCCTCTACCTGTGGCGTTGCATATACTTGAGAAGCCACCATTAGTCATGACTTAATTTTCCTCATGAGTTACATCACAAATCAAGTTAATATTGTGACCAGGGTCTCAACAGTGTAATTTGTCATGGATCACATGTTCATCAACTACGTTAGCAGTTATGATTATTAAACAAAGCTAATTTATGTTTACATGCCATGCGTTATTTCGATTGAGTAATATACAGTACAGTCCCTAACAGCAATGGCCACATCCCACCGCGCTCATCGAACAAAATCACAGGAAAAAGACCTCCTAGGCACGGTCTCCTGCACCTTTTCGTTTCTGAATGCCACAGATAGTAACCAATGGCAATTAGTGGGTTTGCCAAACCCCACAGAAGAGATATAAAAGGTGGATCGAAGCTCGGCTTAAAAAGGAGCAGATGGAGATCCATCACACAATGCTGGACAACTGAATGATATGAAAAGAAGTCACATAACATTAACTTGGACCTCGGGCAGGAGCCTCTCTTAAGGACCTGATCTAGGGCTGTGTGGTGTTAATACACAGCCATGATAGCAGGTGCAAAGACTCCCATACTAAAACTAGCAAAGACCGAAGACAAACCTTTTGAAAGATCACAAAGGTCGCTAGCAACAAATGTATGGACTTTGCTACTTCTCGCTGCTCTCAAATGACCAGGGACATCTTAAGGATTTCTGGGGCCCTGGGACAAAAGTATTTTGGTGGCCCCCGTTCGTAACAGCTTGGAACTTAAGATCCAATTTCAGCTCTTTCATGCCGTCTTTTGCCACGTCACTGACAGTGCACAGGAATACTGGTCCAATTTCTAAATGAATTTACATCTAATATTCAGGGATAGTGACCTGTGTTTTCAATATTATAATTCAGCAGCAGCTCAATAATATTTTTGCTAATAATCTTTGTGATCCCCTGCGATTCCCATGTTTGAGGATCTATTTTGATCTAAAAGAAACTGTTTTTATGGATGTTGCATGGTATTGAAAAACAAGCATTTCTCTGCCAAATGTCTATAATAGACTCCAATACATCATCCATATTAAAAATAAATTAAAGGATAACAGTATTTTAAGAAGTCTGTTACGAATTATTCAAGGCCATTAGGGCAAGAACAGAGCTGGCTCTATCAAGGGGATCACTGAAAGGCTGGGGCCTGGGCCAGAGCCCATAAGCTCATGCCTTAATATGACTCTGCAAATAACATCTATAGGGGCATATCAGCAACAGCCGGCGATAATTATCGCTAAGCTTATGCTGGATTTTATTGCAGAGATTGCGCGCTCTCAGCGACGCTTATCTCCAAAGCGATAAAAATCAAAGCGATAGCTGCTAAATGTGCGATTATTGCAGGAAATCCAGCGGTAATCGCACAGCGATAGGCGATAGCTGGATGATAGGGCATGACAGACTTAGCCATAATAGCCATCTTCCATTGGATATAATGGCTAAGTCAGATTGAAACCAGGCGTAAGGAAAGTAGCGATGAGCGCGGTTAGCGCTACTTTTCTTATCGCTGTGAAGGTTAGGGTGCAGATTAATAATAGGAGAAATGTCGGTTAGCGACATTTCCCACGTTATTCTGGTGAGGAACTCCCACTTTGAATATCATTAGAGATGCAAAACTGGACGTTAAGGGAAAGGGCGCTGTGTCTTTACTGATAGTGCGATAGAATTATTGCCGCTTTTTGCCCGAAAACAGACGCTAAAGCGGCGATAATTCTGTCACGGCCCCTGCTGATATGCCCCATAGTTTCTTAAGATTTGAGATATAATCAGGGCCATTACGTTGTGCGGTTAAGGCTGCCTACATTGTGATGCAGGGTCAACTGAATTATGCGGGAGAAAAAGGCAAATTATGAGTACAAAGTGTGAATATGAGTACATTTTGCAACATTCTTTGCCATCATAAATTAACAGTTTTGATATTTTCACACATTTGAAAAACACATCCATCTCTGTTAACTCCACAGAGGTTTCTTAAGAAAGAAAATGAATGCATTCAACAGATCCTGTTGACAACTCTATTTACTAATAATTAATGATTTTGTATTACAATGAATCTCAGTGACATTTTTTATTGGCAGGGTTTTTCCTACTTCATAGGGTTAAATAGTTTGCAGAAAATAAACGTTGTGCTGCATTTAAAAGAAACCAGCCTTCGTGCACACACGTATTCTATATGTTGCGTGTATTATGTTGATACCGATAAAGTGTTAATCTTGGTGAAGAGGGACAGAGCAATGAAAATTAATGGGGGACGATTTCGGGAATAACGCAAATTAGTGTACATAGGGCCTCATTTAAAAGGCCCCTTGCGCCGTTGGAAAGTCACTTTTTGTGACGTTCCATTGCACAAGAGCCTGCTCCATATTTACGAGGCAGCACTAAGACACTTTTTTGACTTAATGCTGCCTTATAAACATTGCCCTATTCAACACAGTTCTCTGCATTAAATGAGCGTGCAAGGGGTGTTGCTTGGGGTAGTCCCAGCAAAATCCATGGCCTTAAACTTATGCCTCCCAGGGGAGGTGTAAGGGAGGCACATTGAGGAAAAATATCTTTATTTCTCCTCATTTTTCCTTTTTCTATGTGTGCTTCATTCTGCAGCACACAGAGAAAGAGGAAAAAGCCTCTTGAGATTGTTTTTGTGCAGGAAGGTTTCCCTTCCTGCACAAAAACAATCATCCCCTCAATGCAGGCACTCTTGCACCATGATGTAAAGGTGCTAGCCTTGGTGCACATCAGCCGATTGTGAGCTGGTGCAGGTGAAAAGGACAGGAATGCGCCGTATCTGATAGATACGGCGTAATCCTGTCCTTTTCTTTTACCGTAGGCCAGCACAGCAGGAAGGCTTGCTGTGCTACCCTACAGCAAAAACACATAAATGAGGCCCATAGTGTTCAGAGAAAAAGCAACACATATTTTAAATAATAGCAATTCATTACATTTAACACCTTAACAAGATTTAGCACAGGGTGGTCAGAGATATAGCCAGATTCATAAGATCCTTCCCGAAGTGCGCAATTTACGCACTAGACTACATAGCGTTAGGGTATTAGTTAAGGGGAGTGAAGCCCCACCTTAAATAATAAACACAGTTCTTGTCAGGGTGAATCAGTAAAATCACTAAATTAACCCAAGCTCTACCCCCTGGTAGCAATGTCACAGAGAGACGGGCTGTACGAAGATGCAAATTGTTCAACATGTACAGAGTACAAAAACAGAAATAAAGACAAAACGCAACAAAAGAAAAATGCCAAACCAATTTAGAAAAGTAGAGATCTATATAGTAAATTAAATGACACCAAAAAACACTAATACAATATTCTGAATATATTTTAAATAAAAATAGCGCCAACTGCAGTGCACTGGTCACAGTAGACCAGGACCCAGGTGTGAATTGAGGCCAACCGCAGTGGAGGCAGATAAGATACGGCAACAAGGTGTAACCCAGTCAGAGGTGTTACCTTGAACAAAGGGCATGATTAAGAGTTCAGGAGAAGGGTGTCTTCATCACAAACATGATAGATATCCTGTCTGCAAAATTACAAGTAACATTGGATATAACACACTTGTAGTAGGGTGGATGGGATAACTGTCATGTTTGTGACAGAGTACCATGTCCACCAAACTCTAAATCGGGCCCTTAGTCTCAGAAATGGAAGTAACAAATCTTCAGGAGGGCTAGGCTGTAGCCAATGAGGGCTCCAGGTGGTTAGATAACTGTCAGATAAGGTGTCAGTGAGGCCTCTGGTTTTTGCCAGCAATGCTCCTTGTGGGCGAAATTTGAATTTCATGGCCAAAGAAAGTGCTTTATTGACCAGACACTTTTTGAATCTTCGCTCTGTGAAGATTTCTTTATTCACACTTAGGCACATTCATGGAATCCGGAATCCCCCAGCAGGGCAATACTGCAGGCATAGTGTAAAAGGGCACCATGAGGCCGGATAATATATCAATGAATATTTGCCTTGCGAAAAAGCTCTGAGCAGGGGAAACCTGAAATTTCAGCCCAGTGGCAATGAACCTTGGGCAGATTGGCGTGGCAGGTTAGTTACGTCCTTCAGAGGTCTTTGGAGTCAAAAGGTTTCCAAGTCCCAGGTTTTCACATGGACCCACCCAAGGATTTCAGGACCACGGGAAGAGTACTTGGGTTTCAGGACCCAATCAAGCAGAGGTGTCCAGCAGGGTCCAGGGCAGGTCCAGTTGGAAATGGTCAGCTGTAAATCTTCAGGAAAGGGTTCTTATAGCTTGTTGTGTTCCTGTAGCTTGGACAGAATGTCAACCTTATGGCACTTGGGGTCCATGTATTTGTTCTAGGTACAAGAGAGAAATTATCTAATCCTTCAGGGCTCATCTCAGGCCTCTGATAGAAGGTTCATTAGTGTATCAGGAGGATACTGAGGATGCCACATTTATGTGTGCACCATCTTGTGGATGAGGGTGTCCCAGGGGTTATCCTACACACTTGCAAATTCTAAATTCCTGATGGTGAAACCCTTCGCCCCTTATGCAGAGCATGTGTGCCCTTCCAGAGGTGTGACAAGGGAGGTGAGCAACCCCTCCTCTGGTTCTCCAAATGAGTTCTGGTGCCAGCTCCCACTTCACTGGGATTAGTTGCTGCTTGACTGAACGAACAAAAGAAGGGGCCTGTCCAGGTCTCATCTGACATCTACCAGCGACATGAGGTTTCTTTGAAGTCACTTAAGTTCCTGATACTGACCAAATGGTCATCCTGCCAGAGGAATAGAAAGTACCTCCCCACACCCAAGCTTTTGTCTCTGCCCTGGGAACAATTTTCACATTTAACAAAGTGCATGAGCTTCCAGAGGCCTGCATCTGGAGGCTAATAAAAATTAGCCTTCAGAGGCTCTAGGCAGCAAAACTGTAACTTTTGAAAAGTACCATTTCCTTAACATTGACTTCACACGTGAATTAGGCTTTGAATAAATATTACAAAGAGTCTTCAAATAATATTTCTAGTGGTTTCCTAATCATAGATAGCATTATTAAGTTTCGTAGTGCATCCCACCTAAATGTCAGATCGATGCAGAAGCATCATCTTGACATACATGATCTTCTAGCTGACTACTCCCTTGACGCCTTGTTTATGACCGAGACGTGGCTCCATGACGACATGGACTCGGTCATCAACCTCACCACTCCTATGGGGTTTACTACATGTACCGTGAACAGAAATTCAAGAGGGGGCGGACTTGCACTCATAGCTAAATCGCACCTCGCCTGCCAATTAATCAAAGCTGACATTAGGGGCAGCGAAAGTGCTAGATTTTCCATTAAAGCCAACCCTCAATTTTGCGCAACTGGCCTCTTGATTTACAGACCCCCTGGCACGGACACTCCTTTCATCAACTCGCTCCTACAGTACTTGGCCACTAACATCACTAAAACCTCCAATCTTACGATCATAGGCGACCTTAACCTACACCTTGACCGGGACACTGAGCCCAAAATCTCCACCTTTCTTGCGGATCTTGCCGCCCTCCAGCTCAATCAACTCGTGAGTGGCCCCACCCATAGAGCGGGACACCTTCTTGATCCCATCTTTTCTAACATCGAGAATGGGACCGCTGGTACACCTATTCCTATGGCGTGGACAGACCACCATTTGGTGATCTTGACAGTCCCTTGCAAACCCGCCCCCGCATCTGCTTCTACCCCTCAAGTCCAGAAGCGTCCGTGGAGAAAACTCCGCTTGGAGGAGCTTCATAATCTCCTTAGGACTAATCCCCCTCCCCTGAGTGACGACATTGACCTAGGATATGACCTGTTCTGCCACTGGATAACCCAAGCATTGGACTCTCTGATCCCAGCTAAGTGGGTCAAGGCTCGTACCCATGCGGCTAGCCCCTGGTACAATTCAGAATTAGCCACTCTGAAAAAAGAATGTAAAAAGGCGGAAAGAGGATGGAGGAAAAATTATGACACCAACCTTAAGCATAATTATGTTCAAGTACAAAAAACCTATCATCGTCATGTCTGTAGAACAAGGGCGGCGTATTATGCTACCGAAATCAACAGTAGCACCAACACCTCTAAAACTGTCTTTAAAATTTTAAAAGACCTCATTGCAAAAAAAAACACCATTTCTGCTGCCACCTCTCCAGACCTATGTAATAACATGGCCAATTCCTTTACCAACAAAATAAAGAAAATTTACGAGACCTTCCCCTATTCCCCTCAGATTTCTGTTACTCTAGACCCTAGTAGACCCTGTCTTTCCTCCCTCCCCACACTAGAACGTGAGAGTTTCCATAAAATCTGTAAAAAAATAAAATCTGGCTCCCTGGCTGACCCCCTAAAACCCGAGACCTTTTGTGCAGCCAATGAGCTTGTCACGGAACCGATTCGGAATATTATTAATCGGTCTCTCACTACGGCCAAAATTCCCTCTAAATGGAAGCAGGCATGGGTTTCCCCCATCTTGAAAAAGCCCACTTTGGACCCCACCCTTCCTGAAAATTTTCGGCCCATCTCACTTCTCCCCTAGCCAGCTAAAATCATAGAAGCACATGTCAACACCACCCTCACCAACTTCCTCCTAACCAATAACATTCTGGATGACTCCCAACACGGGTTTAGAGCTGGTCACAGCACCGAGACAGCCTTGCTTAGTGTTACAGAGGACCTCCGTACCATTCTTGACACCGGCGGAACGGCAGCACTGATCCTGTTGGATCTCAGTGCTGCCTTCGACACGGAGTCACACGAGACCCTCTTGGTGAGATTGGAGGAAGCTGGAATCACAGGCACGGCCCTGGGATGGTTTAAAGACTTTCTTGCCAACAGATCCTTTAAAGTCTCCACCCCCCCTTACATCTCTAAAGAGCACAACATTGGACAGGGGGTGCCTCAGGGGTCATCACTGAGCCCCACCCTGTTCAATGTCTACGTCCGACCACTAGCAGAAGTGGTTAAACAGAGTGGTCTGACGTTAGTATCTTACGCAGATGATACCCAGTTGGTGGTAGCTCTCAATGGTAACAACGGTCTGGAGGCCCATCACTTCAAGCAGACCCTTACTGACATCACCAACTGGATGACGGCGAATTTCCTCCAGCTCAATGCGGGGAAAACGGAGATACTGCTCTTGGGGAAAAACACCGCATCCTGGGGCGAAAAATGGTGGCCTGATGCTTTAGGCCAACCTCCTAAGCCCAAGGAATGTGTAAAAAACCTGGGAGTCTGGGTCGACTCAGCATTGAAATTCACTCACCATACCAAAAAAGTCGCAGCCACCTGCTTCGGCATCCTGCGCAATTTAAGACCTATTCTGAAGTTTTTCAACTGTCACACCCGCCAGGTAATTGTCCAAGCTACCATCCTTTCTAGGCTGGACTATGCCAGCTCCCTCCTTCTGGGCGCTAACCTGGCGGAAACTGCCAGACTTCAGAGAGTGCAGAATGCTGCTGCCAGAGCATTGGTAGGTCGACCCCGCCACTCCTCAGTGGCTGGCGCTCTGAAAAAACTGCACTGGCTCCCGGTGGGAAAAAGGATTCAGTTTAAGGCACTCTGCCTCGCCTTCAAAATCCTTAAAACCGCCTCCCCCCCGATGTTGCGCCCCCTCCTGACGGAGTATATTCCTGGAAGGTCACTTCGTTCAGAAGGACAACATCTGGTGGTCATTCCCCGTACCAATTTAGCCAGAATGGGCGGCCGATCCTTCAGCCTGCTCGCTGCCAAGCTCTGGAACAGCCTCCCGGAAACTATCCGTGGCATGCAGGACCTTCTGGCTTTCAGGAAAGCCATCAAAACCCACCTCTTTCAGTAACCGCACCTCTTCTTCTTTGGTGCTCTCTTCTTTTTCTGTTTTTAGCTTTGCTCGCAGCGCCGGGACGCCCCTTTGCTGGGGCAGCCGAGCGCTATACAAATCCCAATAACATTAACAACATTAACAGTGTTTCTCCATGGAACAGCCAACCTTGCTACAGAAAAATTAGCTTCTAGATGTTAGTCAGTGGAAGGACCTGTTGAACATTAATATTCAATATGTCCTAGTTTTAAATACCATTAAACCTGACATGATCCGCAAGAACCACAAATGCAAAACTTCAGTGAGACCTGCTTATTGAGCCGATAGGCAATGCAAAATCTGCACTTAATGCTACATCAATGGCAGCCTGCTGTGATGGTCACACAAAGATCCAGCAACGACTGGTTCTTTGCTTTACAACAACGGGCATCCATGATACCCAACCTGCTCTTTGCACCAGAAACCTCCAAGTTGCAGCTTCTCCAGCCTGAATAGAACTCTTAGGGGCATATTATCAAGGAATGGCTTTAAAATTATCGCTGATTTTGTGGCAGGAAACTGCCGCTAAAACGGCAATAATGGGCTTGATAATATGCCAAAGAGAATTCCAATAGAAGCCCATGTTAACACCAGAACATGGGCAGTCAAAACATCAGGAAAACACATAACAGATAGAATGTCTGTGCCCTTTTCTGCAGCATGCAGTTCAGAGACATCACAGCTCACAACTCCTGAGGTCAGGTAGAACGAGGAAAGAACCACTGACAGTTCCGCGATGCAACAAGAGGATGTCACAAGGTCTCCCAGTAGGCCAGGGCTGCCTGTACCACTGACCCCAAGATCTAATCAACAACGCTCCACCTCAATTGTCCCATTAATGTCTACAGAACTGGATCCAACCAACATTAGTCTTAAAAAAGTGTAGCAAGTTACAACAGCACATGACTGGGTGTTACACGTCCTTTAGGACAACAACAAAGCAGCAGGCACAGTAGGCTCTCGCAAGGCAACACTTTTGGACTTTGTTTTAGAGAATCCCTATTATTGGGAAAATAAGTCTTTATCACACAAGCCAATCCTGGGCACCCAACAGGGAGACCTTCACAATTTGTAGCCTGTGATATGGTGCATGCTTCCCTGCCCACATGGGCAGCAACACCCCTTCTAGAAGTGCAACAAAGGTGAATGAAGCAATAAAATCTGAAAACTCTATTGCAAAAGTAGCACTACTGATAAAGCCAACCACCCAAGACAAGACCGACCAACCGTCACCTCCCAGGGCGAGCCTTTCTGCACCACAACTTATCACCAATTGTCATATCAATTTGAGAACTCACTTGTTAATTCCAGCTTCCCATCCCCACCCAAGGAGTTTCCTTAACAGGATGTACTAGGACTCCTTTATAGGGACAAGCAAATTCTTGTTGCCAACATCATCCTCAGCCCACCAGCGGCCCAATGGATTCGGGCCTCATCCCAAAATATAATACCTCTCACATCTATGAAATCGTTCACTTCGATGACTCAGAAAACCTTACAAATGTTCCTGGAAGTAAGGAACTACATGATCAATCCCTTTTGGAATTATCCCTTTTCAAACAGAGCCAACCAGGGTCACAACCACTGATGGCTTTACTCTTAAAACAACAACTGACACCTTTAACACAAGTTGGCTTTTACAAACTCTGCAATCCACAGTCTCTGCTTTAAATTACCATTCCGACAAATCGGACATCCAAGTTGATCTTCTGAACACATTGGTGATGTACTCTGCAAGAATAGACAACAATTTAGACAATCTAAACAAACTGATTTCAGGAGCCCAATCAAACACCAATTTGGTACAATCAGTATGCTGCTGCTCCTCAATAATCTGCAGTCTGTCCTCTCTCCCAACATTCCCTAGTACAGTGCTGACTGAAATCAAGAGACTCCCAAGGGGACTACCTCAGAGCCTACAAAACATGATCGCAGTCACTCACAAAGACCCCAAAACATACTATGAAGCAAGTCAAAGAGCTAATACTGGAAATGAAGACCCACAAAAGAGTCTTATTACTGGATCAGCAAAGAAAGAAAGAACAATGCCTGGTAATCCCCTTGAGAGTACAATAAGAATAAATCAATCATTGAATCAATCAGGTGAATTGTACGTACACTACTCACCCAAAAAGGTCTCAAGGAGATGGGGGGATAGGCAGCTCCGCTCAGTCGAAGAGTCAGGTCTTGAGTGTCTTCCTGAAGATGTTCAGGGAAGGGGCGCATCTGATGTTGATCGGGAGCTCGTTCCAGGTCTTGGCTGCGATGTAGAAGAAGACCCTACCACCTGCTCTGGCTCTGCAGATGCCTGGGGTTTGGGCGAGGGCGAGGTTGGCGGATCGGAGGTTTCTCTTGGGTACATGGAAGGAGATTCTCTCATTGAGGTATTGGGGTCTGGTGTTGTGGAGGCATTTGTAGGTGTGGGAGAGTATCCTGAAGGTAACTGTCTTCTCAACGGGGAGCCAGTGGAGGTTACGCAAGTGTTGGGTGATGTGTTTCTGTCGATGGATGCTGAGGATGAGTCTGGCTACGGTGTTCTGTATGGTCTGGAGTTTGTGGAGCAGAGATTTGTTGATCCCGGCATAGAGGGCATTTCTGTAGTCCATTTGAAGGTCTTTCTGAGGGTGTGGAGGGTTTTGAAGCAGGTGGAGGTGATGACGTTGACCTGTCGGGTCATGGAGAGGGAGGAGTTGAGTACGATGCCGAGGTTTTGGGAGTGGTCCATGGGGTTGGGAGGGCTGCCAAGGGCGGTTGCCACCAGGTGTTGTCCCATGCAGTGGGGGAGAGACCAAGGACGGGGACCTCTGTCTTCTCTGAGTTGAGCTTCAAGCAGCTTCTGCTCATCGAGGATGCGACATCCTTCATTCCTTCCTGGGAGTTGAGTCTGGTGGTGACGGGGTGGTGACAGGGTCCTTGGTGAGGGAGAGGATAAGTTGGGTGTCATCAGCGTAAGATACTGTGCTGAGTACGTGCTGTTTGACGTCTGACGATGGCAGCGAGGCGGGCCATGGAGATGCTAAAAAGCGCGGGTTTGAGAGACGAATCTTGGGGTACTCCACAGTTGATTTCTGTGGGTTCGGAGAGGAAGGGTGGCAGTCTAATTCTTTGGGTTCTGCCGGTGAGAAAGGAGCGGATCCAGTCGAGGGCAGTTCCCTATATGCCGGCATCATGGAGTCTGGCAGTGAGTGTTCGGTGGGAGAAGGTGTTGAACGCTGCAGAGAGGTAGAGCAGGATCAGGTTTGCTGTGTGTCCTTGGTCTAGAAGGGTGTGGATGTCGTCAGTGGCAGTGAGCAGAGTGGTCTCCGTGCTGTGATTGCTGCCGAATCCAGATTGGGAGGGGTCAAGGATGGAGTTTTCTTTAATGAATTTTGTTAGCTGAGCATTGACGATCTTCTCAGTGACTTTGGCTGCAAAGGGGAGAAGGAAGATGGGTCAGTAGTTCTTGAGGTGCTCGGGGTTTGCTGAGGGATTCTTGAGTAGGGGTTGGTCTTCGGCACGTTTCCAGTCATTGGGAAAGGTGCCAGTCTTGAAGGTGCTGTTGATGGTGTATCGTAGTTCTGGAGCAATAGCGGTGGTGGGACTGTGGTGGATGTGCGGCAGGCAGGGGTCCGAGGGGGCCCCAGGGTGGATGCATCTCATGGTCAACATGGTGTCTTCTTTGGTGACTGGGGTCCAGGAGGAGACGGTAGGCTGGCTGGCATTGCTGGATAGGGAGGTGCTTTCGGAGTCAGGTGTCTGATCATGGAGTCACTTGATTTTCAGATGGAAGTAGGATCTATTCCGTTATGGCGCTCTTGTAGGTGGTGCGATCTACTGCCATTTTGCTGTTTCTCCAGTTCTTCTCGAGTTGTCTGCAGGTGCGTCTCAATTCTTGGAGGTCGTAGTGAACCAGGTGGCCTTCCTGGGGCGCTGTCTGTCGGAGTTTCGCAGGGGGGAGAGCTTGTTTGCACAGTTGGAGATCCATCTGTGGAGTTCTTTGGCTGCAAGGTTGGAATCAGTCAAGGTGGTAGGGGCATGGCGTTTGAGGGCGGAGTTGGCTGGTCCTCCGTGATTTTGCTCCAGGTCCTTCTTGGAGGGCGTGTAGCAGATTTGGGGGTGGTGGATTTGTCGACGTTGAAATGTACGCAGTGGTGGTCCATCCAGGTAAGTTCCGTGATGTGACTGAAGTTGATGCTGTTACCTCCTGCGAAGATGGGGTCGAGAGTGTCTCCTGCCTTGTGGGTGGGCGTTGTGAGGAGCTATTTCAAGCCGATGTTGGCGAGGTTGTCCAGGAGGGTGGTGGAGTTAGCCAAGTGGATGAGGAGCAGCCGTCTGAAACTGAACTGGGACAAGACGGAGGTCCTCATCCTAGGTCCCACCCCCTCTGTGTGGGACAACTCATGGTGGCCGACCACACTAGAAGCAGCTCCGACTCCCACAGACCACACACGCAACCTAGGGTTTGTCCTCGACTCCTCCCTCTCCATGTCGAAACAGGTCAATGCCATCTCCTCCTCCTGCTACAACACCCTCCGCATGCTTTGCAGGATATACAAGTGGATCTCAATCGAGACAAGAAAAACAGTGACGCAAGCCCTCGTCAGCAGCAGGCTGGACTACGGCAACGCACTCTACGTAGGAATCCCAGCCAAACACCGGCAATGACTACAACGCATTCAGAACGCCTCAGCCCGACTGACCCTCAATGTTCCCCGCTGCAGCCACATCACCTCCCACCTCAGAGACCTGCACTGGCTCCCTGTCAACAAGAGGTTCACATTCAAACTCCTCACCCACGCTCACAAAGCTCTCCACAACACTGGACCAGCCTACCTGAACAACAGACTCAACTTCTACACCCCCGCTTGCCAACTCCGCTCGGCCAACCTCGTCCTTGCCACCATACCATGCATGCAACAAACAACATCTGGCGGCAGATATTTTTCCTTCCTCGCCGCCAAGACCTGGAACACCCTCCACACCCATCTACGACAGACCCAAGACCTGCTCACCTTCAGAAGACTCCTCAAGACTTGGCTCTTCGATCAGTAGCAGCACCCCCCCCAGCACCTTGAGACCCACACGGGTAAGTAGCACGCTCTACAAGTTCACTGATTGATTGATTGATTGGAGTAGGTGTTGCTGGGGGTTGTTGAGGTGGAAGTTCAGGTCTACGATGAGTAAATAGCCCATGGAGGCGTTGGCGTGGGATGTGATGAGGTCGGCAATTGTTGTGGAGAATGAGGTGCGAGGTCTGGGGGTCTGTAAGTGATGGTACCACTAAGTGTGGTTCTAGGGATGGTCTGCATCTGGAAGAAGAAGGTGTTTGGCGGTGGAGAGGGAGTCATTCATGGTGGAGGTGGAGAGTCGGAGGGAGATCTTATGTGCAATGGCGAGTCCTCTTCCTGGGCGTTTGGGGCAGTCATTCCTCTGGATCTTGTATCCATTTGGGGTGGCGGTGGCGATGTCAGGCTAAGGAGGCGTTGGTCCAGGTTTGTTTAAAGAAGGCAACGTCTGTTGAGAGGGTGTCGAGGAGGTCCCAGATCTCAATCGCGTCTCAGTGCATGGAGCGCACGTTGAGGAGGATGCAGGTTAGTGCTCCAGAGGTGTTGGTTTTCTGTCCGGGGACGGTGCCCGTGGTTGTGCTGTTGGTGTTGAAAGCCTGGCGGCAGTGATGGCAGGAGAATTGTCAGTGGGTGGTGCTCAGTGTGAATAGCTGGCAGTTGTTGTTCCTCCCGAAGTTGAGTGCGAGGAGAGTAGCTGAGTCATAGCGGTGCCTGATTGGAGATCCAGGGTCCCTGGCGCTGGTTGCGGTCAGGCTGCAGACTGGCGCAGACGGGCCTGCCTTTGCCATGCAGTGGCCACCAGTAAATAGGGAAAGGGGCGGGAAGCGCAGCTGGGAGGTAGGAGCTGGAGATGGCAGGGGGAAAGGACCATGGGGGTCAGAGGTGGGAGAAACGGCAGCAAAATCTGGAAAAGAAAACAAGACAGTGACAAGAGGGTAAAAATGATGCACAAGTACTGGCACAATAAGGCGCAATAACGGGCACAATGAGTAACACTCATGGGCACGATAAGGCACAATTACAACACAGAATTGAGGGAAGCAAGCAGGAAACACACTCAGGCAGGCAACAGGAGGGCCTTGAACACTCATTAGGAGGAGGCATCTGGGGCAGCAGCAGGTGATGCACAGCGGAGTTGCTGGGGCAGAGAGCGGGACACCGGCCAGGAGGTCAGAGGTCCTGCTCAATCATCCCCACAGCAGCCACCATTAGATGAGGAAGGGGAGGAAAGTGCAGCCGGCAGGCAGGAGTGGGAGACAGCAGGGGGGATGGGCCATGGGAAGTCCGCGATGGGAGAAAGGGCATCAAAATCTGGAAATGAAAAGAAAAGTTAAAGGGCAGATAGGCGACAAGAGGGTAAAAATAATGCACAATTACAGGCAAAATAAAGCGCAATTACGGGCACAATGAAACACATTTACATGCACGATGAGGCACAATTATGGCAAAGAAATGAGGGAAGCAAGCAGGGAACATACGCAGGCAGGCAACAGGAGGGCCTGGGGCAGCAGCAGGCGATGCGCAGCGGAGCTGCTGGGGCGGAGAGCGGGACTCCGGTCAGGAAGTTAGAGGTCCTGGAGCAATGACCAGCCTCACCAGACATGGCACCATGACCAGCCAGGGCCACTGACAACAACCAGGACTTCATTGATCACTTCGCCTGATAATAGAGAGACAGCACCAGGCACGACATCTATTGATAACCCACTGGTACTCCACCCTCAGTAAGAGGGAAAAGAAACTGCTCTGAAAATAGCGTAACAAGACAAACAGTTCCACCTTTCCCAAAAATCATTACATGTTTCCAACCTTTGGAAGGAGTAAAACAGAGTTTGCCTACTTAAAGCGGACAGAAAGCAGTCCCTCACAGTCACAGCCTACCATACCATTGACCCCGGAAGTTTTAGGTGAATCTATAGACTAAGTCACAGAAACTCAATCCTAAGGATGAACTAAGTCAACCTCTAGTGCTCATAGGCTCAGGCACAAGAAAAAAGCAATTTAACAATAATCAAGAATGACCATGAGATTCAGATTGTACAAAATCAAAGTTCTAAAAAGCAGCCAGTGATGATCCAGCACTGCTTTTTAAGGATTCCATCAGAGTAACAATCACAAAGGACCAGAGCCCCCCAACCTTACAAACGGAAACAATGCATAAAATTGAGAACCTACATCACAAGCCTCACATGGAGTCCCAGCAGGGAACAACATTGGGCTCATAAAAGGCAGAGCAGGCCGTGTGGGGGATCTGGAGCCTCAATCAAGGACACAAACAGGAAACTGCCTGCCAAATCAAAATACCAGTCTGCTGTTCATCCTGGAGTGCCCCATGCAAGGTCCCCTTCATATCTAACATAGGGAGAACATTCTTAGGCTGCTCTAGTCTGTCCCCGAACTGAGCAGACTGGAGGCTAGTGATATCACAGCAATTGAATTATTTCCCCCAAAGGTCATTAAACTACAGAAACCACACTAGTTACATTAATCTTGACAACAGTCCCACAGCAAATTCTATCAGGAAGAGAGCTATTCAACTCATTGGGTATCAAAATAACCCCGTTGAGCGATACAGGCTATCCCATGGTTTTAGCAAAATCACCAGATACTACAGAATCCGGTAGGAAGAAGTCATTCTCAATCCTAAACATGCCCAGGGTCGAATCACCACCAACCACAGGGGACAACATGTTCAAATCTCAGATCTTATTGGGGAAGGTTGGGCGTGGCTGCCAGCAGCATTAATCCACAGGAGCCTTGCCTGAACCAGTCAGAAAGCATTCTACTATGTTAATATGCCATCAATAACAATATACATGTGCTCCTGGAACATTAATGGCTTTATGCAGAAACTCCAGTCCACATATGTGATCACCTTCTTAAAGAACCACAAAATGATAGTCCTCCAGGAAAAATGGACTGAGACAAGCCTTCCAATAGAAGGCTACCTGGAGCACTGGACACCAGCCACTAGGGATCACAAGAATGGTAGATTAACACGTGGGCTATAGATCTACTGCGTAGTAAAGGTAAAAGCAACCATCGACTCATTAGCATTTGAGGAGAACTGTCTATTTGGAATAAAGATTAGTAGTTCAAGTTTGCAACAACTGCTACTACTGATAAATGTGTTCATTCTTCTAACTGCCAGAGAGAAAAGGTCAAAATGTAATCACTTAATACAAACCATGTTCAACTTAGCCAATGATTATCAGGAAGCATCATGCTTGATCACCTTGGACTTTAATACAAATCTTTTCCAAGATCTGCTGATAGACAACATAGACATTAATCCAGGAAGTGACTAAAACATCACGGA
This sequence comes from Lissotriton helveticus, assembly GCF_964261635.1. Classification (NCBI taxonomy): domain Eukaryota; kingdom Metazoa; phylum Chordata; class Amphibia; order Caudata; family Salamandridae; genus Lissotriton; species Lissotriton helveticus. The sequence goes on along the minus strand of NC_136057.1, from coordinate 795,187,714 downwards.
ACAGTTCAAACATATTGGCTTCATGTTTAGACGTCTTAAAAGGCTAAAATTGACCAATTCCTCTATTGGCACTACCAGGGCTGCATGCAGGGTGCTTTTAGGTGAAAACAGTACAAACAATAAATCACCAACAATAATATGGACAAACTTCACTATGCAATTACTCACAAAATTCTACCAAGTGACCCATCAACATACGATCCACAATGACATTATCACCACAATCAAGGATTTTAAGGAAAAATGCTCCACACAGCCTTGAAACAAGATGGGAAGGTCCCAGGTGTCAGTGAGCACTTTCCTGCATTCAAGCAACCAAGAGAACCTAGAGGCAGGCAGTCTTTTAAGGGAAGCACAAACGTTCAGAGCATTTTTTAACAACATTACTCCAAGTCAGTGAGAAGCCTAACTCCAGTGTTTTTTTCCTCTACCGAACAAGAAAATGAACGGCCAAAGGCGCTAGGGATGTGCCAAAATTTCGGAAGCAGAACCAGCATCTGTTTTAAACTCTCATTTTGAATCAACTGAGGAGGAAGCCAGCTTTGTGAATAATATGGTAAAAAAGTACCCCCAACTCGGATCGGATCCTCTTATCAATAGTTGGTTCCCTCGACCCCAACTGGCCCCGAGGAGAAAGTTACCCCCATGTACAGCAGTGTTAGAATGACATCCTTAGTAGGCACAGGAGCCTCCCTCGGACACTAGGATCTTTTGTATCATGGTGCCAGGGACCAGACCGCTTCACATGCAGACTAGTGCATGCCGTAACAAAAGGAAGATCGGATGGTGTGCAGGGTCACCATGGTTTGCCACAGGTATTATATAAACAAGATATCCTTTCTGGGCTGAACAGTTTACCACTCATTTGACTTCTGCCAAAGGACATCACAGATACCAGACTCATGGCAAGGTGCTATAATACATCCAATTTATAAAGCAGGCACAAGATCAGACCCAAAAAACAACAGGTTGATAGCTCTCCTCATCATTGATGCAATATACTATGCCAGCCTGCTACTGAAAGATTTATTGTCATGGGTGAAACAAAGTCTATTAACGCCCTTCAGTCAAACAGGGTTCGTGGCTAAATAGTGGACACTTCCCAACATCACGGCAATATGTGTCCTGATGGAAAAAGCAACAGCCTCAAAATCTTTAACATATTGTTGCTTTGTTGACTTCCAGGCAGCATTTGATCAAGTCCCAAGAGGATCCCTGTGGGCTGTTACAGAAATGGGTAATACCGCAGAGGCCATAATCCAGCTACACTCCGACACATGTATATGTATTAAATTGCGTGTTGGAGCCTACATTTCCAGAAGAATAATGACATCACGAGGAGTAAAACAGGGGTGTGTGGTAGCCCCTCTGCTTTTTGACGTATTCATAGCCGACTAACCAACATAATAATGTTATGGGATCACTGAAACAATATTGACAGACCGAATGTCGACTACCCAAAATATAGAAGTAAAAACTATCGACTAACAATACTTAAACAAGGAACTACACAAATATCGACTACACAATATCGCAAGTAAAAAAAATCTAAACAACAATATTAAAACAAAAAGATATCGATAACATTATATATCGACTTTCAACAAATATAAAGACATAAGCTAAAATATCGAAAACAAAAATATAGACTACAAAAATATAGAAAAACATTTGAGCGATTTCTCTGTACAGCATGAAAAACACAATATAAAACAAAAAAAACATGGTAAATGTTAATATAACTCAACATAATAATATAAAATAAAACATACTATAATCACTAAGTAACTCAACATCGACAAATTTAATAAATATAACATTTCTAAAATACAATGCATTCAAAACATATTAACATAAAAAATATTAGACATCTCACACTATAAAAGATTCATGAATAAAAAGATTGCAAAAAAGGCTCCCCGAAAAAAAAATAACCTCTTCCATATAAACCACATAACTGCCAAACAAATTCTAAACCGCTCAAGCAACCAATAAAAAACACCAAATAATTAGGCCAACCAATAAAAACAACCAACACATTACACAAACACTATAAAAATAAAGCAAATAGAAAACTAGATACCACTTTGCACCACAAAACGCAAAGGAGGGGAAACTCTGCAAGATTTTCGCCAGAAGAGAAACCTCCTACATTCAAAAAAAGGCTACAGAAAAGAAAAGTAAGTACCACTACCTTTTAATACCAACTAAACTTAGCACTCAAAACTAATAATAAACATTTTAACCACAATAACTAAAACATTTTCTTTCCATCTTACCATGTCTTGCAGATATATTAAAGTTATCGAAAAAAATCCCAACTTTTACAACTACATCAACTATAAATCAAACGTAAGTATATAAACTAAAATAACTGAGACAACTTTTAAAATAAAAACTAGCCAGAAAACTTCCTTATGGGAAACAATCCTTTAATACAAAACAAAACATGTACAATAACTCTCTTTTTCTTTTCTCAACAGAACCATCGACAAAATAAAGACAAGTAAAGCATCCAAAGACACAGCACTGCCCTCCAAACAACAAAAAACAGGTAAATATACAGTGAAAATGTCATAAATGCAATTCATTAACTTAGAAACAATACTAATATCTCTATGCAACATTTATTTACTTTAGAAAGAAAAAAGAAAAATGACTGAAGGAGCCAAATGTATGACTTCTCAAAAAGGCAAAATGCTTTTATGTTATATGGGCTATACATATACACAGGAGAAACAGCATGAACTGAAAGTATTTTGGAAATACAGTAACTATTACAGTAACAAATGTTATGGTTGAGCTATAACACGAGAAACAACTGTAACCGATACAACAGAACATAACCACCCTCCCAACGTGACTGAAATAGAAATTTGACAAATGCTTGACTCACTAAAAGAAGCTAGTACTAGCACAGACCTCCCTACTACAACTATCCTTAAAGAACACTTAAAAGTACTCCCCAACATGCTTCAAGCCAACTCCCTTCCATCGACTCTCTAAAAAGGACAATAGCTAGGCAAAAAAGAACAACTGCAGCTACTCCACCTTCCCCAAAAACCTTTGAGGAAGTCCAAATCCCCCGGAACTAAGATTAACTCATAATGACGAACCTTTCATCCTATACGACAATGCATCTAAGGACAAAAGAATTCTAATGTTTGCTACAGCAGACAATATGTTAAAATTAAACCAATGCGAAACATGGATTATGGATGGTACATTTTCAGTATGACCAAAACCTTTCTATCAATATACCTCATCCATGGACACTATCAGAACTGCAATATTCCCTTCATATATACCCTACTACCCAACAAACTGCAAACAACCTACACAGAGATACTAAATAAAATAAAAGAACATACAAATAATTACTTCCCCGAAAACTTATCATTGACTTTGAGAAAGCAATGATAAACTCAATCCTAAAAACATACCCACACACAGCAATCCAAGGTCGCTACTACCATTTTAACCAATGTATATGGAAACATATACAAAAGTCTGCCTTAAGCTCAGAATACTATAATGACAGAACTTTTGCCTACCAGGTAAAAAAATTAATTGCAATAGCCTATGTTCCTGTTACAGACGTAGCAGAACATTACAACCTACTCATAGACAGCCCCTATTATACAAAAAACGAAACAAAATTAAGCCCTCTATTAGATTACAATGAAGACGCATGGGTAGGAAGGCTACACAGATCAGGACGCAGAAGGCAACCAAAATTCAAAGTCCCCTGGTGGAACGTCTACCTAAGTACACTAAATAAACAGGCTAAAAGTAACAATGCAGTCGAAGGATGGCATAATGCTTTCCTAGCAAGTACAGGCAGAGGCACCCCATACACTCCATAAACTACTCCAATCATTACAAAAGGAGCGAAGTTATCAACAACTGAGAATGGAACCATCTGTAACACTAAATGGCCATAAGCTAACTAAACAAACAAACAAATATGTATAATACCTTACAAGAGCAAGTTACCCTATACCCAACAACTAGAGGCCTACAATACCTTTCCATGATAGCTAAAACAATTCTTTAAATATATGTAACATACCTAAACAGAGCAAATAATAAACATAAAATGTATATTATAGATACATGCTAGAAACTGTAACAAAATTGTCAAATATATTTAATATAATTAATTTAAATATATCTGAAAATTTTTCTTATAATTTCTAACAGATAACCAAAAATATTTAAACAAATAAAATGACAATCCCACCCATAAAATAAATAAAGACAACTTATTCACTTTGTTGCTGAAGATAAACCTTTGTAATGAAAGAAATCCTTTCATACTAGTAATCCACCCAAGCAATCCAAACGAACCCATAAAAAATACCAACAAATCCAAAAACATTCTTCTCCAAAACGATCCACTCGAAAACCCTTAAAAACCCAAAAATAGTTGTCAAAAACTGAAAAAACGCTCCAAGGAAACCAAATGGAAAAATAAAAAATAAAAACACATCCATAACTAATCTTCTCCAAAATCGATCCAACGATAAACCATTAAAAACCCGAAAATAGTTTAAAAATTAAAGAAACGCTCCTTGAAAACGCGAAAATGTAAGAAAGTGTGTTTAAAAAACATTAAATAATAATGTACAAACTTCTTAGTATAAAAAAACACAATCTTCTCCCAAAAACGACATCAACACGAAGTACCTGAAAAAGAGAAAAGAAACATACCCACCCACACACAATACACCCCAACATACATTTGTTAACATTATTATACATTATACATATAATTTTTTTTAACATTTGCAACCCTATTCCTACCTCAACATAGTACGCCCAAAAACGAGAACCTGGAACCAAAATGAAAACCGTAACTACCGCTTAAAACACACAGATCGCACAACTACCCAACACTACAAAACCTATACACACTCCACAAACACTCAAACTATATATCTAAATAAAATAATATACTTAAAATTAAATTTACCCTTCCAAACGTGAAGCAGCGTCCAACCGCGAGCTCTTCAACGTCGAAATGATCCAAAATAACATAACGCGGTTACAAAATAGTCCCTAACAAACAAATAGTCCCATTCATATTAACATTAAAAAACCTTCTAAATTTATTTAATACATGTTTCAGTCTATATTATCTAACTATTGTATTTGTTTTAATTATAAAAGAATTTAACAATGTTATAAAAATTATTTACAATGTCCTGTATGTTATTTTCTATTACTTAATATTAATTTAACAAACATATACTGTAAAAAAAAATACTTACATGATAGTATTAATATGAAACAGTATAAAATATGTTACAATTATTTACTCTTTATATGTACAAATGATATACCTAAAACATTACCGGTGTAAAAATACTTTACCTCTGTAAAAATTATTATTATTAATATTTTATATATTACTAATAATAATTTCTTGAAGAAAAATACAATTGTAAATGATACATCTGCCATTTTAAAGGCAGGCATTGTAGAGTCGCCATGAGGCCGTCACCCAGTACAGCGCAGTTCTTCCTCAAATGTAACCTTCGGTGTACCTGTAGCTCGGGCACACTGTGAAGGGTGGTTAGAGAACAGTTGTCTCCTCCGGGCCTCTAGTATTCCTATAGTCAGGCCCCAGGGGATCAGTCCCCTAGCTCCTCCGGGCCTCTTATTGCCTCTGTAGGTAATTATTGATGCTTAATCCAGTTGTGCCCCCAGCAGCTTAGGCTCAAGTTATTATGCTCCTGCGTCTCCAATAGTCCGTTCCTAATGCAGGGGCCTACAGATCTTCACCCTTCTGAAACTACTCCACGATCCGGTGGGCTCCGCCACCCTCACTCGCCCGGAGAGTCTTCCCTATCATTCCCTATCATTCAAGCATGTTGTATGTCTTTGTCCAGTGCTGCTGAATGAACTCAGGGCTAGATTATGAAGAGAGTGGAACATTCTGGGAATTTGCATCAGCAGGCAATCATCACCTCATCACAGGCACAAATATGGTGACAATCACATAGAGATGCTGCAACATGCACCTCCAGACAACAAATGGCATCAGATTTCACGCGAAACATACAGACCAGGTCAGCCTTGGTTAAATCCAGACAACACAGCCCTGAAAATCTTATTGACTAGGTTTGTTACCACTGTGGCTAACATGTTTAGTCGGTAGGGTGTCCACAAAGCAGATTCACATATAACCCCTGACCTAATGGTTACAAGTGATCAGTCAAATCTAACTACAATTAACTAGTCCCTTGAAAGTTATAACTCGAGGGTGCTAGCCCCAGGGACTACCAGGCCGCTCTTAAAGGATATTGTATTTTTTTGTTTGAATTTTAAACAGAACTTGGCTCTCTTGGTATTTGGGAAGATCATGTTGCTATTCAGGTGCAAGCTAACTAGATGGGCCATATCCAAGGCATTAGAAATAGCACAGGTTAATTTAGTGACTTTTTGTGGTATCATGGTTGTTGCTTGAGTGAGGCTTCTGCCCATTTCAACCAATAACACAATTCCTTACAAATGCCATGCACACTGCATTATTAGATATAAGGCCTGTGTAGGGGTGACAATAATGTTTAAATGAAGACGTAGACCTGTCAAAATGATTAATTTTGACATTTAAAATGACAGTTTTATATCTTTTCTAGTCGAGCTATAAGGGTAGGTCTGCAGTCATGTTAACACTTTCACTGTAATGGTGTAGTGGACGGCACAATGAATCCACAGACCCTCAGTACTCCATGTAGCGTATACTAGGGACTTATAGGTAAGTTAAATATGCCAATTAGGAGCATGCCATTTTAGTCACATTAAAAGGTGGAGCACATGCATTTTAATACTGGTTAGTAGGGGAAAGGTGTCATACAATCAGCAGAAATAGGGTCAACAAAAAAGCAAAAAATCCAGAGTGACCATACAAATAGGATAGATTTGATTGATCAGTCATGTTTTAGAACATAGATCCTGCTTTCGTTTTACACTATGTTTACATAGCACCTGTGGAGGAGGAGAAACAGCTCATTCAAAAAAATATTTTTATTAGAACTCAAAAATAGGTAATTTAAAAGAATTACTTAACATTGTTTGACTTCTAAATTCTGAGGTCCCTCACATCAAAACTGCTGTTTTGAGAAGAATGTCTGAGATTGTTAGAAATGGGGGGTCTCTAGTTGGCAGTGGCTTACACCCTGTCTAGGTAGGGGGATTACACAGCTAGTATAACCCCTGTTCACCCCCTTGGTAGTTTGGCACAAGCAGTAAGGCTGATCTCAGAGGCAATGTGCAAAGCATGTGTACATAAACACACAGTAAAACACAATGAAACACTACAAATGATTCCCACACCAGTTTAGAAAAAGAACAAATCTTTATCTAAATCAAACAAGACCAAAATGACAAAAAACCCACATACACAAATTAAGGTAAAGCAAGTTATTACTTTCAAAAGGTTAAAACAGTTGAGTCCATATAAAACTTCGGATGCATCATTTTTAGCTCAAAGTTCCTGGGATGTGTCAAAATCAAAGATGTAACAGGCACTTTCGAGGTGAGTTGCCAGAGAGCAAAGCGATGTGTTTATTCCTTACATGCAGGGAAGGTGATGCGTTGGTTCCTTGTACCCAAGGGAGGTGATGCGTTGGTTCCTTATTGCTACACAGAGGAGGTGATGCATTGGTTCCTCCCAGTGAGAGGAGGTGATGCATCAGTTTCTCACTGCTTTAGGAGCTAATGCGGTGAATCTTCAGACACGTGGCCTCAGTTCCTTACTGAAGACCAGCGCCGATTTAGATTTTGCGGATCCACGATTCACGATTTTGCGGATTCACGGATCGTGGATCAGCAAAATCCGCGGATTTAGCGGATCGGCGGATTTGGGGGCGTGGCTTCCATGCCAGGAGTGGACCATCGTGCCAGATTGAACCCTGCCCTTCGTATTTATTCAAGAAGACGCCACCGTTTTGTGCCATACCTCTACTCAACTGGAGTACTTTCTACTGGATGATCAGTAAGTGCTACCTCGTTGGGTAAATGTATAGTGCTTTTACTACACTACAGCTGCTTAAAGTGGCAGAGAGTTGTCTACAGCGGCCAGGTGTGTGGTACTATGCAATCGCGCCGAAGGGCGCAGTGGTCCCTTGAGTGATCTGCCCATCATAGTGGGTAAATGGCGGGAAGACGGTGCACACCGCGAGTGTGTGGGCGGGGCCAAACGGACGGCGCTTCCATGCGAGTGCACATGGCTCTTGTGTGTATACAAGGTCAGAGACTGATCAGAGCAGCAGATGTAGAGACAGAAGCCCCTGGCCACATAACAGCACGGGGATTGCGCTCGTGAAGGTCAAAGATGCAAAGGCCTTTGTCCAGCGTCACAGCTGATTTTCGACGGTATATTTGGGAAGAAGGCACACCTGCCCAGCCTCCACAACGGCATTCCTGGTCTGTAGTAATTAATTTACGATGGCGCCGGCAAGCTGCCAGCGCCATCCTAAGATAGTTACAAAATTAGCTTCAACAGGAAGCTCTAATAGATTAAATAAAGCAGGCGCTCGATGACCTGCTTTATCTTATCTATTAGAGCTTCCTGTTGAAGCTAATTTAGTAGCTATCTTAGGATGGCGCTGGCAGCTTGCCGGCGCCATCGTAAATTAGTTACAACAGACCAGGAATGGTTGAACTTTTGCCCCCGGAATCCGCCGCTCGCGGATTGCGAATTTTCGGCAAATTCGCGAGAGTTCGCGGATCGCGAATTTACCGAAAATTCGCAAAATCCGCGATCGGAGCGGATTTAGCGCTCATGCTTAGTTGCACATGAGCGATGCTCAAGGTGATAAGGCGGTGGTGAAACGGATGTTGCATCAATTCTTCCAGTCCCCAACTGGTGATGTGTTGATACCTTCATCTTCAGAGCATGGCCTGCTTCAGAGTCAGGGTCGGTGGTCTAAGATGTCGGAGACACAGTGCTCTGGACTCAGGCTGTGGTGGTTCTCTCAGCCCCGGACAGACAATGCATCGATCTTTTTTTGGCAGGTCAGCATTCCAGCAGTGGTGTTCAGGGGCTGCAGGTGAAGTATTTGATGGCCCTGAGACTTCTTAACAGGAGGCAAGCACACACACGCCCTTGGAGAATCTTCCTGAGCAGGATACCAAAGCAAAAGTCCAGTCCTTAATCTCTCCAAGATAGAAGCAGCAACTGCAGGCCAACTCAGCAAAGCAAACACAGCAAAGGGGCAGTACTCCACCTGACAGCTCTTCCTCAAGGCAGATTCTCCTCTCGATCCAGAAGTGTTCTAAAAATGTGCTGTCACGGCTCCAGTACTTATACAAGTTTCTGTTTTTGAAGTAGGCAAACTTCAAAGGAAAGTCTGTGTAGTGCACACGACCCTGCTTTCCCTGACTTGGCCCCAGACACAATGCAGGGAGGTGGAGTCAGCATTGTGTGTGGCCAGGCACAGCCCTATTCAGGTGTCAGTGACAACTTCTCCCACTACTCTAGCTCAACATGGTGATGACCCATCAGGAAATGCAAGGCACACCTCAGCTCCCTTTGTGTAACTGTCTAGGGTGAATGCAAAAACAGCCCAACTGTCAGTCTAAACCAGACATGAATTCTGCAGGCAGGCAGAGGCTCAAAATGTTAAAGCAAGAAAATGACCATTTTCTCAAAGCGGCACTTTCAAACACACAATTTAATAAACTACCTAAACAGAAAGATGTGTTTTTCGATTCTGAGTTCAGGGAACCCAAACTCCCAAATCTCCATTTCTTCCCAATTGAAAGTTGCACTTGTAAAATGTTACAAGTCAGCTCCAATGACAACCTATGGGAGAGATGGTTTTTACAATAGTGAAAAATAAAATTAGCAGTATTTCACAATCAGGACATGTAAAACACACCGGTACATATCCTTCCTTTTAAATACACTGCCCCTGACCATGGGGCTACCTTAGGGGTGCCTTACATTTGGTAAAATGGAAAGTGTGGCCCTGTAAGTGGGTGCATTTGCCAGGTCAAAATGGCAGTGCAAAACTGCACACACAGACACTGCAGTGGCAGGTCTGAGACATGGTTGCAGGGCTACATCTGTGGTTGGCACAATCAGTGCTGAAGGCCTACTAGTAGCATTTGAATTACAGGCCCTGGTCTCACACAGGGAACTTCACAAGGGTCTTACCAGTACATCAACTATGGCAATCATGGATAAACCACTCACCATTACAATTTAGACAGATAGCGTATGCACTTTAACACTGGTTAGCAGCGGTAAAGTGCCCTAAAGCCAACAACAACAAGTCAGAAAAATAGGAGGAAGAAGGCAAAAAGTTTGGGGATAACCATGCAAAAGGGCCGATTCAAACAGAGATGTAAACATACATTTGTGTGAATAGTGAAAAAAAATGTTCATGCTAAAACTTGGAATCATCATTTCCTACTTTTTAGAACTAAGTCTTCCAAACTGTGCTCAAAAATGTCACCTCTTAAATTCTGTAGTGCAGCAATCAACAGCTGAAATGTGACCAGTTCCATTTTGCAATGTGTTCTGCAGAGTGTTGCACCCCTTCTGCAAAACGTTATAAGTTTTGAACCATTTGAGCTAGACACTTTTTTGGGGAAATCATGCAGCAGGCGGTGGCGCACACTTGGCAGTGTGTGCTAAGTATGTAAATTACACATTTTAAATGAAAAAAACTGTCGCCAAAGATTAGCATACATTCTGTGACTCCCAGATAATGCAGTTCAAAAAATGTTTTACTTAACCCCTTCCATGCTGATAATGGCCCCCGGCCATCATGCACCACGGTGGGCGTGTGCTGATGACGGCTGGGGGCCGTCATGAACCCGCCCACTCATTAAATGAGCCGCACAGGCGCAGAATCATGGCAGCGCCCAAGGGGTTCAATATCACTTCACCATTGTTTACAATGCAGTTGAAGTGCGAAAGAAGGCATCATGGTGAACTTGCACGTCAGTACATGGCTTTAGACAACATTTCTCATGATACTTCACAAATGGAAAAGCAGAAAATTAACTGATAGTGAATAATGTTTATAATTTATTTCAGCCTTTCCTAATTTGATCCTTTTCAAGGAAAAAAGTCAATTTCTGTCAGTGTTTTAAAAAGAAATTCGTGTGGGTCAGGAGCAAATCATCACTTTAACCATTAACTTTAACACCATTTGCCAGTAATTTATGATCCATAAGCCTATCTCAACTAGGGAAACATGGTCAGAGATAGGGACGAGTTGCTCCAGGGAGATCGTTCTTAAAGCTTGCAGGTCAGTTTCTAAAAAGAATCTGCTATGAAGCCTTTTGCAAAAGTTCCAATTGTTCTTAGACTTCAAGATAAACCCAACGCCCCAAAGAAAAATATACTAATTAGTATCCAAATATTCAACCACGCAGCACTGGGTCCTTTGGGGGTGCGTCCAGACAAGGTAGCACAACTGCATAGTGGTATTTATTGAAGTAAAAGTCTTCTGTCTTCGTTTCATTAATGGCTGGGGTCGCTAATTAAGAAGCATAACTTGAGAAGAACTTTCCCGCTTTTTCAGGACTGGTTGCACTTAATTACACTTGTCTTTTCTTATTACATAGTGCACCAAGACAAACAGGGAGATTCCATGTTTGGTGAAAGCCTATTCTAGCTGTTTTTTCTAAATATAAGTCATTTCTGAACCATGCAAAATTAATAGGGTTGTAGCATCCTGGAATATAAAAAGGATACGAAGAACAGATCAATATTCGTTTTCACTTGCCTTTCTTCTACTTCGTACTCTACACATAAGAAATCTTTCTTTTTTTCATTATCGCCTTTCACCAAAAGAACTTCAAAACAAACGGAGTGATTCATACATTTTAAAGAAATCCTCAAGTACGAGAACGGTAATTTTTTTGTAATTTCGTCAGTGAATCTTTCGATATTATGAAGGTTTAAAATTGTCTATCTTGCATCCTTGTATTATGTCTATATACCTTTGTTCTCTACAGACAGATAAAAGACTGTCTCATCCTCTAGGTCATTAATTCCTTTATTAGGCAGGCCTGACAGTCAGGCAGGACAGCATACCTATGCAAAAATGCTCATAGAATCGTTTCGTCTCTTCAATGGGTGTGTTTGTTTTTTTTTGGCAGTTCTTCCCAACCTTTTCCTAAGCTTTCCAAATCATCATTTATATTATGTTATTAAATATTTTATAACGCGCTCTGTTACTCGCGAGTATCCAGGCTCGGAGCGTGAAATGGTGTGCGGTGAGCAGAGAGGGGGACATATGCTTAAATTAATCGGTAATATTAAACAGATGAGTTTTTAGACCTTTCTTAAAGCATGAGATTTATCAATGTTCAAATATGGTAACAGTGTATTTTCTTGAGTCTATAAAGAACTCTTTTGACAGTGCAGTTAGATTACTACTTTCTTGTTTGATTTAAAGCTGAAGTGTTGCAGGATAGATTCTTTTCTCCTGATAGGTCCTATGCAATGAGCTTTTGCTGGACTGTCCTAGGCATTTTTTCAGAGCTTTGCATGAATTGATAAAGGTAGAACAAGTAGGTGGACCATCCAGGAGGCTACTCTGTTTTTCACACCCTGGAGTGGCTTAGGGTTACTATATCCCCACATGCCTGCGCCGTACATTTGGATGGAAAGACACTTTCTCTTATATACCTCCAGTAAAGGGATCAAAGGTTTCTTCCCCACTACGTCGGCCAGGTTAAAACCATACTCAGCAGCACCTAAAAATGTAAGCCGGACTGCAGAAATACAAGGTCCCTAGTTCGCCTTCACATCAAAAACTACACCCAAGTAGGAGAAGTCCCGGATGACCTTGCACCTTGATACCCCTCATCTTGGTTTGTTTAAATTGCACATCTTTATAAATGTTTTGGAATGATTAGTGGCCAAACCCAGTGAGCCCGTGAAGGTAACACATTCTTGAAATAGTATCAATGGAAGGGACATCGGAGAACTTAGCACACAGGGTGGTACCTAGAACATTTATTTACAGCAAAAACAGCAGGGGGGGCTAAAGTTCACCACTGATCCCCCTATCGATCAATATCTCCCAGCATTTGGTATAATCAAAAGGGAGGGTGTCAGTAGATAGGAAGAAGTGGCGCTCTGCTATATTTGTGTATGTGTGAAGAAAAAGTTCAAATAAATATGGTGCTAGCTAGGTAGGGGAGACCCCGACAACCCCTATGTGAGTGTCGGAACACCTACACCAAAATTGTACTCTTAAGCCCTGGGCACACATACAGCGGTGTGTTAGAAAACAATTGTGTTACGTAAGTCCGTGTGAAAGTTCAGTATTCAATAAAGTTCGCAGAAGAGTTGTTCTTTGTTCTTTTTTATTTGATTCACGTAGAAAGTAATCAGCACAAAAACAACCAGCCAACACGTGTGTCGTCTAGGAGAATACTCCCAGGACTTCTTCAGGTCTCCCTTGACTTCTTCAGGGCTGAGATACTGGAAACAATAGGGGTGTGATTGAGATGCTGGTGATAATTCCAACTCGGCAGCAAGATACTGAAGGGTAAATGGCGTTTGAACCACATCATGCTGTCGAAGTTACATGACAGATCCATGAAGGCCAGGCAAATGGAGTCCTGCTTAGTGATTGTGTATTTACTAATCAGCGGGTAAAAATGTGAGCCTTGCTCCTTTGTGCCAAAATACGGAATCTGTACTGCATCTCTGACAGAATACTGGTTACCTGGACACAGTCCAAAATGTGGGCAAAAAACGATCTGCCCACCAGCTTGACAGCAGAGTCTGGTAACAATATCTGGTGGTGGCATCCTGGAGATTGGAGGTTTCCCTTTTTGAAAACAGAGAGAATTGTAGCTGAAAACAGAGATTGAGGTAGACCAGTCTTGCAGAGGGCATTAAAACAATTGCATAGAAAATGGGCTCAGAGATCCGGAGCAGATTTGCATAAGGCACCCTATCTGGACCTGGAGCCTTTTTGCATGGGCTTTTTTTAATTGCCTCTCTTACTTTCTCTACAGAAAATGTCACTAACAAAGGTTTCCTCTCTTCAATGCATGGGTTTCTTTTTTTGGGAAGTGCTTTCCTATTTTTTCTTAAACTTTTGATATCATTGTATATTAATGCTCATGCAAAAGGGCTCCTAAAAATACGGGAACACTGTATTTTCTTGAGTTCAATGAGAATTTGTTTTACAGTGCAGTTAGTGTACTACTTTCTTATTAGATTTTAAGCGGAAGTGTTGCAGGATAGATATTTTTCTCCTGACAGGTCTTAAGCAATGAGCTTTTATTTGACTGTGCTAGGCATTCATTCAGTGTTTCGCATGAATCAAGTTATCTAGTTCTTAGTGGTTCAATTTCTCACATGGTTTTCACCCTCACGTTCACTGTGGTACCCTCCTAGTCAAATCCATTCTCAGAAACATGTATTGCATCTCAAGCTCTTTTTTTCTTTGGCCACTAGTATACACGACTTATCATTTTCTAGTATTTTGGAGTGAGTCACAAAGGCATTTATGAGTTTGAAGTAGTACTCCCAAAGGACAGCTATGTGTACTCTTTGACGCCTTTGTGAAATGGTCCAAAAATACTTAATATGAGGAGGATAAAAAAGTGGCAATACTCATCAAATTTATATACACAATTAGTTTAAAACTTTTTTCTGCCACAAGCGCAGCCTTGAAAATGCAGCAGATAAAAAGTACATTACATGGTTGAAAGCAATAGACAACCTTGTCACCATAGAAGTGCATACATTATAGTATACCATACACAAAAACAATTCAGAGTTTAAAACATGAGAATGTTACCAACAATTCGCATACACAGAGGGATCACCCCACTTAATTACCAATCACCAAATAACCACATAATGTGCAAGTGCCAATTCAATGAGGGAGAGATAAATAACAACATAACATTGCTGTCAGTGCTTAACAGTTATTTTAATACAAAGAAATTAAAAGCAAATTAAAGCAGCTCTGACTTATTCCTGTTAATAGCAAATCTTAAAAAGGGCATATGTTGACGTCGTTCGTTGGACACTCCAATGTTGGAAGATGTTCCAAGGCTGCCAATCAACTTCGAATGCCCCATTTCCTCGATACTGAGAGACCTTGGGGGCCACAAAGCCCCCATTACCTCGAGTAAGTCCCTTACAGCGGGATTCCTGAGAACTGGTTGAGGGCCCTGCCGCCTTTCTCCACCACTCTGCAAATGTGACTACTAGTTAAAAAACTGTTGTAATATACTTAAAAAAACAAAGGTTACAGGGACTTTATAGTTAGTCTCAGATTTGACTGATACAAAACGAGTGTAATTCAGAAATTATAGTTACCTGCGCCAACTATAACTTATGCCCACACAACCACAGTTTATGACCTCACATATTATATCACTCATGACATTGTCAGTGCCCAGCCATGCATAATAATGGCCCTCGGGACCCCATTCCCTGGGGCAGGCTCAGCTATGCCCCTGGGTGCCACTCCAGGACATAGCACTTTGCCTGCCTGCACTGGTGCAGGAAAAAACCTCTGTTTGCTCTCACTTAGCATGAGTAATTTAAAGTTCCCTCCAATCGAGAGCAAATACTAAGAGGGAGATTTACTAAGATTTTGTACACAAAAGTGACGCAAATGGTGCAAAATCCTTTTTTCCTAATTTATTTTCCAGAGCTAAACTTATTTAGCGCTGGAAATAACGTAAAAGTAATGCGAAGCAGCACATAGCGCTGCTTTGCATTACTTTGTGTCATGGGGGCATGCCAAGGGTGGTGCATGGGCATTCCCATGCAACCACCCAAGGTTTCTCATGCTAAACACAATTTACTTAATACAGTAGATTGGGTTTTGCGTGGGAAAACTGCACCCTTTTAAATAAGGTGCAAGGAATGAGAAATGCTTTCATTTCTTCTTCCTTTTCTGATGTTGCATGCGTACAGGAAGGGTATCCTTCCTGTATAAAACCTATGCCAGATTAACACACACACCCTAGTGCTATGGCGATAAGGTTTATGGGTGGCAGACAGCAGCTGTATTCAGCACTGGCGCAAGGGAAAGGGGAGGCGAGAGCCATATCTTTGTAAATATGGTGCTCTCCTGCTTCTTTCCTGTCACGAAACGCAGCACTTCCTCGCGAGAGGCTATGTTTTATTGCGGGAAATTTGGCATATCTTCCCCTTCATTCACTCCCCGTAGGCGGAAGCATCAAAAATGCTCCCACCTGCTGGGAGCAGACTTTTCATCTGTTTCCCTGTCTTGTGTGATGCTAGCAGGGAAACAGATGAAAAATGTTTTACCACCCTCAGTCCTTATCACCTTTAGCTGCTCCCTGTGGGCAGTTGCAATGGCTGCTCCAGCTGGCTTCAGGGAGCCGGGGGTAAGCGTGGGCGTAAAATCAGTTTTGTTTGCGGAATTTGCGGATTTTTGGCAAATTCGCGGTCTGCGAATCGCGCGAATTTGCCCAAAAATCCGCAAATTCGCAAGCTCCGGATTTTTTTGCTTGGTTGCGCTTGAAAAATACAATATCGCGCGCGCGGTGTTGACTTACCGTGATTCTGAGTCCGCCGAGTTGTTTCTCTCCCGGTTTGCATATGCTGCGCCATTTTGGATCTTGCTGCGTGATCGCGCGAGAGTTTTTCGAACGCAATTACGTCATCGCGGCTCGCCATCTTGCACAGCGACAGTTTGACAACGCGAGTACGTCATAAGGGCCCGCGATCACGCATTGAGGGAGTAAACAATGGCGAATACGTAGATGCGGCGCGCAGTTGACTTCCGGCGGGAGATTTGAACAGCTCGCTTTCCCGAAAAATTGCAATTCTGCACAAGAAATCCACCGCAGGCAGCATAAACCTTCTGAAAATGATGATTTTGATCAGAATAACTCCTCTATTGACATTTGCCTGCACTTTTTGGTGCAAGGAGTCCATTTTTTGGACGGGTGGGAGGAAGGCTAGTGCCCCAGAGTCTCCAACTTCCTGTTCCTGTCCAGCAGGCTCCTCCCAGTGCTTTTTCCATGTCCTGGTCACTTTTGATTTGGATCTGGAGCTGGAAGGATTACTTTTTGTGGCTGCTGCTGGATATTTGTTTTTGAGGACTTTTTGGACTTTGGAGTTTGGATCACTTTTGGTGTTGAGAATTTACAAGTAAGTTGGTGTTGTTTGTTTGCAGTTGCTGCAACTACAGTTTTAAAACTTTTTTCACAACTTTAAAAAAATATATATTGTGGGTAGCCACAGTATCCAGTAGGCCCAGGGTTAGTCATGGGTGCATGATACAACTGTTTCTGTGATTTTTTCTTCAACTTAATTCTCATTTATGTCATGGAATTTTAGCTCGCTGTTATATGTTGTTTTTTTTTTTTATTTGGGGGTGCCTGTAAAGTCTCACAAGCCAGTAGGCCCAGGGGTAGTGAGTGGTGAGTGGACCAAGTCTTTCTGTGGGGTGTCTTGAATTTAAAGATCATTGAGGGCATGGATGGCATTGGATTGTGGTGATTGTTGTGTGTTTTTCGATTTTTTGGGGTGGTGTTGGGGCCTGGCCATGTGGGTGGGGGCCATTTTGAGGCCTGGTCCAGGCAAGGCCTGGCCATGTGGCTGGGGGTCAAGGGGCCATTTTGAAGCCAGTAAGTG
Source organism: Lissotriton helveticus (assembly GCF_964261635.1). Lineage (NCBI taxonomy): Eukaryota > Metazoa > Chordata > Amphibia > Caudata > Salamandridae > Lissotriton > Lissotriton helveticus. The sequence goes on along the minus strand of NC_136057.1, from coordinate 795,170,097 downwards.
TGCTCAGGACTGCACCCAGTTTGCCTTGCTTTCTTCCATTAGGCCCAGGGGTACTCAGTAGTGCATGGACCAAGTCTTTCTGTGGGGTGTCTTGAATTTAAACATCATTGAGGGCATGGATGGCATATGATGGTGGTGATTTTTGTGTGTTTTTCGACTTTTGGGGGTGTTGTTGGGGCCTGGCCATGTGGGTGGGGGCCATTTTGAGGCCTGGTCCAGGTTGGGCCTAGCCATGTAGCTGGGGGTCAAGGGCCCATTTTGAAGCCAGGCAGTGTGCTCAGGCCTGCACCCAGTTTGCCTTGCTTTCTTCCATTATTCCCAGGGGTACTCAGTGGTGCATGGACCAAGTCTTTCTGTGGGGTGTCTTGAATTTAAACATCATTGAGGGCATCAATGGCATTGGATTGTGGTGATTTTTGTGTGTTTTTCGACTTTTTGGGGTGTTGTCGGGGCCTGGCCATGTTGGTGGGGGCCATTTTGAGGCATGGTCCAGGCAGGGCCTGGCCATGTAGCTGGAGGTCATGGGCCCATTTTGAAGCCAGGCAGTGGGCTCAGGCCTGCACCCAGTTTGCCTTGCTTTCTTCCATTAGGCCCAGGGGTAGTGAGTGGTGCATGAACCAAGTCTTTCTATGGGGTGTCTTGAATTTAAACATCATTGAGGGCATGGATGGCATTGGATAGTGGTGATTTTTGTGTGTTTTTCGACTTTTTGGGGTGTTGTGGGGGCCTGGCCATGTGGGTGGGGGCCATTTTGAGGCCTGGTCCAGGCAGGTCCTGGCCTTGTTGCTGGGGGTCTAGGGGCCATTTTGAAGCCAGGCAGTGTGCTCAGGTCTGCACCCAGTTTGCCTTGCTTTCTTCCATTAGGCCCTGGGGTACTCAGTGGTGCATGGACCAAGTCATTCTGTGGGGTGTCTTGAATTTAAACATCATTGAGGGCATGGATGGCATTGGATTGTGCTGATTGTTTGTGTGTTTTTCGACTTTTTGGGGTGTTGTTGGGGCCTGGCCATGTGGGTGAGGGCCATTTTGAGGCCTTGTCCAGGCAGGGCCTGGCCATGTAGCTGGGGGTCAAGGGCTCATTTTGAAGCCAGGCAGTGTGCTCAGGCCTGCACCCAGTTTGACTTGCTTTCTTCCATTAGGCCCAGGGGTACTCAGTGGTGCATGGACCAAGTCTTTCTTTGGGGTGTCTTGAATTTAAACATCATTCAGGGCATGGATGGCATTGGATTGTGATGATTTTTGTGTGTTTTTCGACTTTTTGGGGTGTTGTTGGGGCCTGGCCATGTGTGTGAGGGCCATTTTGAGGCCTGGTCCAGGCAGGTCCTGGCCATGTTGCTGGGGGTCTAGGGGCCATTTTGAAGCCAGGCAGTGTGCTCAGGCCTGCACCCAGTTTGCCTTGCTTTCTTTCATTAGGCCCAGGGGTACTCAGTGGTGCATGGACCAAGTCATTCTGTGGGGTGTCTTGAATTTAAACATCATTGAGGGCATTGATGGCATTGGATTGTGGTGATTTTTGTGTTTTTTTCGACTTTTTGCGGTGTTGTTGGGGCCTGGCCATGTGGGTGAGGGCCATTTTGAGGCCTGGTCCAGGCAGGGCCTGGCCATGTGGCTGGGGGTCAAGGGCTCATTTTGAAGCCAGGCAGTGTGCTCAGGCCTGTACCCAGTTAGCCTTGCTTTCTTCCATTAGGCCCAGGGGTACTCAGTGGTGCATGAACCAAGTCTTTCTTTGCGGTTTCTTGAATTTAAACATCATTGAGGGCATGGATGGCATTGAATTGTGGTGATTTCTGTGTGTTTTTCGACTTTTTGGGGTGTTTAACTGATGTTCCTCTGGCTTCCATTGCTTTTAGGTGCACAAGAGAACCACCAGTGCCAGGAAGAAGTCCTGCAGCGGTGTGTGCAGCACGACGTCACGTGACGTCTCGTGTGGCCACAGACAAGACAACTCTGCAACTCGTGCAACTGCGGCCTGCTGTTCTGACATCTGAAGAAGATGGGCCCAAAGAAAGGTGACCGTAGCGCCTCAGCGAAAAAAGTTGCCACTGCCAGTAAGAAGGAGCAGAAGAAGCAAGTGGCTCCACCTACCAAGGAGACTGGTGGGCCGACCAACACCTTTTTTGGGAAAATAAAACTATACCTGCAGCAGCGGTGTCCGCCGGGGATCAAGCTGGAAGCACCACCTCCGCTTCGATGGGCTCAGTGCCAGCACGCCAAGTTAGGTCCAAGGCCATGAGTGCGGCTGAGGCAGCCACTTTACTTTCTCAATCACCATCGACCAGTGATGTTGGCTCATCACAAGAAAGTACCATCCAATCAACGCCGGGTGTAACTCAGCTGATAAGTGTTCAACAACCACAGCCGCAACGACAACCACAGGTGCAACTAGTACAAGCGCAAGTACATGAGCAAGGAGAGGCGCAAGGAGAGGTGCAAGGAGAGGCGCAAGGAGAGGTGCAAGGAGAGGCGCAAGTAGAGGCACAAGGAGAGGCGCAAGGAGAGGCGCATGGAGAGGTGCAACTAGAGGTTCATGGAGTGGCACCACTGCCTACAACGCTTGTTCCTCCAGAAGTTGGTGCACATCAGGAAATTGATATTCAAGCGGAGGTATCATCCGAGGAAGCCACTCCTCCTGATGATGATCCATTGTCTTCCAGATCCCCAGCAAGAAAAAGGTCAAGGAGGGCTACTACTACTACTACTACAAGTTCTTCTTCAAGCCCCCTTCATTCTGAAGACCTTGATCTTGATTGGAACCGACAAATGCAGTCTGAGAATGAGGCACGCCATGAGCCGACAAAGGTAGCTAAGCCTAAAAGGAAGGTTCCCGCAAGGCTTCGACTAAAGGGTGATGAACAGTCTGAAAACGACCCAGTCATCACATTCGTCACTCCAGCCCCAGCGGGCATGTAGCAGACATACATTTTCACCCTATCCCGAATGGCTGCTGAGCGGGATTTGGGCGGCGTGGGACTGGTACCACCACCAACGCAGTTAACTACAACACCAAAACAAACTACAGCTTCCATATTTTTTAGTCAGTAGGGCCGGCAGGGACCTCCATCCAGCTCGACCTCCATTACTTCAAGTATTTGTACTGTAAGTGAACAACAGAAACAAATTCAGCCACGCCCATCCTCCACTTCATCTGGCATAGAAAGTCAAAGTAGCACCTCCACCACCAGCAGACATCTCCAGTCCCCAGTTTGGGACTTCTGTACTGTTAACTATGGTACCGGAGGCCAGAGAGGTCATCTCAAAAATCACCACACAATCCAGTGGGATCCGCACCTAAGGAACATCCAGGAAGCCCAAAGTAGAACTGATCCAAATGTATCCATTCACATTGCATCGGATGCTGACGAGGGGCTGATTGTGCACGGGGGGAAGTCAAGAACCAACCAACATTTTTTCTGGTACACTCAGTACCCCTGGCAGCAGCACTGCAGTGGTAGCGCCCACACCCACTTCCCCTGCAACATGTATGAGGCACACTAAGAGTCTGGGAGAGACACCAATGCGAAAAAGTACATCAATGAGACTGACTGGTATGAAGAAGTCTGCATCATCATCATCATCACGTAAAATGGTCCAGCCCACCATTAGAAGCATGTTTTGGTCGGATGTGCCATTTGAACGCAACCACCCAACGGCACGTCTGTATAACGCAAAGCTGGCTAAAATGCTAGCGCTGTACCTTCTCCCTTTTTCTTTCGTGGAAGGGGTGGGTTTTCTAGAATTTGTGGCAACAGTCTGCCCTGAATGGAAGGTTCCTAGCCGGTCCTATTTTGCCAGAGTTGTGGTTCTAGCACTACATCAAGATGTGCTGGAGGTGATTGGGGCAGCTTTGCAGAAGAGTGCTATTCACACTATCCACTTGACAGGCCTGCACCCAGTTTGCCTTGCTTTCTTCCATTATTCCCAGGGGTACTCAGTGGTGCATGGACCAAGTCTTTCTGTGGGGTGTCTTGAATTTAAACATCATTGAGGGCATCAATGGCATTGGATTGTGGTGATTTTTGTGTGTTTTTCGACTTTTTGGGGTGTTGTCGGGGCCTGGCCATGTTGGTGGGGGCCATTTTGAGGCATGGTCCAGGCAGGGCCTGGCCATGTAGCTGGAGGTCATGGGCCCATTTTGAAGCCAGGCAGTGGGCTCAGGCCTGCACCCAGTTTGCCTTGCTTTCTTCCATTAGGCCCAGGGGTAGTGAGTGGTGCATGAACCAAGTCTTTCTATGGGGTGTCTTGAATTTAAACATCATTGAGGGCATGGATGGCATTGGATAGTGGTGATTTTTGTGTGTTTTTCGACTTTTTGGGGTGTTGTGGGGGCCTGGCCATGTGGGTGGGGGCCATTTTGAGGCCTGGTCCAGGCAGGTCCTGGCCTTGTTGCTGGGGGTCTAGGGGCCATTTTGAAGCCAGGCAGTGTGCTCAGGTCTGCACCCAGTTTGCCTTGCTTTCTTCCATTAGGCCCTGGGGTACTCAGTGGTGCATGGACCAAGTCATTCTGTGGGGTGTCTTGAATTTAAACATCATTGAGGGCATTGATGGCATTGGATTGTGGTGATTTTTGTGTTTTTTTCGACTTTTTGCGGTGTTGTTGGGGCCTGGCCATGTGGGTGAGGGCCATTTTGAGGCCTGGTCCAGGCAGGGCCTGGCCATGTGGCTGGGGGTCAAGGGCTCATTTTGAAGCCAGGCAGTGTGCTCAGGCCTGTACCCAGTTAGCCTTGCTTTCTTCCATTAGGCCCAGGGGTACTCAGTGGTGCATGAACCAAGTCTTTCTTTGCGGTTTCTTGAATTTAAACATCATTGAGGGCATGGATGGCATTGAATTGTGGTGATTTCTGTGTGTTTTTCGACTTTTTGGGGTGTTTAACTGATGTTCCTCTGGCTTCCATTGCTTTTAGGTGCACAAGAGAACCACCAGTGCCAGGAAGAAGTCCTGCAGCGGTGTGTGCAGCACGACGTCACGTGACGTCTCGTGTGGCCACAGACAAGACAACTCTGCAACTCGTGCAACTGCGGCCTGCTGTTCTGACATCTGAAGAAGATGGGCCCAAAGAAAGGTGACCGTAGCGCCTCAGCGAAAAAAGTTGCCACTGCCAGTAAGAAGGAGCAGAAGAAGCAAGTGGCTCCACCTACCAAGGAGACTGGTGGGCCGACCAACACCTTTTTTGGGAAAATAAAACTATACCTGCAGCAGCGGTGTCCGCCGGGGATCAAGCTGGAAGCACCACCTCCGCTTCGATGGGCTCAGTGCCAGCACGCCAAGTTAGGTCCAAGGCCATGAGTGCGGCTGAGGCAGCCACTTTACTTTCTCAATCACCATCGACCAGTGATGTTGGCTCATCACAAGAAAGTACCATCCAATCAACGCCGGGTGTAACTCAGCTGATAAGTGTTCAACAACCACAGCCGCAACGACAACCACAGGTGCAACTAGTACAAGCGCAAGTACATGAGCAAGGAGAGGCGCAAGGAGAGGTGCAAGGAGAGGCGCAAGGAGAGGTGCAAGGAGAGGCGCAAGTAGAGGCACAAGGAGAGGCGCAAGGAGAGGCGCATGGAGAGGTGCAACTAGAGGTTCATGGAGTGGCACCACTGCCTACAACGCTTGTTCCTCCAGAAGTTGGTGCACATCAGGAAATTGATATTCAAGCGGAGGTATCATCCGAGGAAGCCACTCCTCCTGATGATGATCCATTGTCTTCCAGATCCCCAGCAAGAAAAAGGTCAAGGAGGGCTACTACTACTACTACTACTACAAGTTCTTCTTCAAGCCCCCTTCATTCTGAAGACCTTGATCTTGATTGGAACCGACAAATGCAGTCTGAGAATGAGGCACGCCATGAGCCGACAAAGGTAGCTAAGCCTAAAAGGAAGGTTCCCGCAAGGCTTCGACTAAAGGGTGATGAACAGTCTGAAAACGACCCAGTCATCACATTCGTCACTCCAGCCCCAGCGGGCATGTAGCAGACATACATTTTCACCCTATCCCGAATGGCTGCTGAGCGGGATTTGGGCGGCGTGGGACTGGTACCACCACCAACGCAGTTAACTACAACACCAAAACAAACTACAGCTTCCATATTTTTTAGTCAGTAGGGCCGGCAGGGACCTCCATCCAGCTCGACCTCCATTACTTCAAGTATTTGTACTGTAAGTGAACAACAGAAACAAATTCAGCCACGCCCATCCTCCACTTCATCTGGCATAGAAAGTCAAAGTAGCACCTCCACCACCAGCAGACATCTCCAGTCCCCAGTTTGGGACTTCTGTACTGTTAACTATGGTACCGGAGGCCAGAGAGGTCATCTCAAAAATCACCACACAATCCAGTGGGATCCGCACCTAAGGAACATCCAGGAAGCCCAAAGTAGAACTGATCCAAATGTATCCATTCACATTGCATCGGATGCTGACGAGGGGCTGATTGTGCACGGGGGGAAGTCAAGAACCAACCAACATTTTTTCTGGTACACTCAGTACCCCTGGCAGCAGCACTTCAGTGGTAGCGCCCACACCCACTTCCCCTGCAACATGTATGAGGCACACTAAGAGTCTGGGAGAGACACCAATGCGAAAAAGTACATCAATGAGACTGACTGGTATGAAGAAGTCTGCATCATCATCATCATCACGTAAAATGGTCCAGCCCACCATTAGAAGCATGTTTTGGTCGGATGTGCCATTTGAACGCAACCACCCAACGGCACGTCTGTATAACGCAAAGCTGGCTAAAATGCTAGCGCTGTACCTTCTCCCTTTTTCTTTCGTGGAAGGGGTGGGTTTTCTAGAATTTGTGGCAACAGTCTGCCCTGAATGGAAGGTTCCTAGCCGGTCCTATTTTGCCAGAGTTGTGGTTCTAGCACTACATCAAGATGTGCTGGAGGTGATTGGGGCAGCTTTGCAGAAGAGTGCTATTCACACTATCCACTTGACAACAGACATGTGGACCAGTTGCCAAGCCCTTGATTACATGTGCATCACTGCACACTGGGTCTCTTTTGCAGGGGTTAGAGACAAGATAAATGCAGGTGTTGACCCAGACACAGTTTTTCAAGCTACTCGGAAACATGCAACATTAGCCATGTTTGCAATGGAGAAAACTCATACTGCTTCTAACCTTTTGGATGAGTTTGATAGGAATGTCTCTGAATGGCTGCATCCAAGAATTCCCATAGTTGGTTATGTTTCCACGGATAATGGCAGTAATATTGTTAAGGCCATGCAGGATGGTGAGTACTTCAGAGTGCCGTGTTTGGCGCACAGTATTAACATCGTGGTGCAAGACTTCTTGAAAAAAGAAAACACAGTCAGCCAGTTACTGACCACCTCCCGAAGAATCTGCACACATTTCAGCCATTTTTTTAAGGCCCGGAAGGAGCTGAGGAGCATTCAACATGAACGTAGACTGCCAGTCAAAGGACTCATTCAGGAGGTGGCAACACGTTGGAACTCAACCTTTTACATGCTTGAGCGTCTGTCTGAGCAGTGGGGGGTAATACATGATTATGTCTATAAACTGGGTTCTACTATGAAAGACATGAGTCTAGAGTTGGAGGAATGGAAGGTAGTTGCAAGCCTGACTGACATGCTTCGTCCTTTTGAGGTATTCACACGTGAAGTCAGCAGGGAGGACTGTTCTTTGGGCAAAGCTATCCCATTGTTGGTCATGCTAGAGCACCAACTGAAGGCGGTGTCTTCAACGTTCCGAGATGATGCTGAAAAGCAAGACGCATATCAGTTGGCGGAGAGGTTATTAAGCCACCTATTTGCCAATGAAAGGCTTAAAACCATACATACAGAACAACATTACATTTGTGCCACTATTCTGGATCCACGGTACAAAAAGGCAGTGGCCAGAAAAGCATTCATTCCTTTTGATGAAGCAGATGTTTCAAAGTACAAACATTGGCTAGCTGTGTCAGCCACTCGGTTCGAAAAAGAGTGGCAGAAAATTCAAGGAGCCGGCAGAAGTACAACTGAATCAGCAGGCCATCCGGCGTCAAGTTCCACTTCTGAATCTCTGGCCGAAGGGAGTCACTTTCCCTCACAGCCGTTAACGACACCAGCAGCAACCGTATCATCATCCTCACCTGCACCAGGCCCAGCCTTAATATTGTCAGAAGCGGATTGGCTAACTCATCAAGGGTTTGCTCCTTCCAGTGCTGCAAAGGCCACAGATGGTACGCAAAGTGGAGCAACCGTGGAGAACCTTGAGTCGATGGTGCAGGTCTATCTGGATGACCCAACAGACGTCTTTGTTAATCAGAACCCATTTCTGTATTGGTATAGGAAAAGGCCTCTATGGCCACTGATCACCAACCTGGCTCTAAATTATTTGTCTTGCCCACTCGCAAGCGTGTCTTCCTGAACATGTTTTCAGTGCTGCTGGTGCCATTGTAACTTCAAAAAGTACCCGCCTCTCGCCCAAAAATGTGGAGAGGTTAGCACTGATCAAGATGAATCAGAACTTCATACCACCAGATTACTAAATACGTGAATGCACGCAGGAAGAAGAGGACACCGACTTAGGTGACGGAAGTTCTTCTCTGTTAGCTGACCTACTCCCGTCTCAATTCATAGAGTTTGAGGACGAGCTCTACTTCCCTGATACCGAGGCCTGAAAATGACTTCCTTTTTTTCATCCTTATTCACTTTTATTCCTGTGTGTCTTTCTTTAATTTGCAACTTTTACCACAACAAAACTCTCACAACAAGTCCATCAGCAGCACTGTCTTCATCTTATTTTCCATATTGAGTTGAAGGTGCCGCAGTCTGCATTCCTGAGGTTCACAAGTTCACAACTCAATCATGCTCCTCTATCCTCCTCCTCCTGACTCCACCTATCCATTTTCCTCAAGGCAGATGGATGGATTACGAAGAATAAATAAACTTTGTTTTCATAGACGAGTCCCCTCAAGTGGGACTGAAATTACTGACTGACTACATACTTGCTGATTGCTGACAGAGTTACTTCTGAAATTGACAGGAGAGGCTGCCCTGTGGGCCCTCACTTTCCGAAGAAGATGCGGACAAAAAGTAGAACAGGTAATGAATAATTGAGAAGATGGCATTAAGTGGACAGCAATGGCTGTCTGGCTCTGATGAAACCAATTGCTGTTTGTTTTTTGTGCATGAAATGAATCATATGTCTTGTCTTAGTTATTATTTAATCTTTTACACAGTAATTGTAACTCATGTCTACTACTCTGTTTTTTTAACCTTGTTTAATTCAAATTGTACTTCAAATTCAGGGACCACTATGTTGCATTTTACAATATGCAAAATGACCTTGGAGTGGACTCACTTGCCAATATACCATGATGATTGATTAAATAATATACCTTTTTTCATTTACAGTCACTCACTGGGATGGATGGATCATCAGCGTCGATTTACGGAAGAACTATTGCCAATTTGTGAGTGACAAACAGGTAAACCAGTCTACAACAACTACTACAGCAGAACTACATGTCTGTCTGTTTGTGGTATGTAAGGGTCAAGGGGGAGGCAGTCTACTGTTGTTGTTATGCCAGGCAGAATCCACTCCAGACCGCAGTTCATGTAAAATTGGGTCTATGTGGCTAGCTGCAAACAATTAGATATGCTTTGTCTGTCTGACAAAGAGCCTAGGCATGCTACATACGGTTGCTTAATTCAGTGGTGCCTGCCTTGACCGTCTGCATTACACTGCCTCAAGCATGGGCCAAACATCCGTTATGCTTGCGAAATTTGCTGTTTTTCGTTTTTTCGCGAATCTCGTAAAATTACCGAAAAAT